>NC_141467.1:24479595-25134193 GCF_009769465.1 Tauraco erythrolophus | reverse complement strand
TAGAAGATTCCCCTCCCCACTACCCAATTTAAATTGCAAGAAGTCTAATATCATAATGACAAATAAGGTCACGCATTTTCCATAGGACTGAAAAAACTACACCTATCCTGCAAAAATGTCTTCAGAACATCTGAGTGCTAGTATGAAGTGATGCGTGTTGCAGTGTTTTATGAAGAAAACGACTGGCAATCTGGTTTGATTAAGAACACTTTTTCCATTGTTTGCATTGCTGTTAATTTAATAACTAAAAATCCCCGTAATTGGAAATTCTAATATCAAAAAAATGCTATCACTTTGGTCTCACAGCTCACTGTGTGCATAAACTGGGCATTTCCGTGACCAAAGTGATACAAAATTGTGTAAAAACACTCTTACAGAGCTGGAAAGTGGACCTATATTCGTAATTCCCATACCGTTTCTCTGTACTTGTTTTCTTTATGGATTTGAGTATATGTCATGTTTCTTGAAATGCTGCTTTTAATATCTGTGTAATAGAATCTGGCTCAGCAGGAGAGAAATAGTTGCCTTCTATAATCACTAAAAGGTTTTACCCATTTTTAATCATTTTTATATTGCTATTCTGCTGTTTTCTTATTAATTTCAACAATCTCTTATTACAAGTATTTCTGTGTCACTGCATCATCATTCCAGTATTGCCAGTTGTTGTCAAGTGTTGAATAAAAATATGCAGTTTCATCTACTTCGAGATGATTGTGAATGTACTTCTGAGGGCAGAACTTAAGCAGTATTACTAATGCCGTAAGCACACTTAGAAATAGAGCGTAATTGTCTCATTACTGGACACCACGAATGAGGGGCTCCTCCGTTCTGGTTATCCAGAATACTGATTCTGTTCAGTTTCTTCACAGTATTACTTGTAGCTGTTTTCAGGACATGATTCAGTACATCTTCTGTTTCTTTAGCTCCATTTGATACTGTCATGGTGTCTGTGTTTGTGGGTAGGGCATAAAACAATTTCGTAACAATGAAAGTTTGTGCTGTAGTTCAAGCTGCAAACAATCCCCTGCATTTCTCCACCGCTGATGGTACCAGCCATCTGTACTTATATTAGCAATACTGAAGCTGTAGCATAGGCAGGCACCCACATCCTCTGCTGTTTCAAGTACCGTTCATGGGACCTTCTCTCATCACAACTACTTAAATAAGCACTTGCAATAAAAGCGACTGTTAGTGGTCCATCGATTATCATAGAGTTTCCAGTGATGCACTGGGAAAGGTGAACTGCTTTGGCAACAGTAGGAAATCCCAGTAGGGTTGCTGGAGACGCTTGGTAGTGATGCTTAGATGTAATGCTACAGGTAATGCTCAAGAGTGAGTTCGTCTTGTGCTGAGTACAGTTGAGGGAGTCTTTTTCCATGCAGAACCAAGCCTGAAAGTGACAAAGATACTCAAATTAACTGCAGATTACTAGAACTTCATGCAAGGCTGCATCCAGGCATATTGGTCATATGCTGTAAACAAGAATCTGTGCACTCCCCTTTCACTGATAAATAGTGGACTTCAGTCTCCATTTCTGTTTAATCTAATGCCTTTTCTTGGTACTAACCTCAGTTTGAAAAGCTGTTTTCCGCTTGACGGATGGTTATTTTAACTAGCAATTATTCTGTTTTGTGTGTCTCCAAAAGGCTGGTTTCCATAGATTGTATATGGTTTAAAACACTTCAACTCAATGGAAAATAAAGTGTTTTTTTAAAGTGGGAAAACATTGCTCTTCACAAAAGGGCAGTCTCACTATGTGGAATTATTGCTGTACACTATCTAAAATCTGACTATGTTTAGGGAAAGTATAATGCATTGATTTCTAGGAGACCCGTGAGCCTGTGGGCACAGCAAACACTAGTGGAGACATGCTGGGTAGATAAAGTGAGCAGGACCCTGTAGCAGGACCAGGAAAGCAGAGTTGATGAGTGATCACAGGCAGCTCAGTCCTGTGTTCTGTGCCATTCTCTTCCTCTAAAATAGAGACAATAATACCTAAAAGTAATGTGTTTGAAGATTTTCTAAGGAGAATTCCTGTGCAAGAGACAGATAATTTTATCATCCTCAGGTGGAGAAAATTGACTTTAGTTCAGCCAATGAAGCTGTAAAGCTTTACTTAAGAGTTGGATCCAAGTCTTCACTGTAGTTTGATGCAAGTGACTACGAAATTTCTATTGTGGAAGAGATTCTTGAGATGAAACCAAGGTTTGGATTGTGAGACTAAAGTACAAAACCCTCCTAGTCACATAACTATTAGAAGCCTAGGAGTAGATTTGAAAAGGGAAACGTTGTTTTGGGGTGAGATCTTGTTTTAATATTTTTTTTCAATCCTTATTTTATTAGGATTGTCAGGAGATTTCTTGCGTTCTGGACGATATTCTGCTCATACCATCAATGGTGCCTGGTCACCTTGGTCTCCGTGGTCTCAATGCAGTCGTGACTGCAGTAGAGGTATAAGGAATCGCAAACGGGTCTGCAGCAATCCTGAGCCCAAGTATGGAGGACTTCCTTGCCTTGGCCCATCTCTAGAGTACCAGGAATGCAACATTTTGCCTTGTCCAGGTAAGAGAAAACTGAAATGAGAGAAGCATGTGAAAGTAAAATAACTCATCTTCAAGGCTATATCTTGCAATAGTTGGTTTGGGTTTTTTATAGACTTGGGGTTTGTTTTGGTTTTTAAATAAATTACATCTCAAATTTACCTTTATAATGTAAGTGGGTTTGGATAAGATTCCCAAGTGATGTCAATGAGTTTATCATCAACAGTATTAACAGCTATGTCTTTTTTCACTTGTGAGACTTTGACTGCAAAAGTATGATTTTAGTAAGTAAACTTATAAGAGAAAAAAGACATAAGAAGTCTGGCAAGACATGAGAAATCTCGCCCAGTCTTTATTTAAACTCAAGGCATCATTTTCATCACAGTGATTGCTGGCATTAAATCTGCACTAGCCTTTGAGTGTAGAGCCTCCAGCAAATAAGGTTCAGGACTGATCACCAACCTAGATGGTATCTCAAGTAGGCTGTAAAGATTGCTCTTGGAATCTTGAGCTTCTCCTTCATTGAAAGTTGTTTTATGATTCTATAAAAAGGATTATAAGTAGAATATATGTTTTCAAGAAACTACTTTGGATTATAAATCATTGTTGTATCTTAGACATTTGGGGAAAAAAAATCTTGGTTTCAATCACCTCTCACCCTTCATAAAACAGACATCCTAATTCAGAGGCTTTTGAGCTTTGCAGAGGCTTTGTGGAAAAAGAAAGGGGAGGGATATGGGAGAGTACATGAAGAAAAGAAAGTGCAATTAAAATAGAGGAAAGAATTGAAGGTATGAAACAATAGAGAGAAGGAAGAAAGACAATGACAGAGAGACTCAGTTCTTTCCACTATCAACAAGTAAATTTAGAAATAAGCTTTCATACATCTTCAATTGTATTAACTATGTGTAACAGTGCTGCATATTTTATTATTGAACACTTGGAGCTTTTGGTATTTATTCAAATGTGAACCTGAAGAAATACTATGACAATGTATAGTACTATAGTAAAACATACGTGTGTGTGTGTGTGTGTATTTATCTATGCCTATATCTGTCTATATGGTTCTAAGTTAAAACTGTGTTCCCTAAATCATGAACATGTTTTGGTTTTTTGTTTTTTTAATATGAGTATTTTGTCCACTCTTATCATTGCAATACTTTCCCTAAGCTTTGTAAGCCCTTTGACAGTCACTATCTATTCTCTGCATCAGAATCTAAGCAGTAGATCTGTGCAAAAGACAGGGCTTCCCTTTCAGGAGGACACAGTTTCTTGAAAAACATACTTCTATCTTGAATCAAACCTGTGTTTTGGCAGCTAACCCACAAACCCAGCAGCACTGTGAGTGTTTTGGTTGCTCAGTGAAAGTGAACTTCTCTACAGTTTTATGGTTAATGGGAATGGTAGGATTTCTTGGCAATTTCAATGCTTCAGGCAGCCCCCTGAGACATTCAAGCCTCCAGCTGTCCTGCTGGTGAGGCAGATCCAAAGGGAATTTGCGTTGAGGATCCCGCTTCGGTCTGGGTGACAACCTATTGAGCCACTGAGGTTCTGAAAGAGGCACTTGGGCACAAGCCAGCACTTTCTGGTGAAATTTTCTTGCTGCATCCAAGGAGGAGAAAAGTGGCTCTAGATGTTCATTGTGTAGATTCTTCATCTGGCAATGTAAGTATCTGAGGAGATAAAGAGAGAGATTGTGTGCTGCTTTCTGTGCTTAGAGGCATGATCACTGAAGGGTGGCCGTGTTTTCTACACAAAACTATGTAAGGGAGAGGTGAAAGGGAATCAACAGAAAGCCAACGGTTGGCAGAGAATTATAAAATTGTGGCCCAAATCTTCTCCACTTTTGCACAGCCCTAGTGCACGCTCTAATTCATTAGTTCTCGAACTGCAATCATAACTCCGTGTTTTCTCAAATGACAAAATTATAAATAATTCTGTTTCATGTGGCTGCACTGTTCATCTGTGAAAAATTTTGAAGGTTGACAGGAATGCATTAGGTCAAAGATTTAGGAGACCATAGTACTAACATGTGCAAGCCTCCCCAAGAGTGCATGCAGTAGGTGAAACAATCTAGAACATAGCACCTCCTCATAGGTTCCTTCTTCCCTTGGAAGGGAGTCCCTCCATGAGATACTGCCTTCAGCTTCCTTTGAAGCAGGTGAGTGGTGTGGTAACAGCTAACAGATCTTCTCACAAGCTTTAAGATATCTGATTATATTATATATTATATATATCTGATTATAGCACCTCTGCTATGAAGACAGGCTGAGAGAGTTGGGACTGTTCAGCCTGGAGAAGAGAAGGCTCCGGGGTGATCTTAGAGCAGCTTTCCAGTACCTAAAGGGGGCCTACAGGAAAGCTGGAGAGGGACTTTTTACAAGGGTGCGTAGCGATAGGACAAGGGGCAAGGGATTTAAACTGAAAGAGGGCAGATTTAGGTTAGATATAAGAAAGAAATTCTTTACATTGAGGGTGGTGAGGTACTGGAACAGGTTGCCCAGAGAAGTTGTGTCTGCCCCATCCCTGGAAGTGTTCAAGGCCAGGTTGGATGAGGCTTTGGGCAACCTGGTGTAGTGGAGGATTTCCCTGCCCATGGCAGGGGGGTTGGAACTAGATGATCTTTGAGGTCCCTTCCAACCCTAACCATTCTATGATTCTATGATTCTATATTACCATACTATAGTAACTGAAGTACACTCATTAAATGGGCCCAGATTATCTATAAAATGAGGATGGATGTGTTGTTCATCCCTTGCTGTTGATTCTTAAATGAAATGCTGTCTTGAATTTTGTTGGATTTTTTCAAAGTTAAAATAAGTTAAAGGTTTTCAGAAGTGGAACTTTTAATTAGCTCTGCATCTAGTACGCTGTTATATTTTTTGAAGGAAATTCTTCCAACCAGTAAACCACATAGTTATGCAGACGTAAGTTTGATGTAGAAGCCCTTGTTGTTTATGAGTTAGCCAGTACCCAAAACTAAAATACATGAAGCTGTAAAGCAGAACTTGAAGTTGTGCTTATATAAAAATTATTCTCTCTTCTGCTGTCTCTGAATTTCAAAATATTTTTAAATATCAGTTGGTATAAAGTGCAGTGGGCCTTTCTGAAGCAAGAAGGGTTGTCCTAGTATATCTAATAACTTTCTTCAGAGTCAAATTTCATTTTTCTTTTTAGTGCAAAGTAAATTTGAATAAAGATGTAGAGATTGAATGAAGTATTTAGATGTATGATAGCCTGCGAGGAATCACAACGTTCCTCAGCTACAGCACAACAGTTTGCCAGTAATTAAGAAGAAATGTAAGGGGCTAAGTCAGATCTCAGATAAATCTGAAGGGAAAACATTGCAAGCGATAGATGTAATTGATTTTTTTTTTTTAAGACATATAAGGGTGAAAAATGATTGCAGAATAAGGCTTGTCCATAAATTAGATCTGATTATAAATTTGTAGAAAGGGAATAATTTTTTATTAGAGGAGCATACTAATGAAATTGAATTATCTCAATTTTTAATGAAAGTCACAGAAAGTTAAACTGGTGAGTAAAGGAATATCTAATAGGTTGACATCCATGAAACCTCATCAAGAAAGGGGAAACATAAACAATACATGGGTGAAGAGCCTTTGGCCCAGGCCCATGCGTACAAACCTGGCAGACCCCTCAGCAGGGAGGGTAAAAGCCAATAAAATAAACCATGGTCGGATCATTTTTTAGCCTTCTTGCTAACCACTGTGCTAGGGACCAGATTTCATTTCCTGAGTGCTTATACTTAGGCCAGCTATATAAAGTCATTCTTACCCTAGCTATCCAAGTGAGTTTCTAAAATGTCCCTATTAGGCTTTGATCACACAGCCCATGCAAGTGTTTATGAGAAAGGCTGGTGTAGGTGCAGATCTCGTCGTGTTATTGACTATACCCTCCTCTCATGGACTAGGCTGTAGATAGGGTTTCAGGGACCGAGTAGGAGTAAACACGTCAGACCCTTCTTGCCACTGTGAGCATCAAGGAGAGAAACAGGGACTCTCCGTAATTTGTTCTTGCCCATGGAAGTAAGTGAAGTGCAGACAGAAAGGCTAAGGAATGTGAGGAGATTTTATTCTGAACTCGACCTGAAAGTAATGGCCATAGTACTAGAAATAAAAATGCAGCAAAGAAGAATTTGATGCTTTCTAAGATTTACCTGAGCTTCTTCAGGGTAAGGATAGTTTCACCGGCTCCCTGCTGGCACAGAACAACTTTGTTACAGTCCAGTCCAGTCATTAGCCTCCCAGAAATATTCTGACTGGCAGGAAGAGGTGAGATAGCAGCCATAAAGAAGCCTTTCTGCTAGCGCAGGCTCAGGTTCTGCTTTGCTCCCTGTTCAGCTTATTGCAGGCAGGATCAAAGCCTTATGATGTAAACTGCTGAAAAAGATGAGCGATGGAGAAATATACTGAGCAGTGCTTAAGTCATGCTGAAAGTCAATAGGACTTTAGACTTCTAAATCAATTAGTCTGGGCTCGGTGTCATCCTGGAAGATACAAAGTGCTCTGAAGGACTGGCACAATCAAAAAGCCCATGGAGCAATCATCAAGCCTACAAGGCTCTCTTGTCTGGTTAAATACACTTATTAATATATTAATAGCCAGTAATGTATGGTTAAATGTGCTGCAGGGTCCCATAACTTAAAAAAAAATACTGAAGCCATTTACCATGTGTCTTCTGCAGCTACTATTAAATCTTGAGCCTGCAGAGGAGAAACAGTGAAATTTTTCCCATAGCTTGTAGCAAAGTAAATGGTCCACTGATGTGCAGATTGATAGCAGTCACTGCACAGATTACTTTTTGTTCATCGTATTTGAAGGCTGAATATGTAATAGTAAATTGAACAGTGCCAGAAAATTTCCAGAAATTGCACTCAGGCCCGGGAATAAGATTTGTCTCTATTGTACAAGTTTTAGAATGATCTCTCTTACAATTTTGCCTTCGACTAACTAGCACTCTCACAAATAATCTGCAGAAATAGTTTGAGAGTCAGTGTAGGGTAAGGCCTGTTCCCAGTACTCACTTCCTCTGTGACCAAACTGCTTTGAGAGGCAGGAGAATTTGCACTATTGTCTTGCACTAGCAATTTATGCCTTGAGCCTGTGCCTCTGCTCCTTTTTCATGGCTCAGAGATGTGGTGAATAGAGTTGAGCTGGCAAGCACTGAACAGCCTCAATTACTGTGGAAAGGATCTGTGAATACTCACTGACATTTCTGTTTTCCTGAAGTTACTAATATGTAATCAATATGAAAGGAAAGGAATCTATAATCAGACATGCTAGAGTTTTGTTTTCCTTGGGGCTTGCGAGATATTTACATTATGAAGAGAAATAGATGAAGAAGAGAAGCTCTGTTTGAATGGTAAAGTCTGCAAATTTATAAAAAATTACTGGAATTTATGAACTAAAAGATTTCTTTGCCTGAAAATAATACTAACCAAACATAAGGAATTCTGTCCTAGTTCACAATATTACACATCTTTTCAGTTATTACTGTATAAAAGACAACATTTTCTTCATTTTCGTTTTGTTTCTTGTTGCCTTCTCTTTTATTCTTTTGCACATAGGGACACTTGACTGGTGTGCCTTAATTAGGAGTTTAAAGCATAGCTACATGAGCCCCATTGAGCAACATGAGCTACAGGAGTTCCTATTCCCTCTTCTCCTCAGAGCATAGTGGTGGATCAGAGGGAAAGGACAGTTGCTGTCTCTTAGATTTGAAATTCTGATACTTCATGATAATATTTTGGGATTTTATTGGTTTCAAATTTTTATTATAGTAGTTTTAGTTCAGTTTAGTTATGACATTTTGGCTAAGAAGAACTTTAAAATTCATATATCACTAAATGTGCTAATAAAAATAAAGAGTTTCAGATATACAAAACTCCCTGAAAGACTGTTTAAGTTATTTATGCATCCCCCTAAAGCCAGTTATTGCTTATTTTTTCATCATTGCTTTTTTTTTTCCTCTCTTTTTTTTTTTTTTTTTTTTCTCCTTGTAGTCATACTTGGCCGCAAGGGAACAAGAATATATTTAAAGGAATGGACAAAATTTATCCTACTGTAACTTCCTAAATCAGAGGCTAAAAATTATTCCAATCCAATAAAGTTGTCTCTGAGGCTACTGAAGCCCATCTCTCCATGTGCATTGATCTCTCTAGGCTGCTTCTGTAGCTGGCAAGGAGAGGGCTGAACTGCACTTTAGAAGCAACTGTTGCTGTTCTAACTTATGACTCTCCGTTACAGACTTAAACCCGGGTTGATCCTTAGATTTTGTTGTTGTTGTGCTTCCCTTACAAACGTTCATTTACCTTCTTTGTCTCTGCACAGCACTGTGTTGTCTGTTTCATCCAGCATTGCTTTTATGAATAAAAGGTATCTGCAGCATCACAGAAACAAGACTTTGCCTTTGCAAACTATGATGTAAAAATTGCCCTTTCCCACTCTGAAACATGCAACAATATCCCACAGGATTAGGAGAAAGCAGAAGGCTAAGTGATGAGGAATGGGATGATCCCCAGGTGTCTGGAAGGGAGCAGTACTCTCTTGGGTCTATAGGCTGCCGAACACCCAGTGTCCCCAGATTTAACTTTTACTCAGCTACTGGGAAGCACACCATCTGCCTTTTGGTGGGTGGAAGGGACTGCTGCCCCTCTAGTTACACTCCTTCAAGCACATAAAAAAGACTGACCTCTGAACATTTTTTAATCTCTTTTGCTATACTTTCAAAAAGATGAACATAAAAAGTTATAAGCCTAAAAGCATACACGAAAAAACCCAAAGATTTTTGATTTTTGGTTGTATAAATTTGAAATGAAAACAGACAGTATATGAGAGAGCCTGCATTCCTATCTGTGTTCTCATGAAAGCAGGTGAGGTCGGTGTGTCTGCCCACGCTTCTTTCCACTTCCTTGTAAAACCTAAAGTGCATAGTGGGGTATCCAGTTTACTTAATTGTCTCTTGGAAATTCTCCAGTAGTGTGGATGTTTTGTCCTGTCTCCTGGAGATCCCATTTCTGTACAGTGTTTCTCCCTAGTACATCCTCTTTCCTATGGTGGTTTGTTTCTTTTTTTTTTCATTATGGTGATGAAATATTTATTAACCACAATAACAGCCACTAGGCAAAAAGTTGTTTGTTTTACTATAAAGGAAAGAGCGTTGTTTAAGAGCACCCTGCTAGCTCAAGGGTGCCTTCTTTCAAAAGGGACCAACCTCAGTAATTGTTAGAAAAGGTAAAGACTCTCTGTATCTTTCATTGTGGAACTGCTTTAACGACTTTCTTTTGTCCAGCAGCTCTACAAAACTGTTACGTAAAGAAACTGTAGTGACTGGAACTTTCCTTGCAGCTGTGTATTTTTCCTCCTATAAGAAGCAGAAATAACGTTAAGGACTCCATGACAAAAGGAAAAAAAAAAAAGAAAAAAACACCCAGATGGTGCTGTGTTGCTAAGCAACTTTTAAGAAAGATGAAAGAAACCACAGAGCTCTATTTAGGTCTTGTAAAAACTCAAGCAGTAAATACCCACTCCTTTGATCTTATTTAACCATGATGATGCTTTATCATCCTCTGTTGCTGAGAAGGAAAAGTTCTGGGGACAAATAAAAGAGGTAGTTATGATAGTCCTTGAAAGGCCTAGAGATTTAGGATGGCAGGCTGTCAGTAAATAGTTACTAAGAAAAACAGTTAGGATTACACTGTGCAGCTCAACCACAATCAAAAATAACATTGTCTATTACATTATATCTGTCCTTTCCCATCTTCCCCAGACCCACTTTGCCCTTTACATCCAAAGTTTTCTGGTACAGCCATGATCACTGCAGTTGTGGAACACGGTGACATCCCCAGATGTCACATCAGTCTCTGTGTTCTCCACTGCCTGTAGATGGATGGCAGATGGCAGTTTCAAATGCATGTGCATTTGTAATTCTCACTCTGCTCCACTGAAAAGTAAGTAGAAAGTGTTGAGGGTCACTGTGTCTATTATAGCGAACAAGCCACAGGTAATGTTTGCTGACAATTTATCTTCTGTTTCGGCAATCTCAGGCTGTCATTCTGTTTCATGGAGGTCTATACACTGCAGAAGAAACGTCTCTGGTTATTCATTTAAGCTAGTCAAGGATCATTTTAAATTTAAAAAAAAAAAAAGGAAAAAAGGGAGTGTCTGGAAAGGCAAAGCCTTTATATCACATGAAATTAATAGCTTAGGTAACAGCTTCTTCTTTCATTTGACATAATTTTTTTAAAAAAAATGCGAGTTCTCAATAAAAGATACTATGTCTTGAAATTGTTATAAAATTGCCCAGTATATTTCATCTGCACCGAAGACGAATAACCTGTGGCTTTCTTAGATAGGAGCTTGTATAATACTATGTTAACAGAGTTATCTCAGACAAAAAGAGATATTCGTTTTCCAGTGACTATATGAATACAAGAACAAATCAAGCACTCTACCGAGATGCAATATTTATTTATGATAGGTCATATAAAACTCTCATACATCTGTATAGCTAGATGATTTGGCTGATAAATATATACTGGAAAAAATGTGCCAATCATTGAATTCCTCAATAATGGAAATAATTTATTTAAATGACATAACTGGAATGTAGTACCAAATCCTGTCAGTTCGATCAGGCTATTCAGAGGCCAGATACATTACTTGCAAAACAGTTTTTACAACTGTTAGCAAGGAAGTGCCAACTGCATGCTTTTTTCATTTATAGGATAATGTTGCAAACAATACAGAGAATAAAATGTTATATATTCAACAAATTCACTTACAGGATTAGTTAATAGCCTTAGGTGTGCACTAGCGAATTACCCATTTGATTAGCAGTTGAGAACCTGAGGGTATGCTGTGTCTGAAATTACATTCAAAAATGCAAATATAAGTTTTAATATCAGAATAACCACATTCTCCTGGCTCATTTTTTCACTGTTGCAGCCTTTGCATGGAAATCCTTTTACTCAACTCACCGAGTGCATTTGTGATACACAATGCTACCAAAACAAGTATTTTTTTATGTTCTACATCTTCTTCTAAGGGAGAATTTAAATGCAAGTGCTACACAGATATTTTCATTGTACAGTATTTTTTTTCAGATTTAGAACATCTGTTTTTTGGTAAAAGGTAATTATAGAATAGTATTTCAATAAATCAGTGGAAACTGGTTTACTCCTTGAAAGGCTGTTTGATTAACTCAACAGAAAGGATCAAAAGCAGTCACTGTGAAATGCTGGATGAATGTTTTGGAGACTTCAGTCAATCGTTTCAATAAACCATGAAGCAAAGTCTTACAAGGAATGTCTTAAATGAATGCACATTAAAAGTTTTGTACAGAAAATGTGTATTTACCTAGTATTTTTAAAAGTGGGCAATAATGAGTTTCCATCTTTTGTGGTAAAATGCCCACTGTTGTTGTGAGTGATGGGAGAAGACTTCTGCTCAGTTTAGAGTCCTGTAATAAACCAAAACTTTACTGGCACGTTGCCTTTATTATACTTAGGGTCTCATCTGTTAGTGTCAGTTGAATTAAACACTATTTCTTTTAATCTATTGCAGACATAATAAATCATTTCCTTACTTAAGTATTAAGGAAGCAAGTGATAACACTTTAAATAGAAGTTTTAAAGAATTCGATTTTTTGTAGGATATGAAAATTTTGAAATTCAGGGGTTTTGTTGCTTTTTTTCTCAAAAAAAAAAAAAAAAAAAAAAGAGAAATAAACAAAATACTGAGATTCTTTGCAGAGGGAATGCTGTCCCTGGGAGAAGTACATCTAACTTTGTCATGTGGCTGCAGATAGGAAGCCGTTGGCAGATGGGCTGCAATATGGCCATAAATACCAGAAATACATCCTCGAGCAGTAATTTTAAGAACAGAGGCTTTAAAGGAGCCACTCCAGTGCAAGCAATGAGGTGAACTTTCATTAGAAGCCTGCCTAATGGCCATGTGTCAAAAGCCGTCTGACAAATGGGGGTTCTTGTGAAATCCAGCCTATATGTCAGAGGAACCTTGTGAAAACTCAGACTGGAGCACAGTTTAACATACCTAAATCAGTAAACACTAATGGGGGGAAATTTTTCTTCAACAACCTATGTTTGGAACTTGAAGTGGCAACTCCTTTTTATCATTCATCTGTTGCTTTTTCAAACTACTGCCATCATTCTGCTGCTGGCATCTATGCTAGATCTGCATTAAGATTGTGACATTATATTGGCCCATCAAACCCTACAAGGGAGTTAGATCAATTGAAATGAGTTATAAGGTTAAGGCAATCTTACCCAGCTTGAAAAACAAAATCTGGATTCCTCAGTCTGTCTGTTGAAATTATTGGGTCAAGTTTTCGTTTATAAATAAAAATTTTCTTTGAGCTCATAATACTTCTGTTAAGCAAGCTTTTCTCACAAGTGAGAAAATAGTTTTGTCCTTTAAGCTATTATAATACCCACTGAAAGTGTCTTATATGGATGAGTAACTTTGTTAGACTTCCCAGTATACCAGGGGCTTTTAAAATACATAAATTAAATTGCATTGTGGTAAAATTAAATTTGTGGGACTATGTTCAGTGGCTCCTAAAAATGTCCAGTAATTTCAGTAGGCCATGAATGAGATCCACAGAATATGAGAAAGATGGGTTGAATTATGTCATGTCACACATTAACTTGGAACAATATGATATTTTGTGTCTTTTCAGTGGATGGAGGCTGGTCCTGTTGGTCGTCTTGGTCAAAGTGCTCAGCAACTTGTGGAGGAGGGCATTACATGAGAACCCGCTCCTGCACAAACCCAGCACCAGCATATGGAGGAGATATCTGCCTTGGACTGCACACTGAAGAAGCACTCTGCAACACACAGCCATGTCCAGGTATGGCAAATCAGCCCATGCAGCTTTGTTGGTTTTGTGCCACTGAATAAGGCATTCACAGTTAGGCAACATAATGCTCCTTGATCTATTATTTAGGAAGTAAATAATTTCTCTCTCTTATTAAGTGCACAATCAGCTCTTACATGCTACAATCACAGCAAATCAAGTAATAATAGGATATAGCCTACAGGACACCACCTCCTCCCTCCCCCTTTAAAAATTAAAATTTAAGTTACCAGATTCTGGGTCTGGATAAATGAAAATTGTGCAATATTTGAAGCGGATTATGCAAACAGCCTGGGAGACTTTTAATAACAATATCACAAAGAAGTGCATTTGTTATAACACTAAACATTCACAGCAAGCAAATTGCTGAGGTTAATATTCAACAACGTGTTATCACAAGGTTCTTCAAGCAGATAATGTTTG
The DNA here is from genome assembly GCF_009769465.1 of Tauraco erythrolophus. Taxonomy (NCBI): domain Eukaryota; kingdom Metazoa; phylum Chordata; class Aves; order Musophagiformes; family Musophagidae; genus Tauraco; species Tauraco erythrolophus. The sequence goes on along the minus strand of NC_141467.1, from coordinate 25,120,331 downwards.
CCCTGTTTTTGTATAAAACACAGAGCAAACCTTAATGCTCTTTGTAAAATACCTTCTTCAACTTCAGATATTAAGGAGCAGAGACTTCATTTTTTAAATGACTGTGGAGCACTTAGTAGATGAAATGTCTCTAGTGTTCCTGCTAGTGTTATATTATGGATCATGACTTTTTCTATAACTTTGACTCTACTTTTTGACCCATATTAAAGGAAATTATTTTTTTCATGAAATTTAAGTGAGAAGTAGAGAGTAAAATCACAAAAAAAAAAACAAAAAACAGATAAAATCATTAGTGAAAAAACAGTGGGAGAATTTATATTCATTTATTGGTAATTAATGGATTACAGGCACGGCAGAGGAAATAAGCAGCTCTTGTGCCACATTGTATTACTTGCTTCATTGAGAGCCCCTAGACTTCATAGCAAAAGTTTTCTGCTCATATGATGGGGCGTGTGAAGGCACAAGCCCCACAAGTTTGAATTTATGGATCTTATTACCTGTGCTGAACTATAATTTAAGTTAATTTCCATTTCTAGCCACTACACATCTTACAGCAGTATAAAAGTACTTTCTTTGTCAAAATTAAAGCGGATGCAATGCTCTGTATTTTCTTTAAAAAAACCTTGAGCATAAAAATCAGTTGATGATTTGATTTTTCAAGACAAATAGTGTATATTTGTATGTAGAAGTTACATTGCTGCCTTGGGATCCTTAAGGCATCTTTAAAAGGTCAGAACTGGCACGTTCATTTTGCTAGTATTGCAGCTATTTCTCTCATTGCACATTTATTTTCTACTGCCATTTTTCCAGAAATGACAGTTTGCAAACATTTATAAGTAATCTCTTCATCTTATTTTGACCTGTCTGGTGAGTTCATCCTGGCTGGATGCCAGATGTTCACCAAAGCCACTCTGTTACTTCCCCTCCTCAACATAACAGGGGAGAGAAAATATGTCAAAAGGCTCATGGGTCGAGATAAGAACAGGGAGAGATCATTCAGCAATTACCATCACAGGCAAAACAGGCTTGACTTGGGGAAATTAGTTTGTTAATAATCAAATCAGAGTATGGTAATGAGAAATAAACCCAAATCTTAAAAACACCTTCCTCCTACCCCTCCCTTCTTCCCAGGCTTAAATTTGCTCCTGATTTTCTCTACATCCTCCCCTCAGCAGTGCAGAGGGATGGGGAATGGGGGTCGTGGTCAGTTCATCACACATTGTCTCTGCCGCTTGTTCCTCCTCAGTGGGAGGACTCCTCACACTCTTCCCCTGCTCCAGCGTGGAGTCCTTTTCCACTGAGAGACAGTCATCCATGAAATTCTCCAACGTGAGTCCTTTCCACAGGTCTGCAGTTCTACATGAGCTGTTCCAGTGTGGGTCCCCCAAAGGTCACAAGTCCTGCCAGCAAACCTGCTCCAGTGTGGGCTCCTCTCTCCATGGGTCCACAGGTTCTGCCAGGAACCTGCTCCAGTGCAGGCTTCTCACAGGGTCACGGCCTCCTTCAGGCATCCACCTGCTCCAGCATGGGGTTCTCCGTAGGCTGCAGGTGAATCTCTGCTCCACCGTTACCCTCCATGAACTGCAGGAGCACAGCCTGCCTCACCATGGTCTTCATCATGGCTGCAGGGGAATCTCTGCTCCAGTGCCTGGAGCACCTCTTCCCCCTCCTTCTTCACTGACTTTGATGTCGGCAGAGTTGTTCCTCTCACATATTCTCACTCCTCTCTCTGGCTGCAGGTGCTGTTGTGCAGTTCCCCCCGCCACACACACCTTCTCTAAGAAGAGCACCTCACAGAGGTGCTATTGCTGTCACTGATGGGCTCAGCCTTGGCCAGTGGTGGGTCCATCTTGGAGCTGGCTGACATTGGCTTTAATGGACATAGGGGAAGCTTCTAGCAGCTTTTCACAGAAGCCACGCCTGTAGCCTCTCTGCTGCCAAAACCTTGCCACACATACCCAAAGCAATCTACTTGTTTCCTAAATTTTGGAGTAGATAGAGGGTGGAGGAGGAAGAGTTTGGTTTCATTTTGAATCAAGAAACTGAAAACTTTTACAAAGCAATAAAATTTCAGAGGATGAAGTGTATTTCTCACATTCTGTGATATTTTATTAATATTTCAATCTTATTGAAAATTTGCTATAGGTTTTTGAAACAGCACATGATCAACTAGCTGTGAGAATGGTCCTTGCCTCATATTTATGATGTAGATTTCAAAACTTCTTTTTTACTGCTCTTATTTCACATTGGTATGAGACGAAAATAACTGCAGTGCTACACATGCCAAGTTTGGACAGACTCCTGCATCCCTGCAGAGCCATTTTCTTGTAGTGAGGATCCTTTGACCAGTGGTTCCTCCTTGTGCAGATCCGAAGGTACCATTGGAGACATTCATTGCTTGAGTGACATGTTTAATATAGGAAAGGAATTGTAGTGACACTTGGAATCTAAGAACAACCAACCAACACAGAAATTCTCATGCAAAAGTGAAAATTATTTATAACGCTTCTTTAGTTGTGAAAAGAATAGAGTTTTCTTGGCCTTTGAAACTAGCAAGAAACTAAAATTTCTGGAATGCTGATACTAAGGATTTTTTGAGGATATGGAGGGTTACTGAAAGTATGCAAGCATGCACTTACAAGAAAGTAACAGACTTGTGTCTGCAAAATACATCAGTTTTTCTCGTCTTTCATTTTGAAAGCTTTATCACTGTGTGTTTTTTTCTTTTAATTTATGCAAATGCAATAGCATTAATATGAATGGAAGTACTGCAGTATTGATCAGTAGTGGTTTATAGGCTGCTTATTAGTAAATGTAATTGGTTGCAACGGTGTCGGTAATGTACTGAATAAACCAGTATTTTATACCTAAAGTATTTACTGCTGCAGTAAGAGGGGAAAATACATTCCATCCTTGAATTGCTAACTCACACATGGAAATAATGGATATAGCAGTTGAGCATGTAGAAACGATGATGTAGTTCTGCATGAAAGAAATTTATAATCTTACAGACTGGTTGCCTGATCATTCTGACATGAGTTCTTCACCAAGGGATCTTTAAGGAACTCTTGGACTTAACATGGCTTCAAAGGCCAACCAAGGCTCTGTAGGAAGGAGACATGACATCTGAGTAAGCTTTGCTGTGTTAAAGGTGGAAAGCAGTTCCAGATTAAACACCTCTCCAGACCACCCTCTCTTTTCCATCCTCCTGATTTTTGCAAAGAACTGAGGAGCAAGTTGAGAAGAGCCTGCCTGAGGTGCAAGAGGGCCTCAGATACTTTGAAGATAAAGAAGTCAAAGGGACAAGGCAGGATAATAATAGAAATGCATCCAAAAGCCATGGGTTCAACATCTCTGTGATGGCAGAGATAGTGGCTCCACAAAGGGCAAGTCTGCCAATTTGCAATGATACACCCGTCAGTCCTGGGTGCCTTGCTTCTCTGTGACTCTCCGAGCTCCCAACGGTGGCACTACTCAAAACACAGGTTTGATACCAAGATCCACCATTGCAGGGATATCCGTCCCTCTCACACTTCCACTGATGTCCCCTCTCTTCTTCTGCAATTCTGTGTACCAGAATCCAGACAGTTGCTAATAGTTCATAAATACTAATATCCAGGTTCCTACCTGAGCTGCTGAATACATCTATTTTTTTACCAACTCCCCAGATAATGACATGCATCTGAACTACAGACTGCTAGGACCAATTGCTGATGTCTCTAACCAGTGCTCTCCTGCTGTCTTGAGAATGGTCCCAGGGTCACTGCCTAAGATTTTCTGTTCTAAAGTTATGTTCCTCTCCTCCATCCATTTCTTTTACCATGTTATTGGTTGGGAAGTAAATGTCCAACACTGTCATGGAAAGCATCTATTGCTTGACATTTTTCAAAACTGCAATGTCAAATATTCCTACTGTAATCTGTTAATTTTTATGTGACTGAGTTTTAATCTTCTCCTCTGTGGCCAAGGGGAAAACAATGAGTAAATGTGAACCTTGTAAGGTAGATGTATCCAATGTGTCGAAAGGGTCCCAAAACAGTGCAAGACTTTCCTGACTTTTGACCTTTGTGATTATTCACAAATTTTAATGCTCTTCAATCTAACTTTTGAAACAAAATTAGGTTAATAAATACTTTTTTATTTGAAGCAAAATGAAATTTGTAAATTTGCTTCATAGTGACATAAAATCAATTAAAATTTTGAAGTAGTAACAGACTTGATTTGGCATACAAGGTCTATTTAATGCATATCAAAACCATAAAATATATCTGTGTGAGAAAGCCAACAGAAGAAAGAAAAATGTTTAACTGAGCTCTGTCTTCTACCATAAGTGCCAAACTTGGAAGACTCCTATGAAGGCAAGACTTGTGCTTGAATTGTGAGAAAGCTGAGCTCGGTAAACTCACAGCACCTCATGGGAATGAAATAAATTCACTTCATTTAAGGGAATGTTCTGAGGCCACATGGACATGAAATAAAAATGTCTTAATCAAAACTACATAGGCAGAGAGATATATAAATATAGAAAAAAAACAGAAGCTGATAATGAACTGAATGGGGAAGAGAAGGTGAGAATACTTGATGACATCTCTTCTATCTACAGCAAAGAAATGGACCTGAAATCAGAAAAGCTAAAAAAAAAAAAAAAGTATCTGCAAGATACTACTACTTTTGTGATTAAATAAACATCCTGTTTCAGACTGGAATACATACTCTTATAGCTCTCGTGGCTACTTGTCAGGTACATAACTAAAAGACAGTGTCATTGCCTACTCTAACAACCTAGACCAGAATCAACTCCATGATGATCACTCTTCCAGTCACCACCGCAGAATCCCTCAAGCTTCTCTATTCCACACACAAAGGCCATGGCAGAAGCCAAAGCTGTAATACATCTGCGACAAATTTACCATCACACTCCACGTTTCAGAGACTTTTGCCAAAGCCAAGCTGCCTTTGTTTTATCGTAATGAAAGAGCTGTCCTCTGCTTGTTGGTGGTAGCTGGGGATGAAACCTTCTGTCACAGTTCAGAAATACAGGCTGTTTCTCTCTCAGTTGGTGTACTGGAAACATTTAATTCCAGTGTCTGCATGTGTGTCCCTCTCTACCTGTTGCAGACAGCTGGTCCGAGTGGTCCGAGTGGTCTGAGTGCGACTCGTCTGGTCTCCAGTTCCGCGTCCGTCAGTGCATCGTTTTGTTTCCCGTGGGCAGCCAGTGCACGGGCAACACCACGGAGAGCCGAGCCTGTGCTTCGGACTCCAACTTTATACCAGGTGAGATCAGCCTGCTCCTTGAAGGACTAGTGAAATCTCTCAACGTTTCAGGACCAAGGCATAGTGCTGTCTCACACTGCACTGTGCAGAGCCGAGAGCCGGAACAGAACTTGCCTGTTGTCAGCCAAAGTGTGGTGGTCTACTATGTAAAGACGATGCTGCCAGGTCTGGTGTCTCCATAAAAATCTGTCTTGTGGCACCGAGTGCTGTGGAGCTGTCCTCACTGTCACCATCTGGGACTTTATCACAGCATTCTGCAGGTCGCTCCCGTCCTACTTGGCAGCAGGGTGCAGGGATGGCTACAGACAGCTAGGAGAAATAGTTTCCTTTTTACTTTAAGTGGTTTTGAGACTTTGGGGTTATTAGAGGAACATTTCTCTAGGTTTTGTGAGTTGCATATACAAAAGTGGGTGCTGTGGTAGTTAATCTGGAAATCGTTTCACAGAGTCCCTTAAATTAATAACTGCTTAGGAAGGTAAATACTACTAATTCAGGTCCTTATCTCCCCCATGACCACTAAGTACCTGATGGATAGTCACATCACGTATTATTCTGCAGCATTTGTCAAACTTCATGACTGTACTCTTTTTCTTTTTTTTTTTTTTTTAATCACAGCAGTCATTTAAATCCACACAACAGTATGGGTGGCCACATTGCATTGCCGTTAAGAGTTGTCTTTCTGCCTGTGTACATTAAAAAAAGCTAGCAGTCTATTCACAAACAGAGAAATTTACATTTTAATGTATCATTTGAAATGTAATTATGTTTACTCAGTGCAGCAACCTTTTTTTTTCTGTGTCTATGCAGTACGAAATAGTACAATATAATAAAGAAATCAACAAATTTAAACACTGTTTTTATGGATGATGCAAAATGCTTTAACTCCCGAATACTATTTTCTCCTCCAAAACCAATGTGAAAAATGTCAGTGTGAAAGCGAGAACTCCCACATTGTATTTTCTCCGTTTTTTCAGGCTTTTGAAGCAGTTCCGTTAATATTTATGTTCTGTGAACCCCTGCTTAATCTAATATAAGCTGTACGTCTTGTTTTGGAAAGTAGGTGTTTTCAGAAGCTGAAATGAGCCACCTCTTCTCTCGCCCTCCTGGTTTGTTTGCCACTCCTTCTCAAATTACCCATATCGCAGTAGCTAAGGTCCTGGCCGTTACGCTCGCCTTAGGCAAACTGGCTCGCCTTCTTGGGATCGCTCATCTCACTTTCACTCCTCCAGGACCTCCGACTCACAGTTCTCTTCTTTCCTCCCTCTTGACCTCTCTTTCTTTTTCTGATTCACCTGTCACCTCTCCTCAGCTAGTGTCCTGGCCTGTCCACCCTCATGGTGTCTCCTCCTCCTCCTGCTTACCTTAGCTCTGTTCTTCTACAGAACTTAGTATATAGAGCGATTCTGGCAGAGTGCGAAAATGACTCCTTCTCATCATTGCTGCTGCTGTGTTTCTAGGGTTAGTCCTTACCATTACTTTGCAGAGCTTTATGGTTTTCTGGTGCATTTTTTTTTTGCTTTTTGTTTGAATTGAGTTGACGGTCTCAACGAGACAAGTACACTCTCAGCCTTTAACTCTCTGTGAGAGTGCTGTTCTGTCAGGTCTGACACTTTCTCATGTTGAAAACAATACGTGGAGAAAGGTAGAAAATTGTAGCTGCGTGTGGATCATCTTTTGTTGGTGGAGAGCCTACTCTGTTAGTTTTTCGTGCAGAAGCTATTGCATACCTGTGGCCATCATTGCTGCCTTTCTCTGGTATGTTTTCAGTTCTACTAGTGACATCCCTAGACAGCAAAACCACAGCTTTATGGTGTGGACAACACATGGATTTGTAAAGTGCAATAATGTTGATATCCTGTCCTATTCACTGTGTTTTCTTGGTAGTACCTAGCATTTATTTTGCCTTTTTGATTGTTTCTGAACACTAAGCTGATATTTTCATGGAATAGTTTGTCATAAACCCCTGATCACACTCAGGAGTAGTAGTGGTCAGCTCACAGCTCATCATTTTATACATGAAACTAGGATTGCTTTCCACTGTACATATCACTTTATACTGATTTACATTCTGTTTCATGTGATATTTATTGCCTAGTTTTGTAGGGCCCTTCTGCAGCTCTTCACAACATGCCTTTGTCCATGCTACCTTAACTTTGTATCATCAGCAAGCTTCAAAACCATATTTGCCTCCTTCTTTTCTAGCTCTTTGCTGAAAAGCCTAGGTCCCGCCATTGTAAGAACTGGACACATAGTACTGCCTTGTTTTCTATCTTTCCCCTCATCTCCCATATCTGCTTTATTGCTTGGAAAACGTTTGACAATGAACTTAAAAGCTTTTTTGAAATCCAGGTTACCCCAACCAGTTAACCCAACCATATCCACATGATCACTGACTCTTTCAGAGAGGTTCAAGAGATTTGTAAGGCAGGATTTCCCTTCACAGAAGACATGGTCCTAAAGTAAAGAGTGGGAAAAGTTGATTGCCAACAGACTTTTATTCAATATTTGTTCAGAATGCTTCCAAAGTCAAAATGGTGGAATTATATTTTATTAGTTTATAATTGAGACCCATGAAATTGGCAGTCATCTTTTTCAAGATTTGTAAATTCTCTCTTTTCACATTAGTGCTAGATGTGACTTCTAGAAGTAATGAGCCCATTTGAACGCAAAATAATTAAACTCTCATTAATTTTACTATTCAGAAAATCAACACTTTCTCAACATGTTTAAACTCTACAAAGAATGTTTTCACGTTCACTTCATCTTTTTAATTCCAGGGGTGTTTTGAAGCAAGAATCAAAACTATGTTGCTACTTTTGCTTGGGAAACTAAGGAACCTGAAGACGTCATTGGATTTTTGTTAATTCTACCACATAGTCGAAGTCTTTTTTACTTTGGTTTTGGAGTGAATGTAGTAGAATAAATTTTAAATCCTTACTGTGTTGATCAAACTATTAGCTCTTGGTAATATTTTTTCTCCTTGGCATAAGTGGTTTATTTATTTTTCTAGAAATATCAGTGGCACGATCCAGCAGCATAGAAGAAAAACGATGTGGCGGTAAGCTTTTCAGCTCTAGATGTGTATTAAATGCTGAAATATTGATTCCCGATTTTTACCTTTCGTTTCACCTTTCGCACTCTCTTAGTTTTATTCCATCTTCTAAATGCTGTATTCTCTTTATTTACACTTGTGCAGAAAAAGAGATGTAGTTATTACAGGATTTCTCATTAAATATCCATCTGCCTTTGCTGACCTTTGAGACAAGAAAATGTTTTACTGGATATTTGTATTTCTTCTTTTTCAGTATGGTAGTCACTCTTGTCTCAAAAAGAAATTCCTATTATAAGCTAATTGTCAATAGGTCAAAATTTGTAGTTACTCCACCTTTTTCAGGATAATAATTTCACAAAACTCTTTGGGACTCCACATGAATAGCAGAAAGCCAGCCTGCTACCCATTTAATAGCTCAGACAGTATCTGGGACTTGTTTTCAGCTTTTCTGCCAAAGACAAAACTAAAAAGTAGAAAAAAAAAGTTCCATTCCAGAGAGTCCTGAGGTTAGCAAAACAAATCTTGAAAGAGAAAATTGTTTAAAAAAGGCAAACAAGAAGAAGAAAAAGGAAAAATGACCATTTTTGTGTGCTGAACTATCACGCTTAGTCTGTGTCGTCATGGTAATAGCTCTGGCCGGTTTTAGTATTCTTCCACGCACAGATAAGCTGCATTTTCAATCTAATAAGGGACAATGAAAATATAGGGGTTATACAAGGGTACTACTGTGCATGGTAACTTGTTACGGGAGCCAGGATAATGTGATGTGATTTTTTTCTAATTAGCAGTGTTACTCTGAAAACATTTTGCCAAGTTCTGCAACAGTGGGAAACTCTCATGAAAGAGCAGAAGGATATTTCAGTGATAATTTATACATTGGGGCAGTCAACCTAGTCACTTAAATATTAATCTGTGTTTCCAAATACCCAATAGGCATGTAAAGGACCCACTCTAGGCATTTGCAAAATGTGAGACCCACGTGCTGGCCCATCTTTCTGTATTACAGTGAAAAAAGTCTTAACACATTTTTTTTAGACTTGTGCCAGTCTTTCAGTTTTTCATTTGTGCATTTAGGCAGCACAAACAAATTTTTAGTAATGTTAAGATGAAATTTCCAACATGAGCTTCTCACTGATACTTCTTTCCAGATCAAACAGCACAGCTCCGGTTTGAAAAAACAATGAAAAGCAGTGTAATGTGTTTTATTTCCAGCTAATCCTACTGGTGCCACATCTGACCTGGTGTCTCTGTTCAGTAATATCAGGGGATGCTTTAGATTCCCTTCTACAGTTTCATGCAGCGATGAACTTCCTCTCAGTTTTAATCCTCTCACAGGTGAAGAGGGTTTCCCATCGTCTGATCCCGTAGTATCTTTGAAGGGCAGAGCAGACAAGAGAGTGCTGTGTTCTGAGTTGTTGACTTCGCGCTCTCTGGCCGCCGTGGTTAAAAGGAGTCTCTCTTTCTCTCTCCTCCCTCTTCCCATTTTCCCCGAAATCACTACCATTTCTTCCTCACCCCTTACATAGAGAAAAAATTCTGAAGGCTGGAGAAGGGAAGAAATTACCATATATCAAAGATATAGAAGCAGCAAGACCCAGCAAGAATCAAAGGGATAGAAAAAAAATGTGCGCCACTGCTTCTGGGACATGCACCAAATAAAGGAGATACAGAAAACATTTTAGGGAAATAAGGATTGTGATTCAGGATATCAGGATTTTGTTAGTTCTTCCATGAGTCACTATGTGTAAAAGAAGTAGAAGAACAGCAGAAGAGGTCATACTGTAGTTCACTGGAAAAAAAAAGCTATATATGTTCATGTATACATAATTCATATATAACAAGGCTTTGTTGTACATTCTGAAGACAAATTTTGATGAACTATTCAAACACACAAAATGCAATTCATTTTTCTGTTATTTGGGTTCTGAACTTGTTTAAGCATCTTTCAAAAATCTTAGTCTTAATACTTACAGAGATGTATGGCTATTTAAGATTCTTATAATGATCCCTTCAGGGAAGTACAATGCCTTTACTACTGTTGGGATAAACAATTGCAATTGAGATGTTTCTGGGAAACACATGAAATTTCCCTCATCCTTATTTGAATCAAACGTTTGTCTACATTTTTCCCCAAGCTTAAGCTTTTATTGCTACTTCTTTAAATGTAAGATTGTCTTCTGCTCTCCACTCTGCAGAGTTCAACATGTTTCACATGATCGCAGTGGGATTAAGTAGCTCAATACTTGGTTGCCTTCTTACCCTCCTTGTTTACACTTATTGCCAACGATATCAACAACAGTCCCATGATGCAACTGTCATCCATCCGGTGTCACCAGCTCCTCTAAACACCAGCATTACCAACCATATCAACAAACTGGACAAATATGATTCTGTAGAAGCTATCAAGGTGAGAAGTGGGTTGGGATCTTTATAAAGCACAACGTATATGATCCTAGACAACAGTTCTGCTGTATAAGAAGAAAGCTAATGGTTAGTTTTCTGCAGTAGCATTTGGACTCAAATTATACTGATTGTTAATGACAAAAACAGATTTCACTTGAAGCATTGTAATTACAAATCCTTTCCTTTGTCAATCCCTATTACACATGAACTTAGATTTTGTGTGTATGTTTAATTTATACAGCAGCAGCCTTTCCTGGAAAAAGACAGCCCACTCAAGTTTTGTTTTGTGGTTGTTTTTTTCCTAATTGTGTTCCCTAGTGGCTTGTTCAAGGAGTAAGTAGGGCCATTAGCAATCCTCATGACATATGTTGAAGATAATCCTTTGACTGCAATGAAACGGGCACTGTTCATTTTCCTGCACTATGTCTTTATGCAGGAGATGTATCTGGTGGATATATTCTGGATCAAACTCTGAGCTGGTGCTCATACTCAAAATATTCTGTAAATGAGCGGTACAGATGTACACTAGCTGAGAGTCTGGCATGATACCTACATCATATGATTGTTGTTCCCAAACAGCTATTTTCCTTTTATGACCTTTTAGAATCACTCTGCTTTTCAGATGCACTGAATTAAGGAAGGATGAGCATTCTGAAAGTACCTAGTTCAGTATCTTCAGATTACACAGTTTATTCGTGCAGCTGCAAAGCTTTTTGTAAATGAGGATTTTTCTTAAATCCTACCTGGATAATTCAGTTTATAATTTCTGCATTTTTCTTTCTAATTAAAGGCATTCTAAAGACTTTCATTTAAAATGGCAAGAAAAGTCTAGATTTTGTAATCAGTGGTGGAATATATACTTAATTTAAAAGCTTTTCAAAATTCCACTAATCAACTCTCTGGATAGTTACAGAAACAAAACAAAAAAACCCACAACTATGAAAATTAGTACTCTAAATACCCATATCACTTTTAGAATAACAGGATTTACACTCTTAAGACCTTCAGGCATTTCTCCTACATATTGAGTTTGAAAATCAAGGAATTTATGCAGTAAAGAGAAGCTAATTCTTATTCAGTAAAAAGATAATGAGTGAATCATTCTAACAGGAAGAACTGAACATGTCTAATTAAAAAAGTATTTTTTATCATAAAATAAGTTTTATAGTATTGGGGGGAAAGTGCCTGGCTTTACTTTACTGAGTAGCATTGCTTTTTGAAGGAACATTATTATGTAAGCAGATACATGCAAATGGGAGTTTTTGTAAATGTGCAGGTATTTCTCAATGCACTTTTGACTGACTTACTATACACAGATATTTGCCACAAAAATTACTTTGGTGAAAGAGCACTTAGTGGCTACCTTTCTTTTGTCCTTCCCATTTTCTTATCTTTCTTTTATTTTTTCCCCCCAGGCATTTAACAAAAACAACCTGATTCTGGAGGAGAGAAACAAATACTTCAATCCACATCTTACTGCAAAGACTTATTCTAATACCTATTTTACAGATTTCAATAATTATGATGAGTACTAATGGGCTTGTGTATTTTCTGGCCTCCTGTAACCCCCCAGTCCCCAAGGCCTGTGCTACTTGACTGCTCATGTGATTGAGACTTCAGAGATGAAGTTCAGAGACATTTCAAGCACGATCCAAGCCATCGATGTCCCATTGCTGCCAAAAGCCCAAAACACCTGTTTGTGACATGATGTTTTCTTTGCAGAGTGCAAGGCTGGCCTTCAGTGTCGGGTGCAGCTATAGCCCCTCAGTGTCGCTGGACATGGACATGAGGATTGCATCGCTTCACTCAGTGTCATAAATTTCCAGTCAGATTTCTCTCACAAATGACAAGGCAGTTCCTGAGCTTTAAAAAAAAAAAAAAAGTTACCCCTTAAAGCTGTGCCGGGAGTACAAATCTAATTTTATTTTTGGCATTGTCTTTTATTTCCATGAGGTTTGAAAGGGGAGCTCTGCTGTTAGCTGCGGAGCCCTCTGTGCAGTCTTCTGAAGCTCACACCACCACAAAGATCTTGCAGGATGCTGGGAACAACGACAATAAGAAACTTGGTGGTTTAGCGATGGTTTGTGGCAGCTCTGGGCTCTGTAGGGCTGATCTTCCTGAGCTGCGTATCACTCCGGCTGCAGTTCAGCTGTTCAGAATGCTGAGACTAAGGCTGTCCTGAGGGATACAATCTTGTAATTAACCCAAAAAGCTGCAGCGTGGGTGGTTTCCAGTTTCAAGCCAAGACCAATCACATAAAGCCTTCACCTAGTTTGGTTTCATTTTTGGAAGGGTGTGGAAGGGCATGTCCCAAAGGGAGGTTGAGGGAGGAGGGCAGATAGAAGAAGCACGTTGGGAAGTTTTTCTGTGTGTCATTAGTAAACGAGCCTTGCTGCGGCGCACGGGTCCGCACAAGCCATGGCATCCCACGGGCTTCCTCTCCCTGGTGCCTACGTACGGGGACCTGCCCATCTCTCTGCTGTAGCACTCGCCATCGGGCCAGTCACGAAAAGATACGGCTGCACCATGTTTTGTGTGCCATCTCACGCTCTCGGGGGTACCTAGGCATAATCATAGATCTGCTTTTCTCTTTCTGGCTTTTACTTTATATGCACGTGTCTGAAAAACAAAGCTGGCTCAGAAAGCGCAGATGTATTTGCAAAGCGTTGTCTCATCTTGCTACCATGTCCGACTCATGCTAGTCAGCCCCTAGAGGAACGTTCTTATGGTGTTTTAAGTGATTATCTTGTTGGACTTCATTGTTGTAAATATTTAAAATACTGTTTGAGTTTTAAGTTATCAGTTTTAATTCTTTTTGTAGTGGCAGGTGAGGAAACAAAGAATTTTTATACCATTTTTCTTTATTCTGTCTGTCTTCACTCATATTCATTGTTGGGTTTGTATCTGAAATTCCAGATGTATAACTGAAAAGAAAAGGGCAGAGATTTGGGCAAGATTTTCCAGAATACTAAGTAGTAAGGCAGCATTTGCTATTCTCAGAAGCTTGTGAAAAGAAATTAAAAGTGGAAATTAAGGATTCAAGAATTGGGCTTTCAATTTTTTGAGCATGCTAGATACAAAGATCATCGCACCAGAATACCAGGAAGGTATACAAGGAGAAGCAGAGTGGAAATATTTCCATTCTGTGTTTAGAGCCCTTGATCATTAGATTACGCTACAATAGGCAAATAGAGAAAAATATGTACAGGTTATAATGATTCACAACCATGTACAAAAAAAGCAAAAAGTACCAAGAAACATTGATCATGTGAGACTGCATCTAAGCACCATTTTGGTGGTCCAACCACTTACATAGCAAGGGTAAACACCGTATCAGATGATGGCACTGAGCAACATTTTTGAATGGGGATAAATCTGGACGGAGCACTGTGCTTCCTCTCTCTGTTCCGGATTAGGATGAAAGAAATGCAAAGCAAGTGGTCTTTGAAAAGCTGTGCATTAAAATGAACGCACATTTACCATCTATGAAAATAATTAAGATCAGTCGCCTATTTTTTCTAGCTGAATAGTTCTCCCTGTTATTATCTCAGTTAAAAGAAAGCTTCCCACCCTTGCACTAGTTTATCTCCAGAAAGTATAACAATACTGGTTCTTTATAATTTCCAATGTTTTTAACTTTACATTAGGTTTGGTTTTCCAGGAAGAAATTAGCTGACTGCCCGTGGGTAAGAGGAAATTTTCTCTGCAAGAAAAATCAGTGAAAGAGATAGAGGGGGGAAAACCTCTCCAAATCCTAACCAGTCCAGTGTCTGAATCACTCTGTTAATACCAAAATATACAATTTTAGATTCAAATAAGATAAAGAAAAAATATACGTTGCTGCCACTGCCAAGAAAAAGCAGCATATGCGTATGCACACATACACATATGCACAACACTGTTTCTCTCTGCCCCTGTACTAAAAGCACATTAGTCTGGCTTGTGGATTTTATATTTAGACTATCAGTTATGAGACCAATATCTTAAAAATATTTGAACTATGTATTTTTATTTTAACCTTTTTTAATTAAAATGATCTGAAATTAACTTTTTTTTTTTAACTCTTCGGTAGTTTGAGGCACTCCTATCTTTACAGTGATATATTTTCCATTCTTTTCATGGATAGATACATATGTTAGATGTGTTATATATGCTGTAATAATACCCTGGGTTAAGTCTGCATGATCATAGGTAGAAGTGCATTTAGCAGATGCTCAGTCTGCTCGCACTTCCATCTCCCAAAGGAGTACTTCAGGTGTTCCAGATCTTTGAGCAACTTTCATCTGATGTCATTTAAACACCAGGCCAACTTGTCAGAAGAGTGTTTCTTTTAAATGCCTTTTTTTTTTTCGTTTTGCTTTCTAAATTACATTGTTCTAAATCGCAGGCAGAGGTATATTCAAACCTCTAACTAAAGTAGCAGGATAAACATGGACATTTCACAGCACTTCAATGAGAAAAAAAATGATGACAAGAGCTCCTTGTCAAGCTAGATTCTGAGACAACAGGTTTTAAAAACATTGGATAGTTGTATCTTAGGTAATTCTAGAGGACCTCAGGTGCACCGTCTGTATCAGTATTTTCACCTTCTGAGTTCTACACAGCTGCCCAGGTAGTTTAATACAACCTTTCCTAATACATACAGCAAAGCAAAGTGCAGTCTCTATTAATTTTCAATTCACTTAGTGTTTTTTCTAAAATAGGCTACATACATTTTGGTGAAAAGCAGATTTCTCCATGAAAGCTCTTATTTTTCTTTTGCCAAAAATGTAACAAAATGGGCATTTGCCTGCAAATCTTGTTTAAGCCAATAGAGTTCTCAAATTTTTGCAAGGGTAAAATTTGTTTCTTACAGTATTGTTCTGTTTTTGGAAAGGGAAAATCAGGTCCCTTGCCCATTAAATGCCATGCTTAAATACCCCTTATCCTTTCACTTGGATAAAGCAATCTTTTCTGGATAAATAATTGCATTACCTCTAATGCCAATAGTTAATATTACTAAACCACTTTTGCATAGATTGCATAAATTTAAAAAACGTTTCTCTATGTTGAATGCAGACATTTCGGCAGGTAGATCAAAATTCTCTGAGTAAAGCTGTTTGTGTGTATTCCTGCTACATGGAGTCATGAAGAAGCAGGATTGACAGTCAGATCCTGTACGGTATATACTTTCATTGGATAACTCAAAGTAGAATTGAGCTTGGGTACACATTTTGGGCTTATTTTTGTGTCTAATTCAAAGTGTACTTTCCTCAGTTGCACAGAAGATGGACTCCTGTGCTTGCAGATTTATCTTGTACTTTGAGTCTGATGACCTTTATGGTCATTTAAAGTTGCTTTACGTGGAAGCTCTTCCAGCTGTTTGCGGTCACCTGCTGTTGGAGCAGTGTTGTTTGGCTAAAACTAATCAAGAGATTTTTTGACTAGGATTAGGATTTTCATAAGAGAGTGAGAGAAAGAATGGGACTTAAATGGCTTTGATTTCCAAGCTGTTAAGCAGTGCTGATTAAAGTCTCAGATGGGTGTAGGACATTGTGCATTTAGTTAGTTCTACCAGAGCACCACAGTAACCTCTGGGAAGGCCAAGGTACAAATCTAGAGCTACCAAAGCACTTACGTTAAGTGAAGAAAGTTCTCATAGCATCAGACCATATGGCTGTTCAAACCAGAAAAGAAAATAAGAGGTCCCAGATGCAACAAAAATGTTAACAGGAATAAACGCTTCAATATTTTCCCCCTCATAATTATAGACTGAATATATGTACTTCTTTAAATGTGGGACCAGTTTTATTAAAATCAGCACAACATAAGCACATTCCTAAAGTTAATTGTATGCATAATGGCTTTGCTGTATGAGATCAATTCTGTAAACAGTTTGGTCCAAGCGTATCTTGCTCTGCTTGAGGCATCTGACCAATTTCTGATTGTAGCTGCCACCAGCATCCTCTATGCCTTATCTAGGAGAACATCCTTAGATGGGCAGAGTTATGTCTTGGCGAAGGCTTGTGTCTCTCCTCCAAAACCTAGAGAGATACACTTCTAATTTTCACTGTCTTTTGGATGCCTACATTTAGGTTGGCAAAAGCTAGGCTCTTAATATGATTTTACTCATCACATAAGCAACCACACGGAGTTCAGTGGTACAGATGTAACAAGTTGCTCATTTTAATGTGTTTACAGGATTGAGCCCAAAACATATTGCTTCTGCACAATTCCATGCACAGTACAAGATAACTTCAATAGTGAGAAAACAGATTCATTTGAAATTGCTCACAAGCAAATCTGCATCTTGATATCAGGGAACAGATATGTGTTCATTGTGTGGGGTATTTGAATTCATTCCTTTCTTTGCTAAATAAATGAATGATAAAACAAGATACCGCTTGACTTCATTTAAAAGCCATTCTTCCAAATAAAAAAGGGTTCTGGGACGTGTGAATGTTTTCCCTTTCCTTCTCTCTTCTCCACAGAAGTGAATCTGTGTATGGCCGAAATGGCCTTTAGCTAGACTGTGCTGTGTAACTAAATGAATGCTTGGCCTTGCGTTGCCATGCGACAACATTTTCTAACTGGGACGGTACAAAGAGGGAAATGTGCTAACCTGGAAGGTTTGGCAAAGATTTCAACCCCAGCAGTAGCAAGGGTAGTCAGAAGTGGAAACAAAAAAGTAGAAGAATGTGACTGCAGGCTTGGCAAACTCATCGGTAAATTTTCACAGAAACTTGGAAGATTTTGGGAACTGCCAAGGGCGAGGCTGTTGGGACTGTTACCTCCTGAATGGCCAAGCCAACTAGTTGCTCAAGCAAAAAGCAGTCTGACTGCAACAGGTACTTGTGCAAAGTTGTGGTTCTTACTCAGAATCGGGGCAGAAATTAAGTGGTGTCACTCTCCACACCAGGTTAACCAGAGGGGAACGAAATGCCTTCACTGGCAGCAAGCACGGCAGTACAGGTGGCCTTTTGGCACCACCTGTGTTGGCAGAAAGGACAGGGCAAGAGGAGCAGATCATAGAGCAAAACAGCTGGTGTTGAACTCCTGGGTTTTGGACTAACACCAGGCTGGTCCCACAGGCCAAGCACCCACTACCAGTTAGTAGCCCTTCAGTTTCCCTTATTCCTTAAAATCCCCACAAAATTCACCACACCAGCTGGCATGCTCTGAGACTGCTCCTTGGTGCAAATGACAACACAGTGAGAGGTGTACCAGGAACAGATAAACCTTTTGCTTCCAGGTGCCTCTTTTGGATCCAGATTGGGCACTTTTTCGCATACTTCTGCCCTTGCCTTTTCTGCTTGTGGGAAACTGATTACAGCTCTACCTAGCTGAGGATTTATCAATTTGAAGGAGTGATTTCACACCAGTACAGAAGTCTGCTAAAAATGTCTGTTGTAAAACTGACAGCCAGGGCTGTGCGAACACTGTTATGCTGTTACCGAGTCTGTCTTATTTTAATTGTTCTTAAACTGGATGTATTATCGCAATTCCTCAACTGAAACGAACACCTAAGCAGAGATGGTAGTTTCATAACATCATTTCAGAAAAAAATTCAATCAGTGTAAGTTCCAGCGTTCTCACAATCCAATCCTAGAGGCTGAGAATGCAGAAAGAAGCTGTTATTTGTGTTTTGCTTTGTTTTATTTTTTTCTCCAAAGGATTTATCCACAAACCTCATCCAACAATAGCTTCGGATTTTAAAATATCATGGAAGGTAATTAACAGTAACACAGTATATGTTCCAGGATTCAGCAACCATATTTGCTACTCACTAAGCCCATGGTTTTGAATTAATTCTCCTTTTTGTTAGCTGCAGCAGTAGGCATTGACTGAAAGTGAAATAAATACCAAATTTCAAATAAATGGGACAGTTAAGGTCCCAAATTTTAAATAAAGCTTGGAAGCCAGTATAACTGCAGAAGAAATTGCTTTTATATTTGTGTGCTGAAAAGTACTTTCACTTGTCTTGGCCCTATGAAATGTCCTGTACAGTGGAAAAATTGTTTTTAATAGTGATGTACCCAAGATAAAATAATTGAAATAGAGCTCAGAGATTTTTAGCAATAGTAAACACTTCTGGTTTGGTACCAGGAGAATGCCATTGCTTGTTGCAATAATGGGAGTAAACGATCCCTGTAGAAAACTTTATAGTGAAAAATTTTCCCTTGCCATTAACTCCTTCAAAAACAACTTCCTTAGCAAAACTTCTCAGGAGAGCTGCTGAAGATACTCACATTTAAGAAGAAACACTGGTGCTGTGGCTCAAGCACAGAAGCACAGGTGCAGGGATCTAAGCCAGTTACAACTGCAGTCTCATTCCACTGACACGGAGCTCACTTTGGATTTACACCTATTTGGATAGCTCACCGAATTTGTATCCTAATGGCTGTCCGTTAACTTATTTAGCTCTCCAGGGAAGTAATTTAACATAGTGCTTTACTCATCATCTGGAAAACAGAGAAGCAGCTCAACTGATGGGTGGTGACTGTTTTTCCAACATACGTCTGCACCTTGTATTTCCATCTCCAGTGATATTTTTTTAATATTTTAAATTATTTAATTTGATGAAATAGCTTTTATAAAATTGGATTCTAGGTTGGGGGTTGGGGAGCATACCACTTTTCTAGTCTCTGTTACTCATATTGATATTATTTAACTGTCTCGATTAGCGTTCACAATTTCTTCTTGACTTAGTGTCTTTTTCAAACTTCAATAATAAGGATTTTACTGCCTTTTTCAAGTCTTTAATGTCAGCATGACCTGAACTTCATTCTTGTATGCTCATTTAACACTTTTCCTCAAATTAGAACACTTATCCTTAACATACATACTCAAATCTCAGTCACACATCTGTGATCTTCTAAGTCATACTCTTTGTTTGCTTGTTTTTTGCACTAAGGGAAACAGTAGTAACCCGCAAGGGAATACCAAGTTCTGCAGTGATAAATTTGCACTTTGTACAGAAGAAAAGATAAAAATCAACTTCTTTACCTTTTTATATTCTCTTTGAAGCTTCCTGCCTGGTGCTGTTCAGGGGCCATAGTGTATAAGTATATTCCTTTCTAAGAGTACTCTTCAAGTCAATGCTTACAGTTAAAGCTGTGTTTATGGGATTTCCTGATCCCATGAAATGTTAGATATGTTCGAAATTAAAACAGACATAAAACTTGCCATCAACCCACACCACAGAGATGGGTGGAAATATTTTCAAATCTTATGATTTGGCCTCAAATATGGATTAGAGTCATTTGTTCCCTTGATTTCCTAGAAATATTTGTAATTTCCCAAGACCATTCCTTGTACATAAGTTTTTTTTAAACTTTATCAATTATTCATCCATGGCCATAATAAACCCACCTTTTCCGGTGATTTCCCATGAAACCTGAGTTAAGATTTCTCCTGAGGTGCAAATTAGATCGGAAGACACGTTCTAGTCGTAAAGACGTTGCTGTTAACATACACCTTGTTGCAGAAAAACCACAGGTTGAAGACTACATTCTCTTCTTCTTCCCATTGGTGGAAATTATATAGAAATGAAAATAGGGGAAAGTTAGCTAGCTTGGTTCACTTGGAGTGGTTTTGGAATACAAATTCCTCACATAGATTATAGTAATTAATGTATCATAATAAGAACTGTCATGCAGGGTAAGACCAAAAGCGTCTTTAAGCCTCTCTTCTGGCAGTAACTGAGAGTATCTGTATTTGTGCTTCAATTGTTCCTTATTTGGCTATAATCCTTTTAAAAGATAGCTTTTCCTTGCTATGGAATCAAATGCTGCTTCATTTTTCATTTCTTTCCTCACAGGAATTAAGACTCTCTGAGTCATAACGGGGCTGCTTCCTGCGCAGCAATCCTCCCCTCACCATAACTGCAAAGCCCCTCCACCTGTTACCCTGTGCTAGAGCAGTAAGTTGGTGCTATCTTGCAACCCTTATTCCAGCACAAGTTTCCAGATACTTGTGTGGTTACATCCATCTTCTGTTTCCAGTCAAAAGCTGGTTTCTGATTATGAATTTTAAAGCTGATACCTGTGTGTGTGCTGTCTGGTCAGCTGTGACTGGGTGGCTTCAGACTCCACCTGACAAGATGTCTCAGTTCCTCAACAAACATTCAATTTCAGAAGGCTCAGGTGGGTACTTAGGGGCAGATAGCATTATTAGAATGTTGATATTTTTTAAGATTAAGAAAGAAACATTGTTTGGAGAAATAACATGATAGGTAGACAAAAGGGAGTGCCACCCTCCATGTTAATAGCTCTTTATGCTGTGGAAATCTGTGGTTTACATCCCAAAATCTTACATAACTCTTATGATTAGCATTCGTAGGAGAGAACTTGATAAAAACAAAACAAAACAAAACAAAACACTAAATCAGAAAACAACCAAAAAACCTAAACCCACAATGAAGCCAAAGAAATCTCAGGAGAGGGAAATTCATCCACCATGCCTCTCCAGCACACCCACTTGACCAAGAGTTCAGCATCTATTGAAAAATTAAAGACCGTATTTAAATGCTTACAAACTCCAGGTAAATAAGTGAACAAGCAAAAAGTGTCCTAATATCCAGTGGAGCTGCACTCCTGTTGTGTTGCAAGAGCTGTGTGATGACAGCAGCCAGTTATCAACCTGGAAAATTTACAGATAATAACATTTAAACATAGGTGGCTGTTTTAGCCAACACAAGCAACTTTCCTCAGAGCTTTCTTGAAAAGCAGAAAGACTTCTGCTGCTGAGCAGGTCAGGATTTGATTTACTTCACCCGCACATTTTCTTTAAAAATAGCAGGTGGGATGCAAGGCTGCTTTTTTTTAGCATAACTCTTATGTGCATATCTCTGCTCTCTGATATCTGTGCATGAAAAGCCTCTGCTCAAAAAAAAAAGTACTCCACAATTCCCTTATGGTTTTTTACCTGCTGTTTGTAGCCTGCTTGTGAAAAAACATGTGTATTCTTGTCTGTTCGGACTCACGCGCTTTCTCTCCCATGCACATGTGCACACAAGCGCATACATGTCCAGCATGACAAAGGGAGACTGGGACAAAGATTGCTGAAGTCACTGTCAGTCAGATCATGGTTTTAGCTTTCTGTATGTGTAATGGTATTTCTTCTGCGTGTTTCCTATGATCATGTTTCTTATTGATGCTTGAGAGCTCACACATTGACTGAGATCTGGTGCGTAAACACAAAGTAGAAAATTGGGTTTCTGTGTGGGAGCTGTTAATGTGAGTTGCCTCAATATTTGAGCAGTAGGTGCTGACAGCCTTTGGTTTAAATAATGTGTTATTATCTCTGAAGAAAGGTGTCTGAAGTGTTACTCAGCCAGTCGATACAAATTGAGTTCAACATCCTCTTGGTTTCCTCATTAAAGAAAACATCACCAACTTTGCAGGAGTCAATTAGTGATAATTAACAGGGGTACCACTGGACTGCTAGCAAGCTGGCCTGCCGTTTCTGCTCCAAAACTGCGCTCTGTGAAGTTTCAACAAGAGACAGAAGAGACCCTAACAAAAACTGAAGCACCAGGCATGAAACCTTGCCTCCTAAATCATGCCTACTCACAGCCATCTCTCAGGACATCAGTAGCCTAGAGCATCAGCTTCTCTGGTGGAGTTCCACCAGATCTCTTCATGTGCTGAAGAGTGATTTTTGTGCTTATGTTTTGTGTAAACAGCTTATCTCTGGGTTGTGTGTGAGGACTGAAAGCAAATCTCCAAAACAAATCCTGGGAATAATGGTTTTATTTTATTTTTTTTCTTTCCTTCTGGACCTCTAGGTTTTCCCCTTCCTGTGGCTGTGGTATCAAGTGCTCTCCGGTTCTTTTGAACCACTGTCTTTGAGGACAGTAAGAACAAAAAAACATTTCTCTGACCTCAGATAAACCTGTGATTCCTAAGAACAACAAATCTCTGTTAGGCCCTGAATCAAAGTTGAACTAGTCTTCCATGAGGGTAAAAAAAAAAAAAGATGACCAGCAGAACCAAGGCGCCTCTGCCATGGACTCTAGGCCAGGAGTCTTACAAGTTTATGTGTAATAAAATGAACCTGATGTAGTGAACTCAGAGCTATCATTAAAAAGTGGGCAATTGCCAGCAGTGTGGGACCTAATGTGAGGCTTTACACATAAGCAAGCCAACCTCCAAGATTACCACCAGCACCACCACCACCATTTCCCTCTAATAGCAGACTCAGTGCATATCAGAAATGGCAACTGCACTTGGAGGTGGTGTTTGTTAGAGTGATATGTCCAGATGGTAGGCTTCGGTCTGCTTTGTCCGTATGATAATAAACACCTGGTTTCATCTCTGCACCAAACTAAATTTATAGGAAAACATTAGCCACTTTAACCAGTTAGCAATTTGCATTAACTTCAACAATAGCCCTGTAACCAATCAGTAATGACTTTTTCTTCACCAGAAACCTGGAGTACTAAAAAATAAAAAGAAATATTATTTCACTGTTGGCTTCTATCCACTACCAGTATTAAAGTTAAAACCTTCCTGTTCAGTATTTTTGTCGTGCTATCTGCTTCAGCCAAATCAACAAACAAAACAGGCTATTGCCAAGAAATTTTATCTTTATGCAAATATGTGAAATAGAATTTCATTTACCTAACTCTGAGCAAGTGTTAAATTGTGAAAGCCTGTTTAAATACAATGAATGCGGTTGCAATATAGTTTCAGTCCAGGAGGACTGAAGCAGACTTTAAAGGAAATATTGAAAAGCACCATTGTTTATGCAGCAATTTCTTTTGCTGCAGCTCCGTCCTGATGGTACGTATGATTAGAAGACCTAGGGTGAGAAAAACAAACAAACAAATTAAAAAATGGTGAATATTTACCTAGGTCATCAGGGGACAAATATCATGTAATATGCAGGAATACTTATCCCTCTTTCTTACCAGTGCTAGTAGGTGAGACAGGTAAGTGACAGTTTACCCTTTTACAGTTGGATAGCTTGAAATTATTTATAAATCTGAATCACATCCAGATCCTAAATCTAGTACACAAATCGTTTTAAGGGACAATCTTTCAGTCTTTGTTCAAGAGAAGCCCTGGGCAGCTGGCAAAGCGAGAAACACTTCCTTCACAAGAATAGATTAAAGATGGCACCTTTGTTTTACAACAAACACTGTGGTACTTTGTGGATTATATTTATTTGTATGCTGGGGATGCTCTGTTACGCAGCCACAAGCCTACCTGTGCTGACTGGTTAATGGAGGCTTCCAGCTGCTGAGAGCTGCCCAGTGAGGTCTGACGGCTGGGATAAGCTGGTTCCTGAACTTTCTCTCCGTAATTTGTCTTTGCTAGGTGGCAGTGGTTGCCCACGCTGAGGCACTAGTAGATGTGCTCACCTTCTGGTCGGCCCACCTACACCTGATCCTCACTCTTGGTGTGGCACTGTACAGGATATGGTAATGTGATGGGAGATGGGTCTCACCTATCAGTTATCTGAGCATCAGTAAGGAGGATGAACAAGAAGAGATGGTACAATCCCTTTTTACTGATGGGAGGGACAGTGGCACGTCAAGATTAAGGAGTAGTTTTATCAAGGTACGTAGCTGAATTGCTCTCACCGAAGGGAGTAGGAGCTCTAAATCTGTTTATAAATCTAGCCCCAGATAACTTCTCTGAGGTGCAAAACTTATCTTGTGGCAAAAGAAAGTAACAAACTCTAACCTCTAACCTAGAGGTTTATCCTTTATCTCACAGTGACAGTTTTGAGTTAAAAATCATAGAATCATAGCATCATAGCTAGAATCTCCATCTCACCTATGACATCCCTAGGAAGCAGGTAGGGTCTCAGTTTTACCTGCATGGTCTGTCACCAGAGAAAAATCTGAAGCAGATTGAAGCAAACACTGATGTCTAGCTGAAAGCATGTCACATTTTGGAGTATTCCCAATTTTTTTTGTCATGTCATAGCTCAGTAACAGTTTTGGCAAAACCCACAGATTTTTCAAGCCTTTTTTCCATCATGTAGTGCAGAAATCTGCTTTGGCATTATCCACCTCAGCAGCAGGAAATGTGAGAATACTTGAGCAAATACGAACAGTCCATCATCTCCCTCAAGCCTTTATAAATTTATCTTCTGAACTGGGATTAGGAAAATTCTCCTAAAGTAAGCTAAACTATTGCTGTGATCCTTGAGAAAAGAACAACCATTAACCTATATGAACTTGTACACACCATTTAGTGCCCTGTTATTCCCCTCTCACATTCCATGTGCTATCACTTAGCAATTTCACTGGAAACTAAAACAATACCACCAGTGTGAGACACATTAACACTGGCTAATTGATGGGTCACTAGCAAAGAATTCACCTCTGGACGGAGTAGTTTTAATAGGCTTCCACAGAAACCTATTTATACTCCTATGTTGTTCAGTGCTTTTTGCATTGGGCAGAAAGAAAAAAACAATGCTGAAGTTGCTGACACACAAATATGGAATTAATAAGGAAAGACAAGGAAAAGCTACAAAAACAGCACACTGCACAAGCAAATAAACTATGTTTTCATATAGCCTAAGGCAAGTTCCTAAGTGTGTTAGGAATAAAGCCACTAAGCCATATGCACTATTTAGGGGAATCTGTTCAGAGAAGCAATGGATAAAACACAAGTCAGGGCCATGGTGGATAGTTAGATGACCATCACCACAGGTACAGGTTGAAGTACTACAGGATTGGGAGTTTCCATCCAACCCAGTAAAATGGCTGCAAATTAAAGGTAGAGACATTTTAATAGAATATTTTTTTTATTTTGAGCATATTTATATGAATATTATTTATAAGATGTAAGTAACTTGCATATTTAGAACAGCTAAGGTAAGTAATCATTAGATTAACTTTTGAAGGGATATGTTTTTCCCAAAGAATGTTGAGCTTTCAGATATTACTGGAAGTTCTTGTGTGTGTTTTTTTTAAATTCAGATAGACCACATTGAAGGCCGTCCTATACATTCTTATTTAGAAATCCACTAAAGAAAAGGAGTGTAGCTCAGGCCTTTTTTCTACTTCTGATGAGACAGGCTGTATTAAGAGCCCCCACTTTCCCGCCGCATCATAATGCAAGGTTATGAGCCATTGGAAACAGCACTTAATGTGGAACACATGTATCTGATAAAAAAAAAGTAAAGCTACAGCAATGTGGAACCTCATGCTGACATCTTTAAGAAGCCTCTTTAACTTCTCCAGCATCTCGGCTTTTTCACCTGTAATTAAATACTAATATTTGCCTGTCTTATGGCTATGTATATGACTTAAATTGTACTCTGTTCCTGACCCCTCTTTTGATGGTAAAATTCATCATTGAAGATTTTATTATGCCAAAACTGTGCACATATTATCAATAAAGTTAATCTTCTCATACTGCAATTACTTATTGCCTGTTGATCCTCTTGTGATGTAAATGACTGAAGCTGGATGGGCTGCACTACTCAGATGTGCAGAGGCACAGATCAGCCAGGCACGCAATAGCACTGAACACCTACAAAGACAGTACAAAAGAAGTAAGTTGTCAGATTTTTTTATGTAAGCTTGCAAAGTTTTTACAAGTGTGGCCTGTTTTTTCAAACCAAAAAATCTTATGTGCTCCCTCAGCCCTGACACAAAATACTAGATATCACTGAAGTTCTCTTGGCTTTAATTTGAACAGCTACAATGCAATCTGGGATTATCCTCTTTAGTCTGGGGATCTTTAGTCTGGAGAGTAATTTACAGGGCAGTGTGGAAGGTGATGGTGATTTAAAACCAGATCCTTACAGCAGTGATTCCCAAACTTCTTGGAGACCCCAGCGAAGACTGGAAAACTTTGGAATTGATCTTGTGTTTGAAAGAAAGCCAGTTTAGAAAGCACAGAAAATTACGCAAGCTGTTTGCAGACCATTGTGTATCCTTTCTTGGACCCATACTTTCCCACCTGAAGGTAGAGCTTGATAACTGCAGCTGGTTGTACCTAGGTGTGAAGCCAGAGGTCCTTGGAAAGTTATGACCAGTTGCCATTTTCTTTCTCAAATCCAGTGACGATTGTTGTGGTTGTCGGCTGTGTGTCCAACAAAGGAGAATAATCAGTATCAAATAAGAGAACAGGGACAAATAGGGAGAAATTAATATTTTTTTCAATAGGGTTATTCAGAGCTTTGGTAGAGCAGAAGCATCTAAAAATAGTTAGAAAAACTTTATTGAAGTTTTAGCTATGTCGCCCCTTGCCATTACCCTGTTCCCAGCTGAATGGATGGATCATTTATTCCCTAAAGAATATGGTAACCTTGGAGCTCTTTATAAACTCTGATCATATTCCCCTTGAGCCTTCTTTTTTCTTTTTCTTTTATTTTGTTGTAAGAATTACATAAATCACAGATATTGATTTTGTTTGTTAGACAGATAACATTGGAGGTTTAAAGAATAAGATGAGGTGTCAATCTAATTTCCAATGGGCAGATCGTTCCGAAAGCTCACCGAGGGGTGATGCTGCCACATAAAATGCAGTCACTAAAAGAATGTAATTTTAGCTTTATTTGATGGATCTTTTCTAATGGTATACAGTATGTCCTTAATTTGCCTCTCTGTAATGTGAAGTTGATATCCTTGAATAAGGAATTCAGAGGCAAGCATTTTAATTTTTTTTTTCCCCAATAGCACTCTTCTTTGTTGTGGAGACAATCAGTGTTAAAATCCAGACCTTAAAACACACTGTTTGTTGGATATCTGTAGTGACAAGATGTCAGTTTGGAATGCAGGTGTTCTTTAGTGAACAAACCATGAAAAGATCTACATGCAAAGCTTAATAATAATGTTAGAGACAGCGGGAAGGACAGCCAAGGATGTGAACTGAGATTTGTCTGTTACAGAGAAAAACTGTGGAAATTAATATGCCTTGAGTGTAAACAGAATCAAAGGATCACAAATGAAGTTCGGGGCAGAACAGGCAGAACAATGATGATTCAAGAGCTCTGAAAAGGCTGTTAAGAGGAAGAGGATGCCCCAAGCAATTACATTCTCAACAGGGAGTCCTCCTGAGATGTGCAGCCCTTTGGAGTAAGCCATTTAACTGCTCCTACCAAAGACTCGGGTGCCAATACATCTGTAAACGTCAAGCATGGAGAGGAACTCAGCCAGGAGCCACCCAACAAGCTTCTCGAAGCCCCTGGAGGATGTTGGTGGGCAGTTTTCCCAAAGGTGAGTGTAAAACACTGTAGTCAAATCCGATCTGCTGCATTGCAGTCAATGGCAACAAATGGTGGAAGGGCGGTGGTGCTGGAAATGACCGGCAGCAATATTTTCTACAGGCAGAAACAGACTTACAAAAATGAAAGGTGGCATTGGCACTTGGATCGAGTGAAGCTCTCGAGAGCAGCCGGAGGAGGCAGCCTGATACCGGGAACATAGAAGAGCGAAGGCTTTTTCCTCAACTGCTCTGTCCTGGCTCCCAGTCCTGAGAAAGTGACTTTCATCCTGACAACTAGGTAGGATTTTCGCACACAGGGTAGGACTGGTTGCAACGTAAAGCTGGTGGAGATCATGTGAGGTAGCTCCTAGCAGGGGGCTGATGCTTGCGGGCCAGGGGGGATGCTTTATCAGTCACCTTTCCCTTTGGCTTACAGAGACTGTTCATGTACTCTGGTTTGCAGAGCTGCCGAATGTCACGCAGGGAATCTGACAGCTTTCCTCCACCTGCCCACAGCCCAGCCTGACCTTCCGTTCATCTGGCTGTTCAGTACCGCTGTGCCGCGTTTGCTTTAGTCAGCTGCCAGGAACCCCCCTGTTGTTGGCTCTGCGGAGTCGTGCAGCCTTTCTGCTTCCTCCCTCCCTGCCCTGGCACGCCCTCCACATAGCTCCACGGCTGCGATGCACAAATAACAGTAGTCCTGAGAGAGACAGATGGGAACAGTCAGAAGCTGACGAGAAAGAGAGAGAAGGAATCAAATGCAGGAGGAAGGGGAGGAGACAGGAGCAGCCGATGCTCTTGAGGACCTCATGGGGTTGATGCATAGGGATTGATTACAAATTGCAGCCCCTGGACTGGGAGATGTTCAATCAGTTTCATTTGAGGTCAGTGAAAGATGCATCCAATATAAAAGTGGCCTCATATGGATTGAGCTGTACTTTGGACATGCCAGGTTTGGCCAAGGAGTCTCTGTCCATGCTTAGCTGGAACAGGCTCAGCATGTATGCAATTCTTGGCCCCTCTGGCAAAAGCAAGAGAGAGCTGTGGAACAGCCACATTTTAAAAAATAAAGGTCCAGGTTAGAGTTGTGACTGCACATGCAAGTTCTGCTCTGAGAGAAGATGATGGCAGAGACTACCAAGCCTCTTCCAGCAGAAGTTATGTTGATCATCAGTGGCAGGCAAACCAGAAAGAAGTCTCTCTCTGCCTCAAACTAGATAAGGGTGAAGACTGTGAGATTCAGTATGGGCTGGCTTTTTTCTTTACCTTTTCTCTCAAGAATGTGATGCGTAGCCAGATCGTGAAAAGTAGGCCAGACTGACCACATGTCTTACAATTGTGTTGTATCTGACTGACAGTCATGACATTACTTTTGTACTTTATAGCTTGTGACAACAAGAACTGGACTAATTGTTTACTCTGTTTCCAGTAGCTCCTATGTTGCTATTTAGATGGACACACACATTAGGTCAACATGACAATTAATTTTTACTAATCAAAATTATAAAAGTAGTTCTGAGACAAAAGCTGTTTTTTTTTTTTAAATACTTGGACTACTGAACAGTGGGGTACGATGGCACATCCTTCAGAAGAGATTATTTTTTTCTCAACCTGAATCAGTAAGATACAGTCTTATTTGCAGAAAATTATTGTTTCTGCACACCTTTGGTCTCTGTATCCTTCTTGCTTTATTCTGGAAAGCAACTAGTCACAAAGCCCCAAAGTTAAAATAAACATAATGGCTGCTCCTGCTGTTCTTTTGCAAATGTCAATAGATTTTTGTCTGGGCAAAGGCTGAATTATTGACCTTTGCGTTCAACATCACTGAAATCTCCCTCCTTCTTGCCACCCCCTCAGCCCTAAAGAACCCTTGGAATAATTATCCTATTTCTATCAGAAGTGTAAAAGATAAAAAAAGACTTCTTCCCTTACCCCAGTCTGTCAGATGCAATCTTCTAATTCCCAGTAACACTGCCAGAGAGAGCCAGCAGCATATAAGCAGCCAGGGCAAACCCCTTCATTTGCAAGCAGCCATATGGGACAACAGGGTAATGAGGGAGGTGGCCTGTGACTGATAGTTGCATGAGAATATTGCTGCCCTGATGGGTTAGGAGAAGATGAGTCATCAGTGCTGCATCACAGCTGGAAGAATTAAGGCCAAGGACAACTAGGAGTAGTTTCATCAACTTCAGATACATGTAAATCCAAGGAAGTCTTCCATGCTTGTGTTGGGGATGGGAGAGAATGTGCTTCACTGCACACAAAGAAGCAGGGAGGAGGGATGGGGAGGTGACTCAGCTCTACACACTTTGAGGATAGACTAAAAAGAGAAGGGAGGTGGGAGCCCAATGACTTTGTCAAACATGTCCTTATTATGGCAGTGTCAGCCAAACCCATGTTAGGGATTGCTGGGCACAATCTGAGCTGTAGCCTCACAGGTGAGATGACAGAGGAACAGATATCCAGATAAGCACATGGGGAAGCTTCTTCCAGACCTGTATTAATAAAGGAAAGAGTGAAGCAGTGCATCGCAAATCCTACAGCAGTGGCATCACAGTAGATTTTCCCTGGGTGTGGTTGCAGCAGCTGGAGGAGAAGCACATGAAGGTTTTTGAAGGAGCAGAAAAAGCAAAATCTTTTGTAGGAAAATGTCAGTTTTGAGAAACGATTTGACGCAGAAGTTTTGAAGTAGAGCAACAATTCTGTGTTGACTTAGGCTGGGTTTATTTCTATTTCTATTTTCTCAAATTATTTCAGCTCTGATATAATTTCTCTTTTCTTTCTTCAGGTATTGACTCTTCAGCTACCCAGCTGCATTTAAACTTGCATAGAAATATTTTTGTTTCAGTGTGACTGGTCAATCTTTTTGGATTTTGACCTATGTTTCCACTCCAAGGAGCATGCAGTCTTCAGATTTGCTCATTTTGCAAAAGAGGCCACTGTGGTGGGGTGGCAGCTGTCAGTTAGACTAAACTCAGTCTTTGAAATCAGTAATAGGCATACTCTGGATCTAAATATGTGGCAAAAGGAGCTGGGATTGCCAGTTTCTGTAGCTGACTCTCAGATGTTGGTAGTCGATCTGAAACAGTGAATACGCATTTATTTTATAATACAAACTCTATCCTTCCCTGAAGGGATGTAGAATGAAATTTAAGTATTAGGACTTATCTCACTTCCTAGGCAAAAATTTAATATAGCATTTATCTCACCTTCCAATGAGTGCTGCTGAAATGCTGTATTAATTTGGAAGATCACAACATGAGGCTGTTCACAAACAGCATTCTTCCATGTAAATGTTAGAAGAGAAAAAGAAAACAAAAAATGTAGCTGGAGGGTCTTGACCTTTCTTTTTTTATCTTGGTTGCTGAGTTCTTGTTACAAACCACCTTTGAGAAAGTCCGCAGATGAGTTGAGGTAGTACAGCCCTTACGCTGCAGTTAAGTAATACACTTTTAACTAAGCAGGTGCCTAGCTCAGTGCCAAGATATTAGCAACATGTGGAAGAGCAACTGTGGACCCTGAGCACTGAGGGAGCAGTAGAGGAATCACAACAGAGAATGATGATCAGCTTTCCTGGATTATTTTTCTGTGTCACAGTCATCATAGAATGGTTTGGGTTGGAAGGGACCTTAAAGATCATCTAGTTCCAACTCCTCTGCCATGAGCAGGGACACCCTCCACTACATCAAGTTGCTCAAAGTCTCATCCAGTCTGGCCTTAAACACTTCCAGGGATGGGGCATCCACAACTTCTCTGGGCAACCTGTTTCAGTGCCTCACCACCCTCAGAGTAAAAAATTTCTTCCTCATCTACCCTCTTTCAGTTTACATTACTCTTTGTCCTATCACGATACACCCTTATAAAAATTCCCTCTCCAGCTTTCTTGTAGGACCCCTTTAAGTAATGGAAGGCTGCTATAAGGTCTCCCTGGAGCCTTCTTTTCTCCAGGCTGAACAACCCCAACTCTCTCAGCCTCTCTTCATAGGAGAGGTGCTCCAGCCCTCAGATCATCTTTGTGACCCTCCTCTGGACTTGCTTCAACAGGTCCATGTCCTTCTTATGTTTGGGGCCCCAGAGTTGAACACAGTACTCCAGGCGGGGTCTCAAAAGAGAACCACTTCCCTTGACCTCCTGGCCATGGTTCTTTGGATGGAGCCCAGGATATGGTTAGCTTTGTGGGCTGTAATCACGTATTGCCAGCTCATGTTGAACCTCTCATCAACCAGCATCCCCAAGTCCACCCCCAGGCCCGCCTCTCAAGCCTGTCAAGGTCCCTCTGAATGGCATCCCTTCCCTCCAGCGTGCCCACAATACCACACAGCTTGGTGTCATCAGCAGACTTGCTGAGGGTGCACTCGATCCCATGGTCCATGTCACCGATGAAGCACCTGTCCCAATACTGACTCCTGAGGAATGCCACTCATCACTGGTCTCCACTTGGACATTGAGCTGTTGACCACAACTCCTTGAATGTGACCATGCAGCCAATTCCTTACCCACTGATGGGTCCATCCATCTAATTCATGTCTCTCCACTTTAGAGACAAGGATGTCGTGTGGGACAGTGTCAAATTCTTAATGCTAGTCAATAGCTGATAGTAAAAATAGTAGACAGTAACACATTTCTAGCAAGTGTTAGGGACTGGCCCAGAGACTATGTGTCACAGCTACTTCTGAAATATTTATCTATTTCAGTTTAGGATACAGTTTAGTGAAGGATGCAGTTACTAGTCATAACGCAAAGCCAAAAAGAGTAGCCACTTCAAAACACGCTTTTGGGAGATGTCAATGAACGACATGCATATCCCTTCCTTTCTCCATTCTGACATCTGTTTAGCTTAGGAAAAAAAAAAGGAAAAAAAAAAAAGAGAGAGGAATGAAAGATACACAAAAAGGAGGACATAGATGACTTCCACAAGCCTGGGTTTAAGATGACGACAAGGAGCTTTCTGTCTCTCACCCCTGTTTGGTCTGGGAAATGTTTCAGGGGAGAAGGTACCTATAGTTGGAGTAAATGCATAGACTGCATTCTCAGGAGGAATGATGTAGGGCTGTGGTAATGCAGCTGTAGTTTTCTGCTATACATGCATTCATCCTATACTGTGCCAAGCAACCAGGCAATAACAGCCACTCTCAGATCTCCCAGTCTTGGTCAAAATCATTCCTTTCAGAAACAGTGAATAATGCTAATTAAATAACATACTTTAATTCAAATATACATTTATTATACATACACATATTATTTTATAATGCTATAAGTTATGTAATATATTTTACAAGACCATACTGCACATTACATTGTAAATGATTTCGTACATAATTGTACATTATATATTTATCTGTGGTATAACATATTACAACTTCATACTGCATGAATGTAAAATTACAAAGAGATTAATAATTTAATTTTACAAATTGCCATCATTTATCAGTGTTCCCTAATCAACATTCCCTTGTCCAACACGTTTGAAATATACATTATTTTATTAATGGAATCAGCAGATACTGAAATGCTATTCTCTAGCCAGATCTGTTTTTACAGAAAGTTGTTGCTGTTAGGAAAAGGTTAGAGAAGACAACACTGGAGTAGGTGCCTAGCTTGGGTGAGTAAAAGGTACTGTTGCTCTGAGTGCAAGGACTGCTAGGAGAAGGGAGTGGAAGTAGCAGCAGCCAGAAAATCAAACCTTGGCATCTTCCTTCATGTTACCTATCTCAATTAACACTGTGATCACATTTGACATCACACCTTCCAAATGCTTCCTGTTTGCATGAGAGTAGGGTTCATAACCCTGTTACCTACCTTGTACTTAACCGTTGCTCACAAGCAACCTGTATCAGAGCACTGCTCGCTTCAGCCAGTTGGAAACACCAGCTGATGCACACAAGTCCGTCCTCTCATGTGCATGGCCATGGTCCTGCCTGCCCTCGCTGGCCCAAGCCTGTTTCTCCAAGACCCTCTTGCAAGAGGCTTTCTGGTCCTCACGGAAGCTACTGCGGCCCTCTTGCAGCAAAGTTGAGCACATAAGTGGCTTGTCAAAATACCAGACTAGGTTCTTGGCTGGGTGCAAGTGGGAAAGAGCACCATGGGGGCTCTGGAGGGAAAGGGGCAGGTGGAAATGCTGGCTGGTGTGCAGGAGGTGCTTCTGCAGCCTACCTGCCCATCTCAGAGCCGGCCCTCTGCAGCTCCAGTGGGCAGTTGTCAGGAACCCGCCATTTGCTCACTACTTTCTATCAACAGTCACAGCATTTGCTCTCGGCCTTGCCCAACTGCAATCATACTGCCCAGCCCCTCCGACAAATAAAGAGGAAATTAAACAGCTAGAGTATCTTGGCTTCAAATATCTGTGCTCTGAAATGAAAAGTTGAAGCATCGCCAGTGCCTTTCAGTAGTCAGTCATCCTCGTTCCCTGCAGATAGCAAAGCTTTTGTCCTTCTGATCAAGAGAAGCTACAAATCACTGCTCATTTGATCACAGCTTGAATCCTTGTTATGAAAACAAGAATAATCAATTAAAGCTTATTCTGCTGCATGCTGCTTTTTCATTTTTAATCATAGTTTTGTTTGCTACCCACTTATTTTAGCTTACCAGAAGGGTTACATACTCTGTTTTGTTGCAGTCTCAGAATGTTTCGTTCTGCTCACTATTCATAGAATCATAGAATCATAGAATCATAGAATCATAGAATCATAGAATGGTTAGGGCTGGAAGGGACCTTCAAAGGTCATCTAGTCCAACCCCCCTGCAAGGAACAGGGATATCTCCAACTAGATCAGGTTGCTCAGGGCCTCATCCAACCTGGCCTTGAACGTCTCCAGGGATGGAGCATCCACCACCTCTCTGGGCAACCTGTTCCAGTGTTCTACAACTCTCATGGTAAAAAATTTTTTCCTAATATCCAACCTGAATCTACCTCCCTCTATTTTAAAACCATTACCCCTTGTCCTATCACAACAAGCCCTCCTGAACTGCCTCTCCCCATCTTTCTTGTAGGCCCCCTTGAGGTACTGGAAGACCGCTATAAGGTCACCCCGGAGCCTCCTCTTCTCCAGGCTGAACAGCCCCAACTCTTTCAGCCTGTCCTCATAGGAAAGGTGCTCCAGCCCTCTTATCATCTTCATGGCCCTCCTCTGGACCCTCTCCAACTGGTCCATGTCCTTCTATGTTTGGGGCTCCAGAACTAGACGCAATACTCCAAGTGAGGTCTCACGAGGGCAGAGTAAAGGGGGAGAATCACCTCTCTCGACCTGCTGGCCACGCTCCTCTTGATGCAGCCCAGGACGCGGTTGGCCTTCTGGGCCGCAAGAGCACATTGGCGGCTCATATTGAGCTTCTCGTTCACCAGTACTCCCAAGTCCTTCTCCTCAGGGCTGCTCTCGATCCATTCTCTGCTCAGTCTGTATTTGTGCCTGGGATTGCCACGACCCAGATGTAGGACCTTGCACTTGGCCTGGTTAAACTTCATGAGGTTGGTACGGGCCCACCTCTCCAGCCTGTCGAGGTCCCTCTGGATGGCATCCCTCCCTTCCAGCGTGTCGACGGCACCACACAGCTTGGTGTCATCGGTGAACTTGCTGAGGGTGCACTCCATGCTACTGTCCACGTCACCGACAAAGATGTTGAGGAGGGCCGGGCCCAACACGGACCCCTGAGGGACGCCACTCGTGACCGGTCTCCACTTGGACATCGAGCCGTTGACCACTACTCTCTGAGTGCGGCCATTGAGCCAATTCCTTATCCACCGAGTGATCCATCCATCAAACCCATGCCTCTCTAGTTTAGAGAGAAGAATGTCGTGCGGGACAGTGTCAAAAGCTTTGCACAAGTCCAGGTAGATGACATCCGTTGGTCGACCCTTGTCCACCGATGCTGTCACCCCATCATAAAAGGCCACCAAGTTGGTCAGGCACGATCTGCCTTTGGTGAAGCCATGTTGGCTGTCACCCACCACCTCCTTGCTCCCCATGTGCCTTAGCATGGTTCCCAGGAGAATCTGCTCCATGACCTTGCCAGGCACGGAGGTGAGGCTGACCGGCCGGTAGTTGCCCGGGTCCTCCTTGTTCCCCTTTTTAAAAATGGAGGTTATGTTCCCTCTCTTCCAGTCATCGGGGACCTCGCCAGACCGCCACGACTTCTCAAATACAATGGCCAGTGGCTTGGCAACTTCATCTGCCAGTTCCTTCAGGACCCGCGGATGGATCTCATCAGGTCCCATGGACTTGTGCACCTTCAAGTTTCTCAGATGTTCCCGAACTTGCTCTTCAAGTACAGTGGGTGGTGGTTCATCCTCACAGTCCCTGCTAGTTCTTTCCACAGCTTGGGTGGTAATTTGTAATAATGTTCATATTTGAGCACGGAAGATGGGATAATCCTCCAACAATTTTTTTGATGGGACATGGTCTGAGATAATTTGCTTAGCCATTCCGTGGTGGGATGCCCCAGGTTACTGTTCACTGTAGAGCTAAAGATAAAAAAGACTGTAGTGCCCTTTGGCAAGGGCAATAGGGAACTTGTGTTAGCAACCGGGGTTTCTTTAGGAGTGCAGAAGTGAGGTTGGGGGTAGCATCAACATCCACTGCTTAATCAACCTGCCTGGCATTCCCAAATCAGTAAAAAAAAACCTTCAAATTTAATTGTCTTCCCAAAAAAAGGGTTTGTGTAAGCCTCTATCCAGTATTTTCCTCTCTTTTTCCGAGAATGAAGAGTGCAGAAAATGGAAAATACTTGCCAAAGCAAACTGAGTATATATTTGCCTTTCATAAAATGTGACGTGGTTTGCATGTGAATTGAAGCAGAGGTTCAGGTAAGCTCCTAATAGCAGGGTCTGCCCAGGGTTGCTCTGTACATCATACAGTAGACTATTGAGTAAGGCTGCTTGGGACTTCTTAAAAGAATACCTGAAACCTGGGCCATGTTCAAGCAGAGATTATATGATGACAACAGCCCTCCCTAGAAATATGGAGCCAGCTAGGGATAAATTGGAGTCAGGCAAAACTTACCAGCTTGAGTTAAGTTTCATTTTAGGGTTTATTGAAAACAGGAGTCAGAGAATAGTTACGATGGCTGCTGAAAAGCTGGTTTTGCTGTGGAAAACAAAATAAAAGGACTTTTGAGTGAAATTTCAGCTATTTATTTACAAGCATTCTGCTCCCTCTGCTCCACCTCCTCCCCCCAAAAAGGGAATCAAAATCATCTCAACAACAGAAATATTTATATTGGAAACTTTTGCCTGACAAAAATGGCTACTATTTTGTGAAAGCTGTGCATCTGGTGATTCATGCCCTCATCCTCCTCTGGTGGTGTAGTTATACGCAGTTATACTGCGTGTCCAGGTATATACCATAGCCTTCCGTCTTCTCAATGTACTACGGTGCAACTGCTGATGGAGACTTGAGGCATTTCAACTTCAGTTCCTGAGAGATACTTGATGGCAGGTCTGAGAAGACCTTTTTTTAGTATTCAGGTATTCACATTTTCTGGCAAAAGAAATATTTAATCTCTTGCTGAAAAGCAGGCTGTTATGACAGCAAAACCCAACTTTCTGCTAAAAAGAGTTCTGTAGGAAAATTTCAAATAAGCTGCAGGCCAGAGCTGTACAAAATAGGAGAAAAAAGAGTGTTTAGGACTGTGATCTGAAAGCATTGGATTTTCCACAGCCTGTCATAGAGTAAAATAATATGAAGTTTGGCATTTAAATCCATTCAGGATTTAGGTATCTTTGTTACAAGCTGAAATCCACTCACTGTAGGCTGCTAGAGTAAATAGCAGTTGTTTTTGCCAAATGCCATCTTTTGGGCATTTGTGTTTTGGTCTAATTTTAAGTCTATCTTAAATACTTGCCTTTATTTTTGTACTCTCTGCTATTGAATATGAACAGTATTTCATTTTAAGCTGCAAAGACAGTTCCTTGTGTCAATAGATAAACTCCCCCAAAAAGGTATTTCTATAAAGCAGAATTCTTAGTGTGGCTGTGCTTAAGGAAATTACTGGGAAATGCTGCATGCTCAGTATTTCTGAAAACAAGATTTTTTTAGATATTCGAATATGTGTTAAGGTGCTTAATACAAGGTTCTCATCCTTTAAAACCTGTTATTTGTTTTGTGAAAGAATCTTGTACTTACCTTGTTCTTTCTCTATAAAGTATTGATTCAAATCAAACTTAGAATCATAGAATGGTTTGGGTTGGAAGGGACCTCGAATATCATCTAGTTCCAATCCCCCTTTCATGGACAGGGACACCTTCCACTACATCAGGTTGCTCAAAGCCTCATCCAACCTGACCTTGAACACTTCCAGGGGTGGGGCAACCACATTCTCTCTGGGCAACATGTTCCAGTGCCTTGCCACCCTCTGAGTGAAAAATTTCTTCCTTATCTCTAATTGAAATCTGCCCTCTTTCAGTTTAAATCCATTGCCCCTTGTCCTATCACTACACACCCTTACAAAATCCCCTCTCCAGCTTTCTTGTAGACCCCTTTAAGTAATGGAAGGCTGCTATAAAATCTCCCCAGAGCCTTCTCTTCTTCAGGCTGAACAACCCCGACTCTCTCAGCCTGTCTTCATAGGAGAGGTGCTCCAGCCCTTGGATCATCTTCATGGCCCTCTTCTGGATGTGTTCCAACAGCTCCATGTCTTTCCTGTGCTGAAGACTCCAGCGCTAAATGCAGTACTCCAGGGAGGGTCTCGCAAGAGCAGAGTAGAGGAGCAGAATCACCTCCCTTGACCTCCTGGCCATGGTTCTTTGGGTGGAGCCCAGGATATGGATAGGTTTGTGGGCTGCAATCAAACATTGCCAGCTTGTGTTGAGCTTCTCATCAACCAACACCCACAAGTCCTTCTCCTCAGGGCTGCTCTCAGTCCATTCTCTGCCAAGCCTATACTTGTGCTTGGGATTGCCCTGACTCATGTGCAGGACCTTGCACTTGGCCTTGTTGAAGTTCATGAGGTTCTCACAGGCCCATCTCTCCAGCCTGTCAAGGTCCCTCTGGATGGCATCCCTTCCCTTCAACGTGTCCACAACACCACACAGCTTGGTGTCATAAGCAAACTTGCTGAGGGTGCACTTGATTCCACTGTCCATGTTGCCGACAAAGATGTTAAATAGCACTGGTCCCAGTACTGACCCCTGAGGAACACCACTCGTCACCAGCCTCCACGAGGACATTGAACTGTTGACTGCAACTCTTTGAGTGCAATCATGCAGCCAATTCCTTACCCACTGATTGGTCCGCCTGTCAAATCCATGTCTCTCCAATTTAGAGACAAGGACGTCATGTGTGACAGTGTCGAATGCTTTGCACAAGTCCAGGTGGATGATGTCAGTTTCTCTTTCCTTATCTACCAACATCTGTAACCATGTTGTAGAAGGCCACCAAATTTGTCAGGCACAATTTGCCTTTAATGAAGCCATGCTGACTGTCAAATCACCTCCTTATTTTCCATGTGCCTTAGCATAGTTGCCAGGAGGATCTGCTCTGTGATCTTGCCAGGCACAGAGGTGGGACTGTCTGGCCTGTAGTTGCCTAGGTCTTCTTTTTTTCCCTTTTTTAAAGATGTGGGCTACATTTCCCCTTTTCGAGTTGTTGGGAACTTCACCAGACTGCCACGACTTCTCAGATATGATGGATAATGGTTTAGCAATTTCATCTGCCAGTTCCCTTAGGACCCATGGATGCACCTCATTAGGTCCCTTGGACTTGCGCACCTTGAGGTTCTTTAGATGGTCTTGAACCTGATCTTCTCCTACAGTGATCGATTCTTCATTCTCCCAGTCCCTGCCTTTGCATTCTGTGACTTGTGTGGTACACCTAGAGTACTTGCCAGTGAAGACTGTGGCAAAAAAGTCATTGAGTACCTCAGCCTTCTCCATACCCTGGGTAACCAGCTCTCCCATTTCCTTCCCGAGAGGGTCCACATTTTCTGTAGTCCTCCTTTTATCACTGACATACCTAAGAAGGTTTTCTTGTTGCCCTTGATGTCCCTGGCCAGATGTAATTCTATCAGGGCTTTAGCTTTCCTAACCTGATCCCTGGCTGCTCGGCCAATTTCTCTGTATTCCTCCCAGACTATCTGTCCTTGCTTCCACCATCTGTAGGCTTTTCTTTATTGCTTGAGTTTGTCCAGGAGCTCCCTGTTGATCCATGCAAGCCTCCTAGCATTTTTGCCTGACTTTCTCTTTGTTGGGATGCACCACTCCTGAGCTTGGAAGAGGTGATCCTTGAATATTAACGAGATTTCTTGGGCCCTCTACCTCCTTGCCGCCCCAAGGATCTTGAACTCCACCATTGCATGGTCACTGCAGCCAAGGTTGCCCTTGAGCTTCACATTCATGAGCTTCACTCAATGAATTTTTTGCCTCAGTCTTCACTGATAAAGCCTCTTGTCTTACCACCCAAGCTGTGGAAAGAACTAGCAGGGACTGTGAGGATGAACCACCGCCCACTGTACTTGAAGAGCAGGTTCGGGAACATCTGAGGAACTTGAAGGCGCACAAGTCCATGGGACCTGATGAGATCCATCCGCGGGTCCTGAAGGAACTGGCAGATGAAGTTGCCAAACCACTGGCCATTGTATTTGAGAAGTCGTGGCGGTCTGGCGAGGTCCCCGATGACTGGAAGAGAGGGAACATAACCTCCATTTTTAAAAAGGGGAACAAGGAGGACCCGGGCAACTACCGGCCGGTCAGCCTCACCTCTGTGCCTGGCAAGGTCATGGAGCAGATTCTCCTGGGAACCATGCTAAGGCACATGGAGAGCAAGGAGGTGGTGGGTGACAGCCAACATGGTTTCACCAAAGGCAGATCGTGCCTGACCAACTTGGTGGCCTTTTATGATGGGGTGACAGCATCGGTGGACAAGGGTCGACCAACGGATGTCATCTACCTGGACTTGTGCAAAGCTTTTGACACTGTCCCGCACGACATTCTTCTCTCTAAACTAGAGAGGGATGGGTTTGATGGATGGACCACTCGGTGGATAAGGAATTGGCTCAATGGCCGCACTCAGAGAGTAGTGGTCAACGGCTCGATGTCCAAGTGGAGACCGGTCACGAGTGGCGTCCCTCAGGGGTCCGTGTTGGGCCCGGCCCTCTTCAACATCTTTGTCGGTGATGTGGACAGTGGCATGGAGTGCACCCTCAGCAAGTTCGCCGATGACACCAAGCTGTGTGGTGCCGTCGACACGC
The DNA here is from genome assembly GCF_009769465.1 of Tauraco erythrolophus. NCBI lineage: Eukaryota > Metazoa > Chordata > Aves > Musophagiformes > Musophagidae > Tauraco > Tauraco erythrolophus. The sequence goes on along the minus strand of NC_141467.1, from coordinate 25,079,267 downwards.
TGGAAGGGAGGGATGCCATCCAGAAGGACCTCGACAGGCTGGAGAGGTGGGCCCGTACCAACCTCATGAAGTTTAACCAGGCCAAGTGCAAGGTCCTACATCTGGGTCATGGCAATCCCAGGCACAAATACAGACTGGGCGGAGAATGGATTGAGAGCAGCCCTGAGGAGAAGGACTTGGGAGTACTGGTGGACAAGAAGCTCAATATGAGCCGGCAATGTGCTCTTGCGGCCCAGAAGGTCAACCGCGTCCTGGGCTGCATCAAGAGGAGCGTGGCCAGCAGGTCGAGAGAGGTGATTCTCCCCCTCTACTCTGCCCTCGTGAGACCTCAGTTGGAGTATTGCGTCCAGTTCTGGAGTCCCCAACATAAGAAGGACATGGACCAGTTGGAGAGGGTCCAGAGGAGGGCCACGAAGATGATAAGAGGGCTGGAGCACCTTTCCTATGAGGACACGCTGAAAGAGTTGGGGCTGTTCAGCCTGGAGAAGAGGAGGCTCCAGGGTGACCTTATAGCGGTCTTCCAGTACCTCAAGGGGGCCTACAAGAAAGATGGGGAGAGGCTGTTCAGGAGGGCCTGTTGTGATAGGACAAGGGGTAATGGTTTTAAAATAGAGGGAGGTAGATTCAGGTTGGATATTAGGAAAAAATTTTTTACCATGAGAGTTGTAGAACACTGGAACAGGTTGCCCAGAGAGGTGGTGGATGCTCCATCCCTGGAGACGTTCAAGGCCAGGTTGGATGAGGCCCTGAGCAACCTGATCTAGTTGGAGATATCCCTGTTCCTTGCAGGGGGGTTGGACTAGATGACCTTTGAAGGTCCCTTCCAGCCCTAACCATTCTATGATTCTATGATTCTATGATTCCCTGCCTCCCTGCGCCGCTGGGGGAGGTGGTAGAGCCGTGAAAAAAAGGAAAGGGGGGGAGGTGTTGTTTTTAAGATCTGGCTTTGTTTTCTTTTTTTATCCTCTCAAGTAACTGGTTTTGTTTCTTTTTATCCTTTCAAGTAACTGTTAATAAATTGTTTTGCTTTATTCCTAATCTGAGTCTGTTTTGCCCAGGACCATGGTTGGTGGGTGCTCCCTCTGTTCTTGTCTCGACTCTCAGTCCTTTTATTATATTTTTCTCCTCTCCACTTCACTGGGGAAGGAGTGAGAGAGTGGCTGTGTGGAGTTTAGTTGCCAGATCAGCCTAAACCACGACAGCATCTCTCCTTGTTGGTTCCTCTATCACTTGGGGAAGGAAGTTATTATCGACGCATTCCAGGAACCTCCTGGATTGCTTCTGACCTGCTGTGTTGTCTCTCCAACAGATATAAGGGTGGTTGGAGGCCCAGGGCTTGTGAATGTGAGGCTGCTCCTGTCTGTCTATAGAGGGCCTCAGCTGCTCAGTCTTCAAGGTTGGGTGGCCTGTAGCAGACTCCCACTATAATGTCACCTGTCCCTTCCCTGCCTTTAATCCTGACCCATAAGCTCTTGGTCAGGTTCTCATCCATCTCCAGGTGGAGCTCCATGCACTCCAGCAGGTCTTTGACATGGAGGATAACACCTCCTCATCTTTCCTGCCTGTCTTCCCTAAAAAGCCTGTATCCTTCCCTTCCAACACTCCAGTCATAGGAACCATCCCACAATGTCTCCATGATGCCAATACCAGCATAGCCCTGCAGGTGTGCACACACCTCTAACTCCTCTTGTTTATTCCCCATGCTACATGCGTTTGCGTAGAGACATTTAAGTTGAGCCCCTAACGAAGCTGACTTACTGGCTGGAGTGGCTGGAATTTTTTTCTGCTGCTCTTCAGGTGCTCTCAGCTTATCTTGATAATGCCTGATATTATCCCCCTCCTCTTTCAAGTCTAGTTTAAAGCCCTGTCAATGAGCCCCACTAGCTCATTAGCAAAGACTCTCTTCCTCCTTTGAGAAAGGTCAATCCCATCTGTTGCCAGAAAGCCTGGTGCCATGTAGGTCACCCCATTATCGAAAAACCTAAAATTGTGGTGATGACCCCAACCATGGAGTCATGTATTAATAGACTAGGCACGTCTGTTTCTTCCAGTGTCGCTGCCCACAACTGAAAGGAGAGAGGGAAAATGGCCTGTGCTCCAGATTCTCTTACCAGCAGTCCCAGGGCCCTGAAGCCTCTTGGTTTCTTCAAAATAAATTTTATTAATGCAAACACTGTTTTGGAAAATATTTGCAACTAATAAGGCAGGCTAAATAATAATAACAACAACCACAACAACAACAAAAAGCCTCCTGAGTCTGGAGCTTTACCTGTAAATCAGATGCAATCACTCAGATTTCCTTGTGGATGTCCTACTAAATATATGGATGAAAAGCTTGTATAAGAATTACTGTCTTAGTTAAATATGGATGGCTGTACATTTTAAAAGTTGAATTGCGTAGTTAGCTGTCTCCGAACAGGACATGAGCTTGGCTAGACAGGTACATTTATCTCCTGGCAAGACCGACTGTACATTGCTCTTACTTAGTTTTGATGTTGTCTGTTAAAATAGGACTACTTGAAAATTACTAAAATATTAATCTTACATTAAAATAAAACTCAAGAGACTATTAAAACATTAGCTTCTGGAATTCCGTTTGAAAAAATAATTACATATTCTCTTGCTTCACTCCTTTCTGAACGTCTGTAGCAATTTTGCCTGGAGTGTGTCGGTAGCAATAATAGCTTCTGCAAAATTCAGAAAGGTTGCTAACAAAACACCAGATTGTGTCCCAGCCATAAAATTTAAATTCAACATTTTGATGTGAAATGAGCTTATATGTCCTCAGTCACAACTGGTAATCTTTTTGGTTTAATGAATTACGTGTTACCATAGGGAGAAAGGAAGAAAACATAGTAGACAAATGCTTAGCACCTGCTTCCCAAAAGGTGCGTCTCCTCGATGTAGTACATTGCAGACCAGCCAGCTGCTTTCCTGCCTCACGGTGAGGAAGAGAACATCAGGCACAAGCTTAGACCTCTGTGTCCTGGACCTGCAGGGCAGCAGGCTGGGCTTAATCTGTGACTGCTTGTGCTGTGGGAGATGGTCCCCAATGCCAGTTAACTGCCCCTCATTCCTTGCAACCGGCTACTGGCAAAGGCATCAGGTTTCTCTTCCAGCTGCTTTGGCTGGCCACCATCAGCTGTTTCTGTTGCTGCTGCACTGCAACAAGCATAGAGACGATGTTAAAGACTGGCATTGTTCTCTGACCTGCAGAAGGCTTTTAAACACGTCCCTTTGCTTCACACCTTTCAAGAGAGTCCCAGACAGATCTCATTTCCTTACTCCTTTTTCCTACAAGAACCCATGTGGGAAGCTGCTGCTGGGTGTCAGCGTGACTGCTCTTCCTACCACACCTGTGCACAGCTGGCAGGGCCAGGCTTCAGTATGCTGCTACAAATCACAGGCAATTCCCTTTTTGCTGACAGGCTTCTTATTTTGAAAGAAATGCCTCCCTAGCATAACAAAAGAATGTGAGAAAAACCTGTATCAGGCCCAGCCATTAGTCCCTTTCCATTCTTCTCTCTTCCATCTCATGTCAACAAAGCAATCCACTTTTTTTTCTGTTTCCTCTTCTGAGAAATCTTTGGGTAGATGGAAGGAAAAGATCTTTCAGGTCTCCATTACCCTGTTTACAATTAACGTCTTATGCTTAAATAATAGATCAATTCCACCATCTATTACAGAAGTCAAAAGACACGACACTTTTTACTTTCAAGTACAGGTTTAATACTGGGCAAAGGCACAAATGGAGAATGACTAGCCTTTGATTCTGCAGATAATGAGGGGAAGGCAGTTCTCCTCGGAGAGGAAACGCAGATAATGAAGAAAGGTAGTTCTTCTTAAAGGGAAAATGTTTCCACCCAGAAATTATTTGAAGGCCACATTAATTTTGCCCATTTATTGCTTCTTTTTCCTTGTAGTTTACAAATATCTGAGATTGCTCATCACGTATCAGACAACAAAATTGATTTGGTTATTGTAGGAAATGAAGTGAGAGCAAAAGTGAAGCATCAGCTTTTGATCTCTTGCATTAAAAAAAAAGTCATCTTTCCCTAAGCAACATGAAAAATTTCTACAGCTTCTGTGAACCCTGGCACACCTGATGGGAAGCTGTCGATACATTGCTCTTGATAAAGTGCAGCACTTGTAAAGCAATGTGGTAGAACGTATACTGTAAATTTCTGCCTTTTGAAGGCAGCTGGACAAGACATTTGGTCTGACTGTGAAGATTTGTTCCTTTTTCTGCTCCCCTGGATAGAAAAATATCGTTGACAGGTACTGAGGGGTGGAGTGGTAGGTGTGAGCTGTGGAAGGACAAATTGGAGTAAAGGAAAGAAAAGGAAAAGACTAAGTGCAAATACTTTAATTAAGAAATTAATCCAGGGTTTTTGACTGAATAAGCCTTGTTAATGGAAGTTATGAAGAATCCGAATACGAAAAAAACAAGCTGCTTTAAGACTGATGGAAGTCCAAAGGGTCTTTTTACCTAACTGAAGCAGTTTTCAACCTCTCTGAGAGGATAAATGGGTGGAATCAATGAACAGCACAGAGGGTGAAGCAGCTTTGAGCAGCATGACATTGACAGTGTACCTTGATAAAAGTAAAAATGTGTTTTCTTTTTCCTTGGCAAAACTAGGCACTGCATCTGCACATAACCACTTTAGTATTTCAACTGTCTGAGAGTTCACTTGCTGAATGTGCTCCTGTGTATGAAGAACTGCAGCTGAGCAATTTAAGGAAGTTTTTCTCTACCAGCCATATTTGTCGGCAGGTGGTAGTGATTGGCCTGGAAACTATATGCTCCTTATTTCTCAGTATTTCAATCTGAATAAAAACAAATCTGTTTCTTTCCTTCATGCTGGCCTACATCTAGCCTTTTCACACCCACACAAGGCAGCAGAAGGAACAAAATCCTTAAATTACAGTTTGATAGAATGTCATCATAATTGGATAAGATAGCTAAAACCAGAATGAACATGGTCTATAAAAAGCTTTAAGAAAAAAAAAAAAAAAGGAACAATTTAAAACAACCAAATCCTTGCAGTTGTGGAAAGACGAACATGTTCTAAAACAAAGAAAGAGCAGATAACATCCATTTTACTCCTGCTAGAATAGTTTTCTTGAGTTTAACGGTGAAATATATATGCAAAGATAATTTGGAAATTGACCTGTAAAAACTTTTTTTTGCTATTTTTCAGGCTCATCTTGATAAAGTTGGAAAGTATAAAAGTGATGATAAACTAATGGAAGTTTAAGTTTGTTCTCTTATCTTCCTGACGTGAAGGGTTTTAGATAAGTAAGCAACAACATGCTACTATTTCTTTTGTTCTTTCTCTCTCTCCCCCTCTTCCCTTCTTCCTCATCCCACTTTCTCCTACCTCCAATAATCTAGTTCTGTGCTGCTTGTATCCCATCTCAAATTCCTTGTTTGTACGTCTGACTGTTTTTCTCTTTCCATAATTCCTCCTCCCACTTACTTGCTGAGAAATGGTCTATTCTTTTCAACCAATTTCTTCCTCAGGCTGGATTACTACTAAAATGAAAGCCTAATATGAGAAAAAAAAAGAAAAAAATGTCACTGTGCCCTAGGAGATGCTGTTGGTGACTAAGGCTAAGTTTGAAAGATTTGGTTGCCTTGTTCATGCCGCATATACCTTTGAACCTGCTTAGCTGCTCAGGATTATCTCTAGCCTTGTCACTTTAATCCTTCTTGTGATTTCTTTTCCCCTCAAAACTTTTCAGTTCCTTTTGCATGTTATTATACACTGCTTTTAGTTAACTGGGGCATAATAGGATTTCCTCCCTGAAGCTGATGCCAGGAGGCATGAGTGGGCAGTACTGGGAGGATGAGACACATGGACATGTACCAGTAAGAAATGGTATAAGCAGGTTATTGTTTTATTTTGTCGTTAGGCTTCTGACCAACATGTGGTGTTACCTCAGAGACCTGCATGAGAGAACCACGCATGTCATGAGAGAACACGAGGTTTATACTAGCGTCATCCTAGTCAAACCAGCACAAGTTCATCACTAAAAACCTGTGAGATCTGTGGATCACAGTAACTGAACTCTGGTGAAATCCCTGTAATCAAATAACATCATTGCGTGCTTTGTTCATGGCATCTGTATTTGCAGAAAGACTACTTAAGAGTTGTTTTAGGAATTAAAGGGATGATGAGGCTTATTGCCCCTGCTTAGGTATTTAGTGTGACACAGTTGTTAGTAGAACAATTACCTTGTGCTTAAAAAACCCCAACCACATATTTATAAAAAGAATGATTTCTTCCTTTGGCAATCCTCATTTAGAAGATGACCTCAAATTTCCTTCTTGTTGTTTATTCACACACTGAAAGAATTTGAATCAAAATGCAAATGAATATTTTTCTTTAAAGAAATCCTGATGATTCTAGCTGCATATCATGCTCACTTTAAAGTTTTATCACTCTGTTTTTAATGAATTTAGTTCATTTACATGTTCTGGAGTCAGGGCCAAACAATTACTTATATTGGAGCAACACTCACTGTTTCATTATTTTCAGTGCAGAAGCTAATTTCACTGAGCAGCTACATATTTTTATTTGCAACAGAGTCAACAATTCTTGCGTGCTTTCAGACAATCTGGACAAATACCATCAATGCTTACTGGTTTTCTGATGTTCATTAGTTTGCTAACGTATTCTATCAGTACACAAGGAGTAAATTGAAATGAAAGAGGTTACTCACAGGGTAATGCCCTTTTTGAGTAACATCCTGTAACTTTTCAGTAAGAGTAGCAGAATATGTCCCTAAAGTTTTCTGCAATATTTTACTTTCTTTTTTTTTTTTATTTGCATCCTGTTGTCTTCATAGATATTTTTTTTTGCCCCATCCCTGAAAGTGTTCAAGGCCAGGTTAGATGAGGCTTGGGGCAACCTGGTGTAGTGGAGGATTTCTCTGCCCATGGCAGGGGAGTTGGAACTAGATGATCTTTGAGGTCCCTTCCAACCCAAACCATTCTATGATTCTATGATTCTATGATTCTATGATTCTATGATTTTTCATATTTCATCCTCATTTTCTTAGCTGGATCTCCATGTTCCAAAGCTCTGCTTATGTTTTCTAGAATAATATGTACTTTATTATGATTTCTTTTTTCTTGACTTTTAATATCCTTTCATACTTTGCATATGCAGCTGTGTTGTGACTTCACAGTGAATAAAATAATTTTTCTTGTAGTTCAATCTAGTTTCCTTTTTGTTTAAAGATCTTTGCCATTTTTTTCTTCTTAATAAATTTTAAGCATGCAACTGATAACATTTAAAAAATGTTGAAATTGAGATAAAATAATAAGATGGGCAATATTTTAACAACATGTGAACAGGGAAATTTATGAATAGTAAGAAATTGCTCAGAATAAAGGGCTCTGGAAGTTTTGATGTTTTTTTTTAATGGAAACGTTTTGTTCAATCCCTTTAAAAAAAAATTTGAACATACAAGTAACTTCCTGAGAAAATGCAAATATGCTGATTGTTTAATTACAAGTAACTTAAAACTTCTTTAAAAATTTATTATCTGTGTCAGTAATTTGTTTGCTTTGGATGATCTTAATAGAATAACAGAGACATTTAAAATAATTAATATGAATATGTGCTAAAAGGTTATAACAGAGATACATTTAAATAACGATACTAGGTGCTACAATGGTAAACAGGTAATAAGTGTTCAACTGTTCTCATTTGTGGGCTTCTTAAAAATTTTCCACAACATTTTGGTGAAACATTTAGGTTTATCTGTGACATGACATATTTGAGGCTACTAGCAACAGATTGGAGGGGCACTTGTGCTGAGAAGGATGTGTAGATATCATGTACAGTGTCTTTATAAGAAAGATAAATTCCAGTGGTCCATAGACCGCAATATGAAAATCACTGACACTGGGCTATAAGCAGGGCCAGAGGAAAAGTCAGGTATATTTTAAAGAGGACTTTCATATCGTCATCATTAAGACAGTCTGTTGCCTCTACAGCTAATTTTTCAAGGAAGGTCTCTCAGCTACAATACTGTAGTCATATGATAAAGGTTGGCCACATACACCAGAAGTTCTGGGAAGTTACTTGCTCCAGTAATCCCAACTATTTAAAGACTGCATTTGACTGTTTGCCACTCCTTTGACGGCTCTCCAAGCCAGGAAGCAAAACACAAGCGCAGGGCTGAGCTTGGCCGTGTGCTTTGCACTACCCTGCCAAGGTCAATTCACAGATGACTTCTTCTGTGCCTACCCCTGTCTCAGCAAGGCAAAGCCAGCTCGCTGATACTGTCCCATATGGAGGAGGTGTGTGTGGCAGGAAAGGATAGTGAGAAGTGAAAGCAGATGCTTCAGGGTACGGGAAGGCCTCTCCCAGGACTCAGTTGTCTGCTCCATCCCAGTTCTGCCAAAGTCATCGCGTTCTTGAAGGCTCTGCAGGACTTTACGGCTGTGGAAAATCTATACTTGGGTGTTTAAACCACCAAAATGATTTAAACGAAATGTGATTTCCTTATCTTCATTCTTCTATTGTCAGACTCAGAAATATCATACAGTAGCATTTGGATTTCTTTTTTAGTATTAAGGAATAATGCATTTTGAATTTTCCTTTTATGAAGAAATGCTGCAAAAAAGCAGCTAGAAAAAATGGAGCAAGTATTATGTGAGCATCTGCAAGTATAAAGATGTCAGAATTTTCCTAAAATCAGCATTGCAAATCCAGGGAAATCTGAATTGAGGTTTTACTGAAAGCAAATCTTCTTATGTTGAGTAGCCTACACACAACCTTTATTCTGGCTTATACTACCATCACGAGTTGGGGGGAGGAAGAATGCAAATGCCAGTCTCAAGACTTTCAAAGTCTAATTTAAGACTGTGAGCAATGCCTTAATCACAGCTACACATGGATCATAATCTATAAAATCATTTTGGGGTGAGTGCATCACTGCTCAAAACTGCAGTCAAAGAGCAATTACGGGATTCTGTCAAACTAGAGGGCATAACAAGGAGGGGCCCATGAGACTCTCTTCTAGACTTGGTAATATGCAATACTAGCATTAACAGTCAGAGTGATGGACAATAGTTTTCTTCCAAAATCCACAGATGACTCCAAAGGGGAAACAAACTGCAAATACTTTAAAAAAGAAGTCCAATTCGAAGTGATCTTGATAACTTGGAGAAGTATCCCCAAAACTCTGAGGTGATATTCAGTGAAGCTGAGTACAAAGTACTGTGTTAAAGAAGAATGACAGAAGTAAAAATTGAGGAAAAACTGGTTAGGCTGCAGGCAATGTAGAAAGGATAAGTGTTCATTGTGGACTAGAGACTAAATATGAGTTGAATAACACAACACATGAAAAAATTGGAAAGTCATTTGATGTGGTTTCTCAGCATTAGTGGTTTCTCAGCTGGGGTACTGATGCCCTCTGTTAAGAGAAAAGCCAGAGAAACTGACAAACAATAAGATGTTTAAAAAAAGACAAATAACAAAATCCCTTTAAAAAAAAAAAGTTGAGAAATTATCTGGGTTTTAACTGTTTTAAAGCATTAAGAAAAAAACATAACCTATACAGAAACTTGAAGGAATCAGTTTTACTAAGCATTAAAAAAAAGGAAAAAAAAATGACTGGGAGCGCGTTTCACAACATTCAAGTGTTTGAAAGACTCCTATGAAGAGGGCAGGCTCAGCTGTATTGTATGTCCGTGCAGAGTAAGACAAGAGGTCATAGGGCTTAACCAACCCTGGGAAGACTGGCTAGCAGAGAAAACTTTTGACTATCTCACTGGTTAGCAAGAAACATTGAGAGATCTGTTATTGAACGAGCATAAAAGGAATGCGGAGATACACTAGGGAAGAACCTGCAAAATATCCTTGAACTTACCTCAGAGCAGGAGAATGGACTACATGATATCTCAGTAACCCAGATTTCTATAGCTGCTCATATAGCATTTCCCAAGAGCGATGTCTAGACCTTTCTTTGCTGTGTGACTCTACGCGTCGTAAGAGTGATCACAGCCCTTCAGAAACACAGTGGATGTCTGGAAAAAAATAAAATAAAATAAAATAATAATAATAATAATAATAATAATAATAATAATAATAATAATAATGATGATGTTGTATGTTTTTGATATAACCAGAGATCAAAAGCACTAAGTCTTAGAGCAGTAATAAATTTTTCAGGGTGCCAAAATTTGAGTTCTCCTCCCCTGTATTTAGATTTTCTTCAGATCACTAAAGGAAAAGGTAAATTCAGAATTTTTTTTCCTGAGGACTCCAGAAGGATTTCAACCTAAGGGTCTCTAAGTCTGAGCGTACCTCAGAGGAATCACAGGATTTGCATATCTGTGTCACATTTGTAGATTGTTACCATACCATCAAATTGTTGGCAGGTTAGCTCCTTTTCTGGTACCCATAAATCTTGCTTTTTGGTATGCAAAGATCAGGCCCAGGGTTAATTTGTCTTCTTGACTGTTTATCTGAGGTTGTGATAGAGGTGGCTACAAGCTCTTACTATAATTACTGGACTGATGAATCCTAAACACAGTTCCACAAAGCTATGCAGCCCAGCTATATCTCAAGGAGACTGATCACTAAATGTCTGCATGTAAGATGCCAAAACTAACACTTTTTCTTCCAGAGCTGAACATCTATGCAGCGGATCACAGAGCACTGGAGGTTCGTGTCTGTGGTAGTCAATACTGCAGGTAATTTCTCTCTACCATGAAAGTTTGAATCACTTGAGCTTAACCAAATTAAAAAGTACTTTCTGAGCAATTTGATGATGAAAGAAAATCCATCGTGGAAAAAGTTTGTCCATGCACTAGTGTGTATCGCCAGCTGTTTCCTTTCATTTGTATTCAAAGGGCATGCAGTTCTGCTGTTTATATTACTCAGGGTACTGGCTAAATGGAAGGAGTGGGACATGTTATTTGCATATTGATTTGTTTTGTATGGAAATAATTTTGATGAGTTTTTACCTTATTAGATTGTGCATTGTTAGAGTGTGTGTATGAATACAGCAATCTCAGACTGGGGAGCAGTTTTGAAAAATGAAAATACAAACACAAACTAATACATCCTATTTAATTAATATGCATTACATTTTTAATTAGTAAACTCTCATGAATTTAGGATTGGAAGTGGGAAAAACAAGAGATTTAAGAACTTGTAGGTATTAGGTATGAGTAGATACACTAGGTGTGGAGTCATTGGCTACCTCCAGCTCAGCGCAGAGATGCTAGCTGAGGGCTTTTGGACACACTAGCAAAGGGCTTTGTAGATTGAATGCTTAACTCTCATGCAGCATGCTTCTGTGTTCTTGTTCATGACAATTTTAAACTTTTACTTAAAGAAGTAAACATAATGTAGGGTCTGACATAGGCAACTCCAGAAGTCTGTGAAGGGCAGCATATTGGTTGCAATAACAGGGGACTACATTTGATTAATGAGCTGTTCTCACGATTTCTTGTAAGTGAACAAACAGCTATTCAGCTGCAGCTTAATCTTGCAAGTAATTACCTTATGTGTATATATATACACCACACTTTCAGTATTCCAGAGGTAAATACATTAGTGACTGGAGTATGCCCTGTTTAGGTATGTATGTCTTCCAACGTAAAACCAATGAGTGTTTGCTTCACTGAATATTGACTTAGACATCTGCGAGGATTTAAAGACCACATCCGCAGCTATTTGTGTCCTTAGACACCGTTGTCAGGGTACCATCTAACGGTGTCATGTCCAAGGCACAACCATTCTGGCTAATTAGCTATTAGCCTCGTGGAAATCTCTTCTCAATGAAGTTTCAGTACAGCTTGTCTTACTTTCAAGAAGCAAGCCTGATACAATTTCCCCAGCAGTGCCTGTTTTCTTGTTTGCAGTGCATTGTAAGAGTCTAATTTGTTACTTCACAATGCCTCTGTCAGACATCAAAGGGTAGCTGACCAGTTGCATTTAACTGTTTTACAGAAGTTCATCTCAGAAAAACATCGGAAGAGGAAATCCCAGTCAAGCAATGTAGAAAAAGAATGCTCGTTTCTCTTAAATAGATTCTTCCATTCTCTAAACTTCATAATTATTTTGTCTCTTAATGTGAAACATTTTTTAGTAGAACCTCTGCATTTCTATTGTATTTTTTTAACATGTTAACTAATCATGTAATGCTAGGGAGTTTAGAAATAATTTTTTCTGTAACTTGCAGAGTAACTCTGAAGACCAACAAACTGCAAAGCTCAGAAATCTGCCAGATGGTCCAAGCAGAGCGAGTGCATTGCTCCTGCACTTTTAGTAATTAGCATTGAAATAGTGGGATTTGGAATGGATTTGAAGATGGCCTCTTGGGTTCCAAATCTTATAAAGAAAAAAATAGATGTATTATTAATAAATCATTGTTGTAAGCATTGTACTCCATAGTAACATGCATTTTCACCCTTGAGGACTTTTTGAGAGACCTCAATAGTTACCCAAATCTTAGGCACTAAACAATGACTGTATTGTGAAGATTTCCCTTTCTCTAAGAAGAGTGGTAGGTTCCTCCTCTTAGTGACTCAACTGCTGCTGTGTTATACTCCACAGCCCCCATACATTTGATGGGAATGGAATTTAATTACTTTGATTCAATTTATTTATTTTATTTTATTTTATTTTATTTTATTTTATTTTATTTTATTTTATTTTATTTTATTTTATTCAGTTACTCATACATATTTTTACAGGGCTATGTTTCTCACTCTTGCAACCAGAAAACCAGTTCTGAGGGTGGGAAACAAAGGTGAGAACTCGACTATAGACAGCTGCCAGAACTTCAGCTTGCTTTGAACAGGATCGAAGGAACAAGCAGCTGATGGTCTCTTCTAGTTGTGGACAGTACCAATGATGCTATTAATGAGATCTACAGAAAGGACAATGAAGCAAGGAAGGGGAATGAGCTAGAGATTAGTCTAATTCCGCCTTCTCTGTCACAATGTTCATCAGCTGAAGGGCAATAAAGCTTGAAATCAGATTTTACAAACAGACCTGATCAAAATCCCAGGACTTATGTTTGTAGCCTGTTAGAAATCCATCTTAGAACCTCACAATCTGCCTCTCTAGACATTTTTGGGAGCGTGCTTACATCTCCTGGGAGGTACTGTCGGTGACAGGAGGAACGAGGAGGAAGGAAACACAGGATAAGCAGCAGGTTTCTCTTTCCAGAAGTTTCAGTGTCTGCGTTCTTTACACATAAACGCACATGTAGGGGCTGTTTTGGTAAGTGTTTTGGTAAGAAATGGCATACAGACTTTTGGTGCGTACTGTACCAGTCTTTGAAGTCAAGGCGGGGTTTGTCCCATTATTTCGAAGGGCTATAAAGTACAGGTTAAAATTAGTTCAGGAGTGGAGATAAGCTGCATTTTTAAAAGTGCAGGGATTTCTACCAGTCTTTTATCAGATGAGTGTTGGAGATATGGTCTAGTTATTGATAGTTGTCACCTGCTTTTGAAACAGTGTTGGGAATTCATATAATATTGCCTCAGAATAAAGAGGAGACATTTATAGTGGCCCAAAGAACAGAAATGGCTGATGTAAAGAACTAGTTTTCGTTCTCTTTACTTCAAAGGGATATCTCAGAATGTATTTTTGGTTTCAAATTAAAGTATCCTGTAATGGAAAGCCACCTGAGATGGTAGCCTGAAGCTATCAGCAAAAGACTGACATTTAATTACTATCTTCAGCTCTGCCATGGTGTCATTTCAAGGACATACCTGCATGATCAAAAACTGCTGAAATGAAAAATTGCCAAATGCTATAATGATTCAATGAATCAACAGTCCAACTCTTGAATTACATGTTTCTAAATAACTGCACAATTATAGTGATTAATAATACAGATAATTCAGTGTGCAGGACAATCTTGCTTTTGAAACTTATGCTTCAATGTGCAAAACAAATTAGAATTCATGATGACTATGAAGTTCTGTACTAGTAACTAGAAAATCCAGCTTGATTTATCACTTCCTAGTTACACACAGTCTCAATGTAAACTTAATTGTTTAGAAAGGGGTTGAACAAGGCTCATCCCAAACTTCACCTATCATGGTCACACCAGTACACAGAAAGCGGAACTGGAGGCAAAACTATTATGGATTTCCTCAAAACCAGCTTCCTATTTTAATACAAAAACCAAAACAAACTAACCATGGCAGTTTTTCTAAGCTAACATCAGCTGAGGGGTATGTATGCGTACCCCTGTTCCCCAGGTCATTTTTGTTTTCTGGCTCTTAGGGACAGTTTAATTGATCATTGTGTCTGACTCATAACAGTCCATTCTTATCAGTATAATAATGTTTAGCAACATCCTTGAATCTCTCCCCTAGATCATATAATATGTAAGGGCTTGAAGGCATTATTGATACTTGAGCAACAGAAAGAGTCCTCAGTCTTTTCCTTTCAAAAAGAAACCTTTAAGGCAATTGGAAATCTTCATATTCCAGGTCTAAGGGCTCAAAATGTCAGTAAATAAGGATAGTGCATTTATTTTTTTGCTATTTGAGCACTATGCAGTTTTGCTTTCGGGTGAACTGCAAGTGTAAAATAACGTTGCACTGAAATAAAAGAATATTATACTTGACACAGAAAGAGTAACCACTCATCAGCAAATGATGCCTCATGCATTGGAGAGCATGTGGTGGGAAAATCAGAAGATGCAATGTGAATATAAGCAATAGCATGAACTGCAGCATATTCACGACTCAGATCTCAGAGGAACTCTGACCTGTGACACTCGCCTTGGGAGCCACCAAACCACTCAGTGAACAGTGCAGATGCTCAGCTTGCTCTGTGCAAAGCAGCTCGGGACTGAAAGTAGCAGAGTAGCATTTGTCCTCATGCCCATTTAAAGTCCTGGGCCATCCTACTTTATAAACATGTGCCCTATTTATCAGGTTGCTTGGGTGGTGGTGCTGTTACTAGTTCTCTTTCAAACTGTGTTTTGAAGGAGACGAGCAAGCCAGATTTGTTTTTTGAAACAAATATCTGTCCAAATAAGGGTTCAATCCTGAGCAGAAGAAACATGTAAATTTAAAAAAGTTATCTAATTGTGTACTATCGTTTCTTCTCTGATGGTCACATGGCTAAATCTGATCTTCAACCTGCAGGATGCATGGACTCTTCACCCTTCCTTTTGTTATTGTTGTTGTTGCTTGTCCCCATTGGTAAGAACAATACCATTGATTAAGGCAGAAGAGCTTCCTCCTTCTCTTCCATTTTCCCCATTCCTGTCTCCAATGAACTCTTGTAGGATTTGGGGTACTTTTTTTCAGTGTTGAATCTGTAAGATCTGCTTTCTTCAAAACCTTTAAGAGAAAAAGTGTAGTTAGCACATTCTACTTTGTGCTCCTTTGTGGTAATATGATAATTAAATACCATCTCAATACACTTCAGTCACTAAAAGTCAGTGGCTGCAAAGAGATAATTTTGCCTTTCTTGCTAGAAATTGCTGTGAGTATTTGTTTCTTTTAACATGATCATACTTGTTGCTTTATTGCCAGGTAATGTATCTCTACTGAGCTGTACAAATGGATGCATGTGCATATTTTAACTTCTTATTAATACCAGAAGAGCAGGTCACGGGGTTCGTACAGTCTGATGAGAGTCCCAGATCAAGCCTCTACTTGTCTCCCCTCAGGAGTTATACACTAGGAGTTGCGAGAAGCAGCAGAAAGTGCAAGGCCATTAATCACAGGGAGCAGGCAGACTGGCAGATATGCAGTGTCTTTATTCTCACACCTGTACCCTGCAGTCAATCAAAATTGTTTGGCTGAATCAAGTAGTGATATCAATGCATCTGTCTTCTCCATTTTGGCATGGCTTCAGTAGGCTCCATTTCAGAGCATAGATTTCTGTTGGGAGTTACTATGGAAAAACAAATATAAAGAACTATTGAAATTAAGGCCAAAGCAAGAGCCAAAAGTACTTTAGGTTTCCCCTTCCTGCAAGACTGGATTTCATCCACCTGACAGAAGGCTTCCATGCTTAGAGTTCTGTGGCTGTTTTGTCTTTTACTCCATAGTTCTCCCACTGTGATGATTGGGAACATGGAAGTAATCTTCAGAAAAACTGTACTCTTTAAAATCAGTTGCAAATACACTCAGGGTCTTGGCTAGAGGCAAGGATAAAAAATCTATTAGTTTCTTACTCTGAGCTTAGATACTGCCAGCACAGTAGAATCAAGCTCTTCCAACACAGAAAATGAAGTTACTTAGCGTGTGTGATTGAAGCAATGTCATGTTGGCTGAAATGACCTGAAAAATCTCAATAAAGGACCATATTCTTACATTATCACTATAGAGAGCAGAGCTTTAAGCAGGAGCAGTTCCACAGAGGACTTCAGGTATGAAGATACAGGAACTACTGAGCACCTGAAGGAAATCCAAACTTGATGTAAGAGAGCAACAGCATTTATAATTCATAATCTGTCTAGTAAAATGAAAAATATTTTACCATGCTTTTTGATTTTTCCCAAATAGTCTGTTTTATTTATCTATTCATCTTCTCAAATTGTTCATTAGACAAATTTCAGATGCGTATTTAAGCTTTGTTTGTATGCTCTCAGCCGCAGAAGGTTTTGTTGGGAAATGGAAGGTTTTGTTTAAATTTTGGAGTTTGCTACTTGAAATTTGTGACTGAGCACTTTCACTTGAATTCATCCCATCTAACGTCAGCCACTTCTCTAAGACCAAGGCCTCTTCAAAGTGTGGCTCAGCACACCTGAGGTTTTCAGCTTTCACCGGCTATGCAGAACTTGGCCAGGGAAGCGTCCAAGCATACAAGTTAGACTGGGGTAATAAATCTGGAACCTGGCGATACGTCATTCTCTGGGTGGTGTTACCATTATCAAAGATTTTCACTGAAGTACATTCTGTTTATCTGAAGAAACACTGTGTTATTGGTCCTATTAAATGTACGTGTTTTCTAGAGGCCGAAAGTCACTGCTAAGCAAATCTTCATACAAAACAAAACTTCATCTTAGTAGCTGACCTTGCTTTAAAGTCGCAAAAGATCATGGCATTGCACGGTACTGTAAATACATGAAAGACCTGCTAAAAAAAGACAAAATACTGATCATTGAGAAATTTAATTGTTCTGACATTCCTTCTGAAAACGCTAATGGGATTAGTAATGCAGAATATGTATTTTTCCATAGCTTATAAAACAAAGCAACTAGGTAAAATGGCATCATCAAGGGTGAGTATTAGGGGATCTTTTTATTACAATGAATGGAGAAGGGCTCATGTCTTTCTAACAGCAATGTCAAATACTATGTCTATTATTTCTTTTGCAGATCAGCCTTGAGTGGCCTGATCTAGTTGAGAGGCGTCCCTGCCCATGACAGGGAGGTTGGATTAGATGATCTCTAAGGTCCCTTCCAGCCTATGCCATTCTGTGATTCTGTGATCCCAGAATAATGTACCTCTAGGTGTTTTGTTCTGCCTGATTTTCAGTTAAGTGGTTCCTGCAAATTACAATATAGTTTCAAAATGATCTTAGTAAATCCCTTGGGAATAACTATTTTAGCACTGTGTAAAAAAGACACTCTCTAATGCTCTATATGTTTCATGTTTGGATAGAAGAATGCATCCTCATCAATTTAAGTAACGTGATCTGTATAAAATCAGATAAATCAGTGACTTAAGTGAAAAATTTTGGCCTAAATAATTGTAAAAGAAATTCATGTTTTTACAGAACCAGAATGGTTACATGTTAGTGTCATAAGTCTTCTTTGAATAACTTTTTGACACGTAGTTCACACAGCTATAGGGGTCTTAGGACAGAAGAGTACCTCCCAGGATAATTTTTCCATCTATGTGGCCTTGTAAAATTATTTCCACTGTGGAAATATCAATATTTTATTCTACCTCCTCTGTCAAAGAACCATCACTTTGACATCCACAGATGACTTTAAATTTTGACATGCTAGATAGTGACACTGACCTCAGTTTATTCTGCATGTAAGTAGATCTCACCTTGCGTAGATGGTCTAAAGAGCTACTTTATTTAGCGTTTTTTATACTTGCATTAGCTATCCTAAATGATTGCTCTTTATGTTGTCATTTTTAGATCATTAAATACTCTCTCTCTAACTGCTGTGCAGACTGACTTACCCTTAATTTTTTTCATAGATCAATCCCTCAAAGCTTGCTAACTCCTTTTTTTTATTCTTTTCCATGCTCCCAACACTGATAGCACATTTTTAGAAATGAGACACTCTGAGCTGTGCAGGAGCATGTCAAGTTTTGGTTCTGCAACTTTTCTTAGACTAGCTCAAACCAGCCTGTACATACTGGGCCAAGTTTGTGAGGCCTCATGTTAACCTTGGTGGCATTTCTTTGTTAGAATGTATGTGACAAGACAGTTTTTTATCACTGCATTGTATTCATTTTCACACTTCAGACAATATTGCATTTTCAGAGGAAATCTGCTGAATGTATCTTCAGTTGGAGTACTGAAGACAGCAAATGAGGAGAAAAGAGGTGTACCTTTGCAAGTGTTTAGTAGAGTCATGGCTTTAGTCCCCCTCTCTGACTGTCAGCAAGACAAAAGAACTGTTTGTTGGCAGCAGCCAGCAATTTTTGCAATAAATGTGTTCAGCTTTCCGTTCTGCTCATCTCTCCAGAATGTTCAATATGCTGTCTCCCAGGCAGCAGTAAGTGTAATAGGGAAAAGTATATGGAAAAAGAAGAGACAGAGGACCACAGAGTGGATGGAGCATTTGGCTGCCTAAAATCCATCTGTATTAAAGCGGGAGAAATACAGGATTTTTGGCGGTGATGGGGTGGTGAGAATAAGGCATACATAATGAGAATTCTTGAAAGGGGTAAAATAGGACAAGCAGAAAAGATGAGTAGAGTTTACAGTGTTACACAGTGTTTTCTCTTTGAAATGAAAAAGTGGCAATGTGATACAGGCAGCTGCAAAAATAGAGGAACATCTGAGCAGTGAGTGAGTGAGAGGTGGGAATAGAGCAAATAGCCTCTGCTCAGAGCAGAGCAGAGGACACTGCAGCGAGAGGAGATGCAGGCAGCAACACAAAATTTCAGGTATGGCCTCAGAGACAGAGGGAGCTGGAGACAATGCACTGCATTATAGGAGAGAAGAGTTTGAGAGGGAGCTTGTGTGATGAAGAACAGAGGGATCTAAGGAGTCCTTGAAAACAGTAACGTTCTTCGCCACTGGTAGATAAGTGTGTAGTCTTCTTTTTATTCTGTCTAACTACCTCCATGTGCATCCTCAGTCATGTGAGGGCATTCTGGCTCTGCTCTAGGAAAGTGTCTAAAAGGTAGTTTAGCTCAGAATAGAAACATTACTATATTTTACCATGCTTTTTGAATTTTCCCAAATAGTCTGTTTTATTTATCTATTCATCTTCTCAAATTGTTTGTTAGACAAACACTATTTGCTAATTCTTTACTGAATTATCTACCATCTGCATACTCATTCCTTTGATGAATTGGATTCCTAAATCATGGAACTGAATTGACAAACTTTTTGGTTTAGAAACAGTTTGGGTTGAACTGTGATTCGTTTATTTCTCACAAAAGCCAATTATAGGCTGATAATTGACCCAGCCCTTTCCAATAAATGTGAACTAATTCACAAAGGAAATCAGTCAGCTAACTTCCCAAAGGTACTTTTTCTTTGTAGGAAAATGAAACGAAAAGATTTATGAGGGTACTCAAAGGACAATGCTGTAATTGACATTTGTAAAAAGTGTAAGTTTCTTCACTTTGCACTTTTACGTCTGAGAACTTGAAGAAGATAATGACTGCAAGTGTTTCACCGCTTTTGCTTTGAATTACCTAGCAAATAATTTGTTTTGAGTTTTGTAGATTACAGAAATCTTGTGGAACCATGGAAGTGCAGGGGAGAAGACTAAGAAATGCAAATTTTTGTTTCAGCTATCAGCTCCATTGTTATGAGCATGGCCTCAGTTGAATTAACAGTAATCACAGATCATCTCAGTGCTGAAAACCTTTAGGATGCAACAGTTCCAGAGGGCTGGAGGTGGTGATGTTAGTCTCCCTGTTTACTGACAAACTAGTCTCCCACTGCTGGATTTGGAATCCAGCCTCAAGCATCATCAGGTCACAATGGAGGGTATCCTGAAAGGTGGCTGGATGCGGACTTTGACCACAGTGTCCTCTCCTGTATGATACGGCCCTCTTGCCAACATGAGACAAAGCTTTCACTCACTCTTCTCCCTTCCTCTGATCCATGAACTCACACTGAGCTCATGTCAGAGCATCTGCTGTGGCACTTTGATGGGGTGACAGAGCAGCATGCTACAAGGAACGTGGAAGACCAATGCTGGCCTCCTCATTCCTTGAGTGCAGAGGAAATTTTAATGTACTGCACATTCCCGTGTTGGCTCAGCTGCCATTCCTTGCTTGGCAATGATTAGGTTTGGGGTGTGGGAAAACCCACGTGCAATAATCACAACTAAACTCCACAGTGAACTAAGAAAATACAAATTTTCAAAATAGTAAATGTTGCTGATGAAAGACTGAGGGTGTGAAGACCCACCAGTTTTCCCCTGGACATAGCTGTGTTGAGTTAGCTTCAGTGAGTCCTGTCAGGAAGGCCCACACATCAGCTAGGCAACTAAAGGCAGTGTTCTTTGGAACTGTAAGTCTTTGTAGTTTTTTCACTTTGTTTATTTTATTTTGATTCCCGTGTTCCTCCTTCTACTCATGTGCTGATTGTGCAATAAACAAGACAGCATCAAAGCATCCAGGTTGCTTACTTAAAGCCAAGGTCTTCCCATCTTAATAGATACAGATCCACAAACACAACTTGACCACTACCGCGGAAAAGAAATATTGTACTTGAGGGAAATAGCTCATGTTCAGCTTACCGTAAACCTGTTTCAAAGGTTAAAATGTTCACTGTTCTGTGTCAGTTTCTAGTTGAAGCATTTTGAATGGTGGGAAGAAATATTTCATTTAGTTCGGTTCTAGTTCAAGAAAACGTCCAACTAAACTTCAACATGAAAATTTAGAGACAGTCTGAGAGAAAATAACCGACTGTTTTTTCCATTAGTGGGAGTTCAGTTCAGCACCCATCTTTTCCTCTGCTACACTTCTCTCCAGATCTCTCTTTTCTTTGACTGAATAGCTGAGTTTCAGCTAATTTCTCATTGTATTGCCTCACAGTTTTTTTATTTGGATCTTCTTTTATCTTCTCACTAGTTTATGGATCACTAGTTCCCTCTGTATTGTTCCTCTGTTCTCAGAGGTATTTGCAATTTCTGTCCATTTGTTTCAAGTGACTTTCATTAAGGTTTTTATTTGTTCTATTCCCTAAATCACTAAGGCTAACTTGCCATATTCCCAACATGTTTCCTCCTGCATTACATTCCTTCCTGTCAAGTCCCTTTGCGTAAAGAGTTTTCCGTTATATGCCAGTGATCTTACACAGAGTGGTTATGAATTAATTTTCAGACATGATTTAAACGATAACAAAGCTAAACAGTTTTCATAGACCCTTTCAGTTTTGCTACCAATTTTCTTAAAAAATGAAAGAATCAAGTTTGCCTGGAGACAGTTCTCCTTTTTAAGTCTTCCTGTTTCCACCAATGATTCATCTCTACGCGTATCCTTTGGCCAGTCACCAGAGAGCTTGAAAACAAAGACTATGGTGTGTTTTTTTAACTCTTGGTTTTATTTTGAGTCAAACCAATATTCTGTCTCTCTGTGTGTATGCGTGTTTGTTGGCCTGAATGCATGATACCACCTGTACCAACTCTGCCCAGAGGGCCAGCTCTCCTGGTGCTCCTGCAGCTGATAATGGCCAATAGCATTTGCCTTGGTTAGAGCACAAGGGCAAGGCCAACATGTAATGTGACTTTCCCATCACACTCTCTCAGCCTCTAGCGACCAACTTGTTAGGGACTTCCTGGGACAGAGCTCTCTTTGGATTGAAAAGTCTCAGTACGATTCTTCTCTCACAGCTTTGTCTGGTTGCTTTTTCAAGCCATGCATTCACAAAAACTCCTGCAGCAAGGAGTTTCAAAATATTAGATATGTATTACACGAATGATATTTCAGCCCAGTTATCTTGGATAGAAGTATACCCAGGTACTCACTTAAAGTAAACTGACAAGTCTTTTCCTTTAATTTTCTGACTGTTTTCTCTGTTTCTTGGCCTTTTTCCCCTTAAAATAACTGCTTTATAAGTACTCCAAGGAGGTAAAAGCCCTGAGGAGAATCAAGCTGAGGAAAGCAATTCAGACAGTTTATGAGGCTGAGACTGCCCAGAACTGAATAGGACTCTAAAAAAATGGAACCCAGACAATTATCCCAAGAGAGTCTATACTCTTGTTCTGTAATGTGGTCAGACAAATATACTAAGGAAGAGTAGATTAAGATATGAAATACGATTAAGCTGCAATGAAATATTTACATTAGTTTTTACTAGAATATGTTTGATTTTCTTCTCTTAAATGGACATTTAATGGACACAGCAGTGAGCCAATGACGAGTCATAAATTACCCATCCCAAGAGGCACACCACACTGGGTCAGATTGAGGGACAGCCTGCCAGTCACAGGACTACCTCCTGTCTCCTCCTGAGCTTGGTGGAAGCAGCAGCTAGTTAGAAAGTTAAAAATATATTGTTGTATTTCCAAGTGAACCAAAATAAGTCACAGAGACCAGCTGCTGCTTCCTTACTTCCCACCTGCTCTGGTACACATGCATATCCTGATCAAACTTCAAGTCTGGCCAAGTCACAAAGGAGTTCTCCTTTTTACTGCCTAATCCCCGTGTGCTTGAACTGCTGCTGTGTTCACCAGAGTTTGGCATCACAGTCAATATTCCCATTAAAGTTTAAATCTCAGAGGACTGAACAATCTCTCCTGATGTAACATTAGCTAGGACTTCTTAATTTATATTGAGTTTTTATCTTGTCTGCAAAGAATGATTAATAATTCACAGAAAACTATACCTGTTTGAAGAGGAAAATCTTTGCTCTTCAAAAAAATTCATGCAAATTATGAAATATTTTTCCATTGCCAATCCTGATACATTTGTGGGTGGGTGGAAGAAAGAAGTGAAGAATAATATTAGAAGTGTAAAAAATGTTTTAATAGTCTAGGAAATAAAAACAAATGAAACTTTATCTACACCATTTGAGTTTCTTCTAAAAATATTATGCCTTGATGTAATTTCTAGTTTCACTGATTACAAGGGCTTTGATCTACTCTAGTTACGGTCTTTTAGAAGAGAATTACAGGAGCCTTGGGGTGGTTTGAAGGTGATGAAAGAGACGCTGTAGAATCCTCCTTTCAAATATTAAGTATACATGGTCCTATCAGATTAGCTATAAAACAAATGTTCAACATTGCACATTTCCCAGCTTTAATTATGCACCTGAACATGCAGATTTTCTGAATGAGAGAATTGGTTTCCTTTTGAGCGAGTACAAAACTTTTTCTGGTAATGAACGGTGCCATGTAGTTGGTATCATAAGTCCTTTATTTGCTGGTTTAAGTGCTGTTTAAGTGCACAAAAATCAAATCATACACCAGGTTCTTTAGCTTGCATAACAAAACCAAATTTTTGATTGATATATCTATTCATTATGCTATCCAGACATACAGCTCTGTAATAATACTGGGTTAACTAGAGGATGGAACCAAACCTGCATAATGAGAGCCAATGATATTTTCCCAAGGACAAAATTGCTATTTTACTAAGGGACTGGAAAGCATCATGATTTTGGTAAAGTGTGTGTATGGGAGACAAAGGCTGGTAAAAACATTGTCTTTATCACCGTTATGATGTTGCCAAGGATTTAGAAATAGTAAACATTTATTTTGTATTTTTTCCAGCAAAAGATAAAGGCTAAAGTTTCATAAACCGGTGCCTGGGTTTCCAAGGACGTTATATGAAGAATATGATCATAAGTTAACTGTAAAGTGAGTGAATGGTAAAGATTAGAAGCTATTTAAATTGATGGGCCATTTTATCCAGAAAGGATACAGAGCAGCCAGAAGTACTCACAAACGTATGGGAAAAATAAGCAAATTTATTGCTTATGCAAACGTTTATTTATTTGGTTCATGGGAAACTGTCAAGGACAAGAAGATGGCTGAAGAATAACATACTACCATTATTTCAAAAAGCCTTGGGATATATCATAAAACTGCAAACAAGATATATGAGAAGCTACACTTATTTTTGGAAAAGCCTGACTTTGAAGCAACTGAACTATGGGTGTGAACTGCAGCAATACATTAACATTCACTTGGTGTCCAATCTGTAAATTAAGTGGAAACTGAATTACGTTCTCTGTGGCACAGTAGTTACAATAAAGAAAAGGAGTACGATAAGCAGACTTGTGTATTCTGTAAGGCACTAAGACCAGGAATTAGTCATCTTACAATGTAAATCAATTAAAGGGTCTGCAGTGTTCAGTTGGGTCCTGATGATTCTTTCTGATGTGAATATTACCTCTTTTCATTCCTGTTGCATACATATAGAGGGATATCAGCTCAAGAAAGGCTTTCAGGAATGAATAAGGGGGAAGAAGAAGATAAGGGGAGTCACAGTTAAATAATTTAATCGTCGAATTTCCAGTTTCTATGACCAACATGTCCATCAGTGTCACACTGTTTACAACTCACATTTGCCAGTTTCTTATGAACACACCTCTCCCACTTCAGTTAAATTACTTACTATATACCAAGGTAGAAACATCTCTTTAAGGCACTCTGAGAAGTGGGAGCAGAGAGCATGAAAACAAGGTATTGTTGGTTTTGCTAGGAGCACAGGAATGGTACTATGAAGTTACCTTCCAATTGGTTATAGTTAAGCTGACATGTTCATCCAGGACCTGCTTCAGACAAAACAACCTTGGGGCATTTGGAACAGAGGCCAGAGAAAAAAATCTTTTTTTTTTTCCCTTATGAATAATCAATATGTTGGCTTTACCTGTAATACTCCACTCACTTCATGTTTTGAAGTAAGGGCTTGAAACATTGTTTAGGAAGAACAACAGCTTTTTCATGAGGGGTGTACTATTTGCTTGCCCAACAAATCTGATGACATCCAACCTATGCTGGGGGAAGCACTCAGAGAAGGACTAAATATTGGACCAGCATTGTGGAAAAGGCAGTGGTTGATCATGTTCTTGCTGTTGGCAACATGGGGCAAGCCTGTGATGGGGATCCTGGATATGGATGAAGCGGGAACGGTTAGGCCATCAAACTGAAGTCAGGATGGGAAGTCTGAGGAGTGCTGGTTGACACTGAATCAAGATGAAGATCCCCAGGACTTGGGTCTGAAACATTCCTCATTTTATGTTTTTATGAAGCATTGATCCTGCATCACTTGGCACTATTCCGCAATGAACTGCACCTTTCTTTAAACCCCAGATGATAGAGCCGGCTTTCTAATAAGTTTTCCATCTGCTTTTCAGTATTTTTATCTAAACCATGTTTCCTTGGCTTGTTGAGGATATCATCCCCATACGTGAGCAATATGAAAAGAGTTTGAATTGCGTGATTATGTTTTCTCTTTTCCAATGATTCCAGTCTATCTTTGCATACCAAATCCTACTTTTGGAATGAATTAGGAATGTGTGATGAAATACGCACATTTTTTGAAGGATCCCTGCTTCATCTGCAGCAAAATCTGAAAGGTGTGTAGAGAGTAGAATAGGAATTGGGGGAAAAGAATGAATAATGGTCTCCTGGCTGAGGATGTTGAAATCCACCCAAGAGACTGGATTCTAAATACACGTGTCAAAAGCTCTCAGTATGATCCTGGGCAGGTCATTCACCCAAACTTCTCACAGGTGTTCTCTGATTGTGTTTGTTATCTACTGATAGGCATCAGTACAGCAGGGCTCATGCTCTTTGATCTGCAGAAGTGTCAAGTACTCACGACTCAGATTGCGAGAAGTTCTATTATTTAAAGGATTCGAAGATTTTGAATTAGACATTTGTTCTAAATCAGCATATATTCCTCAGATTAGACAATTTCTGGTGGGTCAATTTTTATTAAGCAAGCAATTTCAGATTATTTAAACAGAGTAGTTAATCTTTAGATTGTATTATGCAAGAATTCTATCACCTTTTTAAACATTTGAGACACCATAAAAAAACAAACCTCAAATCAGGCATTTGATGCTCTCAAAATTTAATCCTCCTCTCAAGATGAAATTTCAGTGAGTATGAAACAGAACCATGTTTGCAAAAAACACGGTTTAAAAAGAAGGATCTGTTGTTGAAGACAGGATTTCATTTGTATTTCTGTCACTGGTACTATTCACAGTGACAAGTCAGTGGTGTGGGGTCTTGAACACACATTGCTTTATAGTGTTGATGTTCTGAAAAGTTAGGTTCCTGGAGTCTCACACTGGCCGCTTTAAATTAATGGTTATTTTTCACGTTAATGCATCTGTGCCTTGGTTCTCCAGCCAAAAAGTGAGAAGAGTAAACCCTCAGGAGTTCTGTGGAAATATTCAGAGATAAGAGAAACAACTGTAATGGAAGAGCCTAGGAAGAAGCTAATATTTCTGTCTTTTAACAGGATTTGGATGCTGTGCAGTAAATAAAACCCAAGGCCATACTCTGAAAAATGAAAAGAGCCAAGTAGCTCAACAGTAATTAAGCATCAGTTATTCTGTGCTCTGATGCAGCTGAAATGCCACAGACAAAGCAGTATATGATCGTGCACTAAAAGAGTATCATAAACATTAACACCAAGAAACTGAGCTGAGATTTTACAAGGAACCAAATTCTGACTCTTTGCTCTGTAAGAATTTGCAAATTAGGAGGGATTGTAAATTATAAAGCTTAATATTGCTGCCAGAAGAGTAATTACAAGAATTATTTCAATTAGGTTCAGGTTGCTACAAACTCTCCTACAGATAAGTATAAATGATATTGGGAGAAAACAGTCTATATTTATTTATAGTTTGTTTGCTTTTCAAAGCAAATCATTCAAGCTAATTAATGAAACTAGTAAAAAATATGTGCTCTGCTAATGTTTACAGTGCCAGCAGATTTCAGGAGAAGTCTTTCCTGACTGCAAATCCTTATTTATTAATTCTAGGTCCAGCTGTAGACTCAGGAATGCAGTTACAGAATTTCTGATATGCTATAACAGTCCAAATATTTTTATATCATATTGGAAAGAAAGCACTGAATGCTAGCTATTACAAATCCCCATAAGGAATGTTTCATCAGGATTTTAAGTTGTAAACTGTGAGTGGAGCTACTAAAGAACTGTTGAGAACATGCAAGAACTGTTAAATGAAAAGAAAGATACTGTTGTGAAAAGCCTCTCTACCTTCTTAATGAACACAAAGAAATTGTTTTCAGAGAATCTCAAAGGGGACAGCACTCAGATTTTCAATGCCATCCAAACCTAAGAGAGAGAGAGGTTTTTCTTTTCCACTTTTCATCCCTCTTTCTGTAACAACAAAAAAAGTAATATTGAGACTTATGAAGGATTTAAGAATACTCTCACTGGAAAATAATTGTTTTTAGAAACACAATGAAGATTTTAGGAAGCTTTTAGGAGAAGATATATCCATGTTTCAAAAATATTTATTTTAGAACTATAAAAACTTTATTAATGTTATTTTTGTCATTGTTACTATCATTAGTAATACAATGTTAACATTCTCAATACTTATTAAATGAAAATCTGCCTGAATACAGAATATTTATACTCAATTAAGGATTAGCTGGCTATAAGGCATGATTTACGCAGCAGACCTTCAAAAATAAGATAGAGAACACTCTCCTCTTCAGAAGTTTTACGAACTGTTGGTATGTCTGTGGGGACTGTTTATGCTAAAGAATTGCTTTAAGAATTGTGAAAATTCAAACTGCATTTGGAATGACTTATTTATAAAAACAGGCATGTTTCAACTAGCTTGAAATAGAATTTGAAGTTCTGTTAAAAGCTAATTCAACTAAATAAATATCTAAGAAAAAGTAGTGAATACAGGAAAGACCTGAAATTGGAAGGATCTTTCCAGAGCTCCTGCCACAGGGCTCCTGTATCCCTCTGCACGCGCACGGATCGAAGACACTGCTGGCACTGCTGGTGTAGCTGCTATGCCAACAAAAGACAGCAGCAGCTAACACACAAATTCGAGGGAGCCCTGGAGAGAGGTTCTCTCTGTTGTGAAGCTGTGGAAGGAGAAAGGTAAATTATCTTTGGATGAAGTAAGCAAAGCAGAGCACACTTCTTACATTTCACCTTTGGTTCTTTGCTATCTCAGCACACTCCCCTGCCTTTTTCAAGTAAACAAACAAGGCAAAGAAGGAAGCTGCCTGGCAGCATCATGAAATGTTACCTGCTGTTTCACTGTTACTTCTGCAATATAAGGGTATCATCCTAATATAATCACCAAGGTATAAAGAGCCAGAGAAAAATTATGTAAACCCACTGATTGCATTTATCTGTTTCTTCTAATGATCTAAGGAAACACTAAAACGTCATTCTGTTTTAAATAGGAGCAGACTCTCCTGCTGAACAGCAAAATAACTTGGACTGTAACCTTTGGTAGAGGGTTACAGTAAATTCAGTTTGCTGACTCAAAGCACTTCCTCAGACAACTAATCAAATTAATTTAAATACTTCTTTTGACACAATCTATCTTATTTATGATTCTTTTGTTTGAGTTTTATGCATAATACCTGAGAGGGACTGACAGACATTAAATGAACTTCTCTTGACTAACTACAAACTATGTTATTACATTGTGAAACAGAAGCCAGGTCTTCATTTGAATAAAATGTACTTCAACATTGACTAAAATGGAGAAGACTCCTCCCTCTCAGAAGTCACATCACTCTCCAAACTGTGACTTTTAGTGTACCAGGGAAGCCATCAGCAGATGTTTTGTCTCTTTTCTGGTGACAAAGGACTGTAGTTGGTATATCTATATGATTTTGCGTCTTTTTCATTTACGGTCTCACTCCAACATGGCAAAGAGGTAACGTAACTAGAACAGTGAGTCACACTTCTGAGTGGCTTTTGAGGAAAGTAGTGCTTAAGATCCTGTCTGACACTTTCTGTTTCTCCAAACGGTACAGTGAGGTAATTTCTTGATACGGCACTAGGTTAAAACTACCCTTTCTGCTCTGCCAGGCTCTTTTAATGTGATGGGGCTAACAGAAGGACTCAGAGCAGACCAGCTTACTTTTTACTTGATGTGATTAATGTTATAACAAATTTAGCACTGTTAGGTTCTGTGGTGAAAATCCCATTGCATTCCAAGTGTTTCAGAGTTGTTTGTCCTGATGTCCAGTGCTAATTGTTTTTTGACACTCTGTAGGACATTTGAATTCAACCATCTACCATGTAGATTTGTCTGGGAGAGTACTCCAGAGTGCCATGTAGCCTATGCACAGATAGCCTCTTAATTAGCTTCCCTGAAGGTATATTCCCACGTATACCAGCTGGACACGATGTTGTCTATGTAAGCAGGAAGTGTCAAGCTGATTTAAGTGCTTTTTCTCAATATAGAGAGTACCTCAGAACTCACTTTTGCTGCACAGCTGGACCTTTGTTAATAAATATTAAAAAAAAAAAAAAAAAAAAAAAAGAAACTCTGTTTATTTGTAAGAAAAATGTCCAGATTTGTTATTTAAGCTAAAACTTTTCTGGTGCTTTAAAGGCAGGACTTTCCAGGTTGAGCTCGGATCACCTAAACATGCTAGGTGAGTAATACCACTGCCTTTATTCAATGCCACAGTGAAAGACTGACAATGTCAGTTAAAGGACAAGACTATAGTGTGCCAATGTATACGTGAGAGGTGTTACGCTCATGATGAACACAAGAGGCATTTACCGTTTAAGGAGCCAATGTAAGGGTACTAATTGGAAACTCCTCTGCCTAGGCCTAGAGCCTATGAAGAGCTGATAGATACCACAGGTGGCTGTTCAGGACACCTGTAACAGGTTCCTTCACTCGTTTGCCTTTTGGCCTCTCATATTATGTGCTATATGCAGGCATCCTAGCAAGACTAGCCTCCAAAAAGTGTCTTACATGAGCCAGTGTAAAGACCAGTTTCCCTTCTCTTCCTGTCCTTTGTCAATGCCAAGACAAAGAGACTGCTAATTCATGCTGATGAACAGTCAAAAACATGACTTTGAAACACCTGGAGATGAGAGGTTATACAGAGAACAGGAAGAGGATGAGAGCTCTGGGTTTAAATCTGTGTCTTCTGGCAGACGCATAATATCAAGGGAGATAGTAGAAGTAAGAAGTAAAGCTAAGAGTAGATGGAAGGGGCTTATGTTCTCATGCTACCAGACCTCCTACTGAAAAATAAAGTTGAGCCTTTCTGTGGTTAGACTAACAGCTGCTGGTTCCTCAAGGTGGTGTGGGTCAGCTGTGCACCACTGCTGATAGTCATACTTGGCTTGAGGGCAAATTGGGGCACAGATGGAAGGAAAATCTTTGCACAGAAAATACTCTACTTGTAACTAAGCCAACTTGGACTGCTTTATATTGGAGAAGTGACAGAGAAGTTAAATAGTAGCCAAGAATAAAGGCCAGAAACCTCAATGTTGTCCCGCTGACTGTCCAGCCTTTCAGTGATGTAACGGGACAAAACTTCTCTTAGGAATTAGCTCTTTTGCTGCCAGATCTCCTAGTTCCATCCTGTGTACAGCATGAAGCATATGCTGTGGAAACAGAAACAAGAAACGAGTCTGTTTTCTTCACTTTTAGATGCTATTTCCAGTTTTCTTCAGGGGAATGCAGCTGCAGATGTAGGTATACTCAGTAAGAGAACTGGAGAAATGGAGATTTCCCATGTTGTAAGCAATGGAGGGGTCTTGTTTCCCCCTGATCTCTGTAGATGATGAAGCAATAACAGTGTGAGGAACCCAGAAAGAGTCTCTGCTTTATTCTATTTAGCTAGAAGGTTATGGAAGCAAAAACAGACCACCACCACTATTCAGAGGAAATCGCAAAGGACAGAGACTCAAGATGTACAAACCATCAGGGAAATAATACAATGAAATAAGTGACAAAAAAAATTACTTTAAACTAGATCATGATTATTCAAGTTGTTTTAGAAAAAATGTTGGGGAAAAAGAGACCTTTGTTAATATTTGCTTTCCTCCTTTCAATCTCAGAAAGGCTGCTGGACATCCTTCAGCAGACTAGATAAATGTTAGGCAAACCGACTGAACAGTTTATTCTCATTTCATACTTGTGCATCTACTTAAAACAAACTCAGCAGAGCAAACATAAATTCTAATGAAAACAAAGTACAAGTATGGAAATTCTAATTCAGACTTTAATTGTGTTGCATCTTTAACAGCTGTAGTGCGGCTACCACAGAAAGTAATTTACTTCCATTCTCTGAGCTGAATTTCTTTTTCACTCTCAGTTTTACCTTAAAGAATATGACTGTGATTTTATTATTCTGAATGTAGACATTGTCACTTAAGTATTCCCAAATTCTTTTAATTCACCAATCACCGAACAGCTGTTTAAAGAGCAATCTGCTGTCATCATCCAAAGATCTCATGAGACAAGCAGGAAAATTTGGTCTATTTTCACAAACACCACACTGCTGGATGTGCTGCGGTGTGTTGCTCACAGTCTATTTTTGAAGCTATTCTGTTGGTTTTTTTTTTTCACTAAATAATTAAAACATTAATTATATCTGAGAATGAAAAAAGAAATCAGGAAGTTGACTCTCTAAGCTAATGGCAGACAAGAGCATTGAAACAAAAGCCCCATCTTTCTTTCACTTGGCTGGGTTATACACCTTCACAGAGGCACAGGATCGTTGAGATTGGAAAGGGCCCCTGAAGTCAAAGAGTAAGATAGAGTCCTTTGAAGCTATAGATTTATTTTAGGCTATACCTAAACTGCAGAAAATGGGAACGCTTCCCAGCTCCCATATCCTCTTGTCCATTCTACTTGCATCCTGATTCGATGTCAGGGTGAGATTTAGGCATGTGCTTTTTTCCTTCCCCCCTTCCCCTCCCATGCTTGTCATTCATGTGGGAAGAAACTCTCGGTACACAGGCTGACAGGACTCTGGGTCCCCATTTGTGAAGTGAGGATAGTACAACATCACCAAACTGTAATACATAATGAGTTTTCCAAGGATTTAAGCCTTATGAAGGTCTCAGATGAGCAATCACTTCTGCTCAATTCATTTCTTTCACTTCATAGTGAGTAATAAATAGAATAAACATAGTTCAATCTTTAAGCCTCCTCCGTTTCATAACACGGAGCTTTTTATCTTATCTTCTTATGTGGTCTGCTTTTCATCTCATTTCCAAACCTTGGTGCCACTGTACGTACACGCACCAGGAAATGAGGGGAGGGCTGTAAGAGGGGCATTAGTCTCCACTCCGCAGTTGAGGAGGATGTCCTGTGAGTCCGCAACCTGCAGCGTAGGCACAGCCCTGCCCAGCACAACAGGGGCTACCGTGCCCCTGCCTCCCTCAGCATCACTGCAGCAGAAACAGCACAAAGTTTCCTTCTTCCAAAGATAACGTCCTTTCCACAGGCTGCTGATAGTTTCATATATGATACCTTGTAAATCTACACATCACTGGCCGGAATGAAGTCCCAGACGGGAATTCGTTTTGTGGGAAAAGGTTGAAAGAGCTGTGCTCTTTCTCAAGGGAGAGGAAAACATTTCATGCTGAGCTAAAAGCTTGTGTTTGTTATTTTTAGTCAAACTAATAAATCCTTCATGTTGGCAATGATAAAAGCAAGGACATGAGAAAAGAAATACATGGACAAAACCATGTCGTGTTAAGAGGGAACAAATAGGCAGAATCATATCAGAAGAGCCTCTAAGGAAATAAAATACACACACTTTCCTGCGCTTTATTTGAATATTCTTTTTGTTTATTTGATTCGAGTACTGAGCAAAACTTGAAACGAGACAATATTTGCTTGTGGGAGTGGGCTAGCATTTCTCCCAGTTGTGCTAGGCAGTGCATTTTTGGTCTGCAGCTACAATATTCAGCCAGATATTCATCATTGTTTTCATTTAAACAAAGCTAAGGGAGAAAGATGCGGGAAGGAATATGACCACCACCAATAATTTTCGTAGTCTAGTCAAAGGGAGGTTGCCAAGAGATTTAGAAAACCTTGGAGTTGAAAGGAATTGTAAGGAAATGCTGCAGATGAACAGCCATCTGCTGGGAAGGCTGATGGGAAAACTTCTACCAATGCATAATGTGGATGAAGAAAAAGTGTTTTCTTGCTGA
The DNA here is from genome assembly GCF_009769465.1 of Tauraco erythrolophus. Taxonomy (NCBI): domain Eukaryota; kingdom Metazoa; phylum Chordata; class Aves; order Musophagiformes; family Musophagidae; genus Tauraco; species Tauraco erythrolophus. The sequence continues at coordinate 25,046,008 of NC_141467.1, read as the reverse complement.
ATGAGTATGAAATGGAAGAAAATGTGTCTAGATAACTTAATGAACTACACAATTAGCAAATGGAAAGAAGTTGCACAGCTGAATGACAAAAAGAAATAACCAATGGAATTAGAACGAGCCAAAAAAAAAAAAAGGAAAAAAAATAAAACAAAAAGGAAGAGGAGAAGCAGTGAATATATGACTACAAGAGGGAAAGGAGCTTTGCATTAAAGTCACTAAATACAATATTCTGAGGAAAACAAATGCTTAATATGTTTATCAGTATGCATGCCAGAAAAAAACATATCATAAATCATATCCAAGAAACAGCTAAGTTTTACAGTGAGTTTCTGAAACAAAGCATATGACTGATCAATTCAGTCTAAAACATCTTTTGGAGAGAGTAAACTACAGTGCCTAAGGACATCTCATGAACAGAGATGGTCTTCACGGGACTAACAGGTTGCTCAAGTCAATGTCTGAGCTTTAGGATAAAATACTTCACTTACAAGGAAACTTAACTTTTTTCTTAGTGAGTAATAAAAAAGAAATGTGAGACAAAACTTCATAATTATAATTTATGATGTAATAATAACAACACAATTATGCATTATTTATGTTAGCAAGATATTTTCTGCAGTTTTGCAGGGTACAACATATGAAAATTAAAGCTTCACAGATCAGAAGGATATGAAATTGGTTAAAGAAGGCACTTAAAGACCTAAAGACCAAACTGATATTTGCAGAGGTTCCTTAAAAGTCATTCTAGGCCCAGTACTATTGAAAGTTTTCCATGTAACAGTCTACATAGACCTCCAGGGATAATTATTAGGAAACTTTCCAAAGCTGAAGTGATTGCAAATGTTTGGAAAGTTAGAAGTGAATCAAACAATTAGGATGATACTCAACAAAAATAAACATTACTTCTCCAAACAGGAAGTATGACAATCAGAGATGAAATTATTTCATTCAGCAGATATTCCATGTTGCACCACTTGCTAGAATTGCTTACAAACATAACCATTTCTTCAGCTAAGAACTTGTGATTGCAAATGTAGGACATGTGGAGAACTAGTGCTTTTAAACCTATTCCATGCAAAATTCACCCACTAGTTTAATCATGTATACTAATTTTGCAAAAGCGCTGACTCTGCAGACTAGATTATGAAAGTGCTTTTTGTTACCAGGTGATAAAAAAGGAGTTAAAATTATAATAGAATGGAAAACTAATTGTAAAATCCAACATACATGCACTCTATTGAGAGAGTGTTAGAGCACTGGAATGTGGCATGCCAAGGAAGTGTATGTGAGGGGAAGAGGAGGGATTTCTGCATGGCTTTTTAAGAGGTGCACCATTTCATTTGTCTGGTTTGCTAAGAGCAGGCACATCATGCAGAGTTGAGAGTACTGCCTATGGTTTTCACTTGATCAGGAAAACACTGCAATTCATAATCAATTCTTGCACTCCACCTCTTTCCCCTGAGCACTCATTTCATTTAATCTTGTTGAAAGGTGAGTGGATTTCACCCTGTTTCACTCTAATGGAGAAAAAGATCTGACCCCAGGTTGAAGATACCATAAACTAGAGAGCAAACTGTTGTACAGGTAATTAATATTTGTCAAAGACAGACACCATAAAATATATATTACTTGGATGTCACTTGTTTTCTTCCTCCAGCATTACAGAGCCCATGTAGTTAAGCACTAGCAGAATGATGGATGCACGTGCCATTCTCAGCATTTACACTCAGGCAATGATTGATTAGGCATGAGAAAGGAAAGGAGCAGATAAGGTTCATACCCAGACAAAGCCATTCAATAGTCATTTAGTAAGGAAGCAAGGAGAAATTCATTCTGTCTTTAATTAAACTCACAAACCCAAAAGGTTGTCAATATACATTTGAGATAAAGAGCAAAGTCCATGCTTTAAAGAAAAAGTATGAAATTAGAGGAAAGGCATCTTTATGCTGAAGTTGAAGGGCGAATTGGTAAATAAATTGCTTCTTTAAGACAATCAGGTGCTAAAAAGAAGAAAGAAGGGAAAGTTTTTATGCCATTTTATTTTATATGGTGAAACTATAAGAATGATTTGATGCGTTCTATGATGATATTCTCCAAAATATTCTTTTTTTTTTCCCCTCTTGTTCCCTCTGAACACTTCATGAGCAACTGAAAAACTTGTAAATATACGACATCGGTTGTAATGCAGCTGTTTCCTTGAGGAAGAAGTAATTATTAAACTAGCAACTAGTTCATAATATATTAGTGACTAGAAAAAAAGAACACTATTTAAATTCTGTTTTCTATTTTTTAACTCTTTTAAAAGTTATAACTTAATTCTAATGCCTGGAATAGCAGCTGTGAGAAGGAAAAAATAAATCTCTATTAAAGACTTAAACCATCTGATCTCTTTAGGGAAGGCCTGAGACAACTCCCCAGCCAGTTCTTAGTTAACCTCAGAGACTTTTCTAACTAAGTCAGGAATGCTAAGCTTGACACTAAAGATATGTAAAGTGTATGTTAAAAGAATATAATCTTCATACCACCCAGAAATTATGTTTAGAATAATGATTAAATTAGTTTGGAAGGGACCTTTGGAGGCCATCTGATCCGACCTCCACTCAACAGCAGGGCTAGCTTTGAAGTTTAGTCTAAACTTAAATTCAGATTAAGTTGCTCAGAGCCTTGACCATGCAGGTTTTGAGCAGCTCTAAAGCTGGCAATTCCAACTCTGGGTTACTCATTCCGGAAAGCACAACACCTGTCATTAATTCACGGGAGAAGCGTTAATACAGATTTAAAGTCTCTTTTCCTCGACTCTTCTCTTTAGGAAGAATTCAGAAGTATTGCTTTTAACTCTGTCCTTCAGATACAACAAAGTTATAGACCACTAGGGCATAAGTCTTGTGCTGAACACAACCACCAAAAGTTTGCTTGGGGTAATTTGCTGTCATACAGGATTTAAGGGGGAATTGTCTCCATCTCAGTGGAGGACACAATAGAGCAATACCATGTGGCCTAGGTGCTTTAAGGGGGAACTGTGACCTGGAAATCTTTCCTCTAAACTTCTGTAGTTTGCCACCAAACCTAAACTAACTGAAACCCCTGGTCACCTACTGCAGCCCAGTTGCAGCCACTTTTCAATGTGCTCCAGACCATGCAGGGAAAGGCAATTGCCATGCTCGTAGCACTCCACACATTGTCCTCTAGAGACGTAGGGATGGGGTAGGATGCTCACTCTTTAGTCTAGAAGTAACTGCTTTTATAGAATTTATTAGAGATTTAGTTTAGGCAAAGAGCATTGACTGTCTCCTTATCTTCTGTGCCTATCTTGGAGTAGATACGGATTTTGTGTCTCAGTCATATTGTCAATTATTAACTCTCTTTCTATATATCTCATTTCATTGCTTTAAAATCTGTTTAATTCTATGTTGTCTCAATGGCTTCTACCTCCTTATGAACGTGCCTCTTAATTCAAATTACTGAGCCAAAATTTAGCTTACTTTATAATCTTCAAGTGACATTATAAGAAGGTGGTTATCTTTAATGGTGTCCAAAACCATGTGTGCATATGAGTCTGTAAGCTGCGGTTCAAACAACTTGTCTACTATCACCGGGAATTCATTAAATCAGAGCTTAGCAGCAGTGTTGCCTCTTAACTAATCCGAGGAGACCCAGTAAACCTTTGCTATGGCTGTTATAAAGCTCCCTGCTTTGTTCTTTACTGGCTGTCCCCTTCTAAGTAAGTACTGCTTGTGTTTGTAATTCCAAATGCTATTGATTTTTAATGATATCTAAAAAAGGTATAAAGCCTAGAACCATCTCGATTGCACGTGGGTCGGGGCAATCCCAAGCACAAGTACAGGCTGGGCAGAGAATGGCTTGAGAGCAGCCCTGAGGAAAAGGACTTGGGAGTGCTGGTGGATGAGAAGCTCAACATGAGCCGGCAACGTGCGCTGGCAGCCCAGAAAGTCAACTGTATCCTGGGCTGTATCAAAAGGAGCGCGGCCAGCAGGTCGAGGGAAGTGATTCTGCCTCTCTACTCAGCTCTCGTGAGACCCCACCTGGAATACTGCATTCAGCTCTTGAGTCACCAACATAAGAAGGACACGGAGCTACTGGAGCGAGTCCAGAGGAGGGCCACGAAGATGATCCGAGGGCTGGAGCACCTCTGCTATGAAGACAGGCTGAGAGAGTTGGGGCTGTTCAGCCTGGAGAAGAGAAGGCTCCGGGGTGATCTTACAGCAGCTTTCCAGTACCTAAAGGAAGCCTACAGGAAAGCTGGAGAGGGACTTTTTACAAGGGTGTGTAGTGACAGGACAAGGGGCAATGGATTTAAACTGAAAGAGGGCAGATTTAGATTAGATATAAGGAAGAAATTTTTTACATTGAGGGTGGTTAAGGCACTGGAACAGGTTGCCCAGAGAAGTTGTGGATGCCTCATCCCTGGGAGTGTTCAAGGCCAAGTTAGATGAGCCTTTGGGCAACCTGGTGTAGTGGAGGATTTCTCTGCCCATGGCAGGGGGATTGGAACTAGGTGATCTTTAAGGTCCCTTCCAACTCTAACTATTCTATGATTCTATCTTCAGCTCTTAGTTGGTTATACTGTTTGAGCCATATTGGTTTGAAGGGAAAGCAGCTAACAGCAGCGCTTATTTTTAGATCAAGAGAAGTGTTTATCTTGAACTTCTACTCCATTCCGTGGAAAGAAAATCTGTGTTCTGCTAGCTAGTATAATCATTTATTTGCCACAGCAGTTTTAGTGAAAACAGAGTCAAACTGTGTTCTGTGAGAAGATAGACACAATAGTTGATGTTCCAATCATCTCCAATAATTTACACTTAAGACTGCTCTTGTGGAACAGGGCAGGGGCTGACAGTTACACAAAGAGAGTATACTCTTAATTGACAAAGCCTACTATGCTCATCATGAATTTAATACTTTGTTATATGCAAACGCCCATGATACTTCAGAGAAATAGTGTGCTGAAATGGGATAAAATAATAATTAGAAATAAATGAGACTAAGACTTTTTTTAAACTGGAATGGCTGGAATATTTTGCTCAAATCTCATCAGGCTGTAACACAGACGAAAAATATTATTTGTTTTTTCTTCAATAGTAAACACAGCTGTTAATCTCAGATGATGCAAAGAAGTACTTCATAGTGGTAGTGATACCTCCTTGTAGGGAATCGTGGAGGCAAAGTGTGAACGAGTGACATGGCTGTGGTTTGCATTAATATTCAGAGTGGTACAGAACCACCAGCAAGTATAGAAAAGTTATTTACAACATGTCTGATTACAGTTGTGCTAAGTAGAAATCAAAAAGCCTCAAACAGACAATAGTCTCCAAATGCCAATGCAAATAATGCAAGAGTTTGAGGGAATAAGCTAGATTGCATTATTGGTGCCTGTTTTGCAAGAAATATCCTGCCTCACATTGGCCACTGGTGTTAATGTGAACAGACTGAAGGCAGCATCAACCTCTGAGCTGAAAGTGCAATCTGTTGCTGGGATAAGGCTTCAGCCACTGCTCATACAAGTGACCCCTTAGAGCTTTGGGCTCCATGAAATGTCAGGTGCTTCCAGTCTATTGCCACCTCACACCTTCAACCAGCAGCCCCCGCAGCCCTGGCTGGAGTCAAGGCTGAGCACAGTGACCAGCCTGGGGGTACACTCAGAAAGGAGCAGGAGGAGCGGCACCACATGAGCCCCAGCTCACTGCACAGCAATCACAAAACTTGTTAACAGAGGAGAAGCCAAGGCGATTCAGGAAGCATTGTACCGTTTCTGATGGATGTTATGTTCCCTGTAGGATGATGTGCACATGAAAAGAGAAGGCATAAGGGTTCACGCAGCTCTAGAGGAGCTGGGAATATTCCAGTGAGTTGGACAGAATCTCTAGACACATTTGGTTATGAACATTCATCTTCCTTTAAAAAGTGTTTTAAAGTGTATTAATTAATTCACACAAATATTTATATAAGAATAATAAACTAAATAAAATTATTTGTAAATCTCTTTTTCGTAGTTTCTTTGGCCATATCATATCCATGTTAATGTCCACAATTTTCACCTGCAATGCCAGTTATTTTGACTGTTTCTGTGTCAAATCATTTGTCTTCTTTCTATCACACAAAATACAAGAACATTTTTGAAATTGCTGTCCCATTTATTCCTTGATGGGTTATAATAGTCCTCATCAATATTGTGTTGGAGTCCATTTGGCCCACAGCATTGTCATTTTTTCAGCAAATGGGAGTCATTTGCTGTCTTATACAAAAAATAAAAAAGAGATTTATATTTTTTATTCTTGCAATTAACTCTGCTTGTTCTTTGTGCAGAAAGAAAGCAATAAAAGTCAGTATTTTTTTTTCTAAAAGAAATCAACAATAGTTCTCTGTAAAAAAGTGGGATGGGAAGGGAGAAGCTGAAGAACCACCTCCATGGTGGAGATCTTCAAGAAATTTGTCACAAACCATCTTCCATAAGGGTATGGTTAGTGCATATAGCTGGAATCAGTGTGAGAGTCTTCTCTGCAGTTTTCATTTTATGTGCTTGGAACATGACTCTGGGCATGACATAAGTTTACCTGGACCTCAGCTTTAATATTAATTGTTGTGTTACAGGCACACAAACTGGAAGGCAGAAAAGCATTTCCTATGTTTTTTTCTCAGTGCTCCCATTTTTTATCTTATTTGATTCCAAATGCAATCAACACATATTTTTTTAAATAAAAAGCTATAATGGCCAAAATAAGTATGAAAAGAATATTTTCTTTATACTACTTTTTTCTTTTGACAAATCTTATCAGCTGCTAAAACAGCATAGAATAATATTGCTAAAATATCACCAAATGCAGTTCTTGGGTTAACTGTAGGGGTCTTCTTCCAGCTTTTCTTATCCTTGGTCAAACATGGTGAGCAGAACAATCACCAAATACAGCAAAGATTGCAGGCCACTTTCCCTCCACTGTTTGGCAATGTAATAAAGTGTACAGCTGTGAACTTTAGCCTGGTAATCAACTGAAGTGCTATATGGCAGTGCTCTATAAAATCACAAGCAGCTTTGAAATAGTAAATATGGAACAATCATTCATTGTCTCTTCCAGTGGAGAAGAGGAAATTAAATTTTTGAAGATGTGGCAAGAACAGAAGAAAAGTAAGTAGTTCTTCATAGAAAATCTTGCTCTACTGTGGAACTTTTTGTCATAGGATGCCGTGGATGGTAACATACAAGTGAGTTTAGAAGGTAACTTGGAAGAAAACTCCACTCAGAGCAAGATACAAGACATCACCTCTGGCACTGAAAGTTCCTGATTTCCAAACTATGAGATTATTCTGAGGAAATGGCATTCCATGTTTATTCTTTTCTGCTATGTTTCCTTCCTGTATACTTGTCATGGTTTGATGTGGAGGGGGGGGTGGTTCTGGTGGCAGGAGAGGGGTTTTGCTCCCTGCGACCTCCCCAGTTTTGGAACCGGGTTAGGCTTAGTTCTGGCCACCTGATCAGACTGCCATCCCCCTCGGGGTTGAGCCAATAGGGCGCCTCTGCGAATTGCCCTATTTAAGTCAGGACAAAGGGACCGGAAAAGGTGCTTCGCCCAGGATCGAGCAGGGAAGGGAGGAGGGCACTGCCCCCGCTCCCTGGCTCCCGGCCGGGCAGCTGCCTGCGTCGGGCCGGCGCCGCCCACAGAGAATGGCGGCGGCGGAACCAGCTGGGGAACTCAGGGGTGCCCCACTCCCGGGGTGCCCACTGGGCTGAGTTCACCTGGAGAGGACTGAGATCTGAGAGAAACAGCCGCATCGACACCAGGTCAGTGAGGATGGAGCGGGAGGAGGTGTGCCGGAGCCGAGTTTCCCCTGCGGCTGATGGTGAGATAGCAGGCGGCCCCCCCTGCAACCAGGACGGCCTCAGTGGAGCAGCGACCCACTCGCAGCCCGTGGGGAGAAGATGCCTGAGCCTGAGGATGGTCGTGTTGGGGTGCACGACAAGGCGGAGAGGCATCTGGAGTCTGCGTGACGACCCACGCCGGAGCGAGTGGCTACAGCTCCCTAAGTACCCGAGACTGTGGTAAAGCCCACACCGGAGCAATCTGTGGGGAAGGATTGTTTCCAGTGGGCTGGACTCACGCTGGAGAAGTTTGTGGATTTTTCCTCGTGGGTAGGGGATCCATTGGAGCAGGGGAAAAGTGTGTAAGGACTCCTTCTCCTTTAAGAAAGAGGCAGCAGTAACAGCACGGAATGAACTGACCTGCACTCCCCCAGTCCCTGCCCCCTGTGCTGCTGGGGGGAGGAGGTAGAGCCGGGAGGAAAAGGAAAGGGGGGGGAAGGTGTCGGTTTTAAGATCTGGTTTTGTTTCTTTCTGTCCTCTCAAGTAATCGGTTTTTATTTCCCTTTGTCCTTCTAAGTAATCATTAATAAACTGTTTTGCTTTGAGAAAAGCTCTGCCTGTTTTGCCCAGGACCATGGTTGGTGGGTGCTCCCTCTGTTCTTGTCTCAACCCTCAGTCCCTTTGTTTTTTTTTCTCTCCTCTCTTCTTTACTGGAGAAGGAGAGACTGTGTGAGTTTTAGTTGCTGGATCAGCCTAAAACCACTACAATACTGTTGGGGATAACTGATGTCAAGATACTGGACTCTATGAATCCTTGGTTTCACCTAGAACACATGAATGTAGAAACTCAGTGAGGATAGCAGAGTTTAAGCAGTGTACCTCACTGTGTCCCTATGTTTTGTCACACATTATAGAGAAAGATGACTTTTTTTTTTTTGAAAGGAAATACCTGTTATTTAAATGTCTAATCCTTGAAATCACAGTATTCTTCCTTGAAGTTCTTACTTGTTTCCCAGATCCTTCCCTTGTTCTCCTGGACAAAAGGCTGCTGTTCACAGTGTGCCTCTGCATCAATTGGCAGACGGAGAGCACAGCGTCCAGAATGCTCAGCTTTACTGAAAGTTTCTGAACACCTTCTTTATTTAAAGATAGAAACAGAAAGGAGGATATCTTAAACCAAAGTCTCCAGCTCTGTGTTACTTCTCCTGTTTCCACTTCTGTATCACTCTAAAGTATTCCTTCAGGTTAAGAGCTCTGCCAAGGTGCAGAGTCATAACTTCTGCAGTGACAGAGCCCTGTCCATTTTGAGTCTGTTGATTTTGTAGGTACACTGAAATACTGTCTGGTACAAAACATGTCTGTCTTCTCCTCTCTTCTGCTTCTGGCAAAGTCCTCTGTGCGGCTCTATGGTGCCTGTGAAACTTTGCAAGCCTTTTTCTGCACTTTGTCTGACTTCAGGATTTTTCCACTACCTGCACTGTACTGCCTCTGCAGAAAGCCTTCATTAAACATCTCCCATCTCAGTCAGCCACCTTTACAAACTCCTGTGTACACAGCAGATATTAATTATGGCCCATCTTCCCTAGTGCAGTGAAAACATTCAAGATTTCACTGCCAGGACCCTGTATTCTGCCTCCTCACAGAAGCAAGTGGTATCATACTACGAACTTTCTAACATCAATTAGCTGTTCTCAGAGTTCTCAGTCATTGTGATGCTACTCAGTATTTCATTATCTCTGTTTTTCATTATATTCTAGCTCCAGATCAGACACAGATCTTTATCCTATCTCAAAAAGTAGTTTCTTTCCCCTTTTCCTTTCTCTGCCATTCCGCACGTTGATGTGTCACATAATCACCATCAAAATAAATCTCTGCCAAAAACAAAGACCTTTAAAATACATTTTTAAATTTTGTTGTAAAACCTGCAGCCAAACCACATGATAAAATAAATCTTTATGTAGTGGAATACTGAAAATGAGTTGTTAATTTTCTTTCTCTCTCTTCTTGAGTTTTCAGAGAGATTTTTAGTGACCAAGTAACAGTGTCTCAAAGAACATAAAATTCCACATTCTCCTTTTTTATGTGTCTTTTAACCTCATATACATATTAGATTTTTCTCACTTCCCCTCCGCAAAAAAAAACAGTTCTGCTAAAAGCAGAGCTTTATTTCTGCCTTTTATTTACAATAAAATTCAGTGTGCAGAACTGCAAGCATTCTCTGACTTGATTAGTTGTCATTGATTATTTTAAAGCTTGCTCACCAGTAAGAATGCAGTACCTCAAGCTGCACTTATCCAAATGAAGACAAAATTAATGCTTGATGTCCATAGAAACAGCTCTTCATCAGCTGATATGGATGGTCTTCTAGCTAAGGTTGTAAGTGAAATCTGCTCATGTTAGAATTTGGGACTCCACTTTTTTTTGGCAGGCAACTATGTTGTGCCCCTTTAAGAAGACACAAACCAGGTTAGGTCAGCTTCTCTGGAAAGAGGATGAAATTGTTGGAGAAAATGCTCAGAGAACACTGGAGAGCCTATCGAGGAAGGCAGCAGAATCACAGCACATCGTGAGACTTACAGTTCATACCAAGACAGAACATTTTAAGAGAAGCAGGGAGCTAACAACCAGGGCAGTGAAATGAAGTGAAAAAAAAGACCATTGTAGGGACCACACGGGACAAAATAAGATATTCTGCAACTCAAAGTCACTGAACGGATTGAAACTAAACCTGGAAACGAGGACATCACGAATCCAAGGAGAGCTGAAGCTTGTAAGAGCTAGAAATTCTCTAGCTTTTTTTTTTTTTTTAGTTTACTTCCACTTTTTGAGTAATGGATTTGATTCTACAATTACTCCGTGCTCTTTACCCTCAAATCCATATTTTGGTACCTCTGTGCCGTGTAGCCTGGTAAGCAGATAGTAAACCCTGTAAATGATATTTCTTCAAATATAAAGAGGATTGTACTTGTCATAAAGTCAATGATATGCCAAATATACATGAGTTGTATAAACACATAATCTGATATGGAAATCATTGGCTAGCAGCAGAAAGTTGCCTTAAAATTACTTTACTTGGGCAGAATCTGGTGAATCTTGGAGCCAGGTAAGATCTGATTCCGTGCACAATATGCTTTTATTCATAGGAATTTTGACCTAAAGACATCTCAGTGTCTTGAAAGGTTTGTTTTTGCGTTGTGACACCTGTGACTTTCATCTGTTTTCTACTTTCAAAGGTTCCTGCTTCACACCGGTAAAAGGAGCCTTTTTTCACAAAGCTTTTGAAACCAAACTTGTTATTAAAGTCAAGGAGAACTAGGTAAGCAGAAGTCTTGGCACATGTTTAATAGTTCTAAGATCAGAAAAAGCTTAGCCTTTGCAAATCTCATTTCAGAACGGCTCATTATTTTTCCTTCCTGCTTCTGCCAATAGCTAATGTCAATCAGTCAAACACACACCTAAATATGCAGCTAAGCCACAAAGAATATACCTGTCAAAAGAGAGACCAATTATTGTGATTCTCTCTATTTGTGTTTAAAATGCTAATGTCGATGTAGCAGTCTTTCTCCAAATTTATCTAAGATGAAGCTTTTACCATTTCTTGTCTTTTTGGACAGGTAATGTTATATTTTCCATTGAATGGAAACAGCATAAACCAGACTGTACTAAAATTTTCTAAAAGTCAGGTGTCAGATACTTGAAAGAGTTCTTGGAAACAGATTCAGGTTTTTTTCATGATTTAGGCCCAACTGGCAACTAAGCACCACATAGTACTGGCTCACTATTTCCCCCTCAGTGGGATGGAATAGAAAAAATATAACAAAAGGCTTGAGAGTCGAGACAAGAACAGGGAGCAATCGCTCACCAATTATGGTCACAGGCAAAAGGACTTGACTTGGTAAAGAAATCAATTTAATTTGTTACCAATCAATCAGAGTAGGATAATGAGAAATAAACTCAAATCTTAAAAACAACTTCCTTCTACCCCTCTCTTCTTCCAGGCTCAGCTTTGCTCCAATTTCTCTACCTCCTTCCCCCAGGGTGGCACAGGAGGACGAGGAATGGGGGTTGTGGTCAGTTTGTCACATGTGTTTTCTGCCGCTCCTTCCTCCTCAGGAAGAGGACTCCTCACGTTCTTCCCCTGCTCCAGGGTGAGGTCCCTTCCCACAGGAAACAGTCCTCCATGAACTTCTCATGGGCTGCAGTTCTTCACAAACTGCTCCAGCGTAGATCCCTGCCACAGGCTGCAGTCTTTCACCAACAGACTGTTCCAGCACGGGCTGACCATGGAGTCACTGCCTTCTTCGGACTCAGCCATCTGCTCCAGCATGGAGTCCTCCACTGGCTGTGGGTGAATATCTGCTCCACTGTTAATCTCCATAGGTGGCGGGGGATCTGCCTGCTGTCTCACCACAGGCTGCAGGGGAATCTCAGCTCTGACACACCTTCTCCCCCTCCTTCCTCACTGACTTTCGTGTTTGCATGGTTATTTTTCTCACATCCCACTCCTCTCTCCCCACTGCCATGCTGGGCATGACTGGCCTGACAAACCCTGGTAACCCCTGCCGCAGGCAGCTGCCTGTAGACGCGAGGCCCCTCACTCCTCTCTCTGTTGCAGGTTCTCCAATTGTGGGGTTTTTTTTTCCCTTCTTAAATACATTATCACTGCTGCCATCCCTGATTGGCTCGACCTTGGCCAGAGGTGGGTCTGTCCTGGAGCTGGGGAAGCTTCTAGCAGCTTCTCACAGGAGCCACCTCTGTAACCCCTCCCCTGCCACCAAAACCACACCACACAAACACAACACAGAAGGGCATTTCATGGGCCATAAAGATTATTGCTTCAGACTACAAGAAGGAAAGGGACGGTTACTAAAGGAAAGGATGGGAAAAGGTACATATTAAAACCATTAGAGTAGAAGTCATAGTAATGTTGAGTAAGGAATTTGTTTAATTTTCATAGATGTTGTGAGAGAGATTCTGAGAGCTTCATCTAATTTGTTTTGAGACGAATCCTTAGCAAAATGTCTAGATATTTTTGTACCCAGTCATTTCCTGAAAGATAGATTTTAATACTGAGTACACAGTTTCAAGAATGGCTTTCTATCATTTATCCATAACTATTGTACTTGCAGGCTGTCTTTGTGCCAAAACGTCGTCTATACAATCTGTAGAGGAACAAGAAAATAGCATTCAGAGTTAAATTGCAGAAAATTATTTTTCCATTAGCTGATAATGTTGAACTGTCAATTTTGAGGACTAAAGAATAAAACTAGAAGTGAAAACAAGTGCTTCGTGCAACAGCAAAGAGCAGGTAGAGGGAAAGTGCCAGTCTTCATTTGTTGAAAATCACCCATTTCCAACCATGCTGGATTTGCAAACATCAAGTATGTCAGTAGCTCGAGATTAAACACTTCTGTCCTCAACTGTCAGAAAGGAGAAAAAGAATGGTGGCAAGGGCTAATAAAAGATATGAAAACTTTTTGAAGCTGTGCAGAGGTTTTAAATGTTCAAAATAATCCTGCCAGAAGTGGATTAGAGTGCAGAGAGCTGGCCAACATTTAAATGCATTCTAAAATTCTGCTGAGCCTTCAGCACTGCTTGGACAGTCTGCATCACAGCAAGCATGCGTTTTTGCTACAGCTTCTCGTAAGACCTGCAATTAAGATTTTCTGCCTGTTGCTAATTCAAAGAGCCTCTTTGTTATTTAAAATGTCATCAGACTTTTAACTTTTGGTGATGAAGTGTCCCTCTTTTGGTGCCTGGCCGTGAACACTTATTTTTTCTTAGTTTGAATTAAAATATGTCAGTCATATAAATGACTAATAGCATAATATTTTGCCACTACCATGCATTACAATAATGTATTTTGTGGCATTGTACTTTGTCAATTAAATAAAGCATTCAAAATTAATCATCGGCAGGGACTGAAGTTTGCATACTTGTATTCAATCTGAGGGAAATCAATTTCAAATTGAAAACATTAAGAGTATGAAGAAACATTAATATGCTTTGATAATTTTATTTTGTGATATATCTCGGTGCTATGTTGGAGCTCTCTATAAACAATGAGTAGAATTTCACCGTGTGAATGTTACAGTCATACATTAAGTAATACAATGAAAAATCATTGCTGTGTTTCACTTCACATTACAGTTCCGTGATGATTAGCAATTCAGCCCTATAATTTCAGGTTTTGCCCATATTTCCTCTGTGTGTTACTGTCTTAACCAAATCTTGTGACTTCAGTGTCCTGCCATTAATAACTAACCACTGACAAATCTCAGTCTGAAAGTATCAAATCTAATGCAGCATTATTATGAATGAGAAAATAGGTTATCAGTACTTTCTACAGGACCTTTCTTTGGAATTTATCAAGACTATTCTTGTTTATCAGGCACATTCATAGGAAAAAAGTTCCTGTCTTCAGTTATATATTCTATATGCACCATGGAGTTGATCATCAAAAAGAAAAACTTCTGAAAACATATTCAATGTCAAAGGTAGCTCTCTAACCCAACCATTGCTATAGTTAAATTCCACTCATCATTCCTTTTTTCTTGACAGCATAGGAAAGCTGAGAAATTACATGACTTTCCCCTAAACTGTTAAACCACAATTTTCTGAGTATTACATTTTATAATATGCAATTCAATCTGTATTATATCATTGCCACAAAAGAAGACCTTTTAAGTACAGACCTCCAAGCAACCAAGTCCAATGGGCCAAAGGGGAACAAAAAATAAGTAGAAAGGGAACATAGCCTGGTATCTGGAATACTGGGATGAAAAAGGTGGATGTTTTGCTACATTAACTACGTTCCACCTGACTTCCAGCTGCCTGAGTTTTACCCTGTAAAAAAAAAGGAATAAAAAAATATTTTGAGGTGATAAATATTTCTGAAGTATTTCAAAGGAATCAGACAGAAAAAAAACCACAAATAATGTGAAGGTGGTATTGGAAATGAGAGGTAATTAGGGAGCTTTACTTTTCATGGGGAAGAGTGACAAACTTTAAGGAAGGCAGAAAGTTTTCTAATAAAAGTCTTGTTTTTTGAGGTGGTCTACAGGATTAATTAATATCTGATGGTTATATAATTACAGAATTGCAAAAGGACTGAGATTGGAAGAGACCTCTGGAGGTCATCTGGTCCAACCTCCTGCTCAAGATGGGCCACCCAGAGCTGGTTTCCCAGGACCACATCCAGACAACTTTTGAATGTCTCCGAGGGAGGCTCCAGAACTTCTCTGGGCAACCTGTGCTAGTGCTCAGTCACTCCCCCAGTAAAAAAGTGTTTCCTGATGTTCAGAGTGAATCTCCTATGTTACAGTTCGTGCCCATTACCTCTGGTTCTACCACTGGGCACCAGCCACCAAAGAGTCTGGTTCTCTCTTCTTTGCACCTTCCCTTCAGGTCTTTATATGCATTTGTAAGAACTGCTCTGATGTCAGATAACACTCACTGTATCACTTGTCCTATTTTTCATATACAGCAAATAGCAAAGAATGTAAACACCATTCTGTATTCATTTAAGATGGCAAAGCAAAAGGTTTTCAGGTAAAGATCCATGGAGCTGACAGCAGCAAAGGATTTGGAGTAGCTATTGTAAGAAGTTCAATGCAAATTCCAAAGTAAAATGTTGAAAGTTGAGTGGCAAAAGATAGATATTGGGAAAGAATGGTTGTTATAAGTGATTCATGGTAAATAATTAGTAGCAGTTAGATGACAATCAGAAAATGGCAGGAATAGAGGATAATCATTAAAACCAAAGTAGGGCCTAATTGCTGGTATCTAATAATGTCAATAAATTGCTTAGAAAAGACAAGCAGTGAAATGAAATAGAAATTGCTTAATTGCAATGGATATAACAACATGTTCTTTGGTGGCCAAGCAAAGCAGATGGAAAATGAGAATAATAATGGTAAACTGATAAAGCCTGTTTGTACTAAAACGGATCAGGTAAAAAGGCATAACAGGGAGAGGGATGACTATGTCAGCTGACTGAACAGGATTAGTAAAGTAGACAACTGAATCAATGTGGATAGAAAAGTCACTAAAGCTGTGATTTTAAAAAACGTTCTTCTGCTCTGCCTAAAATTCTTCCAGTGGAGATGCTGATCTACAATAAATTTAAGTCTATAAATGTTTAATATTCATTTGTTGTAGGTACCATAAGACTATAGATCAGATTGAAAATTACTGCTCTCTGAGGAAGGACTAGAAAATAAAAATTGCAGTCTTAAAATCCTTAGTTTTAGCTGTAAATGAAAATATGTGGAATGCTTGGGAACAATCATTACAGTGACAGCAGTGCTGACATAAAGAAAGAAAAAGCAGTTTCTGGTGCTAAAGAAAGGAATGTGCAATGAATTAAAGCAAGATGAGACAAAAACGCCAAGGAAGATTGCTGGAGGTTTAGGTCCAATCGGCACGTAAGCACCACGCAGCCGCTCGCTCACTCCTCCCCATCCCACTGGGCAGGGAGAAAATGTAACAAAAGGCTCCTGGGTAGAGCCAAGGACAGGGAGGGATCACTCACCAGCTATGTGCACGGCCTCGGCTTGGGGAAAAAATTGATTTAATTTGTTACCTATCAAATCAGAGTAGGATAATGAGAAACAAAACCAGATCTTTAAAACATACTTTCCTCCCACCTCTCCTTTCTTCCTGCACTTAACTTTACTCCCCGTTTCTCTACCTCCTCCTGCTGAGCAGCACAGGGGGACAGGGAACGAGGGCTGTAGTCAGTTCATCACACGTTGTTTCTGCTGATCCTTCTTCCCTCAGGAGGAGGACTCCTCACACCCTTCCCCTGCCCCAGTGTGGGATCCCTTCCTGTAGCAAACAGTCCTCCATGAACCTGTCTGATGTGAGTCCTTCCCACGGGCTGCAGTTCTTCATGAACTGCTCCAGCATGAGTACCTCCCACGAGGTGTAGTCATTCTCTAACAGATTGCTCCAGCGTGAGCTTTCCACAGAGTCATGGCCTTCTTCAAGCACAACCACCTGCTCCTCCATGGGCTGCAGGTGGACCTCTGCTCCACCATTAGTCTCCATGGGATGCAGGGGGACAGCCTGCTATCTCTCCACAGACTGCAGGGAAATCTCAGCTCAGAATCTCAGCTCAGCTCAGAGACTACAATATAAAATAATTCTTGAAAGAAACATGTTTTTCCACTCATTCTTAGCATATTCAAAGTCTCTGTAATGATCACTTAGCCTTCCTTCCCACAAGTTCTTTGTTTACTGTCAAAACAATCAAAATATAGACAATGGAATGGAAATAAAGTATTTTAAGACACTGATTTGAAAGCATACAGTAGATAGTAATTTCTGTCAAGCTAGAAAAAGCTTCAAGGATACTGCCTCAAGTGGGCCTAAAAAAGGCTAGCATGCCCAGAGGACAAGTTTGATATTTGGGATTCAGGGTTCAGCTTGAGAAAGGTGACATGCCACTCAAACCTCCTGGACTCCTCAAGTGGTTCCCAAACAAACAATCAGTGTAGGTTGAACCAACTCCAGGGCTGCTAGAAGCTGCAATTATTTGTAATAGCATTTTACTGTATCATCAGATCGTCTATATTGTAGGTAGGTGTTACAGACCTTACAACCTTATTCTTTTAGAATCCCACAGTAGCTTAACTCAAGTATCTTAGAGCAAACCAGTCCCAAGCAAAATAAGACATTCTATGGTTAAGTAACAAAGTTTCCACAAAATAAACCAATCAAACCTAATCAATATTTCATTCCACATCTTTTATTATTGTGATTTTGAAAGTCCCCTTACAGCACTTTAAAAAGGTGCACCGTCTAAAAAAAGACAAAACCAACAAACAGATTTAAATGACAATTTTGTACAAGTATCATCATGCTGCCAGGAATCTCTTATAACTACTTGCACTAATTTTCTGTGTGTGGCTCCCCTAAATGGAAGTAGGATTTCTGCTAGAATTAGAATTTATGCATGTAAATAATTATTGCTCCATACTTCTAATCTGTAACTGAGTCAGTTTCTCCTCAGAAGGAAGCCAACAGGGTGTTACTAAAAACTAAAAACTGTGGAATAATTTTGAAATATGAGCAAGACGATTCTGGGGGAAAAAAAAAAAAACATTGTGTGAAAAAGGACATGACTTTCTTCTACCAACTTGTTTAAAAGCATATTCTGTACATGCTTTTAAACAACTGGCAGACAAGTAAGGAAAGAGGAACTCTCAGATGTACTTTTGACTGCAGCTTCCAAAGCTTAGACTTTATTAAAAAATGTTTACACAAATACAAAAGAACTAGTTAAAGGACATTTCAGACGTTGCTAAAATTAACATAAGAGAGAGGTAGATTTGAAGCATACAGAAGTATTTATTTAAGAATTGTTCAGTTTTCTGTTTCTGGTTTATAAAAATGTGTGCTGAAATGAAACATTTTATAGTGAATCCATAGTCTCCTCTGAAAAAAATAAGATACATTCAGTCTAGTACACTCTAACAGTTAAACATTTTCCACCTGAAAGCCAGGATACACAGTATATGTAGGACAGTAGCACCAGCATGACAGGAAAACAAATTCATATGTTTGCAGTTGGCACCAAAAGGAGAAAGGGAACACAAATAGCTTCTTCTTTAATGAAAACAAGTTTTGAAAGTCCCAGATCTGCTAGGTTTTCTCAGATGTTCTTTTAAGCTTTTCCAATCTTAAGCATCCCAGTGCCACGATCCTCTTCCTCCTGGGGTTAGGCTGCCTGGGCCAATGTGGGCAATGTAGCTGCTTGGCTTTGAGAAGCCTCAGCAGAGGCTAATCCCTGCATCACAGACTCTTGCCCTTGGTCTCTGCCTGAGAGATGCTGCAGCTGTGGCTGTGTGTCACCATTTCCTTCACTCAGCCAGACCTGACACTGGCTTGGGGACTGGTCTTCCCAGTCTGACTATGGACCTGCCTTGTCACTGTGGGCTTGCCTGACCACAAAACTTTGGCTGAATCAGGTTATAATCACTGTGCCTGCTTGCTCACCTTGCTGTGGTGTTGTGGGACTCTCTCCATCACCAATGCCTCTGCCTGACCTGGCTCCCAGCTACCCTTTCTGTTTGAAGCATCCCGCGCTTGCCACTCCCTGACAGAAATCTGTTTTCTTCCCTGGCACTCTTCTGGTTTTCTTCTTGTGGCTTTGATTCTTTCTTCAAAGGCTCTTTCTGAAGGATATAATCACTATATGGAATGTTAGATGTGAGGTGTAACTTAGCAGGTAGGAGGCTCTGTGAAAACTGTAGGGCATTGCATAGCCTAAGGTACTGCATCCAGGAGCCTAAACAAAGCTACTCAATATTCTCATGAATTTACCAATCATCTCACTTGAAATATCCAAGAAAAAATGAAAGTTCAGAAGGGCATGAGCATTGTGAACTGATATATTGGGTTCGCATAGCCAGGTTTTGGTAGTGGGAGAGGCTATAGGGTGGCTCCTGTGAGAAGCTGCTAGAAGCTTCCCCTGTGTCTGATAGAGCCAAAGCCAGCTGGCTCCAAGACGAATCCGCCGTTAGCCAAGGCCAAGCCCGTCAGCGGCGTCGGTAGAGCCTCTGTGACAACATATTTAAGAAGCAGGAAAAGAAACTGTGCAACAGCAACAGCAACTGGAAAGAGGAGTGAGAACATGTGAGGAAAACAACTCTGTAGACACCAAGGTCAATGAAGAAGGAGGGGAAGGAGGTGCTCCAGGTGTTGGAGCAGAGACTGAATAATGGGTGTAGAAGGAAAGAATGTGTGAGATTTGTCTGAAGAGCCAGATACCATCATCCCAGAATTATAGAATTAGCACACAAAGTTATGGTCTCAGAATGAAGATTTCTAACAAAATTGGAGTCAGTACCATATCCCAGGACAGTTGAAAATGCAGTACTTATATTTAAGAAGTCAAAAAAAAAAATTACTAAGGCAATTATAGGATCATTAGTATAATCTTAACTGGATGACAAAAGATAATAACAAATTTTGAAGAAAAGTATGACTGAACTCATGAAGGTGAAGAGGAAATAGAGAAAATGCAATGGCCATTTTGCCAAAGATATAATATACCAGATAATATAATAACTTATCTTACAGTAACTGATTTTCCAGACTAAGAGAACCAGGCTTATGTAGAATGACATTACTGAAACAAAACAAATGGATAATTGGCCATTATTAAATTTAACCTGGAAACTGGATGCAATTTCCTTTTGCTAAGTTTCCTAACAATTAAAGTTCGGCACTGGAATTTTCATTTAGGACTTTAAAGTTGTTCCTTATTTTTTCCTGTAGTGGTCCTTAAATAGGTCTTACATAGCTATTTCAATTAGCAAACCTATTTGAGCAATCATAATGTGAACATCAAGTAGAATTTCAGAAGCTCATTTATCACTTTAAAAAAATAAAATGGACAAATTAAAGCTGTATCAGTAACTTAACGTCATAACCTAAATCTTCTGAGAACTTAGAAAGACCTTCAATAAATGAGAAACCTAATGACCAAGCATTTTATTAGCTGTAAATGTCATTTGGCAGAAAGAGATCTCAGTTTGTCAAGACATACAATAAATATTTATTTTTATGAAAAAGGTAAATTTGTTTCTATACATTCATGCAGTCTCCATAGTGAGTAATTAAGCTGTGCAGATGGAATTTTACAGCTAACTTAGATTATACAGGCTATGTGCTATCTCAGTGGTTTTTGAGGAATTGTGAGAGAGGGGGAAGAGGTAAAACTATTTTTATGGTTCCCTTTGGAAATTATTGCTTCTTTAGTTTCTAACCACCTTTAAAATTATAGAGATCCATCAGTCACAGTTATTGCTAGGGTGCTAGACACTCTCACACTTCCTTGGATTTAGAAATCCCAAAGAGGATAATAAAAAGCGATCAGCAAGGTGGTTAAACAAACAACCAAGCAGACAACACATATTGGGGGAAAACACCTCTCTAGGTACATGTAAACACCCTAAAAAGGGTTATTATCTGAATTAAGCTGTTAAGTCACTTTTTATTAATTGCTTTTTTCCTTCTTCTGCCAATACTACTGTGGCAAAGAAAAATGTTACCAAACTATCTCGGAAGTAATTAAAATATATCAGTAACTCTTCTTTACACTGCAGGTAAAAATCAGGCTTATCATTGCAGTGATGCTGAAAATAAGGAATATTAAAATATCAGTTTTGCAAGATTACAGAACTACAGCATTATTTATGTGGAAGAGACAATATGAATTTATAGAGCAGACAAATACACCTCTTGCTCACTCTGAATTGTAGACTACAGCACATTCAAGCACTTATTAAATGTCTGAGACCCAGTATACATGCCCACTAAAAAAACATACAGGCTGAGATGAAATCACTTGAGGGAGAAGAAATATCCCCACTGACATCAACAGGCTCTGGGTCATGTCCAGATGCAACATTTCTTATATGAGCAACATTACTATATAAACATATTTTTCTGTTCACTATCAATAAGTCTGTCAGACATCCCCCAGATGCACAGCATAATGCTAGCTACTGTGTCACAGAGCATAAAACATATCTGAGCATCACTGTTTCCCAGTTTGTATTGCTCCTTCTAGGGTGCTCCACTGTTAATATTTCATTGGAGGCCTGCAGATCTGCCTCTCTGATGGTGGTGGGTCGTTCCAGATTTGGTATAAAATACTTTGATTCTCAAGTGTCTTGTTATGATACTGCTAAAAGCACCACAATAGGACTTCTAAGCTATGCAGTCTGTTACTGTACATTAGATTTCTAATAGATGTTACTGATGGATGTCCTCCCAGATACTGTCCATAGACTGTTGTTGTAGCACCACAACCAGAAACAAGCCCTATAGATTTACAAAGAAGAGGTATTTGGGACTGTTATGAGTCACTACACGTCTACTGACATTATCGTTATACTAAAGAAAACAAACAGCTCGGGTCCTGTGTTATTATACTGTTAATAAGTTTAATATTATCTATATTTGACAAGCTAAGAAGAGTTCATCTCCAGCATACTCCTAGAGGCAATGAAATTAAAAACTGCTTATAAACATTCTGCAAATTTTAGCTTAGTGTTGCAAAATAAATCACTGAGACAGAAAAAACACTCTCCTACCTTGGAGAGGGAAAGATCTCAATAGAGAAAAGTCTTTTTTTTATTTTTTCTTTTTATTTTGCCTCTCATTACAGATGCTTTATTTATTTCTACCACACCTATCTGCACATGTAAATGATATTCTGACCATTTTATCCTGGTCTTTGTTCTAGGAGCATCTTTGCTGTCTTCCATTCAGTTTAGATGCCTAGTGTCCTCTGTGTTTTAACAGGGCTGAACCCATGCAGCAAGAAAATATCAACTGTCATAAAAGGGCAAAATGTAAGGAGTCCAATACCAATCTCTATCTAAAACTGAAAGCTCTCATGAAGAATTTTAGATCACAAGGCTTGGCTTATTGTTTATTCAGCCTATGATGCCATTCAGCAATTGTCAGATTCACAGCTAAATATACACAATAGCTTACGATACCGTTTCAATGCAGAAAGAATGAAAACTTCCTGGTTTTCCTTTCACATTCTAATCATATTTTTCATTGTTTTGTGGTGCCACAATTGTTGCTGATTGCAATGAGATTAACTAGCATTTTTTAGAAAGAGGCAGTGTCTCTCAAAAAGAACTTTCATCCTATTGCCTAGTTTGAGCTTCTAATGCTAGATGTTAAATAATTAGAATACAGGCTAGCAGTTTTCCCAAATGCATTTACATTATCAGTACTAAAACTGAGAAGGTTCTTGTCTTTGTTCCTGCCTCCAAGTAACTTACTTCCTCCCTAAACCCTTCCATGAGAATCAGATGGATTGTAGCCCTGAAAACAAGAATCTAGTTGGCTTTTGAAACAAAGAAGTTTCTGGTGAGAATTAGAGTAAGTGAAAATTAATAAAGAACAGAATTAGCAGACATGAGTGAATATGATCTCTTCCCAATGGGCAAGAGTCAACAGGATGTCTGTAAAGGAAAGTCTTCCTTCATAAACCCATTAGGGTTCTCTGAAGGGATTAAAAGTAAATGGATAAAAGCCAGTTGCTTTAAAGGTAAGCATTGCAATGCTGTGCAAGCCAGGAGGAAAGGCCCTTGTTGCATACAAGTCAGGAAATAGACAAGATGAAGGAACAGCCAGTTCTTGCAAGGGAGGGATGAAGGGCAACTACAGGATCTGTGCTGGGATCTGTACTTTTCCACATATTCATAAACGACCTGAAAAATAATATGAGATCAGAGGTAGCAAAATACATTAATAATACTAAGTTATTTGGAGTGGCAAAAAAGAGGGCCAATTTTAAAGAGAGCCTCAGAGAACACATGGCATGACAATAAATAACAATGAATGTCACTGCAGATGAACTTTCAAGTGTTACACAGAAAAAAAGTGTAATCTCATATATAAAGTGATGATGAGCTTTGAATGACTGTTATAAGTCAGGAAGAAAATCTTGGGGCTAAAATGTTTACTCAGACCGTAGAGTCTTTTCTGTGTTGTTTCCTACACCTTTTTGACTGGTGCCTATATGGTTTAATGGAATCATCGTTCAGCTACTGCTTGAAAACTGTGAACTTCTGATTCTCTCATCTCCGAAGGGGTATCAACAAAGTTTAGAGAAGCGCAATCAGAATGACCACAGATACGAAATGGAGAACAGCTCAGCAAAATAAAACTGCTCGATTTGGAAAAAAGATAACTGAAGGCAGATATAATAGATGTCTACAAAATCAACAACATCACGAAGAGAGTGGGTTCCAATCGAAGAACTAGGAGGCATCAAATAAAACCAATATGTGTAATTTCAAGTAAAGCCAGTATATATGAGCTTAATATTACCAAGTTTCATAGCAAATAGAAAAAGAAACTTCTTCCCACAACCAGAGATCGATCTGTGGATCTCATTGTCAAAATATGTTGTAGGTGTTGGAGTAAACACTTGGACTACAAGGAAGGCTTGATGAGCTACCTGGTGGTGTTGAAAACAAAGAAGTTTCAACTGGCACTGGAAATCCCTTATCTGAAAATGTCCGTAGGCTGGGAACATATTAGGGCTAAACATATGATGTATGATTGCCCTATTCCTGCTTTTCCTTTAGCAATGTTTTGTGGCAATTGAGACCCCACCTGGAATGCTATGTTCAGCTCTGGGGTCTCCAACACAAGAAGGACATAGAGCTGCTGGACCGAGTCCAGAGTTGGGCCATGAAGATAATCTGAGGGCTGGAGCAGCTCTCCTATGAAGACAGGCTGAGAGAGTTGGGGCTGTTCAGCCTGAAGAGAAGGCTCCGGGGTGACCTTATCGCAGCCTTCCAGTGCTTAAAGGGGGCCTACAGGAAAGCTGGAGAGGGACTTTTTGCAAGGGCATATAGTGATAAGACAAGAGGCAATGGCTATAAACTGTAAGAGGACAGATTTCAATTAGATATAAGGAAGAAAATCTTTACTGTGAGGGTGGTGAGGCAGTGGAACATGTTGCCCAGAGAAGTTGTGGATGCCCCATCCCTGGAAATGCTTAAGGCCAGGTTGGATGAGGCTTTGGGTAACCTGGTGTAGTGGAGGATTTCTCTGCCCATGGCAGGGGGTTGGAACTAGATGATCTTTTAGGTCCCTTCCAACCCAAACCATTCTATGAAGTGTTGAAGGCAAGACATAGGTCTTGGTCTGCCATTCTCACTGAAAACAAACAGTGGGTCAGTTACAATATGTCGTGGGTTAGGCTGCTCCGGCAACCAAACCCTACACAGTCGCTCACTCACCCTCCCCCACCCCCAGGAATGAGGGAGAGAATTAAAGGAGAAACAGGAAACCTGTAGGTTGAGATAAGAACAATTTAATACAGATAAGCAATACACAGTGTAGATGCTCACCACTCCCTCTTATCCGAAGCCCATCTCGTCCCGAAGCTGCAATCCCAGATGAACACGAGGCCCCGAGAGAGAGAGAGAGAGTACTCCGAGAGTGGGAGTACTGGAAGAGAGAGAGGGAAAAAAGCAACAGAGCAAAAGCGCAGCAAGCGCAAAAGAGCAAAAGCGGCGAAAGAGCCAAAGCGCAAAAGCCCTTCTGTCCGGCTGACCCTCACTTTTATACTGGGCATGACGCTGCATGATATGGAATACTAATTGGCCAGTTTGGCCCTCAATCTTAAATTCCACCACAAATCACAAGGGGAATCGTGGCCCCTTTGTCCTGGCTATGCTCCTCCCTTATCCCGCCGTGCCTCTGCACTCTGGCCAGAACACGGCACACTGAAAAGTCTTTGGAGTCTCACTTCCAACCACAAACATCAACTTGCTGTCAACATTCTTCTCAGAGTGAGTCTCTGAGTAAAACCAAAACACGGAGCTCTTCTAGCTGTTAAAAAGAAGAGCAAACTCTGTCCCAGCTAAAACCAGGACACAATAATAAGTGTTTCCATCAGTGACAGACAGTTTTCGGAGGTCCAGTCTATCTGGAAGACACCTCCATACGCTCAGCTGTTGTGATGGAGGGAATGATGGTAGTTTTTTCAAATTGATAACCACTTCTGCATACCAGACAAATTTAACAGACCTCTATTTTGTTCGCTGAGTGACCTACTATGATGCTGTTATTCATACTAGAATGCATTTACCCCCAGAATCTGGGAGGTTCATGAATCACCGATAAATAACACTAGGAAGTGATTGCCACACTGACCTTACATGCTCTTGAAGTGGCACTTGACTCAAAGCTTATCTGATTCAATGAGTATCTATTCTCTGAGTTTCGTCAGCCTTCTATCAGGCTACAAATCTTGGACTTTTGTGTATATGTGACCGGAATCCCTCAGCTAAATGCCAATGTAATTAACTAATGTAATTAATGTAGAGAGGAGCACTTCTTTGAAGACCAAGTACTGAATCTGGGCAACACTCTTCTCAGTAGATTAAAAAAACCCCCCTTTCTAAGATACCTTCTAGTTAGAAGTTGTTTCCTTCTCTACTGTTACTTTGAGCTTGTTTAGTACATTCAAACAAGTATTTTGAACCTAATAAGTATTATCCAAAAATGTAATGACATGATGATACTTGTTATATGTATATGCTCCAAGCCAGACATTTTACTACTGAATTTCAGATATTTTCCTTTAATAACTTTGCATTATTCCAGTAAATGCATAACTCTATTAATTCAGTTTCTTCCCTCTGAAAGGTACTCTGTAAAAGGCTGCTTTTTAAAAAGAAGCAAGTTGATATGAATACTGATGATTATAAAGTCTAAAAAAAAGGAGACATTTTGTTCCCAAAGTCCCTAAGGAAAGAAAGAATCGTATTCTGCAAAAATATTGCAATAAATATCCTTAGGATGAATTTCAATATTCTACTAGTCACTAATATTGAACAACATGAAAATATTTTCCATTTGGTGATATTAGGCTTGGTGAATAGTTGTAGTAGTAAACTGTCTGAATGTAAAAAGCCCCTCTTCTCCATGGATTGCTGACTAGGTCTTCTAATTGCCTGTGCCTGAGAACAGTACATCAGAAAGCAGCTTGATGTTTGACATATTATTTGGACTGAAGTATTGGGTATTTTCAGATCAAGATGCAATTACTTAGAAATTATGCAACAAACTGGTAGCCACCAGTAAAGAAGACAGAAAGAGAACTTTGATTTAGGACTATGACTAGAAAATGAGACCTTTTCTTAGGTCACTCTTTTTTAGGGTCTTCATTTGACAGAATACGTCAAGTAACAAATATCTGACATCCTAGACCTCCACCCTTCTAGATTAAAAATTAGTTTACAAAGTCTGTTTTAAAATAAACTTAAAAAAAAAAAGGTAGAACACAGAATACAAACACTTCTGACAAAACTTGAAAGATTATACTTCAAGAGTTAATGGTTTATATCCCAGTGTGACATAAAAACAACAATTGTAGTTCTGAGAGACACTGAACAAGCACAAATAAGATTACAATATGCTATCAAAATTGCCTGTGAAATATCTATTTTGCTCATCATTATGGCCTGAAAATCTAGCTATACAATTTAGAATATACAGAGGTTAAACATGACTACTCTACCTAAATAGAGTCAGTGGAAATAACAGAAAACATCTGGGACAGTCTCATTAATTACTCATTGAGTGGTTCTTTCCAACCTAATGTATAACGACACTGTCAAAGATGGTGATCCAAAATATGACTTGTTTTTGTTCTTCTTCTGGTGAAATAGATGTCAATTTGTTTCCTTTTTTTT
The DNA here is from genome assembly GCF_009769465.1 of Tauraco erythrolophus. Taxonomy (NCBI): domain Eukaryota; kingdom Metazoa; phylum Chordata; class Aves; order Musophagiformes; family Musophagidae; genus Tauraco; species Tauraco erythrolophus. Next base: position 25,018,945 of record NC_141467.1, on the reverse strand, counting down.
TTTTTGCTTATTTCACACTCATGTTTCTGATTAGCTGTGAGTCTTCATGTATGTATGTCATCTGGTTTACATGCCCTGTGATATACATGAGGAACTCTAATTATAATTTGTCATGGTTAGTCATAATGTAGAACACATCAACTCAAAATAGCTTCCATTTGGCTGCGTGCATTTTCGAGCAGTTAAAACATTTACAAATGGTTACCAGAAGTGCTGATTCCATTCCTCCGGAACAGTAACTTCCGTTAGCTATTTAATGCATTGGCTTATGTTTTATGTTGTTCTGTATGTTGAAGGTCACATACTGTCACAACATTTTTTGATTTTGTTTTTGTGAGACCTAGACTATTTCTTCACCTTGTTCTAATTCTGGGTTGTATGTTCGTTTCTTTGCAGAACATGAACACAAAAAATGCCATGTAAGAGCTTGTGCAGGCCTGAGCAGTTGAGAGATAAGCCATATTAAAATATGGAATGCTTCTTCTGTATTTCAGTAGCACTTGAAAACATTAACTATCAACAATTTTCTGTAATTTACAAGTAGATGTCAAAATTTTAAAGCCCCCTTTTTGCCACAATTTTATTTTTCTCAGTCTTGCCTGCTGGGTTTTGGTTTGTTTTTTTTTTTTAGTAGTGAAATCTTACAAAACCAAACGAATACAGTTTGCCACCTGGGATGCAACGTTTCTGTCACTGAAATCTATTCCAAAAGTGTATCTGAATTCAGGTATCTACTGCTTAACATGTCATTTCCTTTTGGTAGACTTAAAATACCAATGTTTAATTTGGTTGGCTGTACTATAGACCATGATAGTGATGGAAGGGAATATATTTATCAGAAGAATGTCTCCAAGGCATGAGAGAGAAATTTTATGCTAAAGATAAGAATATACCACCTCTGGTATTTTTTTCTTGTAATTAGCAAATCAGCAGTGAACCTGATTTGTTATCAGACATTGGTTGTGGGAGGATTCAAGCAAGAAAGCTGCAGCACCTTACTCTAGGGTAAGCATTAAAGTCACTTTCAGAAGCAAGAAGAAAAAGAGAAAGACTGCATGGCCCTGATATCATAAACATCAGTCAGCTGCAAATCAGACCAGCCTGGAGTTTTATTTGTGAGGTTATCTGAGATAAACCAGTTTCACTGATCAGTAGCTGCTCGGAAAGAGTGAAGTCATCAATGGAATGTCATAATGCTGATGGCCTCTCCTCTTCAGAGGGTTTAGTAGGGATTCATTATAACCTGTCATTGTCAAAACAGTGATACAAGAGAGACAGTTAACAGTGTTTTTCCAGTTTTGCTAATATTTTACAAGGCAAAATGTAAATCAAATGGATGTCTTCAATATATTTAGAAAGCAGAGGTGGCTGTTCATCCTACAGTTCTCCTGAAATTTCTCCCCACTATGTATATGCATGTGCCTACGTTTGTGTGAAGGAAAGGGCAAGGGGAATCTCAAAATCTGGGCTAATCTTCCTTCGGTTTTCAAAATTTCTAAAGTTTATATGTGTCTAGATCATGGTTTTGTTTTGATTTATGACTCTGTGTAGATGGGAAGGTGCATCTGCTCTGAAATTCCAGCCATGATTGTGGCTTAAATTTAGGCTCTCTGAATTGAAAGATTTTTTGAATCAAGCCAATTTCTAACTGGTGAATTTCAACAGCTGTGGAAATGAAACATCTTTAAGACAATAAGAGACAGATGAAATAGAGGACTCAGGGCTGCCTTGTAGCTAGGGACAAAATGAGATGGAAATAGATGAGTATCAATAAATACTTGTTGAAGAGCACTGTCCAGAGAAAAAGAGAATTGCTCTCACTTTGATGAAGGGATAGGAGTAGCCTGAAGTCAAGTATAGAGATATACAGCTGAGATATGAAAAAGTAAAGATTCTATCACTTATATTAACGTTTTGAAACTCTACACAGGTTGATTAATTTCTCTGCATGACGATACATGTCATGGGAATGTAAGGGCAGCTTTCTGAGTAGAGGGTTGTTCAGATTGAGGAAAGAGAAAAGGATTGTGTCCTAGCTTATACATTTCCTTCTTCTTCTATGCTTATACCAAAATAAAAGATAAAAGCAAAACCTAAATCCTTTATTTCCTATCACAACTCAGCCTTTGTATTTATATGCAAGCAATAAGGAATTTGTTATTTTGTGATTCAAGGATTGCACTAGTTAACTTTTTCAGGTGTCAGAAAAGATGTTCTTTTCCTCTGATCTTAACATGTAAATTGAACTACGGATTTTTTCCAGAGTTTCCCCTGAACATCAGACATCCACCTATGTGATAAGAATACATCCTCTCAAAACCAAAATAAACAGAGTTGGTTATGGAGCAGTCATGTCACTTGATTGTTCAGCTACCAATGGGCTTGACTTCTTCAAGTATCCGGGATACAGAATTATGCTGGCAGAAACCCAGTAAGGCAAGTCTTGGGTACTCTTGTGGTGAAAGACTCCTGTGGGACAGAGTCTTTCATCACAAGATCAGCAGCAATTCCAGGTGTTCCAGCCTCCCAGTGCTCAGCTCTCTCTGCCAACACGACCATTTGTGAAGTTAGTATATGGTCAATATATGACTACCACCAGGGAGGTGATCTAGCTTAAAGTGTACACAGAAGAGAACAACAACAAATGTCTGAGCATTCTTCTTCCTTTAGCACAGACTCCTGAAGGATAAAGCAGAGTATTCCATATGATGAGCTGCTAAACTGAGGGACAGGACAGAGGTTCCCTTCTTTTAGCTAACAAAGATGGGTGCCCTGAGTCTTCTAGAGAATTGGAAACACGATCTTGTAACTAATCACTTGCATACACCAGTGGTGACTGGAAGCTATTGCTGGACAGAGGTTGTGCCACAGCTCTAGGAGAGGCAGTAGAGTCAGTGTTGGAGGATATTCTGTCAGCCATATGAGCCATCACTTAGAGTTAAAACTGGTCTGTAATTTAAATGATTTATGGGGAGTGGGGGTGTGACTGCCAGTCTTCTCAAAGATGCTTGAAGCTCATTAACAGAGAATTCTTGGGGATTTGATAACAACTGCTGTGTGGTGTAGATGTCTGGACATTTCAAAAGATTTTCATTGTGAGTTGCAGGTCCCTCAGGTCTTCAAAATAACTTTGATGAGGATTGAAATATACAAGAGTTCTGTTACTACTGTTGTTTATTCTTGGAATCAAGAAGTAAAAAAAAAAAAAGTAACGCTGTTCCTCATCTGAGATTTTATTAATTATAATATTAATTCCCATTAATAACTTGGATCTTTAGGAGTATCTTAAATCAAAGTATTACTTGTATAGGAAAAATGGTAGTGAAAATTATTGCATATAAGCACAGTATAAGAATTTATATTCGTTTAAATGACTCTGATCTGATAAATGGTTTTTGATCATCAAATAAGGATATTTGAAGAGTATGGGAGTTCAGTGCTTCATTCTTAACAAACGAAAAATGAAACTCACTATGGAAATTCTCTTATATAACTTCAGTCACTGAAATGTCATTTCACTGTTTTTAATGGTAGTTCTATTAGTCCTGTATGTGAAGAATAGCAACTTTTCTTTTTAAATATTGATCATATGAGATTTCGTTCCATCAGTTTTTCAAGTGAAAAACTGCTTAAATGAAAGCGAGGATGATGATAGTCTAAAAGCTGAGAATCCATAGGGAATGTCAACACTGTGGAACTGGGATTTGGGCAGAGTTCCTGGGGCAAGGCTGGAAATTGGAGCAATACCACTGCATTACTGTGGTGCTCCACATGAAACAAACAACCGGCAGAATTGATGACCAAATCTCCTTTTTTAGGCTTTGCTACTGCAAATGTTCCTAAGGGAATTAAGTGGAGTCTTGTGTGGAGAGGTGAGCAACGGCCTCTCATGGCAGCCTGTCTAGGAGCAGGGTAGTGTGGATAACCCCCCCCGTTGTCACAACTGTGCCTCAGAGGATGCTGTAGCTGAAATGGTATAGCAGAGAATTCATGAACACACTAAACAGGATTTGCAAAGATTCTTAGCATAAACAAGAATGGTTTGTGTGGGTGTGCTAAATGATCCTAATTCAATTTCTATTTTTTTTCCCTAGGAAAAGGATATCTTTTCTATTAGATGATCATTTTTGAAATATCAGACATAATAAGTACGTCTATTACATCTTCTATTAAAATCTACCACAGTCTAGATGGAGGCAACCAATTCTTATAATTCATTTAAAAGAAATCTCCAAACCGTGAATATTATATCAGGTAAACCTATTGAAGTCTTGGGAAACCCGTTTCTTCCCTCCTTGTCAGAATGCAGAAGTTGACTAGTCTGAATTCTAGAAATGAAAAAAAGATTATTCTCTACAACAATAGTCTAGTATCATCAGCCATCTCCAAGAAACCAGAGCTCCATCATGCGTTAACTGTTATATGGGAAGACAAATACCATCAGTCCAAACATCCCCGCCTTCCTTCTTGTTCTCCCAACTTTATAAGCTGAACATGATGTCATATGGTATGGAATATCCCTTTGGTCAGTTGGGATCAGCTGTCCCAGCTGTGTCCCCTCCCAACTTCTTGTTCACTCCCAGCATACTCATTGGTGGGGTTGGTGTGAGAAGCAGAAAAGGCCTTGACTCTGTGTAAGCACTGCTCAACAATAACTAAAACATCCCTGTATTATCAGCACTCTTTCCAGCAAGAAACCCAAACATGGCTCCATACTAGTTACTACAAAGAAAATTTAACTCTACCCCAGCCAAAACCAGCTCACTCACTCATTTCAGCTTTGGTGTGCTGGATGGAGAAGTGGGGTAAGAACCTGTGTTACTCCCACTGCTCTGTACTTCCATGAGCTTGCAGAAGACTAGAAAACTGACAAGGTCTGTTACCTAGTTTTGTTATCTAGAGCTAGATTGTAAAATGGAAATTTATAGTATCTAATTTCTTTTACTGCCTGAACTACTGTTTACAAAATATACTTTGTAGAATGCTTGTCCACACTTCCTAAACTAAAACGAAGATTGATTTTTATCAAACATGTCCAAAATGAAGGTGTCAATATAGCCATCTCCATGACATTGTGATACATCTTGCTGTATTTCTTGATGAGAACTGAAGCACATGAGAAAGTCATGGCCTAGCGCTGCCTAGAGCATGACATACAGTTCATATCCCAAGGAAAAATAAATTGGGATTATTGTGATTCAGTACGTATTCTGAACTTCAGTCTTCCAGGATCTGTTTTGGTCTCTCAGTGCCTGTGATGTCAAAATTTGCTGTTCGTTGGCTGGAAACATCAGGATAATTCACATACTTGAGTTCAAGTCTCTCCCTTTGGTCGCTATGTCATCATTCCCACGGAGCTAAGCTTACAGATGTTCTCCTGTAGCATTACCTTTTCAGAACACAACTCACAAATTATCTAGCTGAAAGGTAAGCTGTATTTTAGGTGAGTCAAATAATCTTCTCATTATAATGATAAGAATTCTACAGACTCACCGGAAGACCTATGAACTAGATTAGACTAGGAAGATTCACAGACTCCAGCAAATTCCCAGCCCTGAGAGAATAATATATTTTTTTTTCATCTACTGACTGAAGAATTAAGGAACTGGTAAATAATCGTCCTTGTTGATCAGTCTCAATGACAAACTTCAAAGAACAATGGATTTCAACTACTAGTTGTGCTCCTCAATGCACTCCTAGACTGTATTAAAATCCAGCAAGTGGTATAAACACCCTGTCTATAGTAGAAAAAGCAAAAGCTCCACTAAAATCTGCGTAAGAGTCACAATCAGACTTTACATTCAAATGCTATAATTTTTTTTTCAGTTAGGATTCACATCTTTAAAATTCATCAACTGTACCTCAGACAGACTTTATTTGCAAGCGTACAGTTAATCTGAACAAGCATTATAGCTCTGATGTCAACTCGCAAGACCACAGTAAAACTGGCCAAGCTGATCAGGAGCTGACCAACCATCAGGAATAGCTAGAAATGGAAACTACGTCACTGGAAAAGAAAAAGACTGAATGACAAGCATATTTTCCATTAAGAATGCCTTTTAACAGAACAGGTGGAATTCAAAATCTGAAAGAGTGAGCAGTCTTTAACTGGCAGGTCCATGTATCTTCCAAAGACTTCAGCCTTTATGAAATGTCACAGTATTGGAAAGACACTATTAAAATGAGCAGCACTTGTGCTCCCAAGATCATTTACATTCTTGGAAAAAACAGCAATTTAGATATTCAGAAAGAAACACGACAGAAAAAAGAGTAAGACTATGTTTTTGAGTAACACAATAACTGGGTGAAAAAGTTGGGTATAAAATAAGTATAAATGTCAACTCTCTATTTTAGTAGAGACTATCTTAGGGAATATTAGATTATTTTCCTTCTATCAGTGGCAACTTTACAGTTAAGGTAATTCCCTTTCTTCACTGCTGGCATCAAATCATACTGTTCAAATGTACTGCAGGGTTTTGTGGTCAAACCTGAAGAGACTTTCCAAAGCAAAAATTTTAGTTTGCATATTGCCAACATGAGTATATTCTATGAGTTGAAATAAAATACCTGTCACAGGCTTGCATTTCACATGAACAACCTTTTCCTCTTTATCCTTGACTCCTAAAGCTACTTCTACAGTCGTTTTTACTATCAGTGTGCTGATTTAGAGAAGTTTATTGTCGTGTTCCTGCAGTCACACAGGAAATATTGCATCCCCCCTGTCCCAAAGGTGTGATCCCTTTTTCGCAGGTAGTAGTGCAAGGGGAAGAACAATTTCTATGCATCTGATTGAAAACAGTGGTTCACAAGTTCTACTCCTCTTCCTCTAGAATAAAATCTAATATCAACCTGCAGCAGCATCATCTGCTTCTGGAACATTTGCAAGCCTCTCCAAGTTGGTACATTGCCTTTTCTAGCTTGGCTGGTAAGTTAATGTGTTAATTAACCTATTGTTTTGGTCAAAGTAAAGCCTTTGACATACTATAACAAACAATACCATCTCTTCTAGTCTTCAACCCAGACTTGAGCTTCACATCATGAATACTCAGTAGGACACATCTCTTCACATCTTTCTCTGGAGGTGTTGTTCTTACTGACTGATACTGACTAGACAGCTTTTTTCTCTCTGACTCGCAGTTAATTTTTATCACATTAAGGACTTCATTTACCTTGCAATTGCTCAGTTAAGCTTCCATTGACATTTTCTGATATTTCCAAATGGAAATCTGGTCTGATACCTCTAAATATGAGTGACCTGCAAGATTTGTTATAGATAGAAGAATTTTCAGAATGGAAAATTTTAGTATGGTCATCTGTATTGTATCTGAAATGAAAGGTTGACTGCATGGTAACTGAATGAGCTGGAAAGTGCATAGATATTTTTTCTGTTTTCTACCTCTTTATCCTTTTTGACCACTTTTGGAATGCATTAAGATTTTAAACATATGTTTTCATGCTTCTTAACCTATTCAATTCCCTGTGTGAGCAGCACCTTGGTACTTGTATTCAACTTTATGCTATGACACACACAATTTCTTCCAACACTTTTGGAAACACATTTGTGGTTCTAGAAATTCCTTAAGCAATGTCTATTTGTCTTGTAAATATGAATCCTTTGAATGAAATGTTAGCTACTTCTTTCAGTCTAGGACTGTGATCTAATTCTCATCAGTTCTTATTCTGAAAACTTACGTAATCTAGGTGGTGCTGGAACAGCTTAATAGTCAGATACTTAGGCCCTAAACTATGAAGACACATTGCTAATGTTGTTTCAGAAGGGCTAGAAGTTCATAGTTACTAAAAAACTCATTCACAAAAAAAGAAGGAAAGGACTTTAGATTGAGTGAATCTTTTTCGACTCGTGTATTCTGCTAACAGCAATAGCAGAGGATTGTTTTAGAGTAAAGTAGGACTTAAGACAACGTAGAATAAAAATGTTAAATCTATAACAGGCATTTGGCAGGTCTGGTTGGTTGTGCACTGGGAGTAGCCTAACATAAGTTTAAGACATTTTTGGCTTGCCACTTCTTTCTTTTTGACACAAGGCAGTAAGCAATGTACAGGCATAATGAGAATCAGGAAACAATGAACAAAAAAATCTGGCAATGGGCTAACAATGAGTGTAAAACTACTGTCTTTACAATTCACCTCCACCATAGTGGCTGAACTGTGTGAATTTCCAAAGCCATCTTAGTCGTACTGTTTTATCTAGTTTGAAACATTATCTCTTACTGCCTCCTGACATAGATGCTTTTCTGGAGAATGCCCTTCAGAAATAATTTATTTGAAACTTTGATAGCTTTAGTTGGTAGAAAATGACAGTTACATGAAAATATGCTGGATAAATTGCGGTTAGACAAATAGAGGAATCTGTGGCTGACCTGACACTGAAAACAAAAACCCCACAACAAAAGTTTTATTTTGTCAATTTTTGCATTTGAAGACAACTGTCTAAAGATTAAACCTATGTGAAAAGCTTCTCTTCAATGAGTCAAACTATCCTGAGATTTTCATACACCTAGCTATTTTGCTGATTCATCAGGCTTCTTCTGGTCTTAAACTGTGACATTCTCTTTTTAAATGTAGGATGATGAGTGTCCCTTTTTTTTTTTTTTAACTAACCCGTGGAATGGATTTATTTCCTGCAGTAGATTTTGGTGAGGATATTAAGTTGCTGAATTGTCATGGTAACAAGAAGTAAGTAGTAGCTAACCGAATAGTGAGACAGGCTTGTATTAAGCTTGCTATCAGTATACACAAATGCATTAGATTTTGAACATTTTTGGTTCCTTTCATGGAATAATGCTGTGAGGTAGTTTATGTTACACGGGAGATTTATGCTCTGTGCATTATAAGGGGCAATAAATTTCAGAGGAATATGTGGAGTTTTTTTATATGTGGAGAACGGTATAACTGTATGTGGAGAACAGTATAATTGTATGACTACTGCAGTAGATTTTTCTCTGTCTGACATTGAATTCAAGTGTGTAACTTCATGTGAAGGAGGCACTACCTTTCATGATCTGTACTTGGTGATAGAATCATTTGCAGACTTCCTTTTCCAATCGTGTCCAGCAGCTCATCTATCTGCTGGTTAAGGTCTTTGCTTTTTTTTCTCCACTACATAAGAGTCATAAAATATCTTGTTATATTTTTTTCTGGATTCAGAAAAATAAAATCCACTTTCAACAGCTGTTCAAGACTCCATGTACTTGTGAAAGTAATGACTGATAACATCCACCATTGTAAAAATGACTATGGTAAATTAATTGTGGCATACCTGCTAGTCTAAACCAGAACGTGCATGTAAGTTCTGCTAAACCATAGTGTTTGAAGTCATGTCTGTTTAGCAGGCCTTTTGGAACAAGAAATGCTTCAGTTGGTCCCAACAATACTGTTGTTGCTCATCCAAAACCCTCATCAGACACAGGAAATGAGCCTTGCATTGATTTGTAAAGCAAATGTTCAGACAAGGAAAATAGAAAGCTACTTAAGCGTCTCTTAAAAAAAGATAAACAAATAGTATTTGCTATTTGTCTAAGGTAGAGAGGAAACAAATTAAAAGATAAACTAAAGGCATAAACACTTCACATAGAAGTTGTGAACAAGGAAATCTGTGCAACACTTGTAAGAGAATGTACATGGCTGTGTGTTACTTTTCTGAGTTTTACCCTCCTGCATGGCTCTAGGAGGCACATCTTCTAGGCACATCTTGTCCCAAAATCTTTGCTCTAATGCCCTGCCAACTCTGAGATAAGGAGGCCCAGCTTTGTTCTTTCTAACTTGTTGGTAAACATAGTCTTGAATTTATCTGTTGGACTGCCAGTCCTGGAAGAATTCCCACAAGAATGTCCTTACTGCAGCATTTTATCTACTGAGAAAATGTTGGAGTAGGAGTGAGAGTATTAAAAAGCAGGATTTCTCTTTGCTGTCTTAAAGTGGCTAAGTAAACAGAGCAGTGTTTTTTCAGAAATGTGTTACACTGCTAAACAATACTGATTTCTGGTGCTGAGAGCAATTGATTATTCATTCATAAGTATTGCTCTTTCTCTTACAAGCAGATGTAGATGTCTATTGATGTAACAAAAAAAGTCTAACTGATCCTGTCATTTTGCCTTTACAAGTTGTGTTGTGAGTTCTTTTCTGTCATCCTCTACCAAATTTGGATTCTAAGAATCCAATAGTAAAATATTTTCTACAAGCTACATATAACTCTTGTTGCATAATTCCTGTGCGGGGGAAGCTTCCACTGAAATTTATTTTAATCATAAACATTTTCTATGAAAGCTCATGAGAACAGATACGATTAACCTAGAAGATATGACATAAAAATGTTACTCTTTTTGAAAGAGTAACCTGCTCTTAGACCTTTTATTTACACAGCAGAATGGGGACACAAATAGTTTAGAGACCTTACATAGCATTGCGATACAATAGAACACAAACTGAAAATCTGAGGACAAGTTTTATCTCTCATCTTCAGAGAAGTTGTTTACCAAAATTTTCATTTGCACATACTCTTTTCCAACCCCATGTTCTACTTCAGACAGTCTTTTTAGTGTAGCCATTTGACGAAAATTTTATTTTGTCTGAAGTCACAGTTCCTGCACATGTGCGAATGAACTCTGCAGCATTGACATGAAAAATCCAGAATTTTGCATTAGATCTGCTGCTATGATGTGCATTCAGTTTACAATTCTGCAGTGAGTGCTACGGATACATTGCATTGACTGCATGAGAATAGACCAATTGTATAGGACCTGCACGGTAGGAATGGATCTCTAACATGCTGTTATGCATACTCTTCAGGAAACAACTACACATTTTTCTGCTTAGAAAACCCAAAGCAGAAATAGAGCAGAATTACTTTGACTACGTGGCAAAATTAATATCTAATATCTTTCCTATTTATTTCCACATGATGTCTTCTGATTCGCTCCACCCGTCCTGACTTATCTTCTCACTCATCAGCTATAACTGCTCTTTAATATCATAAGCTGCTTTTGTATGGGAGGTTTTCATATATTACATGTTTCTATACTACCTAGAATAGTGCAGACCAATATACCTAAGACATTTATACGCAAGTAAAAGCCACTCTTTAAAATAGCAATGAAGCTTTTATAACTCCTTCCTTTCCAAAACTAACTTTCGAAACTGGGGATTAATATGTTATTTGCAGGTAATAGAAATCTTTATGTCAGCATGGGTACATTTCAGTACTTTATCAGTTGAAGTGCTCAGGAGCATTTAGCAATGAGCAATTTATGATTTGTCATTTGTTCAGTATTATTAGAAAACATCAAGATGTTTATCAATAAAAAGGCCAGTGAGCTAAATGTCTAAAGCTTCATAAATTAGTTAGCAAGAAAACAGCTCTGATATTTAGTGGATCCAATTCCCACATCATTAATTGCTAACTGTCTTGACAATAAAAATATTAGTTTGAAAAACAAGAAGTGAATTACAATAACTGTTCAAGTGTCTGTTCAGATAAGCATGAAAAAACGTAAGTAACTTACCAGGAAAATTAAAGTAAAAATGCATTCAAAATCCATTGGCGTAAGTATTAATCTACAACTGGTTTTCTTCATGCCAAAGAATATTATATTCTATAGAAAATGCCTACGACAAGGAAAAATGTATCTCTGCTAAGAGCAGAGTAAAACACATTGTGATGATCACCCTTGTAGTTTTGAATATTTCAGCTAATTTTCTGCAGTCATGGTAATAAATATTTAATTGTGTGGAAGGAAAGAGAAAAAATAGAAGTTAATTAAATTTGCATCATCCAAGAGCTTTTTGTTGTTATTTTTAATTTCTTCTGTCTAAAGAAGCTCATGAAACCTTAGAGCACAGTTGAGTCTGATGCTTTTGTGAAATGTCATTTCCACTCCCTATTTAAATGTGAACATCTATATTAATGCCACATTTGGAGTGAGGATTTACACAGTAACAACTTCAGAACATCTAGTGTTATGTTCACATAATAACGCTTTTCTTATACACTAGGCTAAACTGCTAATAAATAGTTGTTTTGAATTCCAGAAAGGAGGTGCTTTTCCTAATTCAACTAAAAGATTCTTGATTCTTCTCTGTTCAACAAAGATAGTGAAGCAAGTGCTTGGGGAGATGATAAACCATCATTGGAGTCATCATTTCAATTTGCTGCTGGAAGTAAAACCCTTTTCCTAGTGTGACAAAATTTCCAGTCCTATGCAGTGTGAAAGCCTTCATGATGAATTCAGAGTGAACAATTTCTCTCTACTTCTCTCTTTGACTCAAACTTCAATTTGTTTTCTTACAGAAAAAGAATAAATTTCACCTAGGCCTGTGTTCCAAATGTCATTGCACATGTGGTGGCTTAAGGCTCCTGTAGTTTAAGATAATTCATAAGAGAATACAAATACTGGACAAAACTTGTCTAAAGAGTCAATGAAATCCAGTACAAATTTCACAACCATTCATCTTGGCTCTCATATTCTCTTTAGAAGCAGAGCCGTGTCTTTAGTACAGTGAACACCAGTCAATGCCTTATTTTAATGTCTTTGGCATTTTGACTCAGATTTTCAGATTGTCAGACTTGCAGACTCATGAATACGCTGTAGCTGCAGCATGTGGAGTTCCAGGAGAAAAGTTTCTAGAATTGTGGTGTTCTTTTTCTTTTCTTCCCACTTCAGATCTTGAGTATACATAATCACTAGCTCCAAAAAAGCATTTTGACATCATTTTGCTGCTCAGCTGCCAGGTTACGTTCAGTACAGAGACCAGTGTTTCTTATCTCAGCATCTTTCTTGGGCACAGCTTGCGGTCAGAAATCAAAAAATGCAAAGTAGCAGGCATTGTTTGTCTTTAGAAAGACATTCATTATTCCTTTTTGCTCTCCATTTAACAGTGTGTTTTCATTTCACAGTGTTATTCTAACTCTGCCCTATGGGCAGATTTCAATAGACATCTCTGAGCTTAAATATGAAAATAGGTGTAAAAGAAGAGAATTTATTTCTTCTTCTGGAGTCATGCAGTCCAATATCCCACTAGAAGGCATATAATCACCAACACAATCAGGTTATCCATGGTTTTGTCTGGCTAAGACTTATAAACCTCCAAGGACAGAGATGCTGCTCCCTCTCTGGACCATCACCAGTTCCAAAGTTGTATCACACTCCTTGTGAAATGGTGGGTGGAGACTAGACTATCTCACACACAGCAGCAAGTTTCAGGGCCAGACGACCGGGACAGACTTTAAAGAGCAGTCAGCAGATTATGTGCTTGCCTGGTGCCAGTTGTGTCTGTTTTTTTTTGTGGTTTGTTTTTGTTTTTTTTTTTTTTTAAAGGGATTGTCCAAAATCTTCTTTTCTAAGGCTAAATTTAGAATGACTGCATTGTCATCTACAATGGAGGAAAAATGAAATTTACCATGCTATGTATAAGAAAGACATGCAACTGCAGAAGTATAGAAACAAAAAATGTTTTGAAATCAATTTTGACTTTCTTTTTCTCTAGTAAATTCTCTTTTCATCTTGTTTCAGTGAAGCAGTTCAGGCATTTGGATCAGCAGTGGTACAAACACTGCTGTACTACAGACATGGCAAGCAACAGTTTCAGTACATATTTGCTCATTTTCAGTCAAGAATACTGACTTTTTTATTGTTGCTTTCTGTCTTACTGTTGTTGAAAGTGAACAGAACACTACTCAGATTGTTTACAGAATAAGAGAAGAGAATAATTTATTTCAATGTACTTTTGGCATTATCCTTTTTACAGTCCCATGTTTGTAAAAGTTAGTGGAAGAGAAGAGAGACAATATGAGAAAAAGTGAGATCCACATCTACCTGAGAGAGGCAATCTTAGGTGTCCTATTAAAAGTGGGATATTCAGTACAGAAAATGGGTAACAAGCAGAATGTTTTTTCTGTTAATGGTCAATGTAGCAGTCGAATGGTGACTAGGGAATTAAAACAAACACCAGCTAACTTTGGAAGGACCAATGTCAGACTATGTCAAGGGCCATCTTGTGTATTACTTACTCATGCAATGAATATCTTTAATTCTATCCTTCTCTATACAGAAATCACTTTCAGTGGTACTGCCTGGATGACAGCAAGTTAGTGAGCACATCTGAATTAAAAGCTTATTTGCAAGGGTCAAGCTGCAAACAGTGTAGGCATCACCGTTAGCATTGATCATGACTAGATAACACACTTCTAAAGCAAGTTTAATGTGTCTATGGTAGCCGCTAAGTGTTAAACTGTATTCCAAGCACATGCTAATAAAAATGCATGAACTTGTATGCTTTAAAATATTACCGATTTCCCTAGGCCTAGGGAAGGCTAATATGCATAAAAGTTTCACATTTGAGTCTTACCCAGGATTTTTGCTGCCAACTATAACAACACTACTTTGAGGTTTTTAACTTCATAGATTTAAATTTGCCCTTAAAGGAAAATATGCATTCAGCGCTCTCTCTATGACTAAAATATCTCATAGGAGATCTTTACAATTAAGATAACATCTGAGGTTTTCTTATATCTCTTTCTGAACATACCTTAACAAAATTAACCCCTAATATACTTTTGAAGCCTGTGGCTCATTTCATTCTATCACCATTACTCATCTATCGGATGTCAAATTGGCAGCCTTTCTAAGCTGTTCTCATTTAACTGAACAGAAGACAAGCCTCAGCCTGCATGGGGTCTCTCAACTCAGGAGAAGTAGGCATATAGCCACAGAATGGGCATGCATATCACCAGAACTGGGAACAAAACTTAGGCTTGCAAGTTGGCAGCATAGAACAGCAAGAAGAATGTTTTTCAACAGACATTTCTCATTATGAATAGAGGGAAAGAATCAGAGCTAACCTGGCAGCATGCTGAGGGCTCAAATTATCCAGCACATTTGATAGGCAAGAATTTCACTGAAAAATAAGTATATGGGAAGAGGGTAACTAGTCTCAGTAATCAAGTTTTCTTCTGGAGTTCATCAAGTATTATTTTGATTTACAAAAAAAAAAATCATAAAATGTGTTAATCAGCATAAGGAAAAATGGGACACTACAGTTTTATGCACAAATTATGATTTTTCTGGGCTAGTAGATAAGTATTCTCTTTAAAAGATTAAGTTTAGTGATAACTTTTAAAATACCCCAGTACTAATAAATAATACTATTTCTTTATAATTCACATCTCTTTCCCTCCAAATCATGGCACTTTCTTCTACTTGGATGAAACCCAAATACATAAAACACTTTTCTCTGAAACATCCATGCTGTGTGAGCTCTACCTTTCTTATCCCTTCTCCCTAATCAGATTAGGCCAATGCAGGTATGCTCTTCCTGAAATCTAGTTTCTATCTTTTCAAACTTCCCTGCAGATCTCCAGAGAAGTACATCTTGAAATTAGTAGCAACTGTCAGACACTCCAGTCCATAGGTACACTGTGAGTTTTCATGTTATTTCCTTTTTTTGTACATATATCATAAAAGATCAAGGTGATTTCTCAATTTCCTGCAAGGACAGAAATAGCAAATCCTTAATATGAAGAACTCCTGCTACTCGAACTCTCACAGCAGAGTACAATGATCTACTGTTACTTAAGACTTCTCTTCATCGTATCTTTTTTTATTACATAGCCACAAAGCAAATCCATTTTTGAGGGTTAAAAGTATTTTTGAGGGTGAAAAAAGAATTCACATGTTTTCAGGGAAGAAATGTTTTGTAAAAGGCAGTTTAAGAAAACTACCAAAAGTCTTCCAGCTGACATAAAAAGCTGGATAACAATGTTCAATAATCAATCCTCTATTATCATGGCACTCAACCAGAAAGAATATAAATTACTTCTATTTACATTTAGAGTTTCATTTGGTTTTTGGATCATGGAGAGCATATTTGTTTGTACTCAGTAAACAGCAGGATTTTTAATAGGACCTCTGTATTTATTCAGATATTTTTCCTTTAGAAAACAAAAAATACAAATGCAAGAGGGTCTGAACATTTATGTCTTTAGTCTGGTTTTGCTTCAGCAGCAGCTTTATTTGAATTCTTTGGATGTTTGCACCCCACAGGGTGTATAGTCATATGGTTTTTCATAGAAGAGAGTAACAAAAAAAAAGACGTATTGTATGAGTAAGATGTACTGGGAGTGGTGCAAGGGACACTTTTGTCCCACATAGGAAGCAACAGAAGCCACAGCCCTCCAGAGGAAGCTCTGCCCCTGACAGCTGTCATATTACTCCACTTTTTTGTGCCTGGACATCACTGTTTTAGAAATGGTTATACCCCATGTGCTCAGAGCTGTTCCTGCGATTGGCTGGCAGGACCAGGTTACCCAGAAGTGCATCACAGCAGGAAGTCTCTGTCTACTGCATACGCAAAGGCTGACCTCTTTGACAACATCGTGTTTTCACACTGCTCTACAATTGGCTGATTGCCATTTCTTGAACCCATCGTATGTGCACGCTCATAGGCCACCATCAGATTGGTTGCCTATCTCCTTTGGACCACGAGGTGCTCATATATGAAAATACACCTTCATCTTCATCTATCTTTATATGAATATGAACGCACAAACAGGAGATATAGTTTAACAGTGATGGCTTTCATTCACAGCTGCTCAGAAGAACACACTAAACCTAAGCTGGATTTCTTTAAAGTATCCTTGAACCAAGGTCTGTCTTTGATGTCAACTGACATCTCTATTATAATCAGTATAGTTGAGATCAGCCAATGAGTTAGTCCTTGAGAAATATATATCAGGACATATGTAAAAGGTCAATGAAAGACTATTATGACTCAGAGAACTCATAGACAGAGTTTCCCACTGCTCAATATATTTTTTTCTGTGTCTGCTGTCAATGGCAATCGGCTTTTCCTCTCAAATCTTTTTCCAGTTTTTGTTCAGATAAAAAAAGAAAAATGTAAGGTGACTAATAGGAGGTGAGCAAGTGGGAAAGTACACCATAACCAGAATACAATAAAATAGAAAAACACAATATGAAGATTGAATCAAATTAGAATTTAGAACCAAAACAATTGCACAGAAGGAAACTATATTCTATTTCTGGGCCAAGAGAGTAGAAAGTTTACTGTAATATATTGCTAAAATAGAGAGAGACAATACAAGATGTTTGGGAGACTTTTGAGAAGAAAACTTACAAATCTCAAAATATAGCTGTCAATTGTTGCCTGGAGTTACCGAAGTGCCTGTAATGTATTAGAAAATTAAAGTCCAGAAATCTTCCAGGAAAATTGTAATAAAAAATGTTTGTATTGATATGAAGGGAGAGTAAATGTGAAGGCATGGGTACAAAATACCAGTAGAAGGGTTGTGGAAATAGTATTCATTGCTGACAGCTACAGTAGCTGGTCATCAAGATCCTAGCACATATCTACTTGTGATTTCTCAGGACAACCAGATCTGAAACAGTGACTAAATTCTGATCAGTCAAAGAGATCCGACAGGATAGGGATTAATCACAGCTTCTGAAGGGTATGGTGAGACATATTAAAATTCAGCAAACTCCTAGGAAGAACTCAAGGAGTGTGTGGAGGGGTGCAAAAACTGATGGCTTTTGTCCTCCATGTCATTGCAAGCAATCCTTAATAAATCACTTATTAATCAGTTAATAAAATTGTGGTAGCAATGGACCAGACCACATTCTTTCCTTTTAAGTTGTTGCTAGAAGTACCTGACACTCATATCTGGACTTCTTTTTCCAAAGAAAGCCTGCCTTTTCTCTAAGTAGGATTTTATGGAGTGTTACACACAGAAAGTAATAGAATTTGTTTGTCCCATTTCTGGTTTTGCTATTTTTTTACTAAAGTTTGATTCTTTAAAATATCTTAGAGTTTTTAAATCACCAGTTGAGTCAAATCTCAACATTGCGTAAGTAGCTGCCATTCATTTTAGAAATAATAAAAACCTGAAAAGGTCTTTCTAACCTAAACAAGAAAACTTCTTATTAAGTAGGTTGATTTTCCTTAGAAAAGACACTGGAAGAGTCGCCTGTCCAGAAAAAAAAGGGTATTGTCATTTCAAACCCCTTCATAATGTGCAAATCTCTGTTTTATTCAGGCCTTTGAGAATCTTCTATTCTCATTTTCAAAAGATACCCAACAGCTGTATATATTTACTAAGTCTGTTTGGATTTGTCTTTGTCAGCATTTAATTTAAGACAAATCATTAACTTGACTTTCTTTCAAGAGTCTATGGAAATTGTTTTAGGATCCCTTTTAGGATAGAATGTCCTAAAGTAATTACGTCTTGGAGGTATTTCCATTTAATTCTTTTCCATGGCTAATATAATTCATATTTGATTAAACAATATTAGGTGTTTTGGTTTTCTTCCAATAAGTGGGAAATAGACATCTAGGTATGTGAAGTCAAAATTATACTGAAGTATCCAATGTAAAGTCCTACAGGAGTAGTGTTTATCATACATGTTTATTGGGGAGGGAACCCCATCTTAGTGCTCATGGAGTATGAGAAGGGCAAATTCTGGTTACTAATCACAATATCAGTTCCTTGTGTATCTCTGGTCAGAAAGGGCTAAGCTAACACTTGTATGCACATACAGAAGAATAATCCTTCAAAGTAAACAGAATTGTGTTTCATTTGGCTCTATTCTGACTAGGATAGATTTCCACTTATGGTGTCAATAATTCACACATTAGAAGATGGGCCATAAGTCAGGAGTGGTTAGTTTTCTTGAAACACTCATGAAAATTATTTTGTGCTTGAGAGCTGTGTATCAAGAAGGACTGGCAAGAAAGGTAAGGATACTCTTGATATCTGATACCAGAGCTCACTGCTGAGCTGGGTAGGTGGTCAGCCTCTGAAATCCGGTGATATCTGCACCAGTGCCTTCCACTAACGTGTTTCCTCTCACACCTTCTTTACCCTGAAGACCTAATGCTAACCAATGTGTTGCAGTTTAATCACCTCTGGCAGAGAGGAGTAAACACATGATCAAGTAAACTCAGTTGTGTAACAAAAGTTAATAATTTCCTCTCTTTGTCAAAGTGTTTTGGGAGTTCTTATCAGTAACATAATTGAACCCAGTCTTGTCCTTTTCTCCCTATTTCTCATTCTCCCTGTGATAGAGCTGAATATGCTAAGATTCACTTCTTTATTTTACTTTTCTATTTTCACTGAAATTTTTGCACTTGAAAAACCTATCCCTCTGTCTTGCAGCTTTGTTGTGCTACTAAGTGTTGCTTTATTTTTTCATTAAAAGCACTTTGTTCCTTTCTGAAAGTCTCAACATATTGGCTGCTGACACCTCATTTCAAACATGGTGTTCAAGGTAGGAACTTGAGAGTGCATCCTCGGTGTAAACCTAAGCTTTATCGAGAGATGTTGCAAGCACAGCTGACGTTTCAGCCATGGACCAATGCAGTGATTTATTGATTGATGCTTCTTTCCAGTTCTTCCCTCCTGTGCTGTGGGCACACTACCCTCCAGCCAGATTTGTCCTGAAGTAGTGTTATTTTGTTTCCTGCTTCTCATCTTCACCACTGGCCAAGTGTTCACCATAAACCAAAAATAGTATTGTAACACTATTATAGCTTAATAAATAATAATTTAACAGACTCCCTCCCTTCCCAGGGGAGCACTTGGTGACAACTGAGACACTAAGAAATAAGCATTTAAAAATCGATAATAATGGAGAGGAAACCAGTCAGATTTAATAAAGTACAATCTTTTGGAATTGCATTGTCCCACCCTTCCCCCATCACACAATAGGGTCAGAGCCCTCAGTTGATAGCATAGCAATTTTACTGTCTTCAAAAGAATGAGATGTAAATCATTCCACTATATAAAAGATTTTATCTAGGATTTGTATAAGAAACAAGAGCAAATTGCTGGTAAGCTAACACTCATCCAAATGATAATATATACTGTGGCACCGTTAAGTAGTAATATTCTAAATCCTCTATGTAACTTTTGCAACACAGACTGGTCACAACGGTATTCAAAGCAAATAAAGCCTAATAGGCAGGTCTTGCAGACATTTTAAGACACGGAGTAAGTCTGTCATTGTGGTGGGTTGACGCCGGGTGGCCACCAAAGCTGCTCTATCACTCACCCTCCTCAGCTGGACAGGGAAAAAAAAATAACAAAAGGCTCATGGGTCGAGGTAAGGACAGAGACATCACTCACCAATTACCATCACGGAGAGAACAGACTAGACTTGGGGAAATTAGTTTAATTTATTACTAATCGAATCAGAGTAGAGTAATGAGAAATATAATCAAATCTTAAAACACCTTCCTCCCACCCTCCCTTCTTCCTGGGTTCAACTTTACTCCCAATTTCCTCTATGTCCTCCCCTCAGTGGTACAGGGTGATGGCAAATGGGGGTTACAGTCAGTTTGTCACACGTTGTTTGTGCCACTCATTCCTCCTCAGGGGGAGGACTCCTCACACTTTGCCCCTGCTCCAGCATGGGGTCCTCCCATGGGAGACAGTCTTCCTTGAACTTCTCCAGTGTGAGTCCTTCCCACAGGCTGCAGTTCATCACAAACTGCTCCAGTGTGCGTCCCTCCCATGGAGTGCAGTTCTTCAGGAACAGACTGCTCCAATATGGATAGGTTCCCTATGGGGTCACAAGTCCTGCCAGCAAACCTGCTCCAGCGTAGGCTCCTCTCTCCACTAGTTCACAGGTCGTGCAAGGAGCCTGCTCCAGCATGGGATTCTCACAGGCTCACAGCCTTCTTCAGGCTTTCACCTGCTCCAGAGTGGGGTCTTCCACAGGCTGTGGGTGGATCTCTGCTCCACCGTTAACTTCCATGGGCTGCAGGGGGACAGCCTGCCTCACCATGGTCTTCACCATGGGCTGCAGAGGAGTTTCTGTTCCAGCACCTGGAGCACCTTCTCCCCCTCCTTCTGCACTGACCTTGGTGTCTGCAGAGTTGTTCCCCTCACATATTCTCACTCCTTTCTCCAGCTGCAGTTGCTGTTTCACAGTTTCTTGTCCTTCTTCTTAAATATGTTATCACAGAAGTGCTACCACTGTCACTGATGAGCTCTCAGCCTTGGCCAGTGATGGGTCTGTCTTGGAGCCGGCTGGCATTGACTCTATCTGACATGAGGGAAGTTTCTAGTAGCTTCTCACAGAAGCCACTCCTGTAGCCCCCGCTGCTATCGAAACCTTGCCATACAAACCCAATACAATTATTTAAAACAAATTTATTTTTCTGGTGGGACCTTAATCTCTTAGTTCATACATACTGTCAGCAGAGGTTCACAGGCTGGCTTAACTTTCCTACTCAACGCTGCCCAAACAAGGGGATGCCTTGCTCCAGTCTATACCCTGCCTCCCATTTTGCAGCTACCCTTGCATCACCTTGGAGCTCATCTAGTTCCCAGGAAGGCGTTTCAGCTTTTTAAACCGGTAGAAAACAAACCCAGGAGCCAATGCTCAGCTGTCTTGTGAAACTTCAACCTGAGATTATTTCAGGACATGACAAGTATAACAGCGTACACAGAAGACTGCCAAGTATCAGGTTGTGACAGAAATCGAATTCTGATTGTAGGAGATTTTCTTATAAGATAATTAAAATTAATATTGCCCTGTCAAAACTACAAAAAGATGCATATTTGTCAAGCCTCCCCTGCATCATAAAAAGAATCACAACAAGATAATATTTGCATAAAAGTAAACAAATGCTCCAAAAATCTTTTGAAAGACAAAACATTTCAAAACTTGACAGGATAATTGTTTTGTGTGTGGAAACATACTCCAGTATTACAGTAGACACTATGTGCCTCTTGTTAACTCCATTGGGATTGAACAGCACCTAGAAAAACGAAAAGGCATCTTCTCAAAAACTAACAAAGCAAAGATATATCTCCTTTCATACATTCTATATTTGGCTGGATAAGTCAGCAAAGATTGTGTGTCCAAGCAGACAGACAAAGACAATAGATGCAAATAAGCAATTAAGGCTATATCTGCAACACCATCAGTAGTGTAGCTATATTTAAGCCATCTTTGTTTTTTAATTTGAACATAGATCAGCACACCGTGTATCTTCTGAATATGATTTCAGGTTCCAGGCATGCTGTATTTGCAATCACACGGTAGAAGCTTGTTGTACTTTCAGGCCACAGTCAAGCTAGGGCATTTTTAAGCACTAACAGCAGTGTTATGCTTATTTACTGTTACGCATGTGCTCGACTCCAGACAATGAAGAATGTCTTTTCTGAGAAAAAGTCTTTCTACTTATTTCTAACAGGAGTTTTTTGTAGCTATTTCCATTGTGGAATAGCTACATGTTCACGTAGGCTGTCCTTGCTAAATCTTTTATATTAAGGTTTATAATCTTAATCTTTCAGTATTAAATGCTAACAATCCTTGTTAGTAAGAATGTGAGGTTAAACAGTGTGTATGTGTGTATCAAACACAAAAACTGTGTGTTTACCAACACCTGATCATGTTTAAGAGGAGGACTACCATCAGCAGGATTAAACAGTAATCGGGCAACTTTAAAGAGACTTGAAACAAAAAATAATCTTAAAAGAAGCACAAAAGAAGCATGAAAATTCGTAACAGGAGGCAGACATCTTGGAGCAGAAACAGCAGTCATCAAAACCTGGTCTGACACTGTGTTCCAACAATGAGGCAGTTAAAACTTTTCTAAGAGTTTCATGAGGAGTTTAGTAGGCGGTTTGCACATACCTAAGGAACATAACAAGATGAGCATCCTTGAAGCTGCCAGAAGTGATTAGAAGGGAGACTCTTTATCAAGCACTGTCTGCCCTTGAAGGGAACATCCCAGAGAACTATTAACTTTGGTGTCATGTTTTTCTGAATCGTGAACGTGCACAGCAGTGACTTGGGGAAAAGGTAATTCTGGCAGGGGGAGATCGCGACCACCAACTCAGGGACCACCTCCCCTAAACATACCCCAGACCCAAAAGAAAAGGGTGGAGGAAGAGAACTGAGCATGTGAACTAATTTCCATGTAAAGCGAGAGAAAATTAACCAATTGTTTATGAGAATAACAATGAATATGTAAACATGTTGTGAATATGCATGTTCATAGTGTATAACTATGTTTCTGTCCAGGGGCCTGGTGTGCATGCTAGGAGGAGATATCCCCGGGGAACCCAGCGCCGCAATAAAGTCATACCTGCTTTCTAACGCTGCAAACTGTGTTAGAGAGTTTCTGTCCGGATTTTCAGTGACAACACTGCCAGAAGTTGCCCCATCAGCATCACACCTTTGCCTTATCCAGCAAGAGCTGCCTCCCCACTGGATGCCGTGAGCTGCCTGCTCTGCAGCTTGAGGAGCGACAGTGTGGACCATGGCAAGGAGCGACCCACATCTCAGATTTGTCTGTGTGCACAAACTCGCAGGGTGCTTTCTCACCAGTTTATGAATTAATAGGTTATAGAGAGCACCATAAAGTTATAGCACCCATGTCTCCTTACAGAATACAAGCCAGTAGAGCAAACTATGCTTTCAAAAGAGTGATGATTCTTGTGGCCCACACATCCTGTGAGGAAGGAATGGTTGTGATGGTAGCTCTGTGAATGTGTGGCTCTGTGTGTGTTTGTGATTAGAACTTTTGGGGACTGGTTATTAAAAAATATTTAGAAATTTGTAGATGCTTACTAGAATTTTGAAAGTGTCTAGTATTGTGATTCATATGTTGTATTACTGATATTGACCTGGAAAATGTAGATGATTGCTGGTTAGTTTTAGGTTGCTAATAAATCCATAACCTGCTTTTATACTGATTTGATTTAAATTAAGTGAACCTAGAAAATTTTCGCAATGACATACTATCCCATCAATTTTCCCCTTAACTAGCTTCAAGGACTTTCTGGCTGAATTTACGTACAGTGCAGCCTTCCCTTATATTCTTACATATGTTAAGTTGTCTTTTCGTGTTGTGCTCTTGGAGACCACACTGTTTGTATAGATATTGGCCAAAACACTGTAATTTCAGCACACAGACTAGTAATATAGGAAAGGATCAAGCTCCTTGTTCCTCAGGCCATTTTCTGTGGTTTGAAATAGGAGTATGATGAGAATCAAAGATCAGCTGCTGTTCGTCAAAAGATCTTTCAAACCTGTCCAGTGGAAAGGTGTTGTTGAAAGCTGATACCTTTTTTTTTTTTTTTTTTTTAGACTCCTCTTTCAATAGATAGATGAGGAGAAAATAGCTGTCAAGCGATTAGAGATAGATCAAAAAAGGAAACACCTGGGAAAAAAGTGAAAGTCTGCATCATATTTAAGGGTCGTAATGTGGAAGTACCATAGGTAACATTGATGACATGATTTATTTACATGACTTTCAGAGAACCCAGGGCAATAAGAGACATTGGTTTAGAACTGGAGCCTAGGCAACACTTTGCACTCTCGTATCATGATGCAGAGGTCTCAGATTCTGGGGTTTCAAAGATTAACTCCAACAAGACAACATGACATGCTACAAATAAAGTTAAGGTACTTTTGGAAATCAAGAGTGGACTAAGGTGTGCTGTGAGTATAGCTTATATTGCTCCAAATTACACTTTCTGTTACTATAGTCAAGTTTTTTCAGAGCCCCAAAATTAATACCAGTTTAGTTAAAAATAACTTGACTAACACTACTACACACAACCACCTACACAGATCTTAATACAAGTGATACTAAAGGACTAGCAATAGGAACTCCAGAGTTTGAAACAAGGAAACACCACTTCTGCTTTAAGCATCTGTCATTTCTAGCATATCGTTTTTCTAAAATGCAGATGACTGTTTGACAGAAAGATTAGAAACATCTGAAAGTATTGA
The DNA here is from genome assembly GCF_009769465.1 of Tauraco erythrolophus. NCBI lineage: Eukaryota > Metazoa > Chordata > Aves > Musophagiformes > Musophagidae > Tauraco > Tauraco erythrolophus. Next base: position 24,994,163 of record NC_141467.1, on the reverse strand, counting down.
TGCTGTGGCTGGTTATTATGCCTCAGCTGAATGTCATTCTATTAATACTGGGTCTATGCAGCATATCATTATAAAGAAGAAAAGTATTGAAGTTCCTGTTGAATAACAATCAGGTGTAAATTCCTTCAGGGACTCCAGATGACGTACAGTTCTGAGGGCTGGTTTGTAATTGGAATAGTTCTTGAATTGCTCTTCATCTTCTTAGAGATTCGTGTTTGTATCAGTCGGGATCCTTTACATTCAAGAACAAATCTTACCCTCACATTTAACTTGCTTGTTCTAGCTTCCAGGTAAATAACCTGATCTTCCCATCTTTTGGCCAAATAACCAATCATCACAAATGCCTATAAAAACATAACTAATGATGATTTCGCACTGTATTTCTAAGGTATTCTCATGTACATTCAACTTTCCACTGACAATAGTTCTGTGCCTTCATTTCTGTGGTTTATGTCTTACCTTATCATGTGGTCATGAGCTGTAAGTCCAAGAAGTAAAATCATAGAATCATTGAAATGTAGGACAATAGAAAAGTCTAAGGTGGAAGGGACCTCTGGAGATCATCTAATCCAACTCCAGATTAAGTCACTCAGGGTCCTGTCAAGTGCAGTCCTGTCTGTTTCCAGCAAGGGAGATTCCATCACTTCTCTGGGCAACCTATTCCAATATTTAATTGTTCTCATGGCACATAACCTTTTTCTTTTGTCCAGAAGGAATTTCCCTTGAAGCAACTTGTACCTGTTACCTGTTGTCACTGTGGGTCCTTATGAAGAAAGTACCTCTATCTTCTCTATAACTGTCTTTTAGGAATTGGAACACTGGATTCCCTGAGCCTTCTTTTTTTCTAGGATAAACAAAGGTCCCCCAGCCTTTCTCTGATCATCATATTATCCAACACTTTACTCATTGCGATGGGCTTCAGTGGACCATCTCAAGATTTTCAATAACCCTCTTGAACTGGGGAAACCAAACGGGACATGATATTCCAGGTGCAGTCTAACAAGGGCTGAGTTGAATAACCACACCACTTGATCTGGTGGCTATAATCTTGCTAATGAAGCCCAGCACATGGTTTGCCTTCACTGCTGCAAGGGTGCACTGCTGGCCAACATTTAGCATGCTATTCACTAGGATCTGGGGTTCTTTACAATGGCCCAGCCAATGAGACCCCATCCTCTAGAGGTGCTTGGTATTTTTCTGTCCCAGGTGCAGGACTTCAAATTATTCTCATGAAATTCTTGTTGGTCCAATCTCCCAGTCTTTCAAGATCTTTCTGAATGTTGCCTCTTTATTCCAGAACATCTGCCTCTCCCACCAGATTGCTGACATTCGCAGACTTGGTGAGGGTACATTCAATCCTATCGTCCAGCTTGTTTTAAAAATAGTAGATGGTATCAGACATACTATTGACCCCAGAGAAACTCCACTTGTGACTGTCTGCCAGCTTGATTTTGAGTCATTAACCACTACCCTTTGAGCTTGGCAGTTAGCCAGTTTTTAATCCATCCTCTGTTCCATCTGTCCAGGATATGTCTTATCAGTTTACCAGCAAGGACATTGTAGGAAGACTATGTCAAGCAAATTGCTAGAGTCTGACATTCACAGCTTTGCCCTTATTCAGTGAGTCAATTTCGTCACAGAAGGCAATGAACTTGGTAAATCCTGATTTACCTTTGGAAAATCTTTGCTGGCTTTTCCCAAACACCTTGTTGTCCTCGTTGTTGCCCGGAAATAGCTTCCATGAGGACCTGTTCCATAATTTTTTCAGAGACTGAAGTGAGACAGACTGATCTGTAGTTTCTCAAATCTTTTTTGCCCTTTTTGTATACGAATATAATACTTGTCTTCTAGGCATCAGGGTCTTCCCTTGGCCTCTGTTTTTCAAAAATTATTAAGAGTGGCTCTGCAGTGATGTCAGCTCCCTCTTCTAGCACCCTTGGATGTATCCTGTCAGGTCTCATAGACCTATATATTCCAGTTTGTACAGGTGATCCATAAATTTCCTCTCTTCTGGGGTTTACCATTTACTTTGCTGCTGCTTCATGACATAGAGACTTGGGGGCTAACTTTACCCATTAAGGCTGAGGCAAAGAAGGCAGTGAGCAAAGCAAACTTTCCCGTATCGTTTGTAACTAATTTACCAGTCCGCTTCAGAGGCAAACCTTCCTTGTGCTTCTGCTTGTTACTAACACATCTATAAAATCCTTGTTATTATTGATATCTCTTGACAGTTTGAGGGCCAACTGAGCCCCACTTTGCCACTCTGGGCCACCATGCTTCCTGAAGACCCAGCTAAATAGCAAACAGAAGCTGGGCACAGACATCTGCTGGTCCTGTGTGAGACCTCTGCCCCAGAGGTCCCTTCTCAGGACATAATGAATCCTCTCCTTGCCCCCCAGCACTTTCTATGTGTGGTTTGCTTTGCTCATGAGTGTAGTTGCTACCACATGCCCACGACGCCCTCACAGCAAAGTTTAGGAAGCAATCACTGGCCTCTCAATATTTATTCTTTTCTAGAGTTGACTTATTCTTATTGGTAAGTTCTTTCGAAGAGTGGAGTCACTCTTAAACATCAGTTCACTAGAGTGGGAAAAGTAGGGAACAAAAATGTTTTATTTGTTGTTCATAAGCTAATGGGAGCAAAATATCTATTGGGCAGAAAAGTATATATATATTCATCTGTATCAGACAAGAAAACAATAAAAAGTAATTTGTCTTTCTGTTCAAAGAGAGATAGCTAGAGATAGCTGGCTATCCTACTCTACTGATGGCAAATAACACATCACATTATAGCGGCCACAAAAATAATGAGGAGCACAACGGTACTCTTTAGAATAAACTATCATATAACAAATTAAACAAATTCCAGACTACCTTCTACGCCTTAAGGAGTAAATATCTTAATATGACATATCCTTGTGCTTTCACTTTTTTTGATCAAGACATTCATGCAGATTGCTATGGTCAACATGGCATTAACAGGTGATACAGTAAAGTATTCAAGTATGGAAAGTGCATCTTTTTGAACTAGTTCTCAAAATAAACAAGCACTGTCAACAATGGTAATTATTTGTCATGCTGCATTGCAGGCAGCTCTGAGTTGCATGTTTACACATGAGCAATCTAAATGATTGTTATGAATTATTGAAATTCTCTTTAATACCTGCAACACTGAAAAAGTATTATGACAAAGTCTGAAAAAGAATGTTGGCTCTAGTATGACAAATAAATTAAAGTAGTTGTGAGTCCATCAATTAATTCTGCACACAGATTAAATATTGATTTAAGTGATATATATACATGCAAATGTACATGACCAACAGTGTAGTAAAGGATAAAAGCTGCATTACACTGAAGTGGTGAGAGCTCTTGTCTTCTTATTGTAGTAGGCTTATATTAACACGATCACTAAAAATAAGACCTTGTACTGTTCTTAGAAGCTGTGTCATCTTTTGCGACTCAGATAGCATGTATTGCAGAGGGGTGTAACCTGGCTGTTATGGTCATTTTTCAGGAAAGGACAGTGATTAGGAAAAGGAAGAATTATTTAGTTCACAGTCCTTCATCCCTGTTTTTCATTGCAAAGACTTCCTACCACATGAAAAGTCAATATCCCATCCTGAGATGTTTTATATCAACAGAATTACTAAACTTTTAGCATTTGCATTACACTGTTGTCATTATCTAGAAAGACAATACCAAAAGCACCTCCAAAGTGTATTAAAAAGTAAAAACATGAGATTCAACAGATATGTAAAACTGAATATGCAGGAAAGGCAGCCAGCGGCTTTCACACACTGAAACGGGACTCCCTTTTCTGCTACATTATATAACATTGTCATCTCTGGATGAATCTAACGTAGAAGTTCAAACATTATCATCCATTTTAGAGAACAGGGAACAACTGATGTATATCACTTTGCTGTACCTGTACTTGATATTGTCTTCCCTGGAAATGACATCTTTTTTACTTGAATTGAACTGAAATGAACAGGCTGCAGAAACAGCTACTTTATTTTTCTAAAAAAATACAACAGGTGATACACTTAAAAATTCTCATTTTCCTGCAGAGAAATGAAATGTGGAATACTCTTTGACATCAACTGCATTATTTGTTGCTATGATCAGCTGTAGTACAGAATTAACAAACAATATTGCACATGCACAAATGCAGTAAGTCATCAATGGTTTTAATATTAAGATGATAAGTTTTTTCATTTGATCTTTCTCCATATTGATTGTAATATATGAAATCTCAAATACTAGCTGGATGTAATCTGTAAATGTTCTTAAACTTTGTCTAATATTCTTGTAAGCATCTAATAAGATAACCTTTCATGACAGAATTTCATACTTGGAGTACAACATGATGTTGTACTCAAGCATGAACTTTTTGCTTTTAAATAACTAACAGTACTTAAAGCAGTTTAAAGCAGAGGGAAATATAACATTTTTGCAACTCTAGTTTGGCATTTCAAAGTCAAAGGTTTTTTGTTATTTTTTAGGAAACAAAGTTTATGATTCTGAGGATGTGGCATTCTCATAAATGAAAAACAGGTTCTTTGAGTGTTACTTGTTTAGCTGGTAGAGTTGCTGAAATAAACTTTAACATCTCTTTTCTTTTCAGGTTCTGTGCCAAAACATTGATTTACATATATAATTACCTCAGCCCCCATTCTCAAGAGGTTTATGCCGAGAGTCCTTCTTCTTCAGACACTCACTCCTTTATCTTCAAGTGCAGCAATATGCAAGTCATTTTTGAGCTTTTACTGGAGTAATTCCTAGGTGTTTGAGTATGAGGTGTTCTAAGAGATTCTCCATTCTGCTGCTATTTGAACTAAAAGGGAAATAACTTGGTCTTTTCACCTTGGTCTGTCCTTTTCTCTCCCTGCCAGCCTTTCAGCACTACTAGTCTACTGCATAGTAGCCAGGGGGGGGATTCATGTGATTTCAGAAAGAGGGGACTGGGGTTTTTTACGTTTTTTCTTCACCCCAAATGATTCACCATGTGGCACTATTTCAGAGAGAGATGCAGATTATATGTTTTTTCTTCTGCAGTCAGACATTATTGTATCATTGGTCAAATTCTCAGTTATTGAATTTAGAGTAATAAAGTCTATTTCCATTCAATCTCTTGATATTCAGGAATTCACATTCAATTAATGAAAATCTGCTAAGTCACTAAGACCACTTTGAAATCTTTCAGACAATGAATTTAATTTAGACATTTTTATTATATTTTCACAATAATTCTGTCAGAGATCCCTGAAGGGTCTGTACAAAGTGCTTCAATTAATCTTAGTCTGAAGATAAAGATAGAATACTGAAGTCTGATCTTTTGGTGTAATAATGGCAAATTCAAGTAAGGATTAAAAACAATGAAGTCTTATATTGCTGTTTTTCCATTCAGCAATGTGTAAGTGCATTTTAAACCTATGAAACCACAAGATATCCACCCACAGTATTTCTATATGCATGGATAATGTATATTATATAAAGCACCTCTCAGTTCCTTTTCTTTAAGTGACATTGTAATTTATGCACATTGTAAAAATAGATTGACTTTATTTGTTCAATGTAGTTAATTTTTATTACAATTTTTGAAAAGCAATTAGACCTTATTTAGTGAGTCAATAGGTAGATACAAGTCCAGTTACAACAATAATACAGTAGATTAATTTCTGAATTACTTGTTCCTTACGTAGATGAACTAGTTCTAGCAATACATATTAGACTTTATATTAATTCCTAAAAATAGTTTAAAACCAGCATACAAAATTAAACTTTTAATACTGCAGAAAATGAGTGTTCTTGTTTTCACAAACAGGGTGAGTATACATGCACTGACCATGCAGTACAAACTGTGTGAGGAGAAATCTTGTACATTGCAAATACACAACATTAAATTACATGTGTTATTAGAAGAGATATTAAATATACTATGTGACTTAAGTAAAGCCTTGTTGAGAGATAATTTGCTTTTTTTTTTTTTACTGTTTTTGTTTGGACATTAATGTAATAAAATCATGCAATTTTTTTTTATAAAGTTCATCTAAGATACTTGGTAGTGGAGAATTTCAGTCTGTGTGAAAATCATCAATGTTTACATGAATTACAGAAAATAATCTTTTTATTAGGAGTATGAATGCAGTATCATGTTTTAAGGTACAAAATCTTAAATCTAAGCCCAGAAGTTGGGATGCTGATAACATCTTTCTAAATTGACTTTAGGCAGTGGCGACTAGGTAAAGATAGATTGCAAAATGTATTTGTCAGCCTAATTTAAAATCTTATGTGTTAGAAACTCCATGTGGTACCTGCCATACATACCTGAATTCAGTGTAATTCTGAAAAATATTGAACAAGGAGGACAGTAACATTAACTATTGTGCATGTTGCAATGTGCATGTGAAGTCACTAGGAGTATAAGAAGCTGGACATACAAAAATAAGAGATGGAGTATCATATTTGATTAAGAACTAGATGTTTGAATTGAATGGTTTAGAACAATCTAAGAAGAGAAAATAATTTCTTTGTTCACCTTAGCTAAAAATTATTGAGAAATAAGAGCTAAATTATTTCAGCTCATATTGCCCAGCTCTGGGCTGTGGGAGGACAATGCTGTTCTCTACAAGAGACAGAGAATTTGACAGATGTATTCCACTTTCTGCCTACAATACAGAGAAATTTTTTCCTGATATATGTTGCACATGTCAATAGGCTCTGCTGAATCTAGGACTATCGTGATGCAGAAGCCTCATTAATGTAGACATAGCACTGCATTTTTTAATGCATTTACTTCATTATTTTTTTGAAAAAAAAAATCTGGTACAGGGTTTTAAAATCTCCTACATTCAGTCATGCACAGCCCAATGGTGCTCGTTATTTGATGCGAACATACTAAAACATATACTTCCTCAAAGCCATAGTTATTCATAAACCTTTGAACATATTTGACAAAGCTGTGAGGTTTGACAGGACTTTTCAAGAGTTTGTTTAGCAATTCGGGAATTCTAATGTCCTGCTTAATAGCACTTTAAAATTTAAATAATGAACATCTTTAATGATCTTGCAGTCTCTCGTGCAGAATCAATAACACGTGAAGAATTGGTAATAAATTGTAATCTATATCACAAAGACACTAATACTTTTCCTGCTCTCAGATTTTACTCTGTTTGTCTCATGCTCTCTTCTATTTAATCTGAAACATTTTCTCGAATCAATTCATAGACTGATACACTCTTGCAACAAAACACTCTAAATTAAGCGTAGAATGAAATTAACTTCTCTTTTCTACAGTAAGTATTTATTAGAAGAAGGGAGTTCAGAAATTGTTTGTTAAACTTGAAGAATAAGCTATTACCATTTATCTTGACCATTAAATGTAAATGCAACATGAATTTTTGAAAACACAGCAGTGTATTAAGGGCAGATTAACCAAGTATTGCAAATATATTTATGCAGCAAGTTTAATGGAGGTAGACTTTTGTCTCTATGACACATCTGACATTTTTCCAAAATAAAAACCAAAATTGTGAGGTGGTAGAATTTCCTTAAATGAGACATGGTGACTGGCTTATCTCTGAAAATTATTGTCTCTGTTGATTAAAAAAAGATCAATACCTATCAGACTGAATACAAATGCATAGCCAGAAAGAACCTTTCTCTGTCTTTTTGATTTGGTATGGATATACTGTGGAAGTGCAATACCATGGTGATTGATGAGAATCAGTTACAGAACGCACATTAGTTAAGCCATAGAGTCTCAGTTGAATGAATCATTCGAAGCCTGAAGTACCAGATTCTAATGAACACAGCATATTCCTAGAAGATCTCTTGAAGATAGGATTCTTTATATTTCTGAAGCTGATGGAGCTCTGAAATTCTGATTAGATCCATCAAATTACTTTTTAAATAATTTTTCTGTTAAATTCACTGCCTTTTAAGAATAGCAAGGAATGTGTATATAGCACCCTTATCTATGCAATGGTATGTGAATGAAGAACAGCCTCCAAGGACAAATAGAGCTGGCATCAGCTGATTTTCTTCACAGCATAGAATAGAAACCAGATAAGAGTGGAACACACTGAATTGCCATGGGAGAAGTTAGCGCTGCTTTCACATTTGGCTTGTGCTGCCCCAAATGTATTTTTGTAATACATCATATCTAAGTTCAGTCTCTGAAGCTGACTCCTCTCCATCTGGATGTTATTGTGCTCAGCAGTCCCCAAAGGGTCTTTAACTAGGTCAAACAGTGTTTGCCCATGAAGAGCTGCATTTGGAGCGTTCCAGAGCTTGGCTATGGACTTGTGGAGCTTCAGCCTTCGCTGCCATGTAAGCACAATTTTATTGTGAGGATGTTTGATCCATCGTGCTCCATGCTACGGTGGAAACATCATGGGACAAGAGATAATGGCTTGTAGTTTACAGCACTGATGTTGAAGCCTTACAGCTTTACCATCTGTTGGTGTTTATTTTTAGATCATGATCGGCTTGGTTATATGGCAGTGAAGTGGGAAAGATGAACTGCTTTCAGCCTGTCTTTTTGGATGTCTGCTGGAGAAGACAGTTTCAGTTACAAACTTTTGAAGAAACAAACATTACTCTGTCAGCCTAACTGCAGGGCACTCATTCGGATCCAGGGAGTTTTGGTCTGTGTGGTTACTTTACTGTTTGTCTGCTACAGTTTGTGCATGGGGAGAACTGGATCCATTGTGCTTTAGGTTTGTATCTTGCTTACCTTCGAATGTCAACACTGCAACCAGAACACCTGATGTTACACCACAAATTTAACTATCTGCAATAGATTCTTAACACAAAAAAAGGGCCAGGTAAAATAAATAGTCACAATTTGTTAAGTAAGAGATTTCTATAAGTAAGCACATGGAAGTGTTTTGGGTTGCAGAAATATCACAGGATTCCAGTGCCAGATTTTCCATATTTCCATTGTGGTATTAAAGCTCTTGTAGCTATATGTAGCAGGCTTTCCTTTCCACGTCTGCTGGTGGAACGAATGTCTTAATTTTTGGTCACTATGAGAGAGCAATGGGATCTGTGCATACATGTGTATACAATCTAAGTTAGCATATGTACTGGAACAAGGAAATTAAAAGAATGGAAACCCAGGTTTTTCATCAATTCCTCTAGCAATGCAAAAACATCATTTTGATGCAAATAAGGTGATTTTATAGCTTAAAATTCCAAACTTTCACAGAACTCTACCCTAAGAAATCTATTCATGGTGTTATGGACTTAGAAAGGCGTTCGATAGTATATAGGGTGTAGTTGACAAGATATTGGTAGCAGGGGAGAGGGTGGGGTTGCAAAGGTGTCTCCAAGCCATAGAATCATAGAATGGTTTGGGTTGGAAGGGATCTTAAAGACCATCTAGTTCCAGTCTTCCTGCCATGGGCAGGGACACCTTCAACTAGACCAGGTTGCTTAAAGCCTCATCCAACCCGGCCCTGAACATTTCCAGGGATGAGGCATCCACAACTTCTCTGGGGAACCTGTTCCAGTGCCTTACCGCCCTCACAGTAAAGAATTTCCTCATTAGATTGAAATCTACCCTCTTTCAGTTTAAAACCATTACCCCCCATGCCATTGATACTCTCCCTGATAAAGACCCCCTCCCCATCTTTCCTGTAGGTCCCCTTTAAGTACTGGAAGGCTGCTATAAGGCCTTCCCAGAGCCTACTCTTCTCTAGGGTAGTCTGTTTTTCTAGCAATTGGTGAGTGTTTTCCTTGTCTTTATTTTGATCCATCAGTTTTCTCACTCTTATGCCTCCTCTTTTCTCTCCCATACCACTGGGTTTGCGGAGGTAGGGGATGAGCAAACGTCTGAGTGAGTCCTGCTTGACAGCCTGGGTGAACAACTTGAAGATAGTAGTTTTGAAACTCTTTGGCATAGAGGTCAAATTCATGCAATTGTTAATTACTTTCTTTCCCTTAATACAGTGTATAGTGTATGTTTCAGCTACTAATTTCAAAGTACCAATCCCCATCCAAAAGAATTTTCCCATCCAGTAATTACCTTTCTTTTTACTTTTATACTTCCGGAGTACCATAAAGATACAATTTAAAAAATCAATTCTTTACTCTGATGCATTGATATTCCTGACTGTTCTGCTTAAGATTGCAACCTCTCCCTTTAACTTTTGTGCTGGCTTATTACTCTGTTCAAACACAGCTCCAAAGCGGGACCAGTCCACAATAGCCTTTCGACATGGCAGGCAGTTCCATTTTTTAGCAAACCTTTCCCATTTCTCTTTTCCTGAACAGTTTAGCTCAACTCACTTTCTCTCAGTACATCAGTATAGCAGCATAAGGCAGTACTGTTTCTTAACTAAAATAGAGTACTACCTGCAGTGTAATTTGAGCAGAATCCAATTGTAAGAGGAACATTTTAGTGGAATCACACATTTTTTGTATCTCAGTGCTACTAAAGTGAGTTAATGTAATTGTCATTAATATGACATTAAGATATTTAGGATTTCTGGAACTTATGCTAAAGCAACACAGAGACAAAAAATTACTTTAGTTTTCTAATGTTTTGTTGTTTTCAACAAAATCAGGAAAAAAAATCAAAAATAATTAAAACAATAAAAAGGACATATGCACCCAAAACTCTTTTTAAACCTTTGCATATGATATTTGCGAACCAGTCTTGCTCTTAGTCAACTACCTTTCTAAAGATGATATACAGGAGCTATATTGATATAGGTTTTGTTGCACCTTTAACATTAAAATTGCACTCTTATTGAAAAAATATACATTTGTTCCACCAAAGAATCTAAACTCAGATTTGGCTTCTTCGATTTATATTTAGATGAGCTTTATATGTGTGATTGAATAATCTTATATTAGTATTTTTATCTATGCTATATCAAAAGCAAAAAATTTACAATCACAGAGAATGTTATTAATGAAATTTTAAGTGCAAGACCACGATTTTAACATTTAATTTATAATTTTATTTTCTTCTGTTCAGGTTTTATTTATTTATGTTCTCTTTTAAAAAAAAAGAAGTCTTTGTTCAGAATAAAAAATGCTGTGATTGATATTGTTTAAAAGAAATCATATAAAATATGTTATGACTTTTAAGAGCAATTTTCAAGCTTACTTTTACATTATAAAAATTATCTTTTGTTCAATTTTGGCACACACTGACATGATTCCACAATCTCATCTGGAAATTATTTGAAGGGAATTTTCATAAGAATTATGAACAAATGAATACCAGGTTCATAATAAGAATGTTATGTTCTAGTGAAATATTGCTAGGAATAATATAAAATTCAGTGCTTCTACTCAGGACCAAATAGCAAAAATAACTATAGATATCCACCACAATCTTAGAGAAAACCTAAGAACTCTCTTTATTCTTATTTCTTTACTCACAGAGAGTGACATGTTTTTACTAGTCTTCCTGAACCAATCATCAGCCTTCTAGTTCATACTTTTTAATTACAATTTAAAAAATATTTTTTCTTGATTTTCCTATGAATTTAAACCTTTGAAGAATAGTAGTTTACTTTAATTGTATAAAATCATGGGCTTCTTTTTTCTCAAGAGTTTGGGATTGGTAATGGCTTTCAGGTATAATGTACAGAGCGTAGTCTAATCCCTTTCATGTATCTTAGTGTAGAAAGGTACGCATTAAGAAACAATTTTAACTACATGTCATAGAAAAGGCTATAACTCATTTACACTTTGAAAACTAATCAGAAAATTATGCCTTAAATCATGTTTTTACAATTAAAAAAACCAACTTGCAATACTAGTATTACCGATAGAAGATCTATTACTTAAATACCCCATATAACTTGATTACTTCAGCATATAGTCTTTTTAAGTACAAAATAAACACCTTTAAAAGTGTCCTGACCTCCTTAGAGTTTCTATGTTTCAAATATGTTCCTCCTTGACATTACTTCCCTCACAATCCAACACCATATTTTACCACAGGGAAAAAAAAATAACATGCTTAGCAAGCCCCCTTGTCCCTCCCTCCCTCCCTCTCTCTCTCATTTGTTTTTCTCTCTTCCTGTCTTTCTCTCTTTTTCTCTTTCTTTCTTTTTATTTTCTGTTAGAAATCTTACATCTGTAATACAATCAACTGCTTTAAAGAAATAAAGCCTAATAAGAGAGCACTGCACCAGTTCATGTAAACCAGTCATCCAAGGAGAATCACGCACCATCCTGGTTAACCTGAGAACCTGACGTAGATGTGAAATATTCTCTGTCCCACTAGAAACTAAGAAGAGCATAAGCTTGATGGAGTGGAGAGAGAAAGTTTGCAAAACCCCAGTGCTAATACCCTCTGTAAAACTCTATCAAAAAAAAAAAAAAAAAGAAAAAGAAAACACTTGCAACAGACCTGGTGGCTGAGTCTGACACTAATCCCCAGAATTAACATGTAATGAGACTGCTTTGGAATGTCTTTGTTGTGCTTTCAAGTTGCAATTAGCACAGTGTTAATCCGGTGCCTTTTTGGATTTTTCACAAAGTTACATGGCCCTCCTTAATTTCAGCATTTCTGACTTCTGAAGACTTGGGTTTATTGCATTGCTCTATTTTGAAAGCGCTGTGGGGGCCAGATTTTTGCCGTCTGTGCATCTCATTTATTTGACATGGTTCCTAAAGACATGGTGGTAGGTTACTGTAAACCAGACGATGACTTTAAAAAATCCTGGGCAAAATCAAATAGACATTTTTGAGAGTGCTGGCTCCATTCAAGATATTTCAAGTAATTACTGAGAGCTGGGAAGCTGAGAACCCTGAGGAAGACCAGAAGGGATAATGCTGAACAGCTTTGGACAGACAAGGCTTCCCAGATGGCTGCCGCTTCTGGATACTGGGCTCCACAACACAAGAAACCATGCAACTGCAGAGGAAGGATCCTGCCCAGCCCAATGCCATTCTGGGGTACCGGAAAGCCCCTGCTGCAGTCCAAGGTCACCACACAGCACCAGTGCAATACCTGTGTACCTGCTACCACTGGCCATCTCTTCTGACAGCCCCCTGACTGCTGTGCTCAGAAACATCTCATCAGCATGATAAGTCCTAGTTCAGAGCTTTTACTGAAGTCTTATCTCAGCTGGATCTATCAAACTGTTACAGGAGCAAAGTCTTACCTCTCAGAGAGAGATAGACCCTTCTGGCTCCTGTGTCCCACCAAGCCTGACAAAAACCTGGCTAATGACTCCACACACTGCTCAGCTGGAACCATACTCCCATAAATCTTCTGCCTCCCCTACCCAGCATTTTCAATAACTGTTGCTCAAACACGCATTTCTACATGCTATATTGCCCTCTCATATCCTATGGCAATTCTTCTAGGTTTTTTTTTGCTATGCTTCTGCTGCCATGACAGGCTCATGACCAGAATCATCACCATTGCATAGCAATTCTCTTTGACATTACATCAGAGATTAATTTGTTCCCTAAAGCCTGTGCTGTGATTGAGACATTACTCATTAAAAAGTGATGGTCTACATTTTTTTGTCTCCCCTCTACAGGCAGTGAACCAAATTGTTTTCAGACTGTTCAGCTGAAATCCGAACTCTTAAAATTAGGTCATTGCCCTGATAAATCCTTCCTAACTATATATCCAGAGAGCTGATTAAAATCCAATCTATTTGACATTATAATTAAGCCTCACATCTAGTTTACAGTTTTATAATTACTGCTGTGCATCCTGAGAAAGATCAGAGGTCTCTTCTGTTCAGCTGAGAGATCAGAACAGTTCTGCTGAGAGCATCTAAGGGCAGGCGGTACTGGCCTTTACACATACGTAGGAGAGAGATATATGCTGCTGAGAGAGGGCCTTGTCAATTAGCAGACCTTCCCAGATCTGCAGATGTGCCCTGCGAGAGCCGTGTGGCATTTGGGATACAAGAGGGAGACTGTTTTTTCAATGTGACGTAGCAAGCAGACGTCAGTGACCAAGAGCAACACTGGCTGACTCCCTGTAATCAGTGTGGCACCATCCAGCTCTCCATAAATATGGAAGCAAACCACCAAGCCTACTGTTACCCTTATTTTGCCTGATTTTCCCATGCCTGATTTTCCCAGCCAGTTTTCACTTTTTCATGTTTCTCAAAAGCGGAGGAGGCCATAGGAAAGGGGGAGAGCTGCCATAAAACCCCCAGGTATTGTCATACTCTGAATTTACTTAGAATGTGCCCAGAGGAAGTGGAAGGTTGTGCCTTTCTTCTTCTGGCTTTAATGATTCTGAAGTTTTGAGATAGTAATGGGAGAAGGCTGAGATATGGAGTCACTTTTACAAAATCCCAGCAGAATCAGCACCCATCTTCCAGTAAGAGGCACAAAAATCTTTCATATTTTCCCTGTTAGGTTGCCACTTTAATTCCACTGGGTTTTCTCCTCTTCAGTCAGAAGTTTCTTTTGCTCAGGCGAGACCTCTGCCTCATCCAATATGGCCAGTGCTGCGAGTAAACAGAAAGCTGACTATTTCAACCTCACCCAGTGCTAATACTCCAGAGCTTTTGCTATTTTATCATGAGATGGAGCCTACAGTCCTCCTTCTGCAGAGAGCAGCATATACTCTGGTACACAAGGGCAATTCATGTGTAATTTTCTGTGGGATTTCTTTAAACAGATGGCAACATCTACCCTTAGGTACTTTAAAGATCACTTACCTATTTACCTGCTGATCATCTGCATGAAAAGCAGTATTATACTGCTCACCAGTGTTATACTGTTTGGAATAAGTGTGAACAAGGACACATGGGAGGAAAAAAAGAATTATCCCTGGTAGTTACTATTGCATCCAATCAGAAACTAAATCTCCACATGTTCATTTTAGTTCCTCAGCACTTCAGCTTTCTTTTCAAAACATACCAGAGAGTCTATTTCTAAAGCAGCTTATTGCCCATGTCCTGTATCAGTGTAACAGTCAAATTTTTCCCACTGGCACATCTTTAAAAGAGAAAAAAGTTTTATCGGGTTATTAATTTTAGAAATTTTCTAGATATTGCAGAAAAATAATTCTCACAGCTGTTACACGACAGACTGGCCTAAACTTTGGTTGCATTTTAGGTGTCCCAAGAGTCAGTGGTGATTTACATTTATTGGCTATTCTCTTCAGTTGCCATTACTCACGTTACATAGCGTCATTTTGCTACCAGGACCTTTACCTCTGTATTGAACAGCAGGATGAGGAACACGCACTGATCAAATATTTTTGCCATTCAAACAGATGGTGTGCTACTCTTCATTACCCTGGGAAGCTTCCCAATTGATCCTAGTCTAATTTCACTCTTTGCTTTTCCACTGTAAAAAACCCCTACTAAATAGCACTGTAGTTAACTCTCGAAATAAACCCATTTGTCAGCTTTTGAAATTATATTGCTTTTAGAAAGTGTGGTTCTTCTATACTCTTTCATAACGTTTTCATTTGATTTTTAGTGTACTATATGCAGCTTTTAAAAAAAACATTAAAATGTTTTCTTATACTTTTGTGATCAATTGTTTCAGTGACTCCAGATCTTTTTTTCAGCAAATGCGAAGAATTTTATAAGAGTATTTTTGATATGCATCAGAAAATCTCAGATAAGGCATTTCCTCCTGTTTTACTATTATGTTGCTTGCTGTGTTTACCAGAATAGTGTCTGTGTTCAGATGTCGCACTGAAGAGATCGGAGAATATCCTCTTATCAGCACTTTCTCCAGTTGAAATCTCGTTTCCTTTCTTGTACATGCTTCTGTAGAGTGATCTCTTTTTGTAAATGTATTTCTAGGTATTTGAAATTCTAGAGTTATCTATCCTTTTTATCAGGTAAATGTATATTTAAAGATGATATTAAGTGCTTCCTTTTCTGGTAATCTGGCATATCAGTGGACACTGGTTGCACAGACATACATACTTTTTAAATTGGGCATTACTTTCTGCAGTCAGTCATGTTCAGGCTTTATTTCACAACCCAGGCTAGCCAGAACATAAAATACACCTTGTATTACCTCTGTGATCTGTGATATGTTCTGTAGTAAGACAAATAGCTCTTTTTTTTCTTCTGCATGTCTTTCTCTTACCTATTTTGATTGATTATATGCATTTCTTGCTCCAAGAGAATCAACCCCATCTGTTTCTGACAGTTAATTTTTCTCGTTTTAGTCATATAACTCAGTTTGTCTTTACTAGTTATCCTTCTCTCTCCCTTTGTCAGCCACAGAATCACGAATACCAGGTTGGAAGGGACCTCAAGCATCATCTGGTCCAAACTTTCTTGTCAAAAACACAGTCTAGACAAGGTGGTCCAACACCTTGTCCAGCTGAATCTTAAAAGTATGAAATGTTGAGGAATCCACTGCTTCCCTGGGGAGATTATTCCAGTGGCTGATTGTTCTCATTGTGAAAATTTTTTCTCTTGTGTCCAGTCGGAATCTCCCTAGGACTAGCTTGTACCTATTACCCCTCATATTTTCCATATGGCTCCTTGTAAAAAGGGAGTCTCCATCCTCTTTGCAGCACCGTTTCAAATACTGGAACATGGTGATAAGGTCTCCTCTAAGCCTTCTTTTCTCAAGACCAAACAAATCCAGTTGTCTCAACCTTTCCTCATATGACAGGCTTCCTAGTCCTTTGATCATCTTTGTGGCCTTTCTCTGGACCCTCTCCAGCCTGTCCACATCTTTTGTGTACAGTGAGGACCAAAACTGAACACGGTATTTCAGATTTGACTGGACAAGTGCTTAGTACAGTGGGATAATGACTTCTTTATCTCTGCTGGTGATACCCAGCATCCTGTCAGCTTGCTTTGCTGTAGCAGCATGCTGTTCAGTCATATCGAGCTTGTTGTCCGCTAGGACCTCCAGGTCCCTTTCCACAGAGCTGCTCCCCGGTCATGTTCTCTTTTTTCCTATGTTCTCCATGTCTTAGGGCATGTGACTTTGCCCTGCATTCAAGCTCGAAAGAGTGGACAAAAAGAATGTTTGGCTAAGTCAATAATGACTCTTTCCAAGCTCTCTTCCCTCCGTGCAATTACTTTAACTGTAGCCTTGTTTGAGAGATTCAGACTGAGACAATTATTCCTGCCCATTACTTTGTGCAACCAGGAAAACATTTGTGTAGGCTCTAGACTTTTTTTCACATCAGTACAAACAATGTTTGTATTGTTAACAGTTAAATGATTTCCAGCTAGACAACTGTCTAAATCAATAATTCTATGAGGCATTATAATTTTATAAATATATATAAAATATATAAGAGAGACTGTGCATGTATATATATATAATTTTAAGTAAATTATTAGTCCCATATAACTTGAAGTTCTAATGTATTCTTTTGCCCTACTGACATATGTAGCTCACCTTTCCAATTGTTTGGCAACAGATACTCATATTCACATAACCATAGAGATTAAGCATACTTACTGAAATCCTGTCATTGACTGGCTAGACCACACTAGTTAGTTAAGTCTAATTCACATCTATTATCCATGCAACAGCATCGTGAGGAGAGTAACTGAACACATTCAATTCAAAAAACAGAATTAATTGGAAGAAAAAAACTGTGTATTTATGCCTCAGTAACATTCCCTGCACATTGATTGCTAAATTGAATGTATTCCACTAAAAATTTAGTTATAATATAACCGAATTAAAACAAAATATATTATATTATTTATAATATATAATAAATATAATAACCACAATTACAATAAACAGTGCCTACATGTAACTGTTATAATTATTTTTCCTAAATATTAAAGTGTTGCATTTTCAGAGAGAAGATGTAGCAAATATGGCAAGAGGATGAATAAATCCACAGTGCTAAACATTTGTGCGCTCCTGAATATTATTTTGAAGATGTTTATTGCTGAATTTTCGTGGGAAAAGCGATTGCTGTTGTATATGACTTGTGATAGAGAATTAAAAGAAGGAAGAATGCAAATTTTTTAAAAAAGGAAAAAAGAAAAAGAAAAAAGGGAAGAAAGTGCTGGTACTATTTTAAACATCCTGTATATAATTTGTTTGCTATTTATTTACTTTCAGAAGTCAAAATATTCATCTAATTAGATTCTCCACTTGCTGATAAGCTTTTTATTTTTATTGAAAGACAAACACAAAGGAGGACTAAAAACATTTTATCTAGCTAATGCGAATGACAAATTAAACATGACTGTCCAAGTGTAAAATAAATCCAGTCACTAGGGTCAAGTGCTCCCTGTGTGCACAGGATTTTCACAAGAGTTATAAATGAGTCATCTCTATTATGATAGACAAACTTTTTTATACAAGCTTTCTTCTCTTGCTGATATTTCTTTATACACAGGAATCCAAAGTCTTGTGAAATAGAGAACTGCATAAAAGTTAGTGTCATCCTGAGAAAAACGAAGCAAGAAAGTTAAGAAGCAGGAGAATTAGTAACTATGCGTGAGCAACATCTAGTGGTTAACATCTCATTATGAAGCGTGGAGGCACCGAACATTATTTTAAGCCTATTTTTGATGCTGAATGCTTCTGGGAGAAAGTGGGACATATGAAGGGAAAAGGCAGCACTGCCTGTTGGTGAAGCTTCTGAACTAAAAGTTTCCAGGAGCACCTTTTGACTCTTTGCCCTGTGGCCTCAGGTGCACTTGAAGGATAAGTCTATGCCTGCACATGGCTGTGCTTTGGGTTGACTGAACAGGGATTGTGACACTAAACCCTTTTTCTGGTATGCATTACGGCACTGCATCTCCACTCCTTCAGCAGGCTGGAGCTTGTCTGTAACAACCTTTTCCAGCTATGCAGAAAGACGGGGTGGGAACTCCGCATCCCTGTTTTCTGAGAGTCATTTTCATTCTGCCTTATCAGTCCCTAAACTCCCACATCAGCCATAGGTTGTGCAAATGAGAAAAATGATCCTGCTATAATCCTGTGTCTCATGCCTTCTCTTCACCAAGGACCTAGAATGAGATATTTAAAAGATATACATATGAGATATTCTTAAAGACAACTGTTTTATAGGAATTTATGACTACTTTGCACTGCCACTGAAATAGGCAACCCAAGTGATGAAATGACCCATAACGTGGTCACCTCATCCCTTGGGAGAAAAAGAGCAGGTCTAGAGAATGAAATCTCAGTGTCCTCATGTTCTTCTACCTAGGGGGAAAAAAAATCAGTATGCAACCATGAATACTGTTTACACCTTCCAATAGAAAAACAATGAATTGGGTATCCACACTTGTTCATGGAAAATCTTTAAAAAAATTTTAGAATACAGTGAAAAAACAGGTTACACTCTGTGCAACTACTTCATGCTATCCCATTTCCAAAACTTTGCAGATTTACTAAATAGTTAATTCTCCATGTGAATCTGTGGTAAATATGAAGTAGGAGCACAGTCTTTCCAGACATATCAGGTAATATAAAACTTTGAAAAAAATTGCATATGGCACTGTATGATTGTACCTTATGAGATGACACTCAGTGCATAATTTACTCCAAAGTTGTAGGTTTTTTCATTAAGAATATTAGTTTTTCTTATATTTCTCCATGATCTCATTCATGATTCCTTCAAACACTCATTTTCTTTTGCTGTTTCTACTAAACCAAATGTCAATCCTTCAGATTTGCTTTAATTTTTCCCAGTTACATGCCAGAAATGGATAACAACATGCCCTCCTTAGCAAGATTTATCTAAAATTGCCATAAAAAAACATGTAATGTCATGTTACTTCATGTAAATATTAAAATATTTTATGTTTAAATTGTATCTTATGTACCACCGTTTGAGATAGAATAGTGCTCTGATTGGAACATGTGTTTGAGTACATTTTCTAATGCTCTTACCTTCTTATTTCTTCACTAGCTTGCTGTTGACAGCCTTATCACTGGAGTTTTACCTTCTTTTGTAGCTGGAGTAGATCCCTTTTTCCTTCTTTTTTCCAAATCCTAAAAGTCTTCTTAGAAGTTAACAAGCAGCTATGTGAAGACTATAGGGAGTCAGAAAGCAGTCTTTGCTGAGAATCCTAGAGAAGTAATAAGTTGGTGTTTGCAGTCACATGAGAGGTGTGGGTGAAGAAGCAGTTTACATGACTTCCTTTGACCCGTTCTGTATTATAAAGGCTTTCTAAAGTAAAGGAATTATAAGAGACGTTCACAAAGGACACAACTTGTGCATTAAGATCATCAATTCAGTTCCTGTGCAGTGAGTCTAGAGCCACAGGCTCATTTTGCCAGGTTTTGATATACAGAAACAGATCTGTTTGCAAGAGACTTTTTCTGAATGTCCAGGTAGTATTTCAGTGTTTGCACAGAGTATTTTTCATAGTTTAGTGGGACAGCTGAACATCAGTATCTATTTTGTTCCCTTAGCAAACTCTGAAAGCACAAGAGAAACAAAAAACTGCCACAGGAGGACAAGTTAGGAAGCCCCTTGTACAGGTCTAGCACTCTAGCACAAACCTGGACAAATATCCAGAACTCTGTCAGCCCTGGTTAGCTATAGAGACTTTTTATTTTGTGGAAATGCACACAGTCAATTAAAACCGTTCCTTCTCATTTATAATGCAAAGACCTCTCCCCATGGCTGTTGAGCCCATCGCAGTTTGGCAAGAACACGCTATGAGGAATACAGCCTCTAATTTTACAATACATTGAACACACACCTTTTATTCCATCTTACCCTGCTTTTGGGAAAACAGCTCTGCTTGTCTTAAATTAATAAAAGTAATTGAAAAGCTATTTAGAAACTTTCCTTAACCCTTGTTATATGTCCTCCTGGCAAGCTTCAAGAGGTGACCAGCCATTATCAGGTGACTTCATTAAGCAGTTGTCTTTCCCATGACAAAAGTTTTCCTGAAAAAAAAGCAAAGGGAAAATACTTTTGAATTAACTCTGAAGTGTGAACTGTGAACTGCTACCTTTTGGCATCCCATTGCGTCATGGTTTTAAAAGGGTAACTGAGAAGGCAACGGACCCACTCTGCATTGAAGGCTATACAAGATGACCTCCAGACCATCCTTCCGTTTCTTTAATTCCATGAAATGATCCCACACTGAGTCTCCAGGCTGATGTATCAGCCCATAAAGGAATCTAGTTAGAAGCAGAATTCAGAAGCCGAACAGACTTCCCAAAAGAGTAGTTTTCTTCGTCTCAAATCCTCAGAATATATCACCTAATTGCCTCCTATCCTCAGCTGTCATTTTTAGTCCTTCATACTAAAGCTCTGACTGAACTCAGAAATGTGTTACTTATTTCTCTGCAGGCATCTGTCAGATCATTGGACTTTAGAAGCCATATTAGAAGGCTTTTTTATAAAGGGTCAACAACCCTCTCAGGCAGTGTTGAAGAAATATAAGCAAGGACCATGCTAAATTGCAATAGATCCCAAATTACATGTTTTGCACTTTCAAAAGGTGATTCACAATTTTCTAGCTCCTCATCTGACATGGTTTAAATTGGTATTTCAAAACGTCTGCCTTTTAGCACCCAGATGCTGACCTCAACCCTGTTATCCTTGCAAAAGAAAAAAAAAAAAGAAAAAAGTAGGACATAAAAGGGAATATAAACTCAAGAAAGGATATAGGAAAACAGCAGGAAAAAGGAGAAACAGTAAAAATGTAAAAGTGTTCAAAAAGCAGCAGAGGTCAAAAAAGGAAAAAGGTAACGTAAATAGGAAGAAAACTGGCAAAATGAATGGAAATGCAGAAAAGTTAATACAGGTAAACACTGCGTTATTGCAACCTTCGTTTATTAGAGGAAGTAACTTTTTCTGTGTATTAATGCTATGTAGTTATTATCAAGGTGATACTTTGAGATAATATTTAAGCAGTAGCAATATATCTTAGTTCCCATTATCAGTGTGTGTTCACTGGTCTTTTTCAAGTTTGAACAGCTTAGGTTACAACAGAACACCCAGGAATTTTTTATAAGGCAGTTTTTCCTTGGAAATTTTAGAATAAAAGAGAATTGGTACATAACAAGATAGGAGGAAGAACTATTATTTTTATGTCTAAAAGATCGCGATGTCATGTACTTAAAGAAAGCCCAAGATTTAAGAAGCAAAGGCTCGGGCAATCTTATTAATGTGTATGAGTACCTGATGGGAGAGACCAAAGATGGAGTCAGACCCTTCTCAGTGCTTCCAGTTAAAGGGCAAGATATACATAGGTTATACATAGGACCAAGCTTTATGCAGGAGACAGGGCTGGAGACAAATTACCTACAAAATATTTTCAAGGTCCATCAGGAAACGAGGCCAGAGAGAGGGTTGAAGACAAGTACACCTACAGCATAGTTTAGACAAGCAAATAAGGCTCAGGTCTGAACTTAAGTGCACCAACAGGCAGAATATGTGTGCATGGACATTCCAGGTAAGGCTGGTCAGGGCAATCAAGGCTCATTTGTGCTCACAGGGCCTTGACCTGTTCAGACTTTCTTGGTTTTGCTAGACTTTGAAGCCTTTATCTTGTTTAAATATTGGGTGTGATTTCCCAAATCCTTAAAAAAACAACCAAAACATGGTCATTTTGCCATACTGACATCTACCTTGATCATCAGCATAATTAGCAATGCAAGAATCCTTGTTATTACTACCATTTGCGTTTTATTGGTGGTAGATCCTTGACAGCAATAGAGACACAGCTCTCTGTCTTTACCCTTATGTGTCAGAATTTATCCATGCTCCATTGTTTAGCAGGTATAAAACATTCAGTGCCTAGTCAGAATAAAGACCCTTGAGGGTTTAAAGTATATTTCCTGAAATAAAAGCAGAATTTTTACCTAGTAAAAAAAAAATACCTCTATGTAACATCCATGGAGTGTGCACAAATTGGGATTATTTTCAAAATTAACATTGGGTAGTTTTTCACTGGGCCATCAAAAAGCACATCCACCACAATGGTCACCTTTTAGGACATTTCAAGTGCCAGTATCAGAGCAAAGCAACACTGAGAGAGCAAAGAAAATGTAACTGGTAAATTATTTAGTTCCAATATTGATATAGTTAATATTGCACGTTTTTGTCACCATCTTATTGTCTGGACTTGCTTGATTCATTTCCAGACTAAAAAGAAGTCTTCCCTTCAGCCTCAGGCAGAACTCCAGCACAGAGAACATTGTTCCCAGTCTTTACACTGATGGATTATACAGAACTGACCCATAATAAAGACTATCATGGCAATGATCTGAAAAGATTAAGTGGTATCAACAATCTCCCCTCCCTGAATATTTCAATTTGATGTAAGGTGTGAAATCCTGAAGCTTCAATTTATTATCTCATTTACTGAACAGAAACAACTTGAGTGCAATAATGCAGTACAGTTCTGCTTATACAGTAGCATAAACTTCTCAGTATTAACCTCATCAAGGAACTCTAACGCCGAAGTCAGAAACCAAGCCACTCAAGCAGACAGTAACTTAAGACCTTTTCTTTTCCTCTGTTGTTTCATTCTCTTTGAGTCTTCTAACAAGGACGTAACTCAGGGCAAGTTTTTCTGATTTGGATAATACTCAGCTTACATCAATACATTTGCTAAAACTGAATCTTTTTAGAGAAGTACTAAAAAAGTTTTCAAGTCATAATGTC
Source organism: Tauraco erythrolophus (assembly GCF_009769465.1). Classification (NCBI taxonomy): domain Eukaryota; kingdom Metazoa; phylum Chordata; class Aves; order Musophagiformes; family Musophagidae; genus Tauraco; species Tauraco erythrolophus. The sequence continues at coordinate 24,970,621 of NC_141467.1, read as the reverse complement.
TATCAGTCATTTAGTGCAAATGTCAACTGAATTTGAAAGAATGAGTTGGAGGGAAAACACATGGATTCTTCTAGCTATCCATTCTCTTTTCTGCCATGAAAATATTAATACAGTTAAAAATGGTCACACTGAAGCAGGAGTAAAAGTGAGAGATGTAAAAATGAAGTCAAAGGCATATTGGCACATTTTTGTCGTATATCTGTATGTTCTTATGTCTAGAAAACCATTCCCTCATTTTTAGAAGGAAATCCTTCCCACACACATATTGAAACAGTGACTTCCAATATTATGTGAACTCAGTCAATTATGTGAAGAACTACTAACAATATTGTATGTTTTTGAAATATGAACTCTGTGTAGAATGAAATGTTTAACAGCCCTATTGTGCCCCATGTGCATCTGAGATAAAAAATGAATCCTAAGAATGTCTTCCCATTTAATAGGCAGTGACTGATGACCCATTACCTGACACCATTGAAATTAGCATTAATATGTCATGCAAAATGTGTGGTAACAAACTTTGGGTTTATAATCTATTTAAAGTCAATTAAAGTGTCAGCTAATAACAAGAATTAATTATTACACAAGCATGTATCCACTCAAAGGTCACATTCAATGGTTTCTCCTTCTGCCCTTCTCAGGCATTTTGTTCACTGAGATAAAATACTTGGTGACTCCATCTATTATGAACGTGGAACTGCTCTATAATTCTTTCTGTATTTAGATCTGATTAGTTGAGAAGTTTGTTATTCTAGTTAATGTATTTTATTCAAGTCAAAAAATAGCTGTTCAGGGCAAGGAACAGGAGGGAGGAATAGCTCAAGGAATAGCTGTCACTCCTAAATAGTTGCTTGAAAGAAGTCAAGCCACCAGCTTTGAATATTTGGCCTCCGTTCCTGCCAACCTACAATGGTATTTAAACCATGAAGGGAAGAAGCCTATGATGAATAACAAAAATCAAAGGAACTATAGTAAGCAGTTTGACATGTCCTTTCTTATAATAGATCAGTGTGAAAGACTTTTTTAAAAAAAAACATTTCTCTTACTCTTTGTCTCTATAAAGAAGGAAACCAAACAGAACTTTTGTTTTGAGAAGACTATTTTATCCTTAGATTTCACTGATAACAGTGCAAGAAGAAACACAGTTTGGACCTCCAAGGAGAGAACTGTTATCGCTATAGTCCAGAAGCCAGTCTAGGAACAGCAAAACTGGGAAAATACCACCAAGGAACAGGGAAAGGCAAAACTTCTATCACATAGGAGGACAGACAGCAGCTAAAGATGAATCTAATAATATCCTTTCATATGAACTCTTGACATTTTCTAGATAAGAAAATACAGAAGTTTTTAATTTTAAAGGGCCACATTTTTGTAGAAAGGTGTTATTAGTCACATCATGCATTTATACATAGTATTTAATTGTAACTGATTATTGAATTTTTAAGGACAAATTTCACACTTGCTGAGTGCCATAGCTATGAAACAAGGCCCAGGGCACCCTACTATTTCATTCTTTTCTAGTTTCTTATGCTGCCTTTTACCTGACTAACTCATCAACTCAGCATGTGTGACATGACATATTTGTCCCATATGGGTCAATCTTGTCCTTACTACTCTCCCAGAAAGATAGTTGTGTCTTTCATTCTTGATGTGGTTTTGTGTTGCTATGCATCTAGTTTAGAGGTTGCAAAAATGAAGAAGAGCACCTATACTTGGAAGAGAGGTTGAGGAAGTTAGGTAGCTCCAGTGTCCTGCAACAGTCTGGGACTAACACTTCTTGGTGTGCTTTGCTTCTCTTACAGGTGACTTCAGTCATTGCTACGAACAGTACTGTTGTGCCTGAAAGGAGTTACTGACTCTTACCATAGAGCTTACTGACTGCCGTTATAAAGCTTTGGAGCATGTTCTTATATGGGGTCTGGATAACTGGGTGGCCTAGAAGTGAATCCTTGAATTCAGCGGTGGGGAGAAATGCACTAAGTTCAGGATAGCTTGCAAAGCAGAAAAACTGCAGCACTTGCAGCACACCTACTATTGTAGGAATAAAGTGCACTTTCCTCTCTTTTTGATGGCAAATCTCACCAGCAAGGCGAAGTCTATACATGGCAATGTGTTAAAAGCCACAACTGCACATTTTTGGCTCTCTAGTTTCGGGACATATTCTTCGCTCTTGGTACTCGGTCACCTTTCTCCTCCCTTTGCTGCTTCTCATCTGGCTGTGGCTTAATGACATATAAGGTCCAATGGATCAGCTTCCCCTACAGCTCAGTTAGAACTTTTCAGTAGCTCCTGTAAACTAATTTGTTCAATTTTGAAGGCTGGCTATATACAATAGCTGTGTACTGTATTAAATGATTATTTCTGTTAAAGCAAAATAAATAATACTGCATATGAAGATATTTGCTGCAATATTTTGTTCCAACATCGTAAATTACTTGGGAGATATTAGGGCATTCCTCTTTGAAGGTTCATGTATGTAAAATGCATTATTAACTTACTAAACATTAGTGAAATGTACAGTTAAAGTAACATGACTAATAGAAAACAGATAGTGGTGCTAAACTTAAATTGTCTTTTCTGTTATAAAGTAAGGTTTTCTCTATTTTTATAGACTATGGAGGGACTTAGTTTACTAACTGAAAATATTCAGTTTATAAAGGGAATGTTTTACTTCTCTCTTTCAGCTGAAAATATTCATTCATGGCAAACCTTTCCAAACGTTTAAGGAATACAGAATGGATTTGGCACAGAGAGATTTATACATGTTTCAGAATTTTTAAAGGTTGTGGAAAATCATACGAGCATGTCACCCCACAGTGACATCTGCAATACACATGGAAAGCAGGAGACCAAAAAAGATGTTGGACCTTGCAAAGTTCCATTTGAATCTGTGTAGTAAAGGGATAAAGGCAATCAAAAGTGAGCGAGATTATACCGTTGCCTGCTTTTGTAACAGTGCTGATCAAGCAAGTATTTCACATTTGTGACTAGAGGTACATGTAGGCTACCTGTAAACAGATAGCCATGCATATACATCCTGGCTGTGCTCCAAATCTATTAGGGGCAATATATTGCACATACCCTCTTTTGTGTCTTGTGTTTTTTTGAGGGAAGGGAATCTGGTTGAGTGACAAGAAAGGTGCTTTACAACTCCCTGGATGGGTCCCTGATCAGAACTGTCAAGAGGTCAGTGTTGCAGAAAACATCTTGTCATACACTCACTCTCCATCCAGTCTAGGAGAGGATGTAAAGGGTGGCCAGAAGTCACAGTTTACACAAGTTTTTAAATATTTGAAGCCAAAATTCTGAGATCCTGTCACAGTAAAAAATGAACCTGATTCCTTTCTGTAATCTACATTAATTCTTTTCAATGGGTGAATCAGTGCAAGTCTTCCCACTTCCCATCTAGACTTTAGTAAAGCTTTTGATACCATTTCCCACAGCATTCTCCTGGAGAAACTGGCTGCTCATGGCTTGGATGGATGCACTCTTTGCTGGGTAAAAAACTATATGGATGGCCAGGCCCAAAGAACTACGTTGGATGGAGTTAAATCCAGCTGGCGAGTGGTCAGAAGTGAGCCCTAGGGCTCAGTATTGTGGCCAATTCTGTGTAATATCTTTGTTAACGATCTGGACAAGGGGATTGAATGCACCCTCAGTAAGTTTGCATACGACACCAAATTAAGTGGAAGTGTTTATCTGCTTGAGGGTAGGAAGGATCTACAGAAGGATCTGGACAGGCTGGATCGATGGGATGAGGACAATTGTACAAGATTCAACAGGGCTAAGTGCCAGGTCCTTCACTTGGGTCACAACAACCCCATGCAATGCTACAGGCTTGGGGAAGAGTGGCTGGAGAGCTGCCTGGTGGGAAAGGACCTGGAGATATTGGTCAATAGCTGACTGAATATGAGTCAGCAGTGTGGTCAAGTGGCCAAGAAGGCCAATAGCATCCTGGCTTGTATTAGAAATAGTGTGGCCAGCAGGACCAGGAAAGTGATCGTTCTCCAGTACTCGGCACTGGTGAGGCCACTTCTCAAATACTGTGTTTGGTTTTGGGCCCCTCATGACAAGAAAGACACTGAGGTGCTGGACCGTGTCCAAAGAAGGGCAACAAAGCTGCTGAAGGGTCTAGAGCACAAGTCTTATGAGGAGAGCTGCTGAGCGAACTGAAGTTGTTTAGCCTGGAGAAAAGGAGGCTGAGAGGAGACCTTATTGCTCTCTACAACTGCCAGAAAGGAAGTTGTAGTGAGGTGGGTGTCAGTCTCTTTTCCCAAGTAACAAGTAATAGTATGAGAGGAAATGGACTCAAGTTGCGCCAGGGGAGGTTTAGATTGAATATTAGGAAAACTTTCTTCACCAAAAGGATTGTCGAGCCTTGGAAAAGGCTGCCCGGGGAAGCAGTTGAGTCACCATCCCTGGAGGTATTTAAATGACATGTAGATGTGGTGCTTAGGGACATGATTTAGTGATGGACTTGACAGTGCTAGGTCAACAGTTGGACTTGTTGATTTTAAAGGTTTTTTCCAACCTAAACGATTCTAACATTCTATGATTCTCACAGTCTTCAGTGTTCTTTAAATCAAGTTGAATAAGTATAAATAAATACAAACATAAATATATCAAATACATATAGCTGAATATATACGAACACATTGAGTTGGACTCAATGATCCTTATGGGTCCCTTCCAACTCACGATATTCTATGAGCCTATGTACAAATATAAGCTAACTCAGATTTTAATGTTGTTACATGACTGCAGAATTTATAGTGCCAGATGGATAATTATCATCTGGATAAATTGACCTGAGTCCTTTCAAATCACCACTGGTGTAACTCCGTAGAACAGAATGTTAGATAGCTTTCACTATCTGTACCCCTCTTGGATTATCATGTTTGGTTATACTGACAGCTTTCAGACTTTGGACAAGTGAACAGAATTCTTCATGAAAACTTGGTCTTAGTTCTTTCCATGTAATCAAATCTTCTAAATCCCCATCTCCTGCAAATCCTTTTTGAAAAAACTCTACTGCCTGCAGAACATCAGGTTTTAGAAAGGATGTAAATATCGTATCTATGCTGACATATGATCCAAATGTCATCTTTGTATTTATTCTGTTTTGTGCGACCTTATTGGCATCACGGAGACGTGGTGGGACGACTCCTATGACTGGAGTGTCAACATGGAGGGGTATAAGCTTTTTAGAAAGGACAGGAAGGGGAGACGAGGAGGGGGTGTCGCTCTCTACGTCAGCAACCGGCTGGAGTGCATGGAGCTTTGCCTGGGGTTGGAGGAGGAGCTGACAGAGAGCTTATGGGTCAAGATTAGAGGACGGGGACGGATAGGCGATGTTATAGTAGGGGTCTGTTACAGGCCACCTGGCCAGGAGGACAGAGCAGATGAGGCGCTTTATAGCCAGATAGAAGCAGCCTCGCGGTCACAAGCCCTGGTCCTCATGGGGGACTTCAACCACCCTGACATCTGTTGGAGAGACAATACAGCAGGGCACAGGCAGTCCAGGAGGTTCCTGGAATGCGTGGATGACAACTTCCTCCTGCAGGTGATAGAGGAGCCGACAAGGAGGGGTGCCATGCTCGACCTTGTGCTCACCAACAGAGAGGGACTGGTGGGCGATGTGACACTTAAGGATAGCCTTGGCTGCAGTGACCACGACACGGTGGAGTTCAAGATCCATGGGGCAGCAAGGAAACTATACAGCAAGCTCTGTGCCCTAGACTTCAGGAAGGCGGACTTCGGCCTCTTCAAGGACCTGATGGGCAAAGTGCCATGGGAGGCGGCCCTGGAGGGAAGAGGGGCCCAGGAAAGTTGGTCCACATTCAAGGAGCACCTCCTCCAAGCTCAGCAGAGGTGCATCCCGATGAAGAACAAGTCGGGCAAAAAGACCAGGAAGCCCGCGTGGATGAGCAAGGAGCTCCTGGACCAACTGAAAATGAAGAGGTTAGCCTATAGAGGGTGGAAGCGGAGACAGGTAGCCTGGGAGGAATACAGAGAAGCTGTACGAGTGATCAGGGATCAAGTGAGGAAGGCTAAAGCCCTGAAGGAATTAAATTTGGCAAGGGATATAAAAAGCAATAAGAAAAGCTTCTATAGGTATGTAGGGGACAAAAGGAAGTCCAAGGAGAACGTAGGCCCCCTCCGGAAGGATACTGGTGCTCTGGTTACCCGGGACATAGAGAAGGCTGAGGTACTCAATGACTTTTTCGCCTCAGTTTTCACTGATAAAGCCTCTTGTCTTACCACCCAAGCTGTGGAAAGAACTAGCAGGGACTGTGAGGATGAACCACCGCCCACTGTACTTGAAGAGCAGGTTTGGGAACATCTGAGGAACTTGAAGGTGCACAAGTCCATGAGACCTGATGAGATCCATCCGCGGGTCCTGAAGGAACTGGTGGATGAAGTTGCCAAGCCACTGGCCATTGTATTTGAGAAGTCGTGGCGGTCTGGCGAGGTCCCCGATGACTGGAAGAGAGGGAATATAACCCCCATTTTTAAAAAGGGGAACAAGGAGGACCCGGGCAACTACAGGCCGGTCAGCCTCACCTCTGTGCCTGGCAAGGTCATGGAGCAGATTCTCCTGGGAACCATGCTAAGGCACATGGAGAGCAAGGAGGTGGTGGGTAACAGCCAACATGGCTTCACCAAAGGCAGATCGTGCCTGACCAACTTGGTGGCCTTTTATGATGGGGTGACAGCATCGGTGGACAAGGGTCGACCAATGGATATCATCTACCTGGACTTGTGCAAAGCTTTTGACACTGTCCCGCACGACATTCTTCTCTCTAAACTAGAGAGGCATGGGTTTGATGGATGGACCACTCGGTGGATAAGGAATTGGCTCAATGGCCGCACTCAGAGAGTAGTGGTCAACGGCTCAATGTCCAAGTGGAGACCGGTCACGAGTGGCGTCCCTCAGGGGTCCGTGTTGGGCCCGGCCCTCTTCAACATCTTTGTCGGTGACGTGGACAGTGGCATGGAGTGCACCCTCAGCAAGTTCGCCGATGACACCAAGCTGTGTGGTGCTGTCGACACGCTGGAAGGGAGGGATGCCATCCAGAGGGACCTCGACAGGCTGGAGAGGTGGGCCCGTACCAACCTCATGAAGTTCAACCAGGCCAAATGCAAGGTCCTACATCTGGGTCATGGCAATCCCAGGCACAAATACAGACTGGGCGGAGAATGGATCGAGAGCAGCCCTGAGGAGAAGGACTTGGGAGTACTGGTGGACGAGAAGCTCAATATGAGCCGGCAATGTGCTCTTGCGGCCCAGAAGGCCAACTGCATCCTGGGCTGCATCAAGAGGAGCGTGGCCAGTAGGTCAAGAGAGGTGATTCTTCCCCTCTACTCTGCCCTCGTGAGACCTCACCTGGAGTACTGCGTCCAGTTCTGGAGTCCCCAACATAAGAAGGACATGGACCAGTTGGAGAGGGTCCAGAGGAGGGCCACGAAGATGATAAGAGGGCTGGAGCACCTTTCCTATGAGGACAGGCTGAAAGAGTTAGGGCTGTTCAGCCTGGAGAAGAGGAGGCTCCGGGGTGACCTTATAGCGGTCTTCCAGTACCTCAAGGGGGCCTACAGGAAAGATGGGGAGAGGCTGTTCAGGAGGGCCTGTTGTGATAGGACAAGGGGTAATGGTTTTAAAATAGAGGGAGGTAAATTCAGGTTGGATATTAGGAAAAAATTTTTTACCATGAGAGTTGTAGAACACTGGAACAGGTTGCCCAGAGAGGTGGTGGATGCTCCATCCCTGGAGACGTTCAAGGCCAGGTTGGACGAGGCCCTGAGCAACCTGATCTAGTTGGAGATATCCCTGTTCCTTGCAGGGGGGTTGGACTAGATGACCTTCGAAGGTCCCTTCCAGCCCTAACCATTCTATGATTCTATGATTCTATGATTCTATGATTCTATATTGGGGTAGCACTAGAAAAAATCACCCACAGGTCTGTGTGCTTTACCACATATAATAAAAATCAGTGTCCAACTCAGTGAGCTTACAGTATAAGCAGAGAAACTCATTTCTTTGCCAGCATATGTTGATGAGTGGCTGTGTTGAAAAGATACATGTTAATATGTAAAGTCAAAGAGAGAAAGCTGGGCATTTCTTGTATATATTTGAATAATTCAAGTAATGCAATTTCAGTGATGTATGAAGTAACAACTCACAAAGACTTTGAAACAAATCAAATCTTTTAGGTCACCCGGGAAAATACACTAAGTTTTGCTCTGTTCCCTGCAGTGAAACATGAAATTACAGAAAGAATTATTTACAGCTTCATAGCTCTGCATCTTTTCTTGTATTGCAATATTAACATTACTTGTACACCTCTTTATAACTCACTTGATCTGGTATTTGTCTTTCATTCTTAATAATTCACTTCCACCTTCATAATCTGTTAATATTGTAGCCAATTCCCAAATTTATGTCTACAAGAGCTATTCAGTGATCATTGTATATGTATACCACTAGCTAACCCTATATATAATGCAATCAGATAAGTAAAGTTGTAAATTTCTAGACAGCTTTGAAATCATTAGCCTTATTTATGGTATTATTGCAGGAGCTGTTATGCATCTGAAACTTGAGAGTTGGTGGTAATTGTAAAATACACTAGCCAGGAATGTGTTTTATTAAATCAAAACTGGACTGAAAAACAGTTCAGGATATGTACGTATTTTTATGTTGAGACTTGGAAATAAATAAAGAAGCTCTTTTTCCTCTTCAAAGATTATCTCCTTTTATCTTTTCAGCAGCTCTAGTTTTCTCACTGTTTCCTGACTTAAACGGGATGCATGTAACCTAATATAAAAGAAAAAATTAGTACTTCCTTCAAGAACAATATATACTATACATTCACAGAATTACCTGTTTGAGCAGAATGTATTCCCAAATGACACAGAAGAAAGCAAGCAGAAGATTCTTCATCAAAAATAAGAAATGAGGAATGACATATTTCAGGTTTTATATGGAGAAATATTATGCAAGTGACTCATCAGAAAGTTTTTAAGATTCCAAATGTGAAAGGTCCTGTCTCCTATTCGTTTTGCCCTAGTCCTAGTCAAACATATACCACAAGCCTGGGTATGACCAAATGTTCAAGCTGCTTTACTTCAGACGAGCTCTTTTACTCAAGGAACAGTGAACATCTGCTGATACTATTGTGATCTCTTGGGTGAGCAGGCCACCCTTTGTTGCTGCTGGCTTTCATTGTGAGTAAATGGAAAGCAATATCCTCAAGAAAAAAGAAACTTACACTTTTGGTTTGATTAATTGCATCCGGTTTGCATGGCGAGGCTTTGGCAGTGGAAGAGCTACAGGGGTGGCTTCTGTGAGAAGTTGCTAGAAGTTTCCCCCATGTCTGATAGAGCCAATGCCAGTCAGCTCCAAGACAGACCCACTGCTAAACAAGGCTGAGCGCATCAGCAAGGGTGGTAGCACCTCTGTGATAACATAGCTAAGAAGGGGAAAAAAAGAAACAGAAAAACAAAAGAAAATCAGGAGTAAAGTTGTACCCAGGAAGACAGGAGGTGTGGGAAGAACGTGTTTTAAGATTTGGTTTTATTTTTCATTACCCTACTCTGATTTGATTTGTGGTAAATTAAATTAATTTTTCCCCAAGTCAAGTCTGTTTGCCCGTGACAGTAATTGCTGAGTGATCTCCGTGTCCTTATCTCGACCCACGAGTCTTTTGTTATATTTTGTCTCCCCAGACCAGCTGAGGAGGGGAGTGATAGAGCAGCTTTTGTGGGCACCTGGCTTCCAGTGAGGGTCAACCCACCACTTTTACATATCTTCTATTCCTTGTGTTGTGTTTCAGTGCAGCTTGCAGAGAGATAGGTTTCATAAAATCTTGCTCTCAGTACAAACGTGGTACTGTATTGTTTGAACCAGAGAGTTTTCAACTATGTTTATTTACTCTCGCATTGTACTTATGCCTTTGAATGCATTTTTAATTCTGTCATCTTTTTTTCGTATTCTTGTTTAAGGGTAACAGTTTTCACTGACTGAAAAAATATTTTTGAGACTTTGCAGTATACAGAACCTATGTGGACTAAAATAGATTAGACAGCCATTGATATCACTGACATTGAATGTTGGTTGAGGCTTTTTTTCATTTGTATAACAAGACATTTACTTTCTATGTAGTGCTTTGGCAACATATGATTCACAAACCTTTTCATACTGTGGCAGGAATAAGAACAGATAAATAAAAAAGCCTTCTAACATTTGACTCATAGTCACAAATGCCAAAACCTGTCTGAGACTTTTCAGGCCAAGTAAATTCAGAGTTGACCTCTTGAACTTCAGTAATGAATCAGCTCTTCAGATTCACATAAATGATTCCTATCACACAGCCCTTTCATGCATTATTTCATTGCCATGCTTGATTGCTGCTTTTTTACATGTTGAAATACACCTTTCTCAACGGATACTTGTAAACGGAAGACACACCTTCCAGTGATGGTTTTTGCCCATGATCTTTCTCTCTAGCTAAGTCTCAAGTCTTAGGAAGACGTACTGTGCATGTGATCATTCTATATTATTCCAAAAGATGTGTTCAAAACTTGATAACATTGAGAAGAACAAGCGTTAATACTTTCCTCTCTGCTGTTAAACTTATGTTGACACAAAATTATTCCTCCACGTGTCTGAATGAAGGGATTGTTTTGCTACTTGGCAGATCATATTCTTTCACCTGTAGTGTAAATGTGATCGAAATATTGTTAATGCTGCATTGCTGAATTCACCTCCACATGGAACTCCTTCCATACTTCAGAGAATACATCATAGGTTTGTTTTTTGTATCTGAAGAATACTTCTTGATTCTTCTGTTGTATCAGTTACTTTCAGGAAATTTAGGTACATGAAACGACCTTTTCTAATTTTGTATGAGAGTCTGGTCAGCCAGAGAAATAGATTAGCTTTGTTTATTCTATTTTTCCTTAATTAATGGAAATTATTTTTCTCTTGATTCTACATAAGAACAAGAAAAAGAATGGGAGTATAGAGATTTTATTTAAATTTCTGTCATACAATAAAGGCCAGAGCTATACCTAGTTCCAGAGGGAATCTTTAGTGAAACACTGTATGGAACAGCATGAGGTGCCTCACTGAGAGGTAGAGTCAGTAAACGTCTGGGTGGGCTTTCCACAGTTAGCCAAGGCTAACCCACCATAAGAACTGGAAAGGACTTATGCAGATCAACAGCCTTCAAACCAGTAGTAGTCCCTATAACTGATCACTAGGAGCAAATATTTGGAAATGCACATAGCTAGCACATTTTTTATTGATCCTACATTGCTTCAAGCAGCACATCACTGTTAAAGGGAGAGAAACAAACTGTTGCTTCCTCCAACATCAGTGACCTAAATTACAAGTACAGCATTTCTCTGTCTTTACGGACAACTTTACCTTTACAAGGAGGAAAAAGATCTGATGAAAAGAGTAAAAGTACTCTTCCTTCCATATATCTTGGTGATTGATGAAGCAATGAGAAAAAAGAAAAAAAATTCACTAGGAAAAAGAAGATAATATCTGCTCTACATTTATAAACATTGCGTAGCTCTTAGCTGTTTAATATTAAGCAAGTAAAATTTTTGTCCACTATATAAAGGTCTTCCAAATGACTTCACAAAATATATGAAATACAAAAATAAAAAATCAAAAGATACAAAAAGAAAAGTGAAGAGTGAATAAAAATCCCTAATCTGAAGACCGGAATTTATTAATCTTTCTTCATAAAGTAAATGTATTTTAATTCTATCTTGCTAGTTTTGATACTTATAGAACGTAATTTCTTCCCTAATTAATAGATCTAAGAAGTCTAGAAAGTGCAAAAGCATTATCCAATTATACTACCTTTTTTATTTGTGAATCAGTGACTTAAATATCATAGTCATTTATCCCTTGGCAAAACAGACTTACATGTTTGCAATGAGTTCACAGAGACGTTTAAAAAACTCAACATAAAACTTACGGATTGCAGTGAATCTGAACAGTGGATAAATACAGAAAAATTATGAACCTGCTTACATGCACCCAGTTAACAGAATAAGCTAATGTAACTGAGTGAAGTATTTACTCATCTCCAGTCTTAGGTGGCCTTGTAAAATGACATTACTTCCAACTCTACAGATTTTAAAATTATTAGGTTATTGAAATGATGTTTTTCTTCCCATTATGCCTGTAATAAACTTCCCCTACACTCAGCAGTTTTGTCTGGCCAAAATATTACTACTGTCTGTAAATACAGCCCTTACATTTCGCCATCAAGAACTACACTGAAAACTGCATAGCTAAAAAATTTATGTACTGTAGCTTTACTGAAATGAAATTATAATATTACCATAAATCTTCAATACTTAGTATGAAAATACACTATTACCTTATTCACTGATGGGTTTCATATACTTTTGTCCAAAATGTAATGGCAACAGAAATCTATGAGGTGATCATTTTACATCTGAGTTTTTTGTGAAGAGCAAAATGTGTAAAATACATGATCTGTAAAATCTCTTTGCTGTAAGCATGATTGTTATGTAATAAGAGTGTTCATCTGCTAATTAATGATACTCAAACTTCAGGAATGTACAGGATTAGGAATTCTGTGAAAACAACTATTCTTATTAGAAATAGTCTTAAATCGAGAAACAGGAAGACTACAGACATTGTGAATTATATTTATGAGGTCAAACCTGATGGGAGGATATCCACATTCAAAATTCTGAAAGCTGAAGAGTGAAGGAAAATTTAAAAAAAAACTTGGAAGTACAGTACATATTAAGATCTATACCTAAAGTGTCTAAAATGCTTAGCTGTGTCCACATAACTAAAGCATAACAATTTGATAACTTTTTTTTACTTGAGTGGAACGTAAAAATATATCATCTTTTGAGATGATCCAGAGTCCTTCTTGGAGACAGTAGTAGAGGCAGCAAATTTCTCTGATGTAGTATATTAGTTTACAAAAAGTGCTTTGGTTTTTACACCAGTTTTTCAGCACAGAGTCACACAAGATAGTTGATTTGTCTCCAATATATAAATATATAAACCTAAATATTCACAAAAATATATACATCTCTTTCCCTGTCGCAATTTATAAATTAGGCAGTGTAACACAAGAAATATAGTTCAAAATTATGTGATGTAATAGGAACTGTATATTACTGTTTTATTTTAACTTAGTTGGTTTGAAATAATTTCACTTTGAATGAGCAAATCTATTTCAACTCTGTCTTTCAGAAAAAAAGATTAAAACAAACAAGCAAACTGAAGATTAAATCTAGTGGGGAAAATGAACTATTTTTCTCATAACATAGATGCATAGATAGAAATAATTCATATGCATGAAGACACAGATAACTTCAGTGTGCCTTTTGTCATGGCACAGAGGAAAACTGTGATATATGTGTACCATTTCTTTGATCTTCAAGAAACCACAGGCCTCCATGGGCTGTTGAAGAAATGTAATTTGTGAGACAGGTGAAAGGTAAAGATTTCCCAGATTCTGTCTTGGATGAAAGTCCTATTCTCATGAATAGAAGAAACACCCATGTGAAGGAGGACTAGTCTTCTACTTTTAAATGCAGAACTGACTCATATTATCCCGTGGAAATATTAGTTAAGAAAAATCAAGAATGTAACAAATAAATACATAAAAAGAAACCCACTGGCAATATGCAGAGTTTCAACACTGTATTAAATCCAAGGTAAAAAATCTCTATCTCAAGAGTAGATTCTAATCTCAGAGAAAATTCTTTCGTTAAAGCATAACATTTTTGTCTACAGCTTCTATAACAAGGTAGTGTTTCTCTCTAATGCAGTGTTATAAACATTTTTAAAAAACATTCTTCTGACAAGTATGCCAAAGAGCAGGGCAGTAGAACTTGCTCAAGTTTATACAGCAAGTTAGAAGTGGAGTCAAGGGTAGAATCTGGTTTCTGACTTCAAACATAGTGCATGACTCTATGGACTACTCTTCTTTGCCAGCAGGACAGATGGAAAAATAATTGGTGGTGCTATCATGTCATTAATATTTTTATCTCACGTCATTGTCATCCAGCAATACAGAAAGATATTTTAAACAAAGCCAAGTCTGGTTCCTCTCAGAAACGTGTGAACCAGCAGGTAACAATTTTGCGTGTGTTCTGTTCAATTACTTCTCCCTGTTTAGTTTGCAAGCTTGCCATTTCAACTAGAAACAGAATGGCAGTTTCACAAAGTTGAAAGTTCCCTTTCATCTCTTCTCTATTTTACTTCAGTTAACTATAAAAAATATTCATAAGCCAAGATGTACTTGTGATCAAAATCTGGGGCCCACAGGAGCGACTGTCTCCCATTGCTTGTTGCTTCCATTGACTGTTGGTCAACAGCTGTTTCAGACACTGAATGACGGATATATTTCTCCTTTTCAGAGGGAAACACAGTAAACCACAATTGTGCTTTCAATATAAAGTCAGGAGTCTTACCTTAGTGTCCTAAATTTGAAAATAATTCACTTTATGCCAGTCAGAAGTTTCAGAAGACAAATATGGATTAATTTGTTCTGTTGATCATCAGATAAGGAGGCTAGGCTCCTCTTGTGCTCCTGGACTGTCTTTGTGATCCGGAATAATTTGTGCAGATATAATTTTGAACTTTCTTTTGTTACTTGTAGCTTGTTTTTAAATTACTTTATTTCACTCTTGCATTTCAAGTTCAGAAGTAATCTCATTTTTCATTACAAATAGGTTGAACTTACTTGGATATCAAAGCAGCAAAAGAGGGAACAATCACACATAAGAAACATACATAATTAGGAGGTTAAGAGTTTTGAATTAAGAGCCTGATAAATTGTTGTACATACTATGCATCATGTGTGTATTGTTTACTAAAGCAGATTGAATCATTCTCAGAGACTATTTGGATTTAAATTCAGCTTCATGTTTCAGTTTACCAGCAATGAGTAAAGAGACTTGTCTAAACCAAAACGTGGCCTAAGACAAGAGTCCTTCTGAATGTTTTAAAATATTTGATTAGTCTTTTCTTATCTTCATTATTTTTGTGTATTTGTCCTAATCTTTAGAGGGTTGTAATTGGATGGGAAAAATGCAATGAAATAGGAAAAATGTCAGAGAATACCATGCAAATGAGTATATATTATTGAAACCAAAGGGAATTACAAGGGTTTACCTTGACTGTGAACCTGGCCTATTGTTTTTATAATGGAGCCTAAAAAAGCAGTACTTATAATTTATTAAGGCAATTGATACTTATCTATTCCCTAGTGAAAAAAAAAAAAACAAAACAAAACCAAAAAACCAACCGAATACATACGTTTCTGTTACTATGTATCATCTTATTGAGTACCTTAGTATAACCTTAGGAAGAAAAGAGAGGAAAAAAACAAGATGAACAGTCTGTTGACGCAAACCAGAGGCACAGAATGTCAGCTCCACTCGCACCTGGATGATGTTGTTCACCCAGTTTACTAGCAGTCTTTTCAAATTGGAGTTAAAAAGCAAAGGCTTGTAACGATTACAAGTTGCACAGATTTCTCATTCTCAGGAGCTAGCTCTGGTTTGGATATTAAATCCACAGCCCATACAAAAGCTTCTTTCTATAAATATCAACCTCCCTACTGCTGCTGCATGGAACATACCTAGCAACATAAGATATTAAGACCATCCATCAGTAGCCTTATAGTAATCAAAGAAGTTTCATCACTTTCTTTCTGTTGGTTGGCTTTCCTAAAGGCCAAATAGAACTTAGCTGGATATTCATACCTCAGAGGAATTGTGGGTCATTGGTTGGCTTTCCTAAAGGCCAAACAGAACTTAGCTGGATATTCATATCTCAGAGGAACCGTGGGTCATTAAACATGTCTCTGTACATAACAATTCATGTGAGAAAATGTTGACATTTGCACTGGCAGGAATAACATCCATTAAAGCATTTTGCTTTCATTCCTAATATTTCTCTGACCAAGAAAGGCTGGATCTTAGAAACAGAGGATTTTCTCTCGAACTCCCTCTGCTATTGAAGTTCTTTATTTCTCCAGGCAAATATGTAGGTCTACTGTTTTTCAGCTGTGTACCTGGGAAGAGAAATATTACCTTGTTAGCCTGCCTCTCTGATGGATAAATTAATATGTTTTGATGTGTGCTAAAAGAAATGTGAGAGAGAAGGTATATGCAGGCGAACAGCCATGTACTCTTAAAATTTATACTTTCTCATGAAATAAAATAGAGGAAATGTAAAAATTAAATACAAACTGTAAAGTTTTGAATTTAATCAATAATAAAAATATTTATTCATTCTCTCCTAGCATTTCAGTCTTTTTCTGCAGTTGAGAACTGAAAGATCAACACATTTTTCACTATGTCACAGTCTTTTCTACATAGTAATTTATCAGACCAGTAACTAAATATATACTATATCAAAGTATTTGAAGATAATCACAATTATCTTGTTCCTGTGGTTGCTCATGTTTGACTAAGCTAATTATTCTTTGCTGCTTTCTAGATTTATACAGTAATTGCCAAAGGGTGCTTTTAGAAGGATAGCTGCCAGAAAGGGCAAAAGAAACAGCTCAGAGAATGCTAATGGGACTTATAAACAGCAGTTTTTAAAAGGCTGTGACTTATCATACCAGAGCATCTTACTGCTGCATCTTAAATAAAAGCAGGGCAGTGGGGACAGTAGCTCAGTTTTGTGACTTGACTTGAAACTGATGACACTGTTTCAATTCACAGAAACAAAATTTATATGTCAGAGCTCATATTATTTATGATTCACAGCAAGAAGCAGGGCTTGCCCTAAAGCTCATTCTAATACTTCGCTGGCAATAAATATCTTTATGCATAGCCAGATCAATAAGTTCAAAAAAAAAAAAAGGTACTTTTTTTTCAATTCAATATGTTTGTTTATGCCATGATTTTAAGAAAACCAACCAATTGATACAGTTTGTATACAAAATGCAAAAATGTTTGAATCTTGCACAACTGAATCATACAAAAAGTGACACAGAACTGCAATTGCTAGAAGTTTTGGTGGAGAGACTTACAAATACCTTACTTCTTCCCAGTTGTTGAATAAATAGAATTCCAAACTTCTATTAGAGTAGCTACAGCACATTGCAGCATCTTGAATTTTTAATATCAGGTTATCAACATTCATGTAGAAAAGTGTTTGCAGTCAAACCTTAATCAAGGAATACTTGTTAAAAAGCAAAAGTGTAAATTTAAACTTCTGCTAATTTCGGAGATATTACCCTCTGTTTAGACATCCCAGGTGGAAAAAAGTAAAAAAAAAAAAAAAGAAGTTAAAGTTGAAAAGTGTAATATTAATTGTATCTTGTTTGTTTTGTCCTTTAAACACACAGGGATGAAGCTGAAATCTGTAACAACATAACTTGGCTAACCTACAGTTTCTGTTTCCCAGCAGTGGTGAGTAAATGACTGGTGCGACATGGTGGGAAAGGTCATTTTTAGAATTGAATATTTTAATATTGTGATTAGTACAAGTTTCATAGCAATTAAGTTGCTGTTATTTCTTAAGCAAAGCAGGCTTTCAGAAACAGATCCAGAATGTAAGACAAAACAAAATACAGGTCTAACCATAACTGAGATTTAAAAGTTGTGAAGGCAATCGATCTTAATGCAGTAATTTGCACTAGGAAAATCCTGACCAATCCAAGGTTATGGGAGACTGAGATTCAGTTCTACCTGCAACTCGATACAGTTTAGATTCACTCTTTGAATATCCTGGAAGGTGCTAGGTTGTTGGCCATTCTGGGTGAAAGCACTGAAATTGATTATTTTTGTTAAAATATTTAAAAGGCAGTAGACCAGAGAAAGGAGTTGAGAACATCAGTAAGCATGACTTCAAAGACTAATGATTAAACAAGTAGGATCAAGGGAATCATTACTGTCAAATCCTATTCAAAAAATTGTTAATGTGCTCCATATAGTGACTTCATCTGAGAACAATTCTCAGATTGCCCATTGAAGACATCGTTTTTATCATGCTTGGACCTCCCTGTTTCAGACAGCTTTGAGCCAAAGACAAAAGGAAATGAAGGACATGCTCTGAAGACCCAGTAGCTGACTAACAAAAGCCCAGTGGAAATATAGCACTTCTGTACACTATACAGTAATATTCTTGTGGTTATCTGGTTGCTTATATGTGCATTTTTATTCTTAAAATTCCAATATTTGGTCCATCAGCATATCACATAAGATCTTTTGCTTTACTTGTCTCTTTATGTGATAAGTTATGCACTTCTGATTCTTCAGGATACACCTAATATCACAATCTACTGTTATAAACATCTAGTTTGCATTGACTGCGCTTTGTAGAAAGGCTATGAATTTTTATGGTACTAAACCATTTAGTTAAGTATCAACATTCAGCCTCCCAGCACTGTCTTACAAGTAATATGAATTACTTTCTTCCAACACATCACTGATTTTATTCCATTTTCTGGGATATCATTAGCACATCTAAGTATTAAAGCTAATAAAATCCTAAGATTGTGAATTTCACTAAGCCACTGGAAGTAGTGATCAATCAGTAACTAGGCAGAAATGAAGCCGATTTACTTTAATATCATTGAAAATGGTCTACCTATACAAGAATGTATGAGCTATAATTTAACAGCTTAAATATACCCTCTATTGAATTACTGAATTTTATCTGTTTTGTACAGAAGATGCAGTGTAGTAGTCTCTGAGAAACCATGTATGGCATTTTATGATATTTTAATACCTTCAGGGTACTCATCTGCCAGAAATTCCAATTCTGATCTAATTAGTTATGGGAATAAGCTAAATGGGGGAATGATTTTCCATTCTCTATACACTGAGCTCGGTGAAACAACGACAGGAAGGGTAATGGGGTGAGACTGCTCACTTGCTGTTTTCAGCGTGTTCTTTCAATATGACCCCTTTTAGCTAGATCATGCAAGTCTCGTTGATAGCATTATGTTAATGTTACTTTGTTTATTGCAAAATCAAGCAACAACAAATGCTTAGTTTTTTAAAAAAATTCTTTCTTACTGAGAAAAAATACTTGTTATGAATGAACACAACATTGAAACTGTTCATTATCTAACAGCTACGAAATGTATGGCTTGTTCCAGGGAGGGCTGATTTTGTTCTGATGTTGTTCGCTAAAACCTTCAGGAGTCTTGCACTTGCACACAGTGCTGGAAATCCTCCCTCCTGCTAACTACTCATTGTGAGCAGGTCCTTCCAGACTACTTACAGTCTCTGAGATTTGAACAGAATTGCAAAAGGTTATTCTTTTTGACACAGAGATCAGGTAAATCAGTCCCCAAATGAGGATAGTTTAAGTTAGTGGTTTAATTCTTGGAGTGAAAGTTGCATGAGAGAATTTTTTCAATCATATGCATTTGATGCTTTAATGCAAGAGTTTGAAAATGCTGAATAAACATCTCTTTGCAGCATTGGTGTTGATTTTCAATAGCACCTGGAACACTGGTAAAGATCTAAAAGACTGTAACAGACATTGTGCCCATATGTTGAAAGAGAGAGGCAGGCTAGAGATATGAGAGAGGCAGGCTAGAGATATGGTCTGACAGCAACATAATGTAGTTCAGGAAAGGAAAGTGCAAAGTGCTGCACCAGGGGAGGAATAACCAATTTACGCTGGGGACACCCAGCTGGAAAGCAGCTTGGCAGAAAAGGGCCTGGAGGTCCTGGTGGACATCGAGCTGAACATGAGCTGGCAATGTGTCCGTGCTGCAAAGAAACATAATGGTATGTGGGGCTACATTAAGGAAAATATTGTCAGTAGATGGAAGGAGGTAATCCTTCCCCTTTATTCAGCATTGATGAGGCCATGCCTGGAGTACTGGGTCCAGTTCTGGTCTCTCCAGCACAAAAGAGGCATGGAGCTACTGCAGAGAGTTCAGAGAAAGGGTACAGAAATTATTAATGAAATGGAGTATCTCTCAAATGAGGAGAGGGTGAAAATGTTGAGACTGCTCAGCTTAAAGGACAGAAAGCTGAGGGGAGATCCTAACTTCATGTATAAATACCTGGTGGGAGGGAATGAAGAAGCTCGAGCCAGGCTTTTTTCAGTGGTGTCCTGTGACAGGACCAGAGGCAGTGGGCACAAACTGAAAGACAGAAGATTCCCTCCAAATATCAGGAAACACTTTAAGTGTGGAATGGAGAAAGTAAAATTATCAATGCTGATTTTTAGCGGAACATTGTTTATCCCTTGTAGTGATAATCAGAAAAGAAGTTACTGATAAAGTTTGCAGATGACACAAAAACTGGAGGAAAAAGTAAATAAAGAAGACAATGAATCAGCAAGACAAAATTTTCTGCATTTTAATATGGGCAAATATTAATATAATTTCACACCTATTTAAAAAAAAAAAAAAAAGATTGGCCATGCATAGCTGGCAGAAAATATTGACTTTGAGAAAGCCTTGTGGGTAGTGGTAAACTATCATAAACTTCATTGTGACCTAGAAAAAGTCTCTATGACACTGCTTTTAGATAAAGTGGCTCATTAAGATTGAAAAAAACAAAGGCATAATAACGGCATTAAGTTAAACAAAAAAATCCTACTGATGACATTCCTAAAGGTGTCAAGAGCATCAATGGTAAAATAAAAAGCTGGAGTCAGATAGAAACAGACTAAAAATAGTCAAATGAGTGAAAAACTTAGTGACAGAATTTCTCACATAATGCTGTTTGAGCTATTAAAAAGGGAGACTTCACAGTGGGTTTGTGTTTCCTGGAAAAAGCACACATTGACATCAGTTCCAGCCAATGTTGACTAAGTTGACAAAAACAACGTAGTTGTTTCACAGTTGCCAAGCCAACTACCTGAACTCTAGACTACCCTAGCTAGAGGGATAAAAAAGACAAGGACTCAAAATACAGTACATATTACATTGCCTTTGCCCAACTCCACACGTAAAAGGAGCCTTGGCTCCTGCTGTTACTCCATTCTTG
This sequence comes from Tauraco erythrolophus, assembly GCF_009769465.1. Classification (NCBI taxonomy): domain Eukaryota; kingdom Metazoa; phylum Chordata; class Aves; order Musophagiformes; family Musophagidae; genus Tauraco; species Tauraco erythrolophus. The sequence continues at coordinate 24,949,630 of NC_141467.1, read as the reverse complement.
GCAAGTCCTTCTACATCTCCTCCTTAATTCGCTCAGTTTTCTTAGTCTCACCCTTTTTAAACTCTATTATGAAAAACTTAGCTCAGATAGTTAAAAACTTCATTCATTAGAGTATTGTTTGGGGCAGGCATACAGATAAAGAGAAGATCTTGAAAAGCACATTGTGTACAAAACTCTTAGATCTCAGAAGGCCTTTGTTTCCAGAACAAAAATTGTAGGTGAAGGTTGGACCACTTTGCATATTTAATTTAGGATTCACTGTTTTCTTCTTTTATGTGCATATTTCTTTTATTGTAAAAGAGGCAGGATCAGAGTATAACAGCTTATTTTTCAGTGACTTTCTCATTATTCAGAAAGACCATTTATAACCACCCTTAATACCATTAAAAAGACTGCCAAACTCTTGTGTTCCTTGAAAAGTAATATATAAAAAAAAAAACACAACTTAAAAAGAAATTCTTATTTAATATTTTGTGTTTTGATATTATAAAGTTTTCTTTATCTGCGACTTTACTGAAGCAGATTCTGAAAAAAAATAAATCTTAGTTGTTGTCATAGAACTAAGCAAATGGAGTTATGTGTTATTTAACTATTTAATATTGTACGTGACTAAGTTAAACTGATACTGTTATCATTCTAGGCCAATTTATTTCATCAGAAGTTCTACAACAGCTCCAAGTGCTATGCTTAGCCCATTTACTCTATTAAGTAACACTCTGACCCATAAACACAGAACTCTTGAATGACAACAGGATGAGTCTCTTACCTCTGAAATTGGCACTGCATCAGATGCTGAGCACAGTCATGGTGTCAATAGCAAAGAAATGTTAATACATGGGAGCTGGATAAGAAAAGAAGAAATGAGAATGATTAAAAATCTGGGAAACATTTATATAAAGGTATCTTCCAATTTTGTGTAATGAAAAGAAAGATAATAGTTTTCTTGATCATAGTCCTTACATACACACAAAAAAAATCTTATAATTAGTAAAAGAATTACAGGAGTCCATGGCTGAAAATTGACAGTGGGAAACTATAGACAAGAAAAAGGTTGCACTACTGTACAAGGAATGGTATTTAACCATTACATCTTTTTTTTTTTTTTTAAGTGATATTAGATGCCTTTTTCTGTAGTAGTGTTTAAATTGGCATAGAAATACAAGTGTACTCCTATCTTAGACATGAAACTAGACTACATAATCACAGCAGTTCACATCAGTTTTCCAACCTGTGACCTGAGCAGCGCTCACTGCAGCATGCAGATGAGATAAGATTCAGAATCCAAAGTAGTTACAATTCTTTTTTTCTCCCCAGCCCTTTGTTGAAAATAGGCAAATTAGTGCAGAGCTTCAGCTTTATAACATAACACTCCCTTTAGGCTGTCAGATGTAGTCGGACTAGGGTAGAATTCAGGAAAATAACTGCACACAGTCTTTCTGTGTATTCCACAGAAGACTTTGCTATGTTCCCAGAAAAACTGAGTGAATTTTCTCCAAAATATCACCTGAGTTACTTATGCTCCATTATAGGTCTGTCTTCTTTTTTGTCTTTTTTTTTGTCTTTTTTTTTTTTCTTTTCCCATTACCTAATCTTGTGGATTATACTTCCCGGACTATAACTCCATGAAGATCTGATGAAGATCAGCGTTTTTAGTGAAATAAGAAAGTCAATCTTTTATAGATAATCTCATGCCACTTCCTTTGGTGTGAACAGCTATAATTTGGCTCAACCTAATGGACTACAAAATCGAAAGGTTCATTACAAATAATTTTCATATCTCAATGTAAAGCATAAACATATCTGTATTATATTCATCGTGATCATTTAGATGATCTTACTCAAATAGCATGTAGCAAGTTGTATTTTAAACCCAAAAGGATTTATACAGAACAGTGGACAGCGTATATTTCTGTTTAGGAGGTAGTAGTCTCATTTTTATAACTTGAACACATACATACACCACTAATACAACTAATGTAACATTTGTGTGTGTACACATTTCTGCAATAAAAGATTCATTTTTCAAAACCTTCATGCATAAAAACATTAATTTCAGCTCATGTTTTGAGATAAGCACAGCACTGTATGCATGACCTGAAGAATAAAGCAACAAGAAAAGTGGGGCTAGAGGGACTTATCCATCGCTTCAGAGATGTATAGGGTTAACTCAGAGAACTAACTGTAAAGCATTTTTCTCTTATCTACTGTTTCTACATAGTCTTTACTATAGCATCTAGATCTCTCATCCCATAGAACTTAGTCAGGCCTGATGTATGAGCTACCCAGGGCTGCTGACTCAGCAGCTGCCAATTTACTATAGCCAAATGATTATTCTCTAGACAAAAATTAATCTGTCTTCCTGTCAAGGTCCTGCGTCCTCTACAGGACTACAAAGAGTGTTGATCTTGACATGTATTTCTTTCCAACTTCTTGGCTTTCTGAACAAAATGCCTCATCCACATGCATCAGCAGTTTTCCACCTGCATATGTGGGCTGAATGTGTGATAGGTTCTCATAAAATGTCTGTGGATAGTCAGTAGGTCAATGGGAATCTCCTTCCCTAGCACTCATGTATCAAAATTACCTGTACTTTCTCCAAATGCATCCACTGAAAGTGTTTAATTAAGATATATTTAGGGCACATCCCTAGTTTCAGACATTCAGTCATTCTACTTGTGAGGCTACTCAGTGTTTATGCAGCTGTTGACTGTTCGGATTCAGCTAGTGGGTGCACTGGAAAATAAACTTAGCAGAAATAAAAGTTCTCTGTCAAACCTGAGGCAGCAAGAGTCCAGAAACTAATAGCTTGTATAGGGGACTATTTTCTTAGTCTTTTCTTCAAGATACATCAGCTCTCAGAGGTATGATATTACCCAAGGCTAAGAGAAATTTTGAGTTATATTCCCAAGTTTGATTTAGCACAACAAGCTAACTAGATTTGTGTAGGAGTTTTATGAGACTGCTGTTAATCATCGCATTATTCACGTTATGCCTACTGAAAGTCAATAGTGATGTTCCTGTTCCTTATTTAGGGCTGGGAAGGTGCTAAAGCTGGCACAGGATCAAATTTCTGGTTTTGTCTTATTTTGCTATACTTACTTCACGAGGTCAGTTTGGGTAACCGGGGAGGCTTGAACATCAGGCTCCAACTTTGTAGAAAATATGTAAATATTTAAACTAGTTATCAATGTGACAGCTGGGGAGTATGTTTAACATTGGACTTGCTGCTAGCACTTCATGAACAGCAGTGAATTTGCCTAAACATGTAATTTTGTATTATTATTAATACAATTTGATTCCTGTGGAGTGTTAGCATACTCAATGTACGTAACCATAAGCTATTTTCACAGTTATTAAATAAAACATCTTAAAGAATTAAAAGAATAGATAACATTCTGTTTTACTTATAAATGCTAGACAGACATTTCAGGTTTTAATAGGAGATGCCCTTTCCCTTGTCTTATCTGCACAGATATATTCCCCTTTATATATTTTGCTCATCTCAGAATTTGTAGTGTGTTGCATAGAGCATGTATATTCAGCTGGTTAGGCACAGCTGTTAGTAACTTAGCAATTAGTAGTACCTGAAAGAAAATTTTTAAAATTCCACTGAATTTTTAATCCTACAGTTGAATACAAATGAAACAGTACTACAGGGGCTATTCTGATCTGATACAGGCTGCACAGGAAAATAAACAATAGGGAGAGCTCTTCAGCTTTTTGATAGTAGGCAATACAGTTCAATATTTATCTTTTTTCTATCTGTGCAACCTTATAGATTTCCCTACAGCAAATTCAGATGCAAACAATATTTAGATAAGGAATTTTTTAGCACACAGTTGACAATTCCATTTACCAATGGCTCCTTTTTGTGGCTTTTATTTCAAGTGCAAATAGAAGGTGTTTTCTTCACTGATCTTTGTCCAGTCTCCTGTGAATATTTACTGAACATCAAAGGAAGAAAGCAATGTTCCCTGAAGCTATGGTCTCAAAGGACATGAACTATCTAAACTGTCATACTTAGGATGCCATCGCAGCTTCTGCAAACACTGAGATGAGTTCTTCTCCTACATCTGCAGACTTATACTTTAATCCATTGCTGACTTAGTAATAATAATGAGACACAGTGATATGCCTGTAAACATAAAGCTAGCACAACTTCTACCTTTTTTTTTTTTTTTTTTCAGCTGGCTTAGGGCATTTTCTTAAGTACTGAATTCTCAAATTAAAACAGGAGTTTAGCAATGACCTGGACATTGGAGTTGTGTGTACACTAAATAAGTTAGCCAACGATACTAAATTAGGAGGAGCTGTTGATTTCCTCAAGGACAGAGATGTCTTACAGAGGGATCTTGATAGACTGGAGTACTGGGCAATCACGAACTGTAACAAGGACAAATGCTGGATTCTGAACCTGCAATGGCGTAATGTATGTAATATTGGATGTACATACAGACTACGGGACAAGAGGCTGGACTGCAGCCCTGCAGAGACAGATCTTGGGGCTTTGGTTGATGGTAAGTTCAATATGAGTCAACAGTTTGGGCTGGTGGCCAAAAGGAATGACTGTATCCTGGAGTGCATTAAGCACAGTACAGTCAACACGTCAAAAGATGTGATTGCTCCGCTATTCTCAGCATTGGTGTAGCCTTACCTCGAGTACTGTGTGCAGTTTGGGGCCCCCCAATATAAGGATATAAAAATATTAGAATGTGTCCAAAGCAGGGCAGTAAAGATAGTGAAAGAAATAGACGACATGATTTATGAGGAGTGACTAACGATATCAGGACTGTTCCGCTTAGAGAAGAGGAGACTGCGGGGTGTCCTCACTGCTGTCTACAACTTCCTCACGAAGGGGAGCAGAGAGGGAGGTACTGATCTCTTCTTTTTGGTGTTTGGTGATAGGGCAAAAGGGAATGGCTTCAAATTGCATCAGGGAAAGTTCAGATGGGGTATTAGGAAAAGTTCTTCACTTAGAAGGTGGTCAAGCACTGGAAGAAGTTCCCAGGGAAGTGGTCTCAGCCCCAAGCCTGTTAGTGTTCAAGAACCATTTGGACAATGCTCTTTGATATATGGTTTAACTTTTATGTTGCTATGTGTGGAGACAGGATTTGGACTCTTATTTGTACAGCAACAGTTGTTTACTTTATAAATTAAGACAAATCATTCTACTTCAACCTTGAGTCATCTATCTAGTTCTAGTTAAGTACAAGCAGATTCTTATCTTGTGCACAGACAATTTACATGTTTGAACAACAGATTATGTTTTTCACATTCTGTTTTTGTGCTCACACAGCATTCTTGCCCTTGAAAAGCTCTAACTACTTTTATGGTTCCTTGCAAAGGTCTTAGCTAGTTGCAAGGTTTTTGCAGCAGCGAGACCTCTTGCTTATGGTAAGACAAGTCACAGGCTGAATACTCAGAAATTTTGGGGGATCTCTACTGTGTGACTATAGGCAGAGTTCAGTGTTACTCAGCATAGTAAACAGTAGTATTAAGACTACACATACTGTGCTAAACCAGTAGTTTACGACTATATGCCGTGCAATTTTGCACTGCTTTTTTTTCCCCTTGTGGTGGATGACGCCTTGTAATGAGACACAACAAAAATTTCTACATTCTTTTCCTGGATCAGCTCCCTCCGTAAGCGGAGGTCAAAAAATCCCATAAACATGTAAGCAATTCCCAGATTCCAGAGCATTGATCCCATAGATTGCTCTTCTTTTCATTGTCTGCAAATCTTCTTGAAGTTTCAGATGAAACACAATAGGCATTTTTGTACAACATGTAACACATTTATTATTATGATAGCAGAAAGTTCTCCTACCCTTTTTCAGTTTCTTGCCTTCTTCTTTTCTTACTGACAACTCTTCAACCAGTTGCATCAATAGTTTTTGTCACATTCATTATCTTTAACGTAAATTTATTTTTAATCTTCTCTCCAATTAGTAAATCCTGCTTTGATTAGTTTCTGGAGCATTTCTTCATATACACTTTGAGCATTAACAAGTATGGATAATTAGAATTCTATACATTTAGCTGACGTAATATTTCAGAGCTTTATACACAAAACTACTGACATATATATTAAACTATTTAGAAAGAGGTAACCTGAGAAATTCATTTTACCTGCTCAACTCATTTTCCTCTACAATTTTATATTGCACTGTTAATGGCATTAACAGGAAGCATTATTAGGAAGTCCAGCTTATGGTAGGAAAGTAATTATTTAATTCAGTTTAGAAGCTCCACAATGATAATCAGTAGAAACAAAGCTTTCGACAAAACTTGGCTTAGCGCTCTGTCACCAGGCTGCCACCTGATGAATCCAGACAATGTGGCCACTGAGGAGAGAAAAAGAGAAATGGAGCAAGACAGCGCACAATATAGGATGGCTTCAAGAGAAACTTTTAAGATGCAGTAAGCAGCTTCTCAACTGCATAAAAAAATCTTCTAGGCCTCATAAATTCTCCTCCATATCAGAGGTATTATGCAAATTCTCCACCTTTTCTCAAGACAGTTCTCATAGTGACTGCTCGTCTCATTTTCCTGGGTTCTGGGTCCAAGAATGTGTCCTATATCCCTGCCGTGCGAGCGGAGTCCAATTTACCTGTGCTCCAGAGCCCCCTGCATTTCCAAAGCATCTAAAATGCCTATTGTGTTCTATCTGAAAAATAATAGTAATAAAAAAAATATTTACCAGTCAGTGAGGTATCCCTTGTAAAAACAAAATAACAGCACGGATACTGTGTCCTCATTTCCCATTGGAAGTGTGTTGGCTAATTGATGTATATGACTGGAATCTTCTCTGTTCATTTTGAGGGCAGAGAATTGATACACCTTCCCCAAGCATCTGAAAAGAAGAATCTTTCCAATGAAAGTTTCAAATTGAGGTTGGGGTTTTTTTGATTATTCAGAGCTTTCATTGAGAAATTTAGCGCTCTCTGTCCCCTCAACTAACTAACTATATGGAATATTGAATAAGATCTTACTGCACTGCATTTTCTGCACTGAATCCTATGCAGAACACTGAGACAGTGATTCCAGTCTCACAGTGATCTGTAGTAGCTCCACTATTAACCTATGTTGGCAATGCATTGAGGAAAAACTTTTCCCAGCCTCCCTATAAGTGAGGTGAAAGAATTTCTTAGGATTTTTCATATTTTCTGCCTCTTAATAGGTCTAGTTACTCTGTTAACAGTTCAGCCTTAATACGCTTAGCCATATAAAGTCAGTGTCTTTCCGCACCCAGAGTAACACCAGTCATATATTATGTAAAGTCCAGGCTTTGTCTATACCACAGTCCAGTTCTAATTGATCTACTCATGGTCACATCAAAATTTATAGTAATATCCGGGACAGAATCAAACAAGACTGCCAGGGTGCTAACCACGGCACACTTCCTATGCCTTAGGTCAGTACAGTTCAGTACCATTTAAATCGCCAATAACTTAAGCATAAGTTTTACAGATTTTTGTGATTCTTAATATCAAGAAATCATTTTCCTTCTGTGATCTAAAGATATTTATTATTGATAAATCATCATACTTCAGAAAATCTTCTCTATCCCCTAAAAAAGTATTGGTTTTACTGCTGAAAGAAATCTTAGTAGCCTTGTTACTGTCTCAGGGGTGAGAATTTGGAAAGACTTTTCTTGCCATTAAGGAATTGGGAATATTCAATAAAGCAACCAGTCAATTTTAACAATGAGGATTAAATAACATGTTTTAGAAAAAAAATATATATGAAAGAAGAGCATAGAACTATTAGAGAGCTAAATTAAGCATTCAACTGCTTTCATTTCCAGTGTCTTTATTTAATAATAATGGAAAACCTGAACAGTATGACTTTCAACTAACATTCATTATGTTTCATATTAGTCTCATTCTGCATGAGAGACAATATGCTGGTGTCCTGACTTGAGAAAATAACTGGCTATATGTTGTAACTGAGAGATTTTATCTGTGCAAGTTCACTGCAATCAAAAAGTCAATGAGAACTTTACCATTTACTTTACTGGGAACAAGACTATTCTTACATTTCCAGTTTTGTACCTCTGGTACAACACTGATTTTTTTTCTGTTTGTTTGCATTGCCTTTTATAGTTATTTTAAAATTCTTTCAAGAGCATATTCAACACTTCAGCATTGCAAGGAACATTTCCCAGAATATTTACTGATCACTGAACTATAGTAGTATTATTACAAACCCGTTTTTATACAATTTCATGTCACTTGAAAGGATTAATGTGAGTGCGTAATATGTCTCTGCTGCCTACAGTCATATGGATCTGCAAGTTCTCCTTCACTTGTGACCTCTTTCTTCAAATACATCAATTTCCTAGACTTAATACTAAAAGCCTAGTCATAAAATGCTCTGAAAGAATTTTCCTCTGGAGCTATTTTGAGATTTTTCCAATTAAGTTAAAAAATGACTGATGCTATAAAGGTCACATATTCCATCTCCTCTTCTGTAGCACCACAATGTCAGAGAAGTGTTTGTAATAATCACATACCATAGATCTTTTTTTTCCTAACAATTTTTTTAAAAGTTTTTTTTTTAATTATGATGTAACAAGATTCCAGTGCATGAAAGGAGCAACAATAAAAAAAAAAAAAGTAACAAACAAACAAAAACCTGAAAAAAAATCTTTATAAAAAATTTTCTCTTGGAAGACACATTACTGATACTAGCCTAACTTCCTAAGCAATTACAGTCTATAACTGCAGGTGTATGTGCATTATTTGCACATTTTGAAAAGATTTAAGATACTAAAACCAAAATCATCCTACAGATGTTGTGGACATAGGTGAAGAGCCCTCATCATACGAAAGCTATCTCATTCATATCAGACATCAGAGAATCCAACTACATGAGACCTTCATAGTGAGCAAGGTTTCATTACCACTGTTACACATAGACTTAATTGTTCAATTAAAATGTTTTACCTTTATTAAAACACTCTGAAAAAAACAAGAAAAAAATTCGCAGAATTTTCTTCAGAAAACAGATACTGGTTCCTGCCAGTAAAGGCAAGAATGGAGAGGTATGTGTGTTTTAATTAAAATCTTTCTTTGATATCAAATTGTAATGATGTTTGCATGTTTCAATATGGTTTGCTTTTTGGATTTGCTGCTAGTTTTTGTGGAGATCTTCACACAAATTAAGCTTCATAAAATGGTCAAAACACTTAATAACAAGGAGACAACTTACTGGATTTATTTTAGCTTAAAGAAGGTCCTTAAAAACTAAGAAGTATTTCTGCATTTGTTGTTAAAGTATTAAATTTGGGTAAGTTGTCACATGCTTCACCTCTGCTTTGCTTTTTCTTAAAATGAAATAATTTGTAATAGTCACATACCATAGGATCTTTTTTGTCCTAGCAATTTTTTAAAAGTCTTTCTTTACATTATGATGTCACGAGATTCCAGTGCATGAAAGGAGTAACAATTGAAAAAAAAAAGCAACGAACAAAACCAAACAACAAAACCCAAAGCAAACAAAAAAAAACAGCCACATTTTATCTCCATATGCAGTCATTCTCATCTAGTCTGGCTATACTTCTTTGGCAGGAAACAACACAAAATATTAGATAATAACTCTATTGCTAGTGACCTCCACTGGTTTCTTTTCAAAGGTGAAGAGTTGAAATAGCATTATTTGGTTGCCAGTGGCCCCAACTAATACCTTTTGAACAAAGTTTTGGGACTGCTTCAGAGGGGAGACAAAAGAAAGCGTGGTGGAAGTATTTCTGAGGAAACCTACCAGTTCCCATCTTGTCTCCTCAGCACGTTTACTGAGACCCAGTCACCAGATCAAGCTCTCTCAGTAATGAAAGCAAAATGTGGCTTCCCTGACACATGTCAAATGTCTGCTATCAAAGCAGTCTCACTGGGCATATGGGACGCTTTTTTATAACGCTGTTATAATCTTCTTTCGAAGCCTGACAGTTAGAAAATCAAGGAAGTTAACATGGAATAGTGTCTGTGCATAGCACCGCCTTACACCATCTGTGTGACCTTGGGAGTAGTTCAGGATTCTGTGAGATTTATAGAAATTATAGCCAATATTTGACAGACTGAAACAACACTCAGAATGATAATAAAACACGTAGAAGCAGCATTCTTTTTCCTTCATTTAAATCTTTAAATAAAGATTGTCAAGATGAAGTGTTAGTGTATTTATTGAAAGGCATTCTATCAAAAACAGCAGGAGGAAAGATTCTGTCATCCACTGGAGAGGTTCATGTCGTTACTGTGTTCATTATGTGTTCTCATATCACTAAATGCAAGGTGTCACACATTGTGTTGAAAAAATCCAATCAAACTCATAAGAAATGGAAAATAAAATTGGGAAAAGCTTCTATTGAAAGAAAGAACAAAATACAGTAACTGCTCAGAGGATGAGTAAAGTATGTTGTTTCATTGATGGCTCAAATTCATCTCTGGATGCTACATGTTTATAAGAATTCCAAGTTTCAGAGAAACACAAGAGGCCCATGCAAGGCTGTGCAAGAAGGAAGAAAATCTAGAGAAAGCAAGGAGTAATTCATAAAGAGGCTCTGCATCTCTGACAACAGGAAAAGAAGAAAAACTGAATTACTTTGTGCAGGATTTTTTTTTTCTTGCAAAAAGAGAATGTCCCTGTGTTGTTGCTTTGGTTTTTTGTTGTGGGTTTTTTTTTTTCTCTGTGCTGATGATGGAGAAATTAAAACTTAAATGAAATGCATTTTTATAGGGAAAAAATATTATTCTGAGAAAACATCTCAACTGTTTGTACCCGCAGTGAACCATACCACAAAACGGCAAAAGCTGCTTCAGTGATCACTTCCAAGTCATTGTTGATTGTGGGGAGCAGAATACTAATCAGTCCAGGTTGCCTATACCTTGTCCTGGGCCCACAAAAAAGTTACAGGCAGTATCAGAAAACCTATCTCAAATCTTAGCCTTGAAAAGAATAACTGCCTGTTTTCAGATTTGACTGTCAAAATGCTGTGGTAGCTACTTTATGTGTCCACCAAAGCATCTGTCACTGTATTAAAGCATGTCCAGAAAAATTCTGTTATTTTTAAGAGCAAAAACACATTCTGTAGTCAGTAAGAGGAAGATTGGGATTGAGAATTATATTGTATTGCCGCTTTCTAAGAAAGTTCACCGTGAAAGAAATGGACTTTTTCCCTCAGACTTTTAAAATTACTCTAGTGAGAACTTTTCTGAAATCTCCATATACTTCTCAGCAGTTTTACAGATAACTATTCCTCTGATTAAACAATAGTTTCACCTCATCTTCCTTTTAATCACTGCAGATTGTTCAATTTCTTGTGAAAGAATTTTGATGTTTTTTCAACATGTGTTGACAGAAGATGTTATCCATCAGCCTATCAATAGGATATGACAGAGTAATTTCTGTAACTGAACACATCATAATGTGCTGGAAGCAGTTTTTCAGCTGAACACTCTGATTGAATTTAATATTAATAACATTAGCATTCTGGCTATGCAAGGAAATATAATGACACAGGTTATTAAACTTCATGCTGGAGGGAGGAAGCTAATTGTCTGTAGAGGTCAGGAAGGAAGTTCCTTTACTACAGTCTATCATCTCACAATGGGCTGTTGTATTACCCAAGAGCTTACTTTCATGTAGAGTAAGAGCTTCAACCTCTCTCTCAAGGGAGAGTACCAAAGAAGATGAGCCTATGTTCTGCTGTTTTATAGACATTCTTGTCTTTTTCATAGAACAATTTATTTCTTATCTGTTACTTTTAATATTAGGCCCCCTCATGTTTGACACACTACCTGTTATGAACCTCTACTTCACTCAATTACTCAGGAAACATATATGTCTCTTATAATCTGCTCGTTTTCATTGAGAATGTTGTTTAATTTAATGTCCTACACTCCCAAAATCATGTGCTGAGAAACTACAAAGTTCCCTTAGTAAAGCAGAAGGAAAACATTAGATATTATAAAACATTTGTCAGTGTTTTTTCAGTGCATACTTGTGTATTGTGGCATTCATAGTGTTTAATTTCTAATGGCACAAAGCATTGCTTATAAATATTAATCACATATTCAAACATACAAAGCAGTTCATTCTATACTCAAAAAAATTCATTAAGTATAACAAACAATCTACTTTCTTGCTACATGTGCAGATTACTGCTAAAAATATTCCAAATTCTGATAGAGAAATTAACAGATGCAAATATGTTTATATAGAAACATATAGAAATATTCATATATATCCACCTACCTCATGACAGTATCTGAAATACAAATACTCTCTAAATCAATCGATATTCCTTTGTGAAATACTTTCTGTTCAGTTTAATGTAATGGCAATACTCCTTGCTGTTATTTGTAAGCTGTTTTACATACCTGATATTTGTGGGTGCTGCAGAGATTTAAGGCACCAGCTACGCCCATGTGCCCTGAGACCCAACTGTTTGCTAGACATGGTTGAATATGATGGATTTCGGGACACTGCTTGGTGCGCTAAATGCGGTGGAGTCTAAGACCTAGTGGACTCCTCCTGTCCCAGTCCCATGGATAGGAGGCTGCTGCTGTTGTATGTTTCCAGGTCCAGCCAGGAGTGAGGCTGAATATGTATTCCCAGTAGAGACACACACACATATGCCATGCACACACAGTCATCCATGCAGACCAGCACAGGCACCAGCAGTGACTTTTACATGCAGCTTTGCACTGCATGCATTCAAAGTTCTTGGCAAAGCCATGCCAGAGACATTCATGACTAAAATTTAAATTCTTTATGTACGTATCAAACAATTACTCTGAGTTTTCTTCTATATGAAAAATAATGCTCTGTGCTTTACACCTCAGACAGCTTCAGGAATGGACTAGTTAGAACAACAGCAAAGAGATAAACAAGTAGAATCAACCATGTGGTTGGCAACCACAAATGTAACATCGACTTTGCAGTACTAGCGCAAAGTAGCAAGCAACAGCCCAATGATGTTGTGCTGTCATTGCAATGTGAAACTACATGTGAAAGCAAACACTCACACTCCACCCCAATTTTTCTCAAATCTCACAAAGAAAGAGGAAATCTACAGGGATCTTAATTTAGAAAGTCATTCTGAAAACGAGATTTAGCTTTATATTTCTCAGGTAGCATAGCATTAGGTTATACAAGTGTCTCTGTTATGTGGTCCTTCCATTTGTACTCATAATTTGTTAGAACAATACATAACAAACAGCTTGAGACTCTGAAATCTAGGAGAAAAATCCTCAAGTTATCTATCAGCCAGCTTCTGGAAAAGAGCATACTTACTGGCCTTTCATACCCAGCAGGAGATACCTTTTTTCTTTATGGATGAGCTTTTCATTCACATATGTATATTTTTCTTTTCCTGATGACCTCACTTTCCCTGCAAGTGTTCAGTGATCACAGCAGAGCTTGTCTTGCCAGTCCAGCTGACCTTTGTGAAATGACTCTTGAATCAATGAAGAACTGTTACCCTCGCTTGCTGCTGAAAGAATGTGAGACTTCGCGACAGAAAATGCATCTATCTGCTGTCCAAGTCTACTAGTGACATCTCTTAATCTTTGAGTTTGATTAGCTGAGAACTCAGCATATCCTTCAAAGCATGAATAGCAAAAGCCAAGATCTGATGATTTGGACACAATTTAGAGAGAAATTGTTGAAAGAGCCAAACAACTCCTGTGAGCGAACTGGAATACAAAGAAGGGAAGTCTGGCTTCTCCTTGAAGTACTTCTGGGACACTTTAAAGGCAGATTTTTAGTAAGTTCCGTTAAAAACTATGTCGTGAGTTTTAAGTGACAAATAGGTGGGTAAAGAGTACCATGACGAGAATGAGCATAGATCTTTTTAAAAGGAGACTGGCTTATATACTGGATGAAGCTGTAAACTGCAAGATGAAAAGCACTTGCTGTGACAACCTCGGGTAGAAAAGTAACAAATGCACATGTGTCCTAGTTTTAGCTGGGACAGGTTTTTTTTTTTAACAGCCAGAAGAGCTCCATGTTTTGGTTTTACTCAGAGGCTCACTCTGAGAAGAATGTTGATAGCAAGCTGATGTTTGTGGTTGGAAGTGAAACTCCAAGGACTTTTCAGTGTGCCGGAGTGCAGGAACATGGTGGGACAAGGGGGACACGATTCCCCTTGTGATTTGTGGTGGAACTTAAGATTGAGGGCCAAACTGGCCAATTAGTATTCCATATCATGCAGCGTCATGCCCAGTATAAAAGCGAGGGTCAGCCGGGAAGAGGGGCTTTTGCGCTTTGGCTTTTTTTTTGCACTTTTGCTCTTTTGCGCTTGCTGCGCTGTTGCTCTGCTGTTTTTCTTTTCTTTTTTCTCTCTCTCTCTCTCTGCCCCTCTCTATTTCGGGGCCTCGCGTTTGTCCGGGATTGCAGCTTCGGGATGAGACGGGCTTCGCATACGAGGGGGTGGTGAGCATCTATCCTCTGTATTAAATCATCTGTATTAAAATCATTCTTATCTCAAACCACCGGTTTCCCGTTTCTCCTTTAATTCTCTCCCTCATTCCTGGGGGTGGGGGAGGGAGAGTGACCGGCTGTGTGGGGGAGGAAGTTTTCAACCTAACCCACGACAACATGGCATACACACACTACCAAGTCTGACTCCTTTCCTACCATTATCTTATAGAACCATAAAATTGTAAAGCAGTCAAGCTTGGAAGGGACCACAAAATCTCGTCTGGTCTAACCTTTCATGAGAAAGAGAGCCTAGATGAGACTACCTATCATTCTGTCCAACTGTATCTTGAAAATCTTCAGTAATGGGGACTCTACCGCATTTAATGGGAGATTAGGGACGGTTGGACTGGATGATCTCTAAGGTCTTTTCCAACCTAGAAAATCTATGAAGTCTATGAAATCCCTGGGGAGGTTGTTCCAGTGAATGATTGCTCTCACTGTAAGAAATTTCCTTCTTATGTCAAGATAAAGTGTCCTTCTGTGCAACTTGTACTTGTTGCCTCAATTCTTCTCCATGTGACTCCTTGTGAAAAATTAGCCTCCATCCTCTTCATAGCTGCTTTTTAAACACTGGAATACTCTGTTGAGGTTCCCCCTGAGCCTTCTCTTATCCAGAGAGAAAAGATTGACCTCCTTCAGTCTTTCCCCTCAGGGCAGGTTCTCCAGCTCTTTGATCATCTTTGTGGCCCTCCTTTGGACCTTCTTCATCCTATTCATGTCTGTCTTTAATTGTGGGGACCAGAACTGGACACAGTACTCAGGTGCAGACTGACAAGCACTGAGTAAATTGGGAAGATCACATCTCTACCTCTGCTGGTGATGCCCCCATGGATGCAGCCCAGGATCTGATTTGCCTTTGTTTCTGCAGCAGAGGACAACTGGCTCATGTCCTGCTTGTTGTTCACCAGGACCCCCAGCTCCTTTTCAGCAAGGCTGCTCCTTTGCCACACAAACCCTAGCCAGTACTGAGCTCTTCAGTCATTCAATCTCAGGTGCAGGACTTTGCACTTGTCTTTGTTAAACTTCATACAGGTCTTGCTAGCCTACTGTTCCAGCCTGTCCAGGTCTCTCTGCATGACAGCTCATCCTTCTGATGTGATTACCTCGCTATCCATATTGATGTCATCAGCAAACTTGGTTAGGGTGCTTTCGATCCCATCATCCAGGTCATTTATGAAGATGTTGAACAGTGTGTGGTCCAGTAGCAATCCCTGAGGGACCACACTTGTGACAGGTTTCCAGCCTGAGTAAAAACCATTGATTGCCATCCTCTGAATGGAACCTGTTAGCCAATTTACTGCCTCCCACGGACCACTCATGCAAACTGTATCTTGTCAGTTTGTCCAGGAGAGGGCTGTGGGAAACAGTGTGGAACACTTTGCTCAACTCCAGCTAGACAACATCCACTGCTCTTCCTGTGTTGTCAGAAGTCGCTATTTTGTTGCAGAAGGTGATTAGGTTAGTCTGGCATGATTTATTTTTTGGACACTCTTCAGTGTGTCTGAAAACAACTCTTTCATTAGCTGCCTTTTGTATATATTGAAATAGCACTTTATCTTAGTCATTAATTTGCTCAGAGCTTAAAAACCTCATTCTGAATGTTGTTGTTTCCTTCTTTAGGTGACTTAAGTCACTTAAGTTTAGGTCAACTTTCTAACTGGGGAACACAGATAGTGAAAGCGAGTAAGCCTGACATCAGAAGGGAAAGGATTTCCTGTTGTAATCTAATTCCAGAATTACTTTATCTTCAGGGCAATCAGTTATTTTTTGGTCTTTTTTTTTTTTCCCCTCACCTATCAACTATTTTAGGCAGAAATTGGAGACAGGATACTACTATTTACTGCTTAATACTTGAGTCAAAGTTGCATTGCACTTATCTGCCCTGTTTCTGCAAAGAAGAGAATGCTGCGTGCACCTTCCCTGCTGACAAATTCTTCAGAATAATGTATCCAGAAATAGAATAGAGTGGATTGCTAATTAATGATTCTCACCATCCCCTGGACTTTCAGTCTTGAGAGGAGAAGTGATTGGTTGTTTGCTCATAGCTTTTAATTCCTAATAAGATCATTGTCCACTCCAGCCAATTAAGGTTATCAGAGGCTGGTTGAATTTGCACCGAGATAAGGGATACACAACAAACTCCTGACAATCTTTACCTGTTCTTTGCTGCTTGGTAGATGACAGAGCAAAGACTTTAACCTACAAAATGTTTTAGTAGTACAGATTATTTAGCACCCTCCTGTAGACCATCTTTTCAAAGACCCCAATAAACCAAGAGCAAACAGAATATTTTTATGTTCAATACTATGATTTAAAATGTACTGCCATAATCAGGAGAAATGGAAAATTTCCTCTCTGAAGAAGCACCCTTGTCTGTTATATTAACTAGTTTTCAGTGATGCAATGCACTGAGTGGCACAGTCCGAATTCACTCTATCGACAAATTTACAACTCACCTTACTAGAGCTGAGAAGACTTTGTATGCATGAGCGTATTACTCCAAACAAGTTCATAACCTTTTCTTGACAATTTATTTAGTAATTAAAAATGCTTTCCTGTAAGCAGTGATACAATTTGTTTTGTCAAAGTGCTACCTTTCTGTTAGCGCAAAGAACATTATAGCAGCAATAAGACTGCCCAGATCTGGAGCTATAGGGCAGTTACATTGTCATTAGTGAAACTGCACATATCAGTATGCCCAGAAGGATTGCAAACTTTTGATTGTTCTGAAATCCCATGGAGAGCTTAGTTGCTCTTGTTGCTGAAATTATTGTCTTGAAGAAGAGCCTGCATCTCAGCAATCTTTTCTAGTAAGTCATTACAGTGAAGTAAGGCTTTGCTGGTGGCTGTAGTTTTTCTTTTTCTATATATATCAGAAAAAAAAAAAGCCTCTTCAGAAGTCTTTTTTTCCTCGCTTATATAGGGGTCCTCAAATACGCAGGCTGGACTCACAGTGGTCTATTTGAAAACTTCAAGAAGTAGGAGACAGTATTTTGCAACTAAGAGTTTCTCAACTGAAGGTAACTTATGTGTTGACTTATCATTTTTTAAACTTGAATCAGACAATCGTGGAAGAATTTACTTTGGAAGATAACTCTGGAGCTCTCTAGTTCAAGCTCCTACTCCAAGAATTACTAACTTCAAAGCTGTATCTTGTTGCTCAGGATCTTACCCAGTAGAGTTTGAAGATAGTCAAGGATGGAAATTCTACAGTTTCTCTAGGTAATGTTTCCCAGTGCTAAACCATTCTCATGGTGATGATTTTTTCTCTTATCTTCATCTATATGACCAACTTGCTAAGTATTTATTTGTATTGAAGATTCATATCCAAAGGCTAACTGGCACTAAACAGACATGTAAGAAAGAAACATTTACTGTCCCACAGAGCTATGAGAGAGGCATATAAAAGAAAAGAAAGAAAACTTCCTAAGGAATGAACTTATTGATAAAGGTTGCTCCTTGTTGCTCACCAGCCTAGGCTACAGCTCCAAGGATGTCATTGCATCTTCCACAGCCAGGAGGAAATGGCTCACCTTTTGTAGGTGGGGTCTAAACCTTAATTAGGCAATTCAATCAATTCAAGCCAGCTGGGTGATAGCCATAGCTCCTTAATGGCCTTCCTCCTTAAAGGGAGGCAGAATACCATTACCTCTTTTGACATAGCCAGCTAATTCTCAATTCTGACAGTGTTTGCTTTTAAATCAGCAAATCTGAACAAAAATGAGATCTTTAAGACAGCTGGTATGAAATTAAGTCAACAGACCACAACATCCAGTTCTCATCTCAATCCTACCTGTAATCTGTGGTTTCACATGGTGTTGATTTCCATCTTAAGTCACCTTCTCTATCAGGCCTTCTCTTTTTCTCTTCCAGTGATACACTTGACTTACCAGTTAATGCTTAAAATGTCATAGATTTGTCATACTTAACTGTCCCCACTCTGCCAGCATACTGTAAATTCATCAATGTTTTTGATTACCTGTGGTCAGCCCGTTTCCTACTTTGATGCCTCTTCTAGCATTGCTTTAAACCATGCAAACCTTGAAGAGACTATTAAGCAACTAATGAAATGACTTTATCAAAGAAATACGATCTCAAGAACTGTAATCTAGCAGCAGCCACAGTACTGATTTGTTGTAAGCCTGAGCTTGGAGCCTCAAGGTTTATTGCCAAGTCATATGAAGTATCACACAGAACATAATCATGGTCTGATTCTGTTCATTTATTGCTGCATCCCAAGGGTGTGAATGGTGGCAGAACATCTTGGTTTTATTCAGCACTGATGTAGCTCATTGGGTTTTTAACATACTGTTCTCAGAGGGAAGGTTTACATTTGCTTAATTAACAATGGCCTGAAGCTACCTTCCTCAACAACATTTTATATTTTATTTTCTTCCAGAACTGTTATTGATTGTAAATATGAAGCAGTGACAGGTCTCCTTGATACTATTGTAAGGAATGTGAAAACACCTCTATAAAATATTCAGCAGCTTTTCTTAGCGGGGGCCCTCAACTCCTGCAAAGAGATTAGAGGAAGGTTCTGGCCCTCAGTCTAACTTTGTCTTTTGTACTGAAATTAGTGCTTCTTTCCTATTCCCTCCAACAACTTCTTTATTGCCCTAAACATCTTTTCCCCCCTAAACTAACAAGATCTATAAGACCTCTCACCACTCCAACTGCAACCTATGTTTCAAAAAGGGAAAGAAATGGAGCTGTTTCTTTTCACACTGTTACATGCTGATAGAAGCCCTACTATTCAATGTGGTCTGACTTGTCGAGTTTTTCCATAGCGTCCTGATTTCCCTGGGATAGAACCGTAGAATCAGTTTTCTGTTCAGAAAAGCTACCTTTCTAAAGTAAGGTATATTTTTAAGAATATTGCAGCATCTGATTAGGTGAGAACAAAGTTGATAAAACACTACGTTTTAGTTTATAATCAGCAGAGGTATGCAGGTATCCATAGTGATCAAGGGTTTTTCAACTTGTTTTATGCTAACAACCCAGATGTCCACGATCCTGGGGAAAGCGTGGCCAGGACGATTGATACCTGAATTGGCAAACGGGTATTCCATACCGTGTAATGTCATGCTCAATATAAATTGAAAAGTTTGTTGGGGATGGTCTGTCTTTCTCCATCGTCACAGTCCCTGGAGGATCTTGCCCATCATTCTGCTCCTGAGGACTACTTTCTCTCTCTTTCTGGATTGCAATTTTTGGATTTTCATGCTCTGCAATCACTAGCTGGGAACGGGCTGAATATTGTTCAAGGGATGGTGAGCAATTGTACTGGACATCGCTTGCCTGTTGTTGTTGTTATTATTATTATTATTATTATTATTATTATTATTATTATTATTATTATTATACATTTTATTTTATTTTATTTCAATTATTACATAGTTCTTATCTCAACCCATGGGTCTTCCTTCCTTTTCCTGATTCCCCTCGTTGAGTGGGGAGAGGTCACTGGGTAATAGAACAGCTGGCTATTTTTTAGGATATAGGCTGAATATAGACACATAGTCTTCACCATCAGCTGCAAGTCTACGGCCTTCTTCCCCTTTCCTCCTTTCTTCCTTGTTTAATAGCCATCTCCTAAGTAAATTTCCTGCCTTACCTAAGCTATCTAGATCCTCTGAAGAGTGATGTATTTACACAAGTATGACTATTTTTCATAACATTGACATCAATGACTTTCTTACTGATACAACTGTAAAAAAATATGAAAACCAACCATTCACTTTACAATGGTTTCCATCATGATGCATTATCTTATTGCTCCCCAAAAAGGGAAAACACTGTGTCTATCATCCACACCTTTCTGGTGATCAGAATAATCTTCTATTGTTCTTCTAAGCCCCTTTTGGCACCCTGCCTTGGCAACAGGATTCATTTCAAGCTGTTTATGCTGAGCACTCGCTGATGGGAAGCTGTTTTCTGCATTTCTGTTGATAAAACCCTGGGCCTTACTTAAAGCTCAGGTTCATTACTTGTTTTTATTCTTTTTGTTTCTATTGAGATTTTCCTCTCGTGACACAGTGGGCACGACTGTCTTCCATGTGGGCCAGTCCTCATCCACCTTTATCCTGACAAATCAAAACCTCCTATTTACAAAAGAAGATATTCAAAATTCACTTTCCTTACATCTATGAGGCAAGAAGTGCCTATTCATGTTTCCAAACCTCTGCTGAGATGTGCTCTCAGTTATTTGTCAGGGTCACCTTTCAAATAGTTTTCAGATGTCTGCCACAGGTATCACCTTTCTTCAGTGTTTGTGCTGCTATACCCACTGCACCAAACCATGCCATTACCTTGTGTTCTTTATTAAGAATAGTGCTGGCACTACGAATCTAGTCCCTGACTAACAGCTTCCTACTTTATTGTTTGGTAATAAACATACGGACAATTAACTGTTTCCTCATTCTGCCTGACAATTCCAAGAAAATAATTCTGTTTGTTGTTTGTTCCCCAGTGTATTACACTACTTAAATCTTATATTAATTGTGTATGTCCCAGGCAAATGATCAGGTCGCTGACTAAGCCCTGGCTTCAGGTTAACTGAACAGAATGTGGAGGACTACTGCATATGATATTAGAAGCTGTTCATAACAGTGTAAAAGGTGGCAAAAATTAAAGAAAACACTGTGAAAGATGGCTGGACTTCAAAGGTGGCCAAGGCTAAAGTGAGAAACATGGACAGACTTTGCAAATCATGAAAGTATTTGAGACCTTTTAGGGAGTGGAGCCTTGCAAGACAAACAGTACCTACATAACCATAACAGTAATATCATGTGTGGCTAGGATCAAGATATTAGTATCAGAAACACAGAATTTGGGTGTAGCAAAATCAAGGTCGATGGGGAGGATGTAATTAGGAGTGGGTTGTTTATTTGGGAGGAAGCTGGATTGGAGAAAGGGTGGTACAAGAGCAGTGAAAAACAGAGTCCAAAAATGGACAAGAGATTAAAAAAAAAAAAAAAACGCGTTATTGATGCTGCCTGAAATCACCTGCAGGGTAGCCTCACACTTGATCATCGCAGCTAGAATGGGATAACAAATCAAACCTGTGGTTCTGGCCATGACACACATGTCAAAAATGCTTCCACAGTTAGGAGGAACGGACAGGAACTTTACCTATTTATCTGGAAAACACCTGGATGAACAGAATGAGCATCCTGGTATTATTATGTCAGTGCCCATGCTAGATTTGATGGCATCAGCATCTTTCCAATCACTTATTACCAGTCTATTATATTCTTTACATTTATACCCTATTTTTGTACTAATTTCTCAGGGAAGCTTGGATGATTGTTTCAGACCAAATCAACGACTGCTTGGAAAGTCGCTAGAAATTGAAGTAAAGAACCATGAAAAACAAACATGAAATTGAAGAATCACGGCTATGTTTTCGTGTTATTGACCTGTAGTAGCATTAAGCTCTGACATTTTCCCAGCTGTTTACTGGAGAGACACAGAAAATGTAACTTCCCAATTTGCTTAACACAATATCTGTAGAGCTAAACTTTCCAATAGTCACTTTCAGTAAAATATCTACAAATTTGATATAGCATCTCATTTTAAAAATCTCTACCAAACTGCAGTAAGCTCATTTTCTTTTTATCTTTTTTTTTTGTTGATTTACTTTTACTTGTTTGTGAACGTAAAGCGATTACTCTATAACTCCACATTCATAAAACACTTTTCCACAGTTCAGCTGCATTTCTCCTAGGCAAGATGGAGAGTTTACTTATGTGGACAACTTTGCTTTGGGGAGTTTGCTGCTTAGTTTAGTTGGCTGTGAACATTCAGAAGTGTAGGTCAAAACATAGATGACCTGATATATGCAACACTGGGATACCATTGTTATTGTTCATGCAGAGGGTTCTGACAGCACTATCTACAATTCAAGTTTCTGAGCACCTTCAGTGACATGATTGTTTCCATTTTTTTCTTTAAATATAAGAAAGTATCAAGGAAATTTAGAAAATGTAAAGCCAAAGCTAAGAAATGCCAGAGCACGTTTATTTAACGTTATCTTTTCCTCCACATACAATTTTTAATATGAGATCTGATTGCATAAACACATGGTATCTTTTCCATAACGCTCTGTCTTATTCAGTACACAAGTAGTGTTGCTGTATTGATTCTTTGTCATTTAATAAAGGAAGTGTCTATCAGTAGAATCTTTGTCTCATTGCAGAAGCTAAAGATATGATAACAAACGAGAGAGGAACTGCAGGAGCATAAAAGACTGTTAAAGTCATTCAATATTGTCTAGAAAACTGCCATAATATTTTTATATCGTGCCAAGGTTGTCCTTTTTTGCCTGATAAGCTAAGATATTCTTAAAACCTGAGACCTAGGCAGCCCATGTTGACAGTCAATCTCAGATAATATTAGAGGTAGTATTCTTTCTTGTCCCACTACACAGAGTGGAGATTATGGTATTTCCTCATCTACTGGAGCCAACACATTGTTTGTGAAGTATTCAAGACTCTAAATTATCTTATTTGTTCCCCATTCTAGATTCAAATAAGCACTTGATCGTTCTGATTTTATGGCAAATGTGTGAGAGATTTCCTCACAATCGTGTTCTGTCAGCACTTCCTTACTTGCATACATACACTTGAGGTGGGATCCTCTCTGCCTTGTTTTGATTTTTTTGAAGTGTCCCTTGTCCGCCTCTGCAGGAACAGTTCTTATTGACTACCTACAGCTATCTTCTCTATGTACAATGTCATTACTTCTGCAACAGGAATAGGAATCTCTGGGACAGACAGATTTTTTACCCAGGATGTTAATCAATAGTTAAGAATAAAAAGTTGTCTGGGCTCAGCAGGAACTTCCTGGGAAAATCTCTTGAACTGTCCAAAATTCTCCCCAAGAGCTCCTGTAACCATCAGTCAAATACTGAATTGTGAAGGTGGTTGTATGTTCAATCACCTAGTTTCAAGTTAGTCATCTAGAGACAAGTTTTAATCTTCCCCTGCATGATAAATTGAATGAGATCATTCTAACAAATCATATTTTTAACTGTAAGGCACCGTGACACTTTGTTTTTTTGTGGTTGTCTTCCAGACTGGGACAGTCTCTCAGATCCCTCGGGATCCAGTGTAAGCCTTGTTCCACTTAATGAATTACTTAGCAACACATGACAGAATACCTTTATAAGTTTGAAGGGAAAGCAGTAAAACTCAACTTTCTGGTTGAGATACTAAATAAAATTCATTGAAAATCAGTCTTCATCCCCACCACTGATGTATACTTCTAACACAGGGCCTTTTCTCCAGTCCAGCAGACTTCAGTGGGTTGAGCAAACTCTGCACACATCCACTTGTTCCTAAGAAAAATCTGCCTGTCACTTCTGTCCTTGGTTGTGTGTGCCTTCTCTGCCCCTCTCAGAGCCTCCCAGCTTGCAGACTCCACAGATTTCTGCTCTCTGCAGCATCCCCCTGCCTGCTCCTCCCTGGAGCTTCTTCTACTTTTATGAGCCCAGGGACCCTCATGGGAGGTCTAGCCTCCTCTCTCTCAACAGTGGTATGTGTAAACCAAGGTTTTATCCAAGACAAAGGAAATAAAAACCCACAAGTAAGCAAACGAGAGTTATATCAACTTTATGATGTTAACCACCATAACTTAAAAATATAAACTACAGCTAAGAGTCATTTCAGGCAAAGGGCCATTCATCCCTCTGGCATCTTTTCTGGGGTAGTTGTCCCCTTGGGCATTAGGGCCCAGAGAGTTCTCATAGGGTCCAAAACTGAGAAGAGGATTCTTGTGGCTAAGAGACAAAGCCCCAGGAGTCAGTCACAGAGCACCTGCAGGGAGGCACTGGAATGGCAGAGATCTCACTCCACTCCTCCTCGCTGTGTCCAGTTTTGGGTAGCTCTATGTTCAGTTTTGGGTAATGTTCATTGCGAAAATCTCTAGTGAGCTTTCTCTGGCTAGTCTGGAGGTTGAAGGAATTAGACTTTCTTCAAAAAAAGAAAAAGGTCAGCTATCAGGAGAGAGATATAAATTGTCCTTTGTGACCACCAGAGAGGTGTGACAGGAAAAATGAGCTTAATCTACAAAAAGACTTGATGGCAGGGTGACAGAAAATACACTGAAACTGTAGAGTGGTAGAGGAGAGAAACAGAAAACCTAAGGAAAAACCGGAAAAGTGTTCTTCAGTGTTTGGGATAAACCAGTGTCTGTCAAGGATGGTCTGTCTCTTTCCTCAGTGCATGAGGTTAAAACCAGATGATCTCTTGGACAAGATCATTTCCAGATCTCCGTTTCTCTGACCTCTATTAAAAGATGTAGAAGCGATCCCTGCAAAACTGAATTAAAAAAAAATAAGTAATGGAGCTGCAGCTGAATATCCATACATCTCATCACACACACACTGAATGTACAGCTCTTTTCAGCTGGCAACTGCAGCAAATGTAAGGTAAAAACCGTACATGGAATGAAACTCCCTTGATATACAGCATATTTAAGTTTCATTCGCCTACGAGATATGCTTATATAAATTATCATTTCCAATAAGAGATGAAAATTATTGTAATAGCATTAAACTACCCCAGAGACGAGTATGCTATTAAGCTTGTATCACGTGCAATTATTGTTACAGCAGGCTGCAGTAGGATAGACAACAACCAATGGAAGATAACAGATAAACTCCCAGTGGGAATAACAATGTTTCTCAACGAGAACCAATAAGAACTCTCATTTAACTCACTTCAAATTCATTTATGCATTTATACATTCATTTATGCTCGTGTAGTTATTGCTTAACCTTCAGTAATCTTGGTAACATGCTTTTTTATTTAATGAGTGTGAAGAGAAGACTGAAGGTTAATGAGGTATAAATATGATTTATCCACTTTAAAAATATTTAGCTCAAACTATTCTTCTTGGGGTGCATAAAGCTTATCTGCTTTGGTGGCACTTAAAAAGGTCAATAGGTATAGCATACCTGAGCCGCATAAAACATAATCACAACATTAGTGCAATAAACCCATTATTTCTGTAAAACTAATACATAAAGATGTTATCCTAAAAGATATAAACAGCTCTGAAAATGGTTCAGAAACTGTTAATTGCTTTTTGAAATACAGCTCCTGATAAGGAGGTTTTAATTGATTTTGTAAGCACTTTCAATTAGAACATCAGTAGAGAAGAATGAATGTTGAACTCCATTTCTTTAGGTAAGCAAGTATCTTAGAATTGTTTATACACATGTTGCTATTAGAGATGCTCCATCCATAGTGGTTCATGGGCCATGACTTTCACATACAGGGACAATTCCTCAGACAGTGCAAACTGTTGTAATATCCATGACTTCACTGACATTATGACAGTGTGCAGGGGCCCATCCCTGATGGGTTCTGATGCCTTGTAATTCCTGCTAACTGCCAGCCCTCATGCAGTGTGCAGAATTAAGAAGTCTGGGCCCAAGGGTGCACTCAGTTCCCAAGATAACATAACAGTTCCCAAGATAACATAACAATATCTAGATATATAGTACATGGTTCTCCACACTCCTCCATTATCAAGCGATTTTGCCAAAGAAGCTGGGTTGTGGAAATAGTGACTGGTTGCATCAAACATAGGCATACTTCAGAGGCTCTGCACTCTGGATGGTGACATCCTAAACGCTCTTCCAGCTCACAGAGATGCTCCCACAGTAGCAGGAATGCCTACTTTCATAACAGTCGAAGTTACATCAGTTATGTCACCCTAGCTGTATTATCTGGACCAGGATACAAGTCTTCAAACATCCTTTTCCCTAACCTGTAATAAGCAGTCTTACTGCTTATTGTCTAATGGTTACGAGACCCCAAACTTTCTGCCTTGCACTGAGTGAAGTAGGTATTGCCACAAAATTCTCACTTTCTGTTTGCAGTTATTAACTTCTGTATACATTTCTCTTTTTGAAGGACTGACCCAGAACACTGCAATCTGGAAACTGCAAATGAACTGTCAGTTATATTACTAAACCTATCAAAACTGGTACTGTCATATGTCATAATTCCATGAGCCATAGTAAATGTTCTAAGTAAAATTGAGCATGACGATGAAAATCAATGAATTGAACAAGAATATGAGACATCAAGAGAGTTACCAATTTTCAATATGAAAATGATGTACCAAATCCACATCTGCATGAGTTTCACTTAGATCTTATGGGGCTATCTTTTTTCCCATGCTTGCTACGTGTTCGTTTCAGAAACAGTTTGCACTAGATTTGAACCTATTAATTTCCCTTTGCAATCTCAAATAACATCAAATTGACATATTATTACAATAATAGTTGTCCAAGTTAGCTCTTGTGTTAGATATTCCCACTTTACATTGTACAAGTACATTAGAAATGTTATGCTCAATTACCTTGCCTGTTTTCTTTTGAAGAGAAAAAAAATATTCTTTTATTTTGTGTGAATTTCTCATTTTTGAACAATTCATTTAATTGACTGTAATTCTCATCACATCCCAAGAAGAGTGAATCTTGATGCCACTACGTTCTATTCAGGCTGCTTTTGGAGGATTGATTTCTCTGCTCTAACAGTTGATGCCAAGAACCTTTTAAAATTGCCGCCAGTGTGTCTTCTCTGTCAGGTCCCATCCAGACTTAGCAGTCCTTTGGCTTCCAGTTTGTGAAAAGTTAAATTTGACCTGAAGGTTACTGGAGTTAACAAACACAGAAACACTGGTTAGATATTAGACGTCTTTTCATGACCTGAAGTCCACTGTTCTGAGTCAAAGAAAGAAAGGTCTTTCTTCATCAAATGGTTCAGATCAATATTCAAAGACCATTCTGACTACCATTACAGCAGAAATCTCAGGAATTTAATAGCTTTCTCAAATAATTCCAATCAATTTATCTTGTATTTCCTTCTAACGTGTTACAAGAGGCCTAATAAAACATGTACTAAACTATTTATTATGATCTTTGTCATACTTGTCTTAGTAGTCATTAATACATGACGAATTTCGTTCAGCAATATCAGGAGTAATCTTCTTGATCCAGCCCTGCTACATCAAGATAACTGCAATTCCCTATGAACAACATGACAGCAGCCCTGCATAAATATACAGTGTTATTTTCTCCGTCTCACATACAAGCCATAGAGGGACAAAAAACCCACTCTCTTTTTAGCAGTCATTTACTTCATGCATTTGCAAGTCTGTGGAGGCCATGGACTGATGCAAGGCAAGATTACATTTTCTCTGATGAGGAGCAAGTATTTCTGATCAAAATGTTTGTCTTTTTCCCTGCAGTTATATATTATTGACTATCCTCTGTTTGCTGTAAAATTTTGATCGTCGCACAATTGAGTTGAACTTTTCACATGTGATTGTATATTGATGAAAAAAAGAGGCCTCAAAAGAACTTTTTCAGCTTTTCTTTACCAATGGTCAGTCTGCTCATGAATATTCTCTGAAGATCAAATATATGTTATATAGAGATACTGGAGTTCAGAGATCAGAGAGGAAGGAGGCTGATGGATGGGAGTTTTGCTTGGTACACACGGAAGAAGTATTTTGAAGATTTTAAACAGCATGTTGTAGAAAGCTTGATAGAAATATTTACAGAAGAAGAGTTGTGGATCTTTTGTGTCTAAATCACATAATGCTTGTTTATTTCAGAAATAAATATAGCCAGGAAGAAGCCTCCTGGGTTGCTTTTTTTCCTTTCACAGGCAACTACGTTAAAAATGCCTCTTCATAAAAGTAATCAGATTATCTCAAAATAACCTTCTAATTTCCAAACTACATTTGCTCCTAGTTACTTTATATCCATTTTTCAATAGTTTCAATGAGTGGGGAGTCTTTCTATTCAGTACAAAATTGTTTACCCAATCTTCATTGTGCTGTGCTGTGCTAAATAAAAAACAATTGGTCATTGCGCTACTAAATTTCACATGAATTCTTTAAATCTAACCCTCAAAATTATTCATTTTATTTTGTGCCTCATTCCAGTCTTTTTGTATATTGGCTTCCAGACTTTGTCTTACCAACTTTATGTGCCATGGGCTTTGGATTGTAGATTGATGGTACTAAGAATTTAGATCTGAAGGTTATTTTTAGCAGTGCAATGTAAGCACTGACAGCTATTGGATTATATTAAGTCAATGACGTTAATCAACCTACTTAATATCACTTCTAGTAAATTAACCTATACAAGAGGAGTTTCTCTGGGGAAATACTTCGTGGCAGTGAAAAAGATACAGTAAATGCAACATACCAATGCAATCAGTATTACAAATTAATACAATTCCCAAAACAGTGGATAACTCTTGCATAAAGGCTTAAATAATTTCAGAAGTTTCTATAACTGGTGAATATGTTGCACACAATAAAGTTCTGCCTTGGAGATCCTCTTGGTGTTTCAAATTTCAAATATATCAGATTTATTACAATAATTATTTGAAACTATTCAAAAACTGGGTCATCCTAGCCAGATATCAGATGTTGTTACTGATCTCTTGAGCAAAATAGAATGAAATGTTGTTAAACTTTGTACAAGGTGAATGGTTTAAGTTTCTAGCAGAAACACAGGTGTCCTGGTTTTGACCGGCACAGAGTTAGTCTTTCTCTTTAGCATTCAGAAGAGCTTTGTGTTTCACATTTAGTCTTTGATTTGTTATGAGAAGACTGTTGACAATGCACTGATGTTTATTGTTGGTACTGAGACCTCAAGGACTTTTCAGCTTCCCGTGTTCTTGCCAGCGTGCAGGAGCACAACAGGTTGAGGGGGAGCATGGCCGGGACAAAAGGTCCACAACTGCCCTTATGTTTCGAACTTAGACTTAGGATTGAGGGCTAAATCAACCAACGGAGTATTCCGTATCATGTAACATCATGCCCAGCATATATATGAGAGTTGACCAGGAAGAAGCTCTTGCTCATCCGGGAATTCTCTTCCTAGGACTTTCTTGGACTTTCAGAGTTCTGTCTCTCTCGCTATCTTTTCTGGCCTCTATCTTGTCCAGGATTGCGGTGTTAGGACTTATCTGTCTTGACATCATTTGACAGGATTGGATGGGCATTGGTCACTGAGTGGTGAGCAATTATATTGTGCATCACTTGTTTATATGTATTATTAAATAGATACATATTCATATAATATTATTATTAATGTTCTATCATTATTACTTCTAATTTTATATTATTATTATAAAATTGTTCTTAACTCACGAGTCTTCTTCCCTTTTCCTTTTTAATTCTCTTCCCTATTCCTTGGGGATGAGGGAGGGTGAGTGAATGGCTGTGTGGTGTTTAGTTGCCGGCTGGACTAAACCACTACAGTAGGCTACATTAAAATGCTTTCATATAGAATATTACAGGATTACATATGGTTTAGCCAATAAAACATAGGATTTGATATATGAGAAGGCCAAATACTTAGACTCTTCCAAAAGGACCTTACACAATAATCTTTCCTCTTTATGTTTTAGCTCCTCCAGGCACTATTTTAGCTCTTCTTATCTACCTAGAGAAAAATCATAAAGAATGTCAAGATTTAACCTATTTCCAAAGCAGACATACAAGTCTAATACTAATGTTTTTATACAGAACAAAAGCATTGCACAAGCAATTCTCAGAAAATGCACACTTTTGGGAAGTTCTCCATAACTCAATATGAAATATTTAACTAAGCTCAGCTGTGGATATTTTACCCTGGGTCTTTATTAGGATACAAAAGCAGAAAGAAAGCCTGAGGAAGAAAAGGTATTCTCAACAGGTTCACCACGTATAATTAGAATAACATGCAAACTTAAGAAGGATTTTGTAATTACTGTTCCGACTTTTCTGAAAAGGTAATAAATGTAAAGAAGTTTTGTTCTTTAAAAATAATCCCAGTAGAACACACAACGCTTAGAAGTATCACAGTGAAGCAACAAATTTTATTAAACTATTTTGCAATAGCTTTTTATTCCATGAGCCGGAGGCGTAGATTGCTTTTGCAGCAACGTCTGAAAGCAATTCAATTATATAACAGTATTTACCAGCAAACTGTGTTGCTCAACAGATTTCTGTTTAGAAGCATAACTGCTTCCTTTCAAATGGTATCAGAGAGGTGTGCAATTTGATTGCTACCTGGTCTCTGTTATACCGATGTCAAAGATGTTAGAACTGAGACATAAAGTGGCTGAATTGACAAAGGTCTTCTATTCTAGAGTTATTCGTATATTCTTATTCTCATTTTAGAATAACTCTAGAGGTAGAATATGCTTGCTTTTTAATCCACAAGGGATGGTGGAAAAGCATTTTAAAAATCTTGCTCAATTGCCTACAAACACAAGACTCCTGAGGGAAACAATTTTCCTGTTTATATCTACAGTCAGTGAGACGTGTGGCGACTCCATAGTCAGTTTGCATTTTGCCAGTCTTTACTATTTGGAGGGAATTTAAGCTATCATATCATCATACCTGTATTGCATTCTCATGGAATACCTTCACTTAACCTTCTCACACCATAATGCCTATCTTCCGCAAAAGTTTTGTGAATGTTTTAGTATCTCCCCCATAGCAGAACTGAATCCTTTCACTTATTTAATCATTCGCTACAGACTGCTTCTTCAGTATCTTGACATTTTGTTCATTTTTCCATCCATCTATTTTCAGATTTTCAGAAGTAGAGCCTAGAACTGTTGCAGATACCATTCACAACTGCAATGAACAGTAAGAAGCTGATACTCTTGCTGTGTGCAACTCACAACAACTTTGGCCTTTACGAAGGTATTTTACACAGCAAAATCATTAATCACTTGCTATCTGGTATCACCTGACCTTGGCTCTGTATTGCCGATTTCCTTTTTGTGTTCCCTGTCAAAGGACTTCAAGCCAGCCAGAGATCTGAGGGTATTTTGCCAGTGCTCTTTGATCCAATCCAGCTTTAGATGCTAAAATGAGGTTTTGTAATAACCCAGACCAGAACAATAAAATTCCTCAACAGAGAAAACACAGCTCTGCTGTCTGAGAGGTAAATAAGAGGGTTCGTAAACAAGACTCCTGTCTGTCTAAACTATTCTTGCACTGTCCTTCAGTCCTACTGTAAGTCAGATAATTTCCTGAAGTTTCCCAAGTCCTAGCAAACTGGACAGATCTAAGAGGTGCCTATGAATTGTTTCTCAGGCCCTTCCTTCCAAGTCCTAGCTGCCTAGCTGCTCCCTATGCTTCACAGGAGTTGTTTCCTTTGAGTTTCTTCACACCTCTTGTTCATCCCATCCTGCACTATATGAGCATTACTTAGCCTTGCATGCTCAGTGAAGGTGCAAGGACCTGATCTTGAGAAGCGCTCATAAAATCAAGTACAGATCAGCCATGACAAACCAAATTGACAATTCTAGCAGAATAACCACACCTAGTAAAACACAAACAGACACTACCTAGTGCAGCAAGCATCAAATTGCCTCCTCAGCAGAAAAGTACACTATTAAATTGTGCTCATTTGACTAAATCTAGTGAAAAAAGATTATCTAACTGCTGTTGTCATGGCCAGATTCTCTTCATATCTTTCCACATCAGTGGTTTTCCCTTGTGTTTCAAATGCAGTTCAAACTATTGCTCCCTGACTTGTGGGCTTCTCAATCTACCTTGGCTTTTTGCTGCCTTGCCTTTACAATTTCTCCCTTCCCTTGTTCAGTCCATATTGTCTGACAAGAAATCTTCTTGCCCTTCTAGGCTTTTGAAACAGTTTCCCACTATCTTTCAAGAGATTTCTTCCTTGCATCTGACTATAACTAAAGCACCACCACAACCCATCCATTCATTACTCCTCCATAAAGTTTATTTCCTGCAAAAGTCCTATGAATAAGCATTTGAGCAACAGAGATCGAAGCACATTTTGCAAATATTAACAATTAGTCACAGAAAGAATATTTCAGATTATGCCAAAATATCTTTGCAAAATTTTATATCTTGAGCCTTGAAGTGTTTTGTTTGAAACTTCTTGGTTTAACAAAATTTCCGTGTATCCAAGATAGAGTCTTTATGGATTCCATTGTGATGATCCAATGCACTGGTGGAAAATGTGGCCTTCCACGTCTTCTAGCCCTTAGCATGCCAGGTAAACTCATCTAAATCTAAGGACCTTGCCTTGCAGGTAAACCCCACTTTTTCTTTATTTTAATGTCAAGTCCTAACCCAGTGTAGAAACTCTAGAGCTTCCTTGCATATATCAGTTTCACTGTATATAGAGGAATTTCCACTTCCTGGGTAATAAACAAAAAGATAATTTCTCATGGATCAAAAGCCTTGGGGTTTTTTTGGTCAGCTCTGCTAATAAAAGCAATTAAAGTGGCAATGATTTGTGCTAGCAAGGTACATTATTTGTGAAAGATTTATCAGATTGGCTCACTCCTAATGGAAACACGGAATTCCCAGAAACATACTAATTCAACTATGTATGAACTGGGTGACTTTGCATCAATGATTCTTATGCTCATTTTGTTCTCGTTAAGCAGCTGATCAGCAAAGAGTTTTATTTTGCATTTAGAGTTGAAAGGTGCCTAAGAAATTCAATATGTTCTGAAGTCTAAAACCAGCCTTTTGAATTTCCTTTCTTTATTCCCTCTGTCTTTAGTTCTTCCTCCTAGTTTGTTTTAGATACAGCTCATTAGTGTTCATTTGGCACTAGTCAAAGATTAAGACATTACATAACATAAAACAATTGCAACCATGATTGAATGATTATTTCATTTTGCTGCATAAATTGGAGCAATTTTTGCTGTTTCAAAGAGATGTGCACACAGTCACGTCTCCTCTCATGGATTCTATTTTAATAAGAAAAGGTCAACATGAAAAGCTTTCTAAATGAAATCACACATTGGACTTCACTCCAAACCTCAATGTGTTTTACATAATTTAGAAACTAAAGAGTCACACTTCTTCTGTTTAAACAACAATAATTAATCTTTGCCTTCCTGCAGGATTTGAAAATTGTGAGGCAGAAGGGGTAAATGGCAGCCCTTAACGTTCTTATCTCCCAGAGAATGGGAAGGCAAAAGTGACAGAACTCGTTCATTGAGATAAGGACAGTTTGTGGGTAAAGAAAAAGCTGTGCATGCAAGTGAAGTAAAACAAGGAATTCATTCACCACTTCCCATTGGCAGGTAGATGTTCAGCCATCTCCAGGAAAGCAGGACTTCACCATGCATAATGGTTACTTGGGAAGAAAAATGCCATAACTCTGAACTTCCCTCCCTTCCTCCTTCTTCACTCAACTTTGATTGCTGAGCATGACATCATATGGTATGGAATATCGCTTAGGTCAGTTGAGATGAGCTGTCCCAGCTGTGTTCCCCTCCAACTTCTTGCCCACCCCAGCCTACTCGCTGATGGAGTGGTGTGAGAAGCAGAAAAAGCCTTGACACTGTGTAAGCACTGCCCAGCAATAACTAAACCATGATGGTGTTATTAACACTGTTTTCATCACAAATCTAAAATGTAACACTATACAAGCTACTATGAAGAAAATGAACTCTATCTCAGCCAAAACCAGTACGTTATCAAAATAAAAAGAATTATTAAGAGGCTTTAAGGTAAGCATGAAATTATCTGCTTTGCTAAGACATTTTAAGTAAGGACTTTCCCATCTTCTCTCAGCTGTACGTTAATAAGTAAGGTTACAATGTATTTGCATAAAAAATCTTTTTAAAACAGCACTTAGACATAGTCAGCTGAGTTGCATTTATGTCAGTATGACTGGATGATACAGTAAGTGCAAGCTTCTACTATGACATTTACTAAAATAGTGTCGTGGGTTATGTTGAACCACCCCACACACAGCCGGTCACTCCCCCTCCCCCACCCCCAGGAATGAGGGAGAGAATTAAAGGATAAACGTGAAACCCGTGGGTTGAGATAAGAATGATTTAATACAGATGATTTAATACAATGTAGGTGCTCACCACCCCTCGTATGCGAAGCCCGTCTCGTCCCGAAAACTGCAAATCCCGGACAAACGCGAGGCCCCGAAATAGAGAGGGGCAGAGAGGGAGAGAAAGAGAGAGAGAGAGAAAGAAAAAAAAACAGCAGAGCAACAGCGCAGCAAGCGCAAAAGAGCAAAAGTGCAAAAAAAGAGCAAAAGCGCAAAAGCCCTTCTTCCCGGCTGACCCTCGCTTTTATACTGGGCATGACACTGCATGATATGGAATACTAATTGGCCAGTTTGGCCCTCAGTCTTAAGTTCCACACAAATGACAAGGGGAATCGTGTCCCCCTTGTCCCAGCTATGCTCCCCCCTTATCCTGCCGTGTTTCTGTACTCCGCACACTGAAAAGTCCTTGGAGTTTCACTTCCAACCACAAACATCAGCTTGCTATCAACATTCTTCTCAGAGTGAGCCTCTGAGTGAAACCAAAACAGGGAGCTCTTCTGGCTGTTAAAAAAAACTCTGTCCCAGCTAAAACTGGGACAGTATCCACCCCTTATTCCATACCATGCATGTCATGCTCAAACCTTACATATATACTATTCCCTTAGCCATGGGTCATCCCTCCAAAATGTGTCTTCATCTGTTACAGCAGTCTCTCAGGGCAGGAAAGATGACGTGGAATTCGCTCAGTCGGTAGAACGGATGACATGTAGTCTTTGTTGCGTGTGGCGCCTGGAGCTCGTAGTTGGTGTATCCGGCCGCTGTCTGCAGGTTGAAGATGTTGATCTTGAAGAAGTTGCTGGTTGTTTGGAATCAGTTCTGATTCTGACGAAGTTCATTCTTCATTAACCTGGATGATTCTTAATATAATGACATTAGTACAATGTGACAACCATAGTGATGATGGTATGCAGGGACAGGGTTATTCAGCAATTAATATCACACAATTCAATTCATTTTATCATCTATTTTCACCCAACATCAAATCCCCTTGAGGTACACATCGGACTTCCCCGTCCTTCTGCATCACCCACCAAGTACACCCAGGTCCCTGAGCAAAAGCAATCCCACGAATGGGTTTACCTTTACCCGAGGCAGGAATAACCCAAACTGTCTTCCCGAGTATATTCCTCATGTGCACTACAGGGACTTTGTCTCCTTCTACAGTACGTAGAAGTTCTGATTGCGCAGGACCAGCTCGATTGGCAGATCCTCTAGTGTTAACTAACCAGGTGGCTTTTGCTAAATGCGTATCCCAATGTTTGAAGGTTCCACCACCCATTGCTTTCAGTGTGGTTTTTAGCAATCCATTATATCGTTCAATCTTCCCAGAAGCTGGTGCATGATAAGGGATGTGATATACCCACTCGATGCCATGCTCTTTGGCCCAGGTGTCTATAAGATTGTTACGG
Organism: Tauraco erythrolophus; assembly: GCF_009769465.1. Classification (NCBI taxonomy): domain Eukaryota; kingdom Metazoa; phylum Chordata; class Aves; order Musophagiformes; family Musophagidae; genus Tauraco; species Tauraco erythrolophus. Next base: position 24,913,864 of record NC_141467.1, on the reverse strand, counting down.
AAATGAGTCCCATTGTCCGACTCAATTCTTTCTGGGGTGCCATGCCGCCACAAGACTTGCTTTTCAAGGCCCAAGATCGTGTTCCGGGCGGTGGCATGGGGCACAGCATAGGTTTCCAGCCATCCAGTGGTCGCTTCCACCATTGTAAGCACATAACGCTTGCCACTGCGAGTTTGTGGAAGTGTGACATAGTCAATTTGCCAGGCCTCTCCATATTGATATTTCGACCAACGCCCTCCATACCAAAGAGGTTTCAACCGCTTGGCTTGCTTGATTGCAGCACACGTTTCACATTCATGGATCACCTCTGCAATGGTGTCCATAGTTAGGTCCACCCCTCGATCACGAGCCCATTTGTATGTGGCGTCCCTTCCTTGATGGCCTGAGGCATCATGGGCCCAACGAGCTAGAAATTTTTCACCTTTATGTTGCCAGTCCAGATCCACCTGAGCCACTTTAATCTTGGCGGCCTGATCCACCTGTTGATTGTTTTCATGTTCTTCTGTGGCCCGACTCTTGGGTACATGGGCATCTACATGTCGTACTTTCACAATCAGCTTCTCTACTCGAGCAGCAATGTCTTTCCACAACGGGGCAGCCCAGATGGGTTTACCTCTGCGTTGCCAGCTGCTCTGCTTCCATTGCCGTAGCCATCCCCACAGGGCATTTGCTACCATCCAAGAGTCGGTATAGAGATAGAGCATTGGCCACTTTTCTCGTTCAGCGATGTCTAAAGCCAGTTGGATGGCTTTCACCTCTGCGAACTGGCTTGATTCACCTTCTCCTTCGGTAGCTTCTGCGACCTGTCGAGTAGGACTCCATACAGCAGCTTTCCATTTTCGATGTTTTCCTACAAGGCGACAGGACCCGTCGGTAAACAGAGCGTATTTCTTCTCATTGTCTGATAGTTCATTATAAGGTGGAGCCTCCTCAGCACGTGTCACCTCCTCCTCCTCTGGTGACATTCCAAAGTCTTTACCTTCAGCCCAGTTAGTGATCACTTCCAAAATTCCTGGGCGATTGAGGTTTCCTATCCGAGCTCTTTGTGTGATCAGTGCGATCCACTTGCTCCATGTGGCATCAGTTGCGTGGTGTGTAGACGGGACGCTCCCTTTGAACATCCAGCCGAGCACTGGCAATCGGGGTGCCAGGAGCAACTGTGCTTCTGTACCAATCACTTCAGAAGCAGCTCGGACTCCTTCATATGCTGCCAATATCTCTTTTTCAGTTGGAGTATAGTTGGTTTCGGATCCTTTGTATCCTCGACTCCAAAACCCAAGAGGTCGACCTCGCGTCTCCCCTGGCGCTTTTTGCCAGAGACTCCAGGTGGGACCATTCTCCCCGGCTGCGGTGTAGAGCACGTTTTGACATCTTGTCCTGTCCGGACTGGTCCCAGGGCTACCGCATGGACTATTTCTTGTTTAATTTGTTCAAAGGCTTGTTTTTGCTCTGGGCCCCATTCAAAATTATTCCTCTTTCGGGTTATTTGGTAGAGGGGTTTTACAATCTGGCTGTAGTCAGGAATATGCATTCGCCAGAAACCCACAATGCCTAAGAAAGCTTGTGCTTCCTTTTTGTTGGTTGGTGGGGACATAGCTGTTATTTTATTAATCACGTCCATCGGAATCTGACGACGCCCATCTTGCCATTTTATTCCCAAAAACTGAATCTCCTGGGCAGGTCCCTTGACTTTACTCTGTTTTATGGCAAAGCCTGCTTTCAGAAGGATTTGGATTATCTTTTCACCTTTCTCAAAAACTTCTTCTGCTGTGTTGCCCCATACAATGATGTCATCAATGTATTGCAGATGTTCTGGGGCATCACCCTGTTCCAGTGTGGTCTGGATCAGTCCATGGCAAATAGTGGGGCTGTGTTTCCACCCCTGGGGCAGTCGATTCCAGGTATACTGGATGCCCCTCCAAGTGAAAGCAAACTGTGGCCTGCATTCCGGTGCCAAAGGAATTGAGAAAAACGCATTAGCGATATCAATTGTAGCGTACCACCTGGCTGCCTTTGACTCCAGTTCATACTGAAGTTCCAGCATGTCTGGCACGGCAGCACTCAATGGTGGTGTAACTTCATTCAAGCCACGATAGTCTACCGTCAGCCTCCACTCGCCATTGGACTTACGCACAGGCCATATAGGGCTGTTAAAAGGGGAGCGGGTCTTTGTGATGACTCCTTGACTCTCCAGTTGACGAATCAACTTATGGATAGGAATTAGAGAGTCTCGGTTGGTACGATATTGCCGTCGGTGCACTGTTGTATTAGCAATTGGCACCTGCTGTTCTTCGACCCTCAGTAACCCCACAGCAGAAGGGTCCGTTGAGAGACCAGGCAAAGTAGACAGCTGCCTGCCTTCTTCTGTCTCTACTGCAGCTATGCCAAAAGCCCACCGATACCCTTTTGGGTCTTTGAAATACCCTCTCTTAAGATAATCTATGCCAAGGATGCACGGGGCTTCTGGGCCAGTTACAATAGGGTGTTTTTGCCACTGCTGTCCAGTTAGGCTCACTTCAGCCTCTAACACAGTCAGTTGTTGAGACCCCCCTGTCACTCCAGAAATAGAGATGGATTCTGCCCCTCTGAAGTTCGATGGTATCAAAGTGCATTGGGCACCAGTATCCACTAAAGCCTTATACTTTCTAGGGTATGATGTGCCAGGCCACCGAATCCACACAGTCCAGTACACTCGATTATCCCTCTCCTCCACCTGGCTGGAGGCAGGGCCCCTCTAATGCCTGTTATCATATTCATCAGAGGAATCAGCAGGATTGGAGTCAGGATGGCTAGGAGGATCAGCCCTCCCATTTTGACTAGTGGACTGCTCACTGTAGACTGGGGCAACAGCTGTCCTGGAGGAATTGGAGAAAGTTCTATTCCTGTTGGTTCTTCCTCCCAACTGGCGTACCCTGGCCTCTAAAGCGGAGGTGGGTTTTCCATCCCACCTTCTCATGTCTTCTCCATGATCACGGAGGTAGAACCATAGCTCACCCCGTGATCTGTACCGTCTCTCTTGTCTCTCTCGAGGAGGGTAACGCCTGGTTCTGACAGCTGAAATTCTAGAACGTTCGGGTGGTGGGAAATCTACTTTTTCTCTTAATTCTCGGACCTCTTCAGACAGCTTTTCCACAGCCGCAACACAGGTTCGTATAGAAGTGTCATCATCATATCGTCGGAGGTAGGTGACCAGATTACCTACGGATAGTGGTGCTTCATCGTCCCCGAAGTCCATTATTGCCAATGAGGTGGAATATGCGGCTGGCGCACTCCGTATAATCTTCTGCCACATTGGTCGTGTGCACCGGACGTCATCTGGATCTTCGAGTCTTGGTCCGCTTCTCGAGTCAAGATAAATCAACTCTCGCACAGCCAGTTCTCTCAGATACTGAATAGCTTTTTCTATGTTGGTCCACCTGCTTACATTACATGGCACCTCGTCCTTGTAGGGGTACCTTTCCTTTATGGCTGCCAGGAGTCGTCTCCAGAGGCTGCGGACTTGTGTCTGCCTTCCAATTGCTTTATCAATGCCTCCATCCATGGCAAGGGCTCCCAGCTGCCTAGCTTCACTACCATCTAACTCCAGACTATTGGCTCCCATGTCCCAGCATCTGAGCAACCAAGAGACAATGGGCTCACCTTTAAGGCGGCCATAATCTTTTCGAATATCTCGCAGCTCGCTCATTTTTAGAGACCTGGTGGTTATCCTCTCATCTATGATGTCACTCCTCCTCCATTGAGATTTCCTCTGGGGCGAAACAGAACGCTCCCGCTTCATTTCTCGTGATGGCCCTGGTCGCTCTTCATCATCATCATCATCCTCTCCTCTGCGTTCTGACTTTCGCAGACATTTCCTTGGTTTCTCTTCCTCCAATCGTTGTGATGGCCCCGGTTGTTCTTCTTTGTCTGGTTGCTTTGATGGTCCTGGTTGCTCTTCCTCATTTGGTTGTTGTGATGGCCCTGATTCCTCTTCTTCGTCGTCTAACTTTTGTATACATTTTCTTTTCCTTACGGGGGCAACTGATAACGTTGTAGTCTGAGTAGCTATAGTGCTTGTCATGGGAGTTGAGATGGCACGCACAATAACCCGAGAAATAAATTGATATACACCCCTAAATGGCCGATTGATTTTGAATATATAGATAATTAAACATATATTCAGGAGACCTTGCAGGACAATCAAACCGGTTAAATTATTCCAATGATGTTCGGCATTATCAAAATCAACGTAAGCTTTTGTGAATGAAAAGTCACCGGTATAATTGGCGATGATATCCGCCAGGTGACGCTCAAAATTAATAAACGAGTTCCACATCACCATCCCCCTCTGCACCGCCGAATACAAAGACTGAGCCGGACCCAGCACCGATGATCTTATCAGAGTTACACCGTACAGTATAGCAAAACCCTTAATTACCGATAACATACTTTTCATGCCGGTCCAACACCCAGAGCCAGAAAACCGCATAAACATTCCGCCTAACATCATATAGGGTAGATAAGACAATAAATTATGAATGTCCGGTAACATGTACGCAAGCATAACAAACAGCATTCCGGCCAGCCACATCGTTATCTCAACCCCTTCGTGCCCCACGTTGGGCGCCAATTAAGACTGTCGTGGGTTATGTTGAACCACCCCACACACAGCCGGTCACTCCCCCTCCCCCACCCCCAGGAATGAGGGAGAGAATTAAAGGATAAACGTGAAACCCGTGGGTTGAGATAAGAATGATTTAATACAGATGATTTAATACAATGTAGGTGCTCACCACCCCTCGTATGCGAAGCCCGTCTCGTCCCGAAAACTGCAAATCCCGGACAAACGCGAGGCCCCGAAATAGAGAGGGGCAGAGAGGGAGAGAAAGAGAGAGAGAGAGAAAGAAAAAAAAAACAGCAGAGCAACAGCGCAGCAAGCGCAAAAGAGCAAAAGTGCAAAAAAAGAGCAAAAGCGCAAAAGCCCTTCTTCCCGGCTGACCCTCGCTTTTATACTGGGCATGACGCTGCATGATATGGAATACTAATTGGCCAGTTTGGCCCTCAGTCTTAAGTTCCACACAAATGACAAGGGGAATCGTGTCCCCCTTGTCCCAGCTATGCTCCCCCCTTATCCTGCCGTGTTTCTGTACTCCGCACACTGAAAAGTCCTTGGAGTTTCACTTCCAACCACAAACATCAGCTTGCTATCAACATTCTTCTCAGAGTGAGCCTCTGAGTGAAACCAAAACAGGGAGCTCTTCTGGCTGTTAAAAAAAACTCTGTCCCAGCTAAAACTGGGACAAATAGCATATCAGGCTCAAAAAAAATAGTATGGTTTACAGGAAGTATATATACATACATCTGTCTGAACCAAGTCACCTGATTTTTATGTATCTCTGTGATGCTCTTCAATCAGAATTCTTCTTGAAGATTGGGAAGGATTCTCTGTTCAAAGCAGAATTCAGGCTCTGAATGCTCCTAATGTTTTATATGACAACAAAACTGTCTGTTTAAATTAAACATGAAGAAACCTTCACAGCAGGAGATTACTGTGAAACCCTGATGTATTCATCTGACATGTTGCCTGGGGTTACATCCAAATACTTCCCACATAATTGTATTGAGTGCTTGCTCCTGTGTGACAAAACAGATAACATTCAAAATGCACATAATTATATTTCTATTTTCTTCTGCTTTCAAGTAAGAGTGTAAGAGCAACGCTCATAATGCTGCTGCAAATCAATGGAAATTACAAGAAAATCTTTACATCAGAAAATAAAAATCAAAGGATATTAATAACTCAGTTTTTTACCCATAAAACTGTTGAAAAATCAGAGAATAAGGAAAGAACAGGAGTTTTACTGTCTCTTAGAACAACGGATCGAATAAGCACATCTTATTTCCTTGTATGTCATCTACAACATTAAGCCTTTTAATGTGTAAGTGTTCAAGTGGCAATACTTTTCTTGGTACAGTTTACTGGCATATGCCGGAATTTGACTGATACTTTGAAACCTGGAGCCATATCTTTGATATCTGTTATCCAACATATTTGATGCAAGTCTTCTATGTTTAGCGTCTTGCAGTTTGCTCCGTCATTAGGCAATATTTTGTATCAATGTCAATTTTAAGGAAATTAAAATTAGTCTCCATGGCGCAAGGTCTACATGGAGACCAGTGTGAAGCAGTGTTCCTCAGGGGTCTGTTCTGGGTTCAGTGCTGTTCAACATCTTTGTCAGTGACATGGATGACGGCATTGAGTTCACCCTCGGTAAGTTTGCCAATGACACCAAGTTGTGTGGTGCCGTGGACTCACTTGAGGGAAGAGAAACCATCCAGAGCGACCTTGATAGGCTTGAGAAATGGGCCAGTGCTAACTGCATGAGCTTCAACAAGTCAAAATGCAAGGTCCTTCACCTGGGTTGGGCCAATCCTAGGCACAAATACAAACAGGGCACAGAGTGGGTTGAGAGTAGCCCTGAAGAGAAGGATTTGGGGGTGTTTATAGATGAGAAGCTCAACATGAGCCAGCAGTGCGCTCATGCGGCTCAGAAGGCCAACCACATCCTGGGATGTATGAAGAGAAGCGTGGTCAGCAGGTCAAGAGAGGTGATTCTCCCCCTCTACTCTGCTCTTGTGAGACCCCACCTCGAATACTGCGTCCAGTTCTGGTGTCTCCACCATAAGAGAGACATAGATCTGTTGGAGCATGTTCAGAGGAGGGCCACAAAGATGATCCAGGGAGGGGCTGGAGCACCTCTGCTACGAGGACAGGTTGCGGGAGCTGGGATTGTTCAGTCTTGAAAAGAGAAGACTTCAGAGGGACCTAATAGCTGCCTTCCAATACCTGAAGGGAACCTACAGGAAGGCTGGGGAGGGACTTTTTACAAGAGTGTCCACTGATAGGACAAGGGGAAATGGGTTTAAGTTGAAGGAGAACAGGTTTAGATTAGATCTTAGGAAGAAATTCTTCAGTAGTAGGGTGGTAAGACTTCGGAATAAATTGCCCAGAGAGGTTGTGGCTGTCCCCTCTCTGGAGGTGTTCAAGGCCAAGTTGGACGGAGCCTTGAGTAGCCTGATCTTGTTGAGAGGTGTCCCTGCCCATGACAGGGAGGTTGGATTAGATGATCTCTAAGGTCCCTTCCAGCCTATGCCGTTCTATGATTCTACGAAATTTCTGTCTACATGTATTTATGGAAAATTAAGCATAAGTTAAGACATAGGTAGTAGGTTACACAGGCTTACATGGCTTAAGACATGTAGTTTCTCACAAGAACATGTCATCTTAGTTCTGTTTGCTTTGTCTTTGCTAGCTACTTCTCATATATTTCTCAGTACTTTATATGAAAAACTAAGCCTGTTCAAATACGCCAAGTTACAAAACAAGAATCTGGATACTTAACTATCCTGCAAGCCCCTTCTGATACACATACCTCTGCAAACTTTGTTTTCTTTAGAGGTGGAAATGTATCCAAATCATCCCATATCTGTTTCTCAGTCTCTAAAACTATTAAAATTAAATGTAGTCTTGACTAATGAGGGCTACAATATTTCCCATTAGTAAGAAATGTGACAGTGTTGGATAATATTGCAAGAAGCCAGAAATAATTAGCACTACTGAGATACTATTTGAGAGTGTGATGTTTATCTCAAGGGGGAAGGAAAAAAAAAAACCACCTCAAATATTTTATAAATTTGCTTTAGATGCACACAGAAAGAATCCAAAAACCCACTTGAAATTGTTAAAGATGTCCTGGAAATTTTAGTGTATGTTGTTTAAAACTGTTCTACCAGGAGCTGTGGATTCATAAGTAAATGTCCGAATGCATCAATAACAGACTGAAGGATTCCCAGCACATCATTGTACATGACAGAAGAGGAACAAGGACTGTATATACACCTCTGAAAACTGAGAAAAACAGACATTGTTTGATAAAAGAGAATTGCTGGAGATAAAAAATTAAACATGTTATTTGAATCCCTGAGTATCTGATGGGCTAGCATCTCCAATGAGATAAAAAAGAGAATGGAATTGTGAATTTTTACATTGTATTTATGTTGGTATTTATCTTATGTGAGGGTTCCTCTGGTGACTGGTGAGAGATAAGAAAGCATTGTTCTGCCTCCCTCTGAAACACACATGATTATGAGAACTAGTGATATGCTGTAAAGTGGCATAAAGTGGGACTACAGTCTCTGATCTCACATCTCCTGCATGCTCAAGACTTACCCATGCACCAACGGGCAGGGAATGGCAGGGAAGTTTTGCCACAGGTCAAGCCCTTTGAAATCTCCTTTTGGGAGTGTTAAGGGGGTCTATTTCTTAGGAGTAAGTGGGAGTCACTATTGCAGGGTCCAGAGATGTCTGAGATTGCTCCTGACTCTCTTCCAACAACAGTTGCCACCCGCCTATTGACCTATGGGTCCATTGATGTGTGTGGACAAGCCTTTGGAGTAGCTGTCCTGTGGATCTTTCTGGATTGAAAGCTTCAAAGAGAGAGCCGTCTATGGGAAGAGCAGACTCTACAGTCTCTGCTGATATCACTTTTTTCTCTTCCATCTCTGACATGAACCCACGACTCTTGCCGCTGAACTCAGCTGACCAGTTTCTAGAAGTGGCCTAGTATGAGGAAGAAGGGTTGAGCTTGAATCAAGAGTAAGGAAGTTCTAAGAGGATCACAGTTCTTGTGCTTTGGTCCATGGTCTTTATTTCCTGGATGTATTTGTATCCATTTCAGTGAAGCATGTTGCCTGTACCAGCTGGAAAGGGTAGGAGCACAGGTGCAAAGTCCCGACCACCAACCTGGGCCCATTCATCCATAGCACAGGAGCCTCAGAGAGGTGTGATGCAGCCAATATCTCTCAATGAGGTATTCTCAGATGAATCAGACCGTGCAATGAATACTGTTTGAATGTGAGACATACAGATGGTCTCCTCCTGGATATACACAGCTCCCCTTGCACAGAGTTAGTATTCTAATTTATTCATGCAAAGGCAGAAGGAAAGATTCAGATCTAACACAACACGTGTCTAAAGGTGCAAAACCTGATAAGAGATCCTTGTCCTTGCATACAAGGAAGGGAGAAGGACCAACTGTTCTTCCACTCCACTTAATACATATGTTCTCTTATTAACATTACATATGTTTCTCTTAATCGAGGATGCACTCGATTTTATTCCCTGCTTGCACTGGTCAAACATCTAGTGCCACTGGACTTCACACCACCATCACTGCTCCAGCTTGCTGTATCCCTTAGATTCTTATCAAAAATATATAAGCACCAAAATAATTACAGATAGCTCACACTTATTATGGCTCTGTGTCAGGAATCTCTTGACAAAACAGCCTAGCCGTGAGCACTGCTTTAATCACTCTCAGTGAGTCTTCAGAAAACTTGATTTACATTGTAGCTGTTGCCTGCCTCCATTTTATCAGCGTTTATTCTCTGGCTAAAATCATTACAGTAAAACCATAGTGTGCGTGTGACTTCGAGAACACCACCTTTAAAGGAAAATAATTTTTGGCCTAACTGCAACTATGCTGATGTTGTGCTACAATCTGGCTTTGACTCTGCAGGATAGCGATGAATAATAAACTCTATATAGAGTCCATTAACCCACAGGTAAATTTTTGGTATTCTTGTCTTGGCACAAAACCTTGCATTTTCTTGTTATTTTCAAAGTTAGTATGCAAACAAGGATTAAGGCTATAATCATGATGTGCTGAAGTAGTAGCCTGTTCTTACTCTGGGTACAAATATTTAATACTGTGTGTTTATGTCATCTCCTTACCTGCAGTGCTGGTGGCTTGTGGGATTTCATATTACCAGTTTTCTTTAAACTATAAAATCTTAACATAAAAAAACTATGTATCTATCTCTGTAGGCCTTTATATCTTTATCTAGCTAAATATATCAAACTCAGCTGCAGAAAGCTGAAAGCCAGCAGGTAACTTAACTAAAGGGTTAAAATAAAAGATTATGAGAACACCATGAAGCAAACGTCTCAGTAATTCAAACAAAAACTCGTAAGAATCATAAAATCATAAAATGGTTAGGATTGGAAGGGATCTTAAAGATTATCTAGTTCCAACCACCCTGCTATGGTCAGGGACACCTCCCACTAGATCAGGCTGCTCAAAGCCTCCTCCAACCTGGCCTTGAACACTTTCAGGGATGAGGCATCCACAGCTTCTCTGGGTAACTTATTCCAGTGCCTCACCACCCTCACAGCGAAGAATTTCTTCCTTAGATCTCATCTAAATCTGCCCTTCTTCAGTTAAAGTCTACTACCTCTTGTCCTATCACTACATGCCCTTGCAAAAAGTCTCTCTCCAGCTTTCTTATAAGCCCTCTTTAAGTACTGGAAGGCTGCCATAATCACATTTTTTAAAAAAATTTAAAAAGCAGTTCTTTTGAAATTTATCAAATTATTCACAAACACCAAATAACTATCCCACGCAATCTTGCTGTGACTGAGAATGCTTTTTTTTTATTAGATAAACTTTCCTTTCATTTAAATGCTATTTAAAATAAGAATGGATCATATATGTTTTATTTCTTTGTTTGAACTTCAGTATGAAACATGTCCTGTTATTCAAACAGAGACTGGTTTAGGCAACCCTCTGATTAGAGGAAGGAGAGGAGGTCTCCTCGCTCCCCTGGGAGTAATCAAGGGTTCACCAGAAGAGAAGGTGAAGAGTAAGAAGTAAGGCAGACTAAGGTAAACTTATCTGAGGAGCACAGACATTGGAGCACCAGCAGAAGAGAAGAGAGGGAATGGGTCTCAGTCACACCCCTGAGATGAGGAGCATCTCCCTGCAGACCCAAGAGGACTGCATAGAATCTGTTCCTTTTCAGGAAGACTCTGAGTTAGTTGAAACCGAACACAAGAGCAAGGGCACATCCTTTAAGGGTACAGCAGTAGGAGGAGACTGATTTATCAGACTTGCTTTTCTGTTCTGGCTTAGTCATTTTGAGTTCTATATTTTAAAAAGGTAACTATTCTGTTTTATAGTCTAATAAAATCTGACTTGGATTTAAGACTTTCTTGGTCCTATAGAGAAACCTTGCTTCCACTATTAGCGGAAGTTTTAGGCAGGTCCAACTCATAGCTCCAGCTGATTTGCATCCCCATGACAGAGATCATCATGGTTTATTAAATAATTTAAAAAGAGTGTACACGAGCACTCTCTTGTATGTGTGTATGTTTTGTTTATATTTCACTATAAATAAATTGGAAATCTGAAAATCTAAGGACAAAAACTGGCTTAATAATGACTGTGTTTGTGATTTTGCGACTTCAGAATTACTCATTTTTCACCAAAACCTGCATACAGCTTTTCTATTCTTTATCATAGAATTAATAGTCTTGACCTCGTTCCAGAAAGCCCTTGAAAGTCCACTGATGTAATATGTAAGGGTAAGGAATTATTACTTACAACTACTGGTTAATATACCCCTAGCACTAGCATGATACCAGAGGCACTGAAATTATATTGTGATTAAGTGAGCAGCTGCTCTGAGTGATAAATACGTTGGCCTGTGTTTGATAAAAAGTTTTAACAAACAGAATGTCCCTGTCTTTGCAAACTTCCTCTTTTTTTTCCAAACATCTGTAATACACTAGCAACGTGTATCGGAGGGCTTTATAAAACGATGTCAAGTTCTTTGTTTCCTCATGCACAGAATTAATTTTTCCACTCACATTCATTATTTTCCAATTATTTCATTTCCGTTTCCTCTCTTTCCCTTCACCTCTTTTTAAGGTCTTTATGTAGGTCTGGCATGTAACTAAGGCAAATTCCCAGACTGATTTAAACTACTTCAATTGAAATGGTAGGATTTGAATATTTTCTACAACTCCATGAGATGTCTAAAACACAATCAGACTTTGGAGATTTTTATAACAATAATGAATAAAAATTCATTTTTTAGCTATGTGAACTTTTTTTTTGCCCCAATGATAAATGAATTTGCTTCCTATTTGCTGAGAACTATAAATTTAGGTCAGAGAAACAGCCAATTCTCCTCATCTCTTTCTAATAGGCATTTCGTAGCATAGTTTGGGGAGTTTTTTGTATTTACATTTTTAGCAAATTACTACTTCTATTTTCTTTTTCTTGTGATTAAATAAAATCTCTTTTGTCCATCTCTTCCTTCTTATGTCTTCCTTCCTAATGCACCAGGGATGTTTAAGACACAATCATGATCTACATATTGGTTTAATGAAACGCTTCCCATTGGATTTTTTTTTCATAGATGTTGTGAATTTTGAGGGTCCACAGTGTGCTGTTATATTATCTCAGTAACAACATAGAACTTATGTATACCTTCTTTACAAGGAAATATATTTTTTTTCCGTTCAAAAGATTCTGACCAGTGAAGTTTTAGATGTTCTTGATTTCCATTTTCCAGCTTAAAATGCTTCCTAAGTTATGTATCTTAAAATTAAAAGTCACTGATTGCAAAGCATCTTTATACAAAATTACAATAAGTCTTTGAAGAACATTTAACAGAAGAAATAAAAGCTAGTAATTCTTTCTCACAGTATATGAGGAGCAGAAAACTTATCAGCAAGTATTTTGGGCTAGTTGGAGATCAACATAGAAAAAGGAGGCTCGGAAAAGATCAGAAACTTGCACAGAAACTAGATCAGTTCTCTGTCTGGGTTCACCATAGAGGAATATAGGAAAATTCCCATGCTTGATGCTTTCTTTCTGCGGGAATGATCAGATCATTTGCTGAAAACTGAAAAGAGTGTAAACAGAGCAAGAAACAAACTCACAAATTAAGAAAAATAAATCACCAGAGCCAGATGGCATTTATCCAAGAGTTATAAAAAATGAATGGAGGCATCTCTAGAACTATGAAGGTTAGCATAGTGTTGCTTGCTTGTAATTGTCTTGGTCTGACATCGGATTTTAAAGAGGTTTCCAGTATGACTCTGGGAGCTACAGATCTATAAACCTGATGTCACTAAGGACCAAATGGCAGGAACTTTAATAAAGAAGAGAACTAGTGAGCACTGGTAAACATGATCTACTTAAGAAAAGTCAACATAGTTGTTTTTTTTAAATAAATAAGGCAGAACTAGACACAATCACTGCTGTTCTTTGAGTTGGTATAAGAACATGTAGATAAGCAAGTTAGTCTACATTTCTGAAAGACTTCTGACAAAGCTCCTTACCTGCAGGCTCTTAAGGAAACTAAGCTGCCATGGAATAAAATGGAAGGTCCTCGTTTGGATAAATAACTGTTTAAAAGAAAGAAAACAAAGGGAAAGAACAAACAGTTCTTACAATGAAGAAGAATCATCAGAGAAGATTCTGCAGAGTTTGCTTAACTGTCTGGGTAGTGATGTCCTACTTGTCTCTTATATGACATCATATCTCTGTGTCCATTTGTTGCTGGCATATAATTCCTCTTCTTTGAAATGACTCTCTGCATTCAGCCTTCGGTTGATTCTTTCTTCTCTGTAGAGTCTTTTGTCATCAATCTTCTATTTAATTTGGTCATGGAAGAATCTTTAACTTGATTCTTACCCCTAACTTCTTTGGTTTTCCATCATTCTTCCTTTCTGTCCATTCAAGTCTTTATAAATTTCAGGACAATTCCCCACTGAAACATACTGAATGTTCTCAGTGCTTTGTCACAATGACGTGCAAGATGACAATGCCAATTTGCTGATGATGTCAAAGCACTGGTGCATCATCTCCCATCACATGGCAAGTTAGTGACTGGCTGTTACCATTGTTACTTCATCCTTCCTTGAACAGAGAGTGACAGCCTCAACTGCACTTCAGCTTCCAGTTCAAATGTTTGCACCTTTGGAATCATTAGTTACGCTTGCTGGCTTTTATTGTTCTACCTGGAGGCTTTGGTGCTTTTCCTTGGTGTCATGGTCTAGAACCAGCACTGTTATCCTTTTCTGTGCTATATGTTCCTATCTGGATGTAAATTCCTTTATTATTTACTGACTTGTAAAGCACTCCTTAAGCCTTGCTAGTGGTAAAAAGAAATGCCATGATGTTCCATGTTCCTCTCACGGGTACTTTAAATGTTTTCACTTAAAAAAAAAGATTAAAATCCTTCAAAAAGTTCAGGTGCTTTTTCTTCTTTAGAATTAGATGTCTGGCTGCTCTGCTTATTGGCAGGGGAAATCAACCCTTTAGTTATTTAAATCATTTGAAACATGGATTATAGGAGCATTAAAATCTCGAACTTTTTCTGATGTTAGGAATTAAGTATGATGTCTACCAATTTACACAGAGTAGGCAATTTCCGGAGTATAGCTGTATAAACATGAGAAATTTCTGCCAAAAATATTTCCATGATAAAAGTATGCAAATTTAACTACAATTACTGTTTAAAAATTATATTCCTATCTGAAATACGGTGCTGAAATATTGATATTCTATATGGAAGACATATAAAATTATATCCCTGCCACTTTGTTGTTTTAACAAAGCAACGCTGATAAAGAAGTGATGTTAACAATTGATTCTAAAACTAAGGGTAATAACTTTTTACTTCTAGTACATTAAAATAAAGACAATTTCTTATACGAGAAATGTGATTTTTTTTATGAAAGGATGATTTAACAATGATTTATTTTTTTAATTGTTTATTTTTAGGTTCATATGGTTCATTAAGTTTTGCCTGAAAAGCTGTTAAAATTACTACAGGGAAAAGGTGCTTGCACAAAACCAAGAAGAATCTGAATTTATTCAGATTTATTTATTAATGAAAATAGTTCATTTTATGACACAATGATGGAACTCCAGGACAGGATGAATGGCAAGCACTGTTTGCATCTTGGATGTAGTTCCAAGCAATTCATTAACAGCTTCATCTCTATTTTAATTTATTCACATATTTCATATATATTTACATTTCAATAACATTAAATCACTATGTTACTTAACCCCTGTCCAGATTCTTTAATATCAAAACAGCTAATCTTTCCCCAGATGTATTCTGCTACAAATAGCTGTTTTCTCTCATTCTTCTGTAGCTGAGCTATTGTACCACAGGGCAATGAAAATATTCTCCAGTCTCTTCAACCTGCCATTTCATTATATTGATGAACCAAGTCCTCAACTAGTGAAAAAAAAATGCTATGTCAAAAGTAAATCACACTTTTCTTACATCTGCTACCAAAGCTTTACTTTACTACGCTTCTGTTTTACAAAGCCAGACTCTTTTCCTGTTGGTGTCCAAATAAAATCAGCTATACGAATAACAAGTAAAGATGAAGACAATCCAAAGAAACATGAAGCAGTTACCTAAGACATTAAAATCCTACTTTTACATTATAAGCATTTCAAGTCACATTCTAGTTCATATGTGAAGTTTCAAGGACACAATATATTGCTGTGATCTGTCCACAAGTTAATGTGAACCTGAAGAGTCTTACCAGTATCCTGGCAAAAAGAAAAATCTCCTTCAGAGTTTTATTGTTATTGTTTTGACACCTTTGTCACACCCCAAGAAATGCATAAAATCATTAAATTTTCAAGAGTATGTGTGTGTATATATATATACGTATATAAAATATATAATTTTATTTTTTCTTAATGGAAACACAGATTCATCTTTCGCAGCATTTGCTAGAAACAAACTGCTAAGATAAGGGCTTCCTTTTGCAGAGTTAAGAATAATCCTAGGTTTGTGAAACTGATAATATTTTCCTGCATTCTAAGGGCAGTGAGTTTCCCTGGAAGATGTACCTAAGACACTGCAGCTTTAGCACCAACTTGGCAGCTCAGGATTCTTTTCTCCAGCTGTGTTGCTGTGGAAAAACTGGGCATATGACTTTCACAGAGGCTCCACACAAGTGTGATAATCTTTCTGCTTTTTTGTTAGTTTGTGATCTCAACCAGAAGGACATTGTATTAATGAAAGAGAAATGGAAAAATAAATCAATTACAACATGACTCAAATTACTTTTGCCAAATATTAGAAAGATGCGATCTCTGTACATGGTGAAAAATCTGATGAGTTTATATATTGCTTCTGTTTTTAATTATAAGCTGACAAACTAACTTGTAATAAATGCTTCATTTTTGTTTTTCCTCAGTTTTTCAAAATAGACATGAATTCTGATAATATTTTGAATACGTCAAACAAACAAAATAATTAGTTCATTTGGAGAGTATTTACAGGTGGTTGGTCTTTGAAAAGTTAAAGTTTTACTGCATGTCTTTGAACACATGGAAACACATGACAGCATTTCTTTTACCTATGTGAGCATTATGCAACATTTTCTACTGAGAATATCTAAAATTTAAAATTAATTTAAGATATCTAAAAACCATAATGATACATAGCTCTGATATTGACTCTTTTTAAGCAGTCATATTAGTTAAATAAAGTACTCTCTCTCGGGGACAAATCAATTTAATTTATTATCAGTTACTTCAGAGAGGATAATGAGAAACAAAGCCAGATCTTTAAAACACCTCCCCACTCCTCCCTTCTTCCCAGCTGTATCTCCTCCCCCCACAGTGATGCAAGGGGACGAGGAATGGGGGGGAGGGCAGTTGCAGATCAGTTCATCACATGTTATTTCTGTTGCTCCTTCCTTAAAGGGGGAGGACTCCTTACACTCTTTCCCTGCTCCGATGTGGGGCTCCTCCTGACAGGAAATAGTGCTCCACAAACTTCTCCAATGTGATTCCTTCCTGTAGGATTCAATCCTTACCCATCAGATTGCTCCAGTGCAGGCTTTTCCCACATGGTCACAGTTTCTTAGGGTGCAGCCACCCACTCTGGTGTGGAGTCCTCCATGGACTTCAGATGCACCTCTGCTCCATCATCAGTCTCCATCAGCGTGGGAGATCCTTCCCATGGAGATAATCCTCCATGAACTTCCTTGGGTACAGGTATCTCTATTCTAGCATGGGATCCTCCACAGGCTGCAGATGGGTCTCTGCTCCCCTGTTAATCTCCATGGGCAGCAGGGGGCCCACCTGCTGTCTCACCATGAGCTACAAGGGAATATCAGCTCCGGCACACCTCCCACTCCATCTTCACTGGCCTCGGTGTTTGTGTAGCCATTTGTCTCAGATCTCAGTGCCCTCTGTGCTGCAGCCGTGCTGGGCCCGATCAGCTCGACAAACCGTGGCAGTGCCAGCAGGACGAACTCTGCCCAGTGGGCACCCCAGAAGCGGGGCACTTCGGAGTTCTTCAAGCCACATCGTTGCAGTCATCTCCAGTCAAGCGGCGGAGGCCCAGCGTAGGCAGCTCCCTGCCCGAGAGGCTGGGGGGGGTCAGCTCTCCACCTTCCCCCTCTCTTTACTGCAGGTCCCACCTTGTTCAGGTTCCTCTGTTTCCTTCTTAAATATGACATTCACAGAGGCTCTGATTGGCTCAACCGTGGCCAGAGAGGAGGTGGGGTCCGACCTACCCAGACACTGGTCCAACTGGTTTTGGAGCCGCGGAAGCTTCTTACATTTCCTTACAGAGGTTACCTCTGCAGCCTCTCCCCTGCTACCAAAACCCCACTACATAAACCCAACACAATCAGCAATAGATTGAATTTATGAGAATAAGTATAGTTATGGGTAACTAAATACAAAGTTGAGACAAGAACGCTCAAAAATGACAGAATCACAGCATAATTTAAATTGGAAGGTGCTTCTGGAGTCCTCTGATCCAACTTCCATCTCACAGCAGGGCTAACTTCAAAGTCGTATCAGATGGCTCAGGATCGGTATTTCCCATTTTTGAGGATGAATTTAAAAGACTGTAATTGTGCTGATTACATGTATTGGTATGGAAATTAGGAATTGGAGCTCAGCTAGTCATACACAGAATGACAATGTCTGACCCAAAAGACATATAACTTAAATCAACAAAGGAAACTGAGTAAACAACCCAAGCCAACTGATGGAAGCAACTCAAATAGTCTTAAGACCATCGTCAACAGTAAGCAATGATCAGTGTGTCAGCTTTTTAATTTTCGAACACAGCATCAAAAAGTTTAGCACCATCATAAAAGTTTAGCACTATCATTAGAGACAGGACAAGAGGACCTCAAGTTGCACCAGGGGAGGTTTAGATTGGATATTAGGAAAAATTTCTCCACCGAAAGGGTTGTCAAGCATTGGAACAGGCTGCCCAGGGAAGTGGTTGAGTCACCATCCCTGCAGATATTTAAAAGATTTGTAGATGTGACTCTTGGGGACATGGTTTGGTGTTGGACTTGGCAGTGTTAGGTTAACAGTTGGACTCGATGATCTTCAAGGTCTCTTCCAACCTAAACGATTCTATGACTCTGTGATTCTATCAGTTTTCAGTCTTGGGGAGAACCAGATCAATAGATGGTTTTCCCAGGAAAAGCATTACAGCAGATCAAGCTCTGCCAGTTACAGTCTAGAGACTGAAAGGTTGGCATTGCAAGTAGTAATGTTGATTAGTGTGGTGAAAAAAAGGAAGAAACCCTAGGATACACCTGTAATGCAATTATCAGATCTGATTGTGACTTGGTTGAGTTATCTGAGCTAGCAATGATTTAGCTACATCAGATGGCAACTACAGAGGAAATAACTTATGGACTACAGACATTGTGTGAACCTTCAGATTTCCTAGTGCAATAAGAATGCTATTCATTTAATTCTCTCTTGTAAAGTCTTTTAAAATGTGAAACAAATGCTTCTTTTTTCAGCCAGCTAGGGCTATGAATATCTTGGTCTAGTGGGACTGACAACAAATGTGAATGTTGTTCACTGCTGTAGAATTAATAACTTCAAAGGTATTAAACAACGATTTATTTTACTAGGACAATCAATTGGCTGAATTCAAGAGGCTGAATGCAATTTATTATTGATTATTTTTATATGTATAATTTATTTTTGCTCATGGATCTAATAGTATGTCCCATAATCATCTGTTGACTCTATTTTAAAACTCTAAGTCTACAATACCATTTATGTTTTAGGAGAGCTCTGGCGAAAGTAAAAAAAATACCTACAATTTCCTTTTCCTGAAATACAGGGCACACACTAAAATTAAAATTAATTTTGAATTCAAATTATCCACTGCTGGATTGCTGTTTTTTTGTGTATTCAACTCTGCTATTCTACAGAAAAACTAAGTTTGCATCAAAGTTTGCCCCAAAAATAGTTCTTTTTTCACAGCCTGACTATAAGGTAATCAATGCTGTATTCGAAGTTTATCTTAAGAAATTCACTAGGAACAGTCTGCAACTTCGTCAATTTGGAGTACCATGGCTTTAGTCTACGCGTCTTGATGAATAATTCAACCTCATCATAGAAGCAGCACAATGAGTTTGAAGAGTAATACTAGTGAATAAATGAAGATGATTAAGATGCTAGTGAACAGAGAAGATGCAGAGCGCTCACCAGTGTGATGAACAGGAGCCAATCTATCTCATTTTATTTCAGCATAGGACTGATCTTCACAGTGGTTAAACGCAGGCACCAGAGGCAGGACACCATCACATCTCTTTACATGAAGTTGCTGCTCAGAAGACATAGACACATGTTCAAATTTCCTTTTTTCTTGACCGCTAAGGCTCTGTCTGTACTGGACATTAGCAATAATCTTGTTTAGCACCAGGAGTAGTTCACGTAACAGAAGCATACCTATTGATTTTAAAAGGAGGTAGACTCTCCTTTTTGACCAACTATCAAAAAAATGAATGAAGCGTGCTTACCTTAATGTCTTTATAAATTCATTAACAATGGCATCCAAATCTGTCTTTCGTTCCCTGATGTCCCCAAACCAGTGAAACAGAAGGAGAAATGAAACCCGTCTTTCCTTTGCTCCAGCTGTGAGACCAAAACATGGTAAGTGGAATTTACTACCCTCACTCTCTACCTTTAACAATTTTTTCCACTCTACTCTTCAGAAAACTTTTCCCAATTAAAAAATATACTGTAAACATGACTTAAACTTCCTAAAAGCTTGGAGCATGACAGAAGAAAACATTTTTATCAAATTTGCTATTTGTCAGGGGAGAAGAGAAAGTCCAGTCAGAATAATTGGCAGGTTAATTTGATTCTGAAATCCAAACTAAAAATAGTAGCAGCATAAGTAATCTCAGGTCTCAGATCTTTTCTTTTTGTTTTCTCCTGAAACACCAAATTAATTCAATTAGTTGAAATATGCCATGCGTATTTAATGAGACAATTTGAAATGGGAGTACTACCTTTTAGCCTTGAGAATTCTAATGACATCATTAAGGTTGTTTATAGAAATCTACGAAATTAAATGATTGCTATTAAACACCGTCATCTCTGAGATGGAGGCTGAATGACTCCTGGGTCTGATAAGAAGAAACAGTCTTTCGTTTCTAGATCACTGCTTTGAATTCAAGCCAGGATCACAACAATAGGAAGTTATTATCAACAAAAGACAGACGGCATGCTCTATGAAAGGAGTTTATGGTGTCAGGCAGTTTCCTAGGGTGCCGGTTGCTTACTCGGAAGTGTGTTTTGCATGCAGTATTGCTCTACAAGGACGTTAAGATCAAGCTACCACCTAGCTGAGAGTACAGTCCCTACTCTGCAGAGAGAACTTAGTTCCAAGGATCAGCAAATACCTGACTTCCACCAAAATTAAAGTGATTTTCTAAACCAGAAAGTAATGGCCTCTGCCTCATCGCTACAGACTTACTTGTCAGGTGATCTGGACTCATGGCTGGACCTGGTGACCGTCACCAGACCTGCTCTGCTTACCTTGCTCAGATCTGCAGGATCATTCCCTTGCTAGTGATGCCTATGTCTTTGCCTGCTTTGCTATTGTGCATGCTCCCGGCTACCTTTCTCTTGCAAAGTAGCCTTGCCCTTGCTACTCCCTGACCCTGTGTTTTGGGTATAATCAGCAGGGTTTGGGTAGCAAGAGCCATGGGGTACCCTGTGTGGAAAGAGGCGATCAGCCAGTCACAGTCAGCTCCGGCTGACTTGGCAAAAGCCAACACCATCCCACTGCATGCCAAAACTTCAGCCCGAGGAGAACATGGGACATTCGAGAAAGGTCTAGTGGTAGGAGACATAGAAAGAGCTCCTGCTAGTGGCAGGAGACACAGGAGATGTGAGGACACCCACAGGAGGGGACACAGAGGAAGATACAGGAGGAGGGATACAGAAGATGGTATTTTGGGGGACACAGCTGAAGATCTTGCCTTAGACAGAAGCACTCCTTGCTGTAGCAGGTACAGCCTGAAGGGACTGCAGCCTGTGGAGGATCCACAGTAGAATATAGAAAATGAGTAAGAAAGAAGGAGCAGCAGAAAAAATGAGTAAGAAGTAAGGAGCGACAGGAAGAAACCACTATTTGAGTTGTCTTTGTTTCTCAATACTTGAATCAGTAATTAAAAGTTTATGTTATCTGGCAATAAAATAAATTTTGTGAAATTCTTAGAGTTGAGGTTTATTTTGCTCATGACATCCTGGCAAACTGAACAACATCAAGTTGCACAGAATTGTTCTCAAAAAAACTAGTGCAGTATTCAGCCTCTTAAGGTCCTGGTACGAAAGGCTGTGTTTAGAAGATCAGCATGCTTCTAGATATTCCAGAGACATCTTTTTAATGACAGTGTTAACGTATAGATGGATGAAATCTTTTGCATGTGGGAGAGGTGAACAAAGAGGTTACCTGTTCAGAGCAATTTTCTGGAGCTCACCTCTCAGTTCTGCTTTTTCAACTATTGGTCTAACCAGTCTCTAATCTAGTTGTGCGAGACACAACAAATCCCTACCATGCACATTTGAAAATACGTAACATCTCACCAAACCTTTAAATATCAAGGTGTATCTCCTGGAATAACAGTTGGCAAAAAAAAATAAATCTCATTTCCTTACAATATTAATACATATTCTAGAAAACTGAGTGGATGACAAACAATGCCAAAATATCGTTAATGAAGAACACATCTTTTCACACAGTTTGGTACTTCTAAGCTCTGACATGCCATTTCTAAAAATACAGGTTTTATTCAAATGATTATTTATGGAATTTGGCTTTAGTTTTTGTCATAAACATTAAGAAATTACAGTTTATATGAAGAGTTCTGTATTATAGAATCATAGAATGGCATAGGCTGGAAGGGTCCTTAGAGATCATCTAATCCAACCTCCCTGTCGTGGGCAAGGACGCCTCTCAACAAGATCAGGCTACTCAAGGCTCCATCCAACCTGGCCTTGAACACCTTCAGGGAGGCCAATCCACAACCTCTCTGGGCAATCTATTCCAAATTCTCACCACCCTCGTACTGAAGATATTCTTCCTAAGATCTAATCTAAACCTGTTCTCCTTCAACTTAAACCCATTTCCCCTTAACCTATCAGTGGACGCTCTTGTAAAAAGTCCCTCCCCAGCCTTCCTGTAGGTTCCCTTCAGGTATTGGAAGGCAGCTATTAGGTCCCCCCGAAGTCTTCTCTTTTCAAAGCTGAACAATCCCAGCTCCCGCAACCTGTCCTCGTAGCAGAGGTGCTCCAGCCCCTGGATCATCTTTGTGGCCCTCCTCTGAACACGCTCCAACAGATCTATGTCTCTCTTATGGTGGAGACACCAGAACTGGACGCAGTATTCGAGGTGGGGTCTCACAAGAGCAGAGTAGAGGGGGAGAATCACCTCTCTTGACCTGCTGACCACGCTTCTCTTCATACATCCCAGGATGCGGTTGGCCTTCTGAGCCGCATGAGCGCACTGCTGGCTCATGTTGAGCTTCTCATCTATAAACACCCCCAAATCCTTCTCTTCAGGGCTACTCTCAACCCACTCTGTGCCCAGTTTGTATTTGTGCCTAGGATTGGCCCGACCCAGGTGAAGGACCTTGCATTTTGACTTTTGACTCACATACCTATAAAATCCTTTTCTGTTATTTCTAATATCGCTGGCCAGATTTGACTCTGTCAGGGCCTTAGCTTTTCTAACCTGGTCTCTGAGTACATGAGCAACTTCCTTGTACTCATCCCAGGTTACCAGTCCCTGCTTCCATGCTTTGTGTACTCCCCTTTTGTATTTGATTTTAGCCAGGAGTTCTTTGTTTATCCACATAGGTGTCCTGGTATTTTTACCCAATTTCTTCCTTTTAGAGATGCAATGCCTTTGAACTTGGAGGAGATGATCCTTGAAAGTCAACCAGCAATCTTGGGCTCCCAGTCCCTCCAGGGCTTTATCCCATGGCACACTACCAAGGAGGTTCCTGAAGCGGCAAAAGTCAGCTCTTCTGAAATCGAGGGTTTCAAGCTTGCTGAGCTTCACCCTCTTAGCTGCCCTTAGGATCTCAAACTCCACTATCTCATGGTCACTGCAGCCAAGGTTGACCATGAGTTCAACATTACCTACCAGCCCTTCCCTATTGACGAGAACGAGGTCTAACACGGCACCTCTCCTCATTGGTTCCTCTATCACTTGGATAAGGAAGTTATTGTTAATGTATTCCAGGAATCCCCTGGATTGCTTGTTCCCTGTCGTGTTGTTTTTCCAACTGATGTCGAGGTGGTTAAAATCCCTCATGAGGACCAGGGCTTGTGAACGAGCAGCAACTCCTATCTGCCTATGTAGGGCCTCATCCACTTGGTCCTCCTGATTGGGTGGTCTGTAGCACACCCCCACTGTAAAGTCTCCTGCCCTTCCTTTCACTCTGGCCCACAGGCACTCGGTTCTTTCGTCATCACTTGCCAGGTGGAGCTCCATGCATTCCAGCCGTTCATTGACATAGAGGGCAACACCCCCTCCTCGTCTCCCCTGCCTGTCCTTCCTGAACAGTTTATACCCCTCTAGTCCAACACACCAATCGCAGGAGTCATTCCACCATGTCTCTGTGATGCCAATCAGGTCATAGCACTGCAGGCTCACAAGCATCTCCAGCTCCTCTTGTTTATCGCCCAAGCTGCGGGCATTCATATAGGGGCATTTGAGTTGGGGCCCTGATGAGGTACCCGGAACCCCCTGTAGATACTCAGATGTTTCCACAGTAACCAACCCCTCAACAACCCCTGTGCTCCGTCCGCAACCTGGCATGACACCTTGATCCCTTTCTAATTCACAAGACTGCACGATCTTGCTAGTGCATTCCTCCCCCACAAGCACTGGCATACTGCATTCCGGCTCCCTTCCAGTGATCCTGATTTCACCCCCACCCCCTTTCATACCTAGTTTAAAGCTATGACTGAAATTAAGACTGAAATTATGACTGAAATTGGCTGAAAAAGTGGCACTGAGCTAGTTTAAACCATTGTGTTGCATGCTAGCTGTTCCCAGGGAAACTTTTTTGAAGTGCCTAGTATGTCCTTTCTTACATTTTTAACAGTTTCTCCAAATTATAGCATGCTAATGCAAACTGTATGAAAGGATGATTCTTAGATTGTCACAGCCTCTGAAAATACTGAATGGGTTAATGATTCTCTCTCTTTACAGAATATTTCCATTGTGATGTTACTTAAACTATTCTTTTTCTTTTCTCTTTCTAGAACTGCGTTAGAAAATTGCAGTGGTTATAAATCTTTCCCTATGGCTTTTCCAGCTGGAAATGCCAAGGTGCATTCACCATTTACCTTCATAGGCCTGCTTATGGCAGATATTACGAATGAGGTGAAATATATGTCAATGTCGTGCAGCACTATTGTGACTTATCACTGCAGCTATCTTTGAAAATAACCTTTACAACATCAGAAGTATAATCTTTTACTATTTCTAGTATTTAAAAACTTGTTTTATTCTCAAGCTTCCTCCTCCAAAGAAAAAAATTTAAATGGCATTTCAAGAAATTGCAGGTAACCTTCAATCACCTCTCCAGACTGCTGTGACAATGAGTGAACAGACACCTATAGACACATAATCACAAATGGAGAAATGGAGAAACTAAGGCACATAGAAAACAGGGAGATGATTGGTGACAGCCAACATGGCTTCACTAAGGGCAAATCCTGCATGACTAATTTGGTGGCCTTCTATGATGAGGTTACGGCATTGATGGATAAGGGAAGAGCAACTGACATCGTCTACCTGGACTTATCCAAAGCGTTTGATACTGTCCCACACGACATCCTTGTCTCTAAAATGGAAAGACATGATTTTGATGGATGGACCACTCAGTGGATAACCAATTGGCTGGATGGTCGCACTCCAAGAGTTGTGGTCAATGTTTCAATGTCCAAGTGGAGGCCAGTGACGAGTGTTGTTCCTCAGGGGTCAGTACTGGAGCCAGTGCTATTTAACATCTTTCTTGGTGACATGGACAGTGGGATCAAGTGCACCCTCAGCAAGTTTGCAGATGACACCAAGTTGTGTGGTGTTGTGGACACGCTGGAGGGAAGGGATACCATGCAGAGGGACCTTGACAGGCTGGAGAAGTGGGCCTGTGAGGACCTCATGAAGTTCAACAAGGCCAAGTGCAAGGTCCTGCACGTGGGTCAGGGCAATCTCATGCACAAGTACAGGCTGGGCGGAGAATGGATTGAGAGCAGCCCTGAGGAAAAGGACCTGGGAGTGCTGGTGGATGAGAAGCTCAACATGAGCCAGCAATGCGCGCTGGCAGCCCAGAAAACCAATCGTATCCTGGGCTGCATCAAAAGAAGTGTGGCCAGAAGGTGGAGGGAGGTGATTCTGCCCCTCTACTCAGCTCTCGTGAGACCCCATCTGGAATACTGCATTCAGCTCTGGAGTCCCCAGCATAAGAAGGACATGGAGCTACTGGAGTGGGTCCAGAGGAGGCCCACGAAGATGATCCAAGGGCTGGAACACTGCTGCTATGAAGACAGGCTGAGAGAGTTGGGGCTTTTCAGCCTGGAGAAGAGAAGGCTCCGGGGTGATCTTATTGCAGCCTTCCAGTACTTAAAGGGAGCCTACAGGAAAGCTGGAGACAGACTTTTTACAAGGGCATGTAGTGATAGGACAAGGGGAAATGGCTTTAAACTGAAAGAGGGGAGATTTAGATTAGACATAAGGAAGAAATTTTTCACTCAGTGGGTGATGAGGCACTGGAACAGGTTTCCCAGAGAAGTTGTAGATGCCCCATCCCTGGAAGTGTTCAAGGCCAGGTTGGACGAGGCTTTGAGCAACCTGGTGCAGTGGAGGGTTTCCCTGCCCATTGCAAGGGGGTTGAAACTAGATGATATTTGAGATCCTTTCCAACTCTAACCATTCTATCATAAATGTTATGTGTGTCTTTCTTCACTTCTCCACATCCAACTGTGGCAGCAGTTTTAGGCTGGAGATACAAAAGCTGGAAAACCCAATCCTTCAGCAACTGGTCTATAAGGAAAGGCAATAACATCCTCACATAGATTCTGCCAAATGTAATTAGTACTTTGTACGGTCCTGGAGATCTTGGTGTCCAACTTTTTCTCAGCATTTGCCAGGCAGATGGACATATGCACATGCCAGATTTCAGCGTACAACCAGTATTCCATAGCTAGCAATTTCCACTTATGCTGTGCACAAGGTCTCTTCAGTGATCTACCACTGTTTGCAGGATGACCAAGAGTTCCGCTTGAAGTTAATATTGTTATAGGAACAGCGTGGGCAACACGGCGATGGTTGAAGTAGGCAAAGGCTCTTACCATCTCAGGAAGTTAAGTGACATGGATGACTTGTGAAAAGATGGTCTTGGCAAAGGCTTCACAGTCTTCTGCCATGATCAGACCCACAGTGGACTTACTGGCAAGAAGGAGATCCAGCCAGACCCTTATATTGAGCATGGCTTCTCTCCTCCTTAGGTATGAACTAAGATTCTCACAAGGACAATGACTGATGTGGGGTGCTGGAGGTGACAGGTTCTCACAAGGAGCTCAGAGGGTTCCTCAGAGCACTTCCATCCTATCCCACATGCAGAGCAGTGGAAACTGGTTTTCTAGTTCCCAAATCTCGCCCCACTGTGGGAAGACTGTTGGCCACAGCAACTCAGGCAACCCTCCAGATTGATGTTGCTGACCAAGAGTGGCACGCTGCAGTTTTAGCAGTCATTCTGATGGCCAGCCTGCATCTCCTGGTTGTCTTACTCGTATGGCATGCTAGCAATCAGCAAGCAACTTACCAGATGCCATTGCAGACAGTGAGAGTTCTACCATTGTCCTGGAAAGGTGCCAAATCGGTCTGGCAAAATGCAGCAGTGGCCAAAGTATCAGACTGGCTGACTGCCTTGCTTGCGTGGAGATTACTGAAGCAGTCACATGTCACATGGGGAGCTAATGAGCGGTGAGCACATTGAGTGTTGTGCTAGAGAGGCACCTTGATGAGTAGGCACAAAGCTCTTTGTGATGTAGTATAGAGGAAAGTGCAATGCAATATGGACTAGCACTTCTCTCTAGAGTCCTTTGAGCGATATAGACATGAATGGATCCACACGACCAGTCCTGAGCGGCAGGCAAAACCCTCAGAGCTGAGTATTGTCAGCAGCATAGACAGAAATACTGTGTTTAAAATGGTAAGGAACAAAGAAATATCTGATTTCTGTCTTTTCTTTTTTTTTTTTTTTTTTTTTCAGAACCGAGCAGATCATATACTTTTTTCTTGATCAGATTGAGACACTATACCGAAATAAAAATGACCCATGAAGGTGAAAAATAAAGAAAACTAGATGAAATAATACCTTCATTATTTTTGGTGTTGAATTGCAATACAATAGTACTGTTCTATCAGGATGATTTAGCCCAATATAATACTCCCAGTTGTCTTATTGTCTTGTTGACGATGTTTGTTTCTCTCTATGGCTGAAGTAACTCTTCAAGGTTCTGCAAGAGTGATGTACAGAAACTTCTGCTAGTCAGCAGTGACTGCTAGTGGGGGAAACACTAGGAACTATTCTTCTTCATCCACACTTGATTTCTTAGGACATAAACCAACATTTCCTGGTGAAAGGGATTAGATCTAAAGCATAAGAGACAAGAAAAGACAGGCAACGATTGAGAGGGTTGTTCACATGCGCTGCAGTATTTTCAGTGATAAAACCTGAATATGAAGAAGCTATATTAATGTCTAAGATTAGGCAAATCAACGTTCAGACACTACACAAATTAAGTGTATAGAGATGCTTGCATTTGCACTATCTTGGGATTAACACTTGGATCGTACTGTGATACAGCTATGATCTGAAAGTTAAGACTCTAAAATAAAAATACGTATGTTTAATACACTCCTGATTTTTTTGAGTCAAACCAGAAGGCTTCTACTGCAACAACCTCTGCTATAGAAGCAGATTTTTATTTACCAAGAGTTGGAGTAGAAGGAATTTGGGGGGATCTTAGTCTTCTCCAGCTAGTGGAGGGCGCATTTCTGTGTCCATTTCCTCTGTTCTTCCCTTTTTTCTGCCATGTTTAGACTGGAGCTGCCTGCTCTTAAGTTATGAAATCTGACCTGGTGGAAGTCTATGTTTTTGCCATTGATTTCAATCTTTTCCACAAGTATCCTCTTGTGCTTCTCTGACACAAACATTTCAGGATCATATTTCTGAGCCACAGCAGGAGGTGGTCTTGTGTGCTCTTTGATGAAATAAGCAAGGCAAAAGCATTTGTATAAGCATACAAGAGAGAGAGAGAGAGAGAGAAGAGAGGCACAGATCTGTTTGCCCGTGGTCTTTACAAGAAATTGGTTGCAGCCACAAATGTCTCCAAACATCTTCGAGTTCTCCAGTGTTTACAATAGAGATGTGACTTCAGTTTGAACCAGAATTTAATAGTTTAAACATATGTCATGGTTTGATGTGGGGGTGCGATTCTGGTGGCAGGAGAGGGGATTTGCTCCCTGTGACCTCCCTGGTTTTGGAACCGGGTCAGATCCAGTTCTGGCCACCAGATCGGAACTCCCATCCCCCTCGGGGCTGAGCCAATTGGCGCCTCTGCGAATTGCCCTATTTAAGTCGGGACAAAGGAACCGGAAAAGGTGCTTTGCCCAGGAGCGAGAAGAGAAGGGAGGAGGACACTGCCCCCACTCCCTGGCTCCCGGCCAGGCAGCTGCCTGCATCGGGCCGGCGCCACCCACTGAGGATGGCGGTGGCGGAGCCAGCTGGGGAACTCAGAGAGCACCCCATTCTCGGGTTGCCCGCTGGGCCGAGTTCACCTGGAGAGGACTGAGATCTGAGAGAAACAGCTGCATCGACACTAGGTCAGTGAGGATGGAGCGGGAGGAGGTGTACCGGAGCTGTTTCCCCTGCAGCTGGTGGCGAGACGGCAGGTGGCCCCCCTGCAGCCAGGATGGCCTCAGTGGAGTAGAGACCCACTCACAGCCCGTGGAGAGGAGATGCCTGAGCCTGAGGATGGTCGTGTTGGGATGCACGACAAGGTAGAGAGGCATCTGGAGTCTGTGTGACGACCCACGCCGGAGCGAGTAACAACAACTCCCTAAGTATCCGAGACTGTGGTAAAGCCCACACTGGAGCAATCCAATGGGGAAGGATTGCATCCTGCAGGTAGGACTCACGCTGGAGAAGTTTGTGGATTTTCCTTGTGAGTAGGGGATCCACTGGAGCAAGGGAAAAGGGTGTATGTACTCCTCCTCCTTTGAGAAAAGGAGCAGCAGTAACAGCATGGGATGGCCTGACCTGCACTCCCTCATTCCCTGTCCCCCTGCGCCGCTGGGGGGAGGAGGTAGAGCCTGGAGGAAAAGGAAAGGGGGGGAAGGTGTTGGTTTTAAGATCTGGTTTTGTTTCTTTCTGTCCTCTCGAGTTACCGGTTTTGTTTCCCTTTGTCCTTTTACGTAACAGTTAATAAATCGTTTTGTTTTGAGAAATCCGAGTCTGTTTTGCCCGGGACCATGGTTGGTGGGTGCTCCCTCTGTTCTTATCTCGACCCTCAGTCCCTTTATTACTTTTTTTTTTTTTTTTCTCCTCTCCACTTTACTGGAGAAGGAGTGAGAGAGTGGCTGTGTGGAGTTTAGTTGTCGGATCAGCCTAAACCATGACAACATATCTCTACCTTGAATAAATATATCAGCTAAAACTAAAAACAAAACATCACTTTTCATACTAGCATGACAATGGCTGGTTCTCCCATACCTTTATTTCTCAGTGATATTGGCCGGAAAAAAGAGGAGAAATCATGAAACTAATCTTTTTGAACATCACATCTGGAGAGAACTGCTTAAAATGAAGCATTTGGAGACACAGCTTGATTCATGGCACTCTTTCAGACTTTTATATTCACAAATTGAGTGAAAAATTATGCTCTTCCTTCTGCAGGGTTCTATTCTTTTAACCTCTGACCTGCCAATAGGAATAATGTTAATTTAATAAAAAATCCAAGTATAATTCCGCATTAGCTACTTGAAATACAATAGATTTTCTGTAGCTTTCAGAATGACATTCACAGATCTTCCTATGCTAGCTAATAAAAGACTAAAACAATTTCAAAGACAAGGTGATTAGTGAAACGACCCAGGCCTTTTAAGTGAAAACAATTCAGAACATTTCTGTACCTCACTGGAAAAGAAATGGATGTGCCTTACAGTGCATATCCTAGGATTAGATATGGCATTAATTCCCAAGGCTGTTTATCTTAACGTGATGGACTCAGGACTCAAGTCCACAATCAGTAACAGCTTTGAGCAGATACTTTATACATGCAAGTTGTCCTGTTGTCTTCAGCATTTCCCATCTATAAAAATAAGAAACAATGCTGCTATTGCCTTTGACATTATAAAGATGTTACTTAAAGCTTATAAAAGTTAATTCATTAAGCATTTGCATATCATTGTGATAAGTGCACAAAAACCCATGAAGAAATTATTATTACTTTCAGAGAGATTCAGATGTGATTCAGTAAACAAAGCATACAGCCACATGCTGAATTAGTATAAAAAGGCATATAACACAGCCAGTTACTCCCTTGAGCATCATCTATTCTGTGTTGCAAGGCCCTGATCCAAAATCAGTGCGTGCCACAAAAAGGTTCTAGATAACAGCAGTCGACTGCGGACTTGCTCTTAGTGAGGAAGGCATCTGTTCTAAAATTAGAGGAGAACCGTGTCTAAAGACTTACAGCATTTGCTCACACAGGCAGGAAGGATTCTGGAATCACAGAATAATTTGCGTTGGAAGGTGATAGGGGAATAGGTATAGGAGTAGGCATAAGACCATATAAAACTATATTAGCTATTATTTCTATGGATAGGTATAAGAATAGGTATAAGACTACATAAGACTGTGAAATACGTAGCTCTGTGAAATAGCTCCGTGAAATGTTAGAAGTTATCAAACACTAATCCCTGCTTTGAAATACTAACTACTCAAAAAGAAGGCCGGTAAGAGAGACAAAATAAACACTAGCAAGGTTGTAACTCGTGACCCGTAGGGAGAAAGAAAAGCCAAAGAGAAGAGACAAGGACTAACAAGAACTAACATTTTTCTTCATACAATAGCAAGTAGAAGACAACCAGATGTCCACTCAAGGACAGGCCAGGCTGGGAACCGGTTTGGCTCTGCAAGCTCAGCCAAAACAGGAATTCTAGGGAAGAAGTGAAAAATACACAGTGAGGAAGACCTACGGCCTTCATCCTGAAGACCCCTGCCCAT
This sequence comes from Tauraco erythrolophus, assembly GCF_009769465.1. Lineage (NCBI taxonomy): Eukaryota > Metazoa > Chordata > Aves > Musophagiformes > Musophagidae > Tauraco > Tauraco erythrolophus. Next base: position 24,882,405 of record NC_141467.1, on the reverse strand, counting down.
GACCACCAGGAGGCGTGTCGAGGAGGAGCCTGTAGGCGGATCCTGAGGCAGGGGCTATGGAAATGATCTCCTGGGAGAGACTGCCCTTTTGGGGAGGGGGTTATGAGTATGTCTGTATAAATACAAGAAAACTGCTACGGCGGGTGTGCACGTTTGGGGTGGAGCGATCCCCCGTGCACCCAGCGCTGCAATAAACATACCTACTTTACAGCTTTCCAAGTTGTGGAGTCTGTTTCCGCACGTCAAAGGGACCTCTGGAGGTCTGTAGCCCAACCTCCTGCTCAAAGCACGGCCAACTTGGACACTAGCTAGAACAGATTGCTCAAGACCTTATCTTCTTGAGTTTTTAAAATCAAGGACATCTTTAAAGCCACCGGGCAGACTGTTCCCAGTGCCCAACCACTCTGGCTGTGAAACCTACATAGGGAATCATTCTTCGTACACTTTTCAGCTTTTTGGTGTTAGATTTTGCAGGTATACTTTTAGAATAGTTACTTTTTCAAGTTCATATCCAAGGCCATACACGTATATGGGTAAGCTCCTTGAGACAGAGTTGCATTTTCCACAGAGCTTTTATAGTGTCCAATCTTGATTGGTGAGTTTGGTAATGAGCCATAAAATTCAGACGTAAAGTAAGCAAGGATAAGTAAGGATACAGTAAGTAAGTAAGGATACAGTCGTGTTTTATATTGAGTGGTGCTTTTGGTGTTTCAAGCCTCTGTCCCTTGCTGCATTAAAAGGTTCTTTGCTTGGAGATAGGAGTGGTATGTACCCTCCAAGAAATTACTGACGTAATGGAGAAACACTTTACAAAGACCCTTTGATCTCTAATGCAAACATAAAGGTTTTCCTATGCTAGACACTTAGACAGGTGAGATTGTGTAGGGTTTCTTTAATTTAATAACACATAAGGACAAAAACTTCAGGGGAAAAAAGGCAGCTCTGTGATTTAGCTTTTTTGTCATTGAAGCCTCCCTAATATCACTGGGTGATGCGGCACCAGTAGTGACATAGCTCTGTCTTTTCAGAAGAGAGCTGTGGTCTGCCTTCAATGTACACACAAAATATCAGTGCGTTTTTTCTTCTTATAGAATATATTTCATAGATTTTAAATTCTTCACTTGTTATAAAAAACAAATCTGTTTCTCGTTGCCTGTTTGCTTTATAATTGCGTTTAATTTCATATTCTGTTTTCCATTTATTCATGATCCTTGACTTGGTAAAAGTTGTTAGCTATTTTCAAAAACCAGACTTGATCTAAGGACTGTAACCAGCACATAGTACCAGATAGTTTGCATAAAGTCTCATTTTCTGGAATGTTTGCTTTTTGTGGACCATTTCATTATCATGCAAATGGAGTTGGGGCATTTTGCAGACAATCTAATCGTTAGCATAATATGTCCTCATTATTTGTATAATGTAGGAGTTTGCATTAGGCTATTATCAAGTGTAACAGAAACCCATATAACAGCATGAGTTCTGAGAAATGGAGGCTGGTTTTTATCAAAGGCTGTACATACTGGGTACCAACTCCAGTCTAGAATCACCAACAAACCTCAGTGAGCCTAAACTGCACAGCACTTCTGGAGTCTGAACATGTACTGTTTGTGTCAATAGGAACAACGTCAGTTTCCTAGCCCATACATTTGAAGTCTTCCTCCCCCAGTGCTTTCATTTTTTAACAAGCTTTAGCTCTTAAACATTGAAGACAGTATTATACTATGTATACACAGTTGTAGCAAAGGAATTAAGATAAACAAAGCACTACTAAAATAGCAAATGGAAATCAAATTATCTCCTTTTAGCTAGTAGTTGGAATGAAAAAGCTTAAACTTTCATCCTGTGTCCAAACAGTAAATCTTATCTTTTCAGAAAACGCTGTCAATTTAGCACTGTTGAACTTTGGAATACAGCCATCCACACATAAACACATTTGCACATCGTTTTGGTTGGCTCTTGCTAAAGCCATATGATGGATTTTTTTTAATTAGAAAGACATCTCAGAAAATCTTCCAGTGTTCACACAGGGGAAAACATCTTTCAAGGTTCTAAAATGTCAACAAAATACCAAAGTAGAAAGAATAGTTTTCTTTCCTCTCCTCCAATGTTGTAAGTAATGCAGAGTGGATTTTAACAGCCATTTTTACTTGTTTATGAAAACACTTTTCACTGTTATGCTGTAGTTTGAAGAGGAAAAGAAGACATGGGAAAGTGACAATCAAGGTTTTGATACAGCAAGGATTGGTCACTTCCAAACCACATCGACAGGAAATAAGTATCCCATGATACTATACCATGTATCAGTGTTGTAGTCCTCATCTACGTAGCACAGAGTGACAAAGTAGCTGAAGATCAAGGCTTAGTTTTCATTTTCTGACAATATGCAAAATTATTTAATATTACTGAGTGGATAAAATCTGAAGTATCAGAAGAGGGTTTATGATTTTCACTGTCAGCTTCCAGCTGAAAAATTAGACTGCAAGTACCATTGTACCTCAAACATGAAGGAATTTGTTTTCTTGTCTCCTTTCACTTTTGGCACTAAACTTGTTGTTTATTGAACGATATTGGATGTTGAGTGTGGATTTCCCTCTTCTAGTCATTAAGAAGTGATCAATCACTGTTGAACTGTATATATAACTGCAGGGTATTGAGCTGCCATCTCTAGTGCCACTGTTTCTCATCCAGAAGAGAGAGAAGCCCAGGTTCTGTTGCCTTCCTTACACAACAACGTTTAAACTGGCTTCACCAGTCTTCCAACAGCTTCCAGTTTGCCAGGCTCTTAGTTTTCTGGAAAAGGCTCAAAAACCTTTTATTGGATCAAACCAAATACTTATTCCTTACACAGGATAGTGAAGAGAAATAGATGAATGAACCAGTCATGTAGTGGGGCTCCATTTCAAGTCTTTGCTTTCAGTAGTGACTCTACTGCTGATACTGCTGGAGGAGCTGCAAGGAACCATGGCCCCACTGCCAACACTGGGAAGGGTGGGGGGAGCCTTTTTCCCAAAGCCTCCAGCTAAATACTTTCATGCTTCAATGAACATTTATAGCTGCAGTTATACAGAGTGCAATAGTGTCAATAAAATAATTTGTCACCTCCTCTCTCCTCTTATCAAGGCTAACAAATAGCCTAGTAGTAATGGCACGCCCAATGGAGGTGGAAGATATTACTTGATTTGACTCATTTTGTTGATGGATAACAATTCAGTTTGACAGCTATAATCAGGAGCTGAATCTTCAGATCTTAATCAGTGGTTACTAGGTGGAAGCAGACTGAACATACATGAGCAGTATTAGCTATTCATAGAATCATAGAATGGTGAGAGTTGGAAGGGACCTCAAAGATCATCTAGTTCCAATCCCCCTGCCATGGGCAGGGAAACCCTCCACTACACCAGATTGCCCAAAGCCTCATCCAACCTGGCCTTGAACACCTCCAGGGATGGGGCATCTACAACTTCTCTGGGCAACGCGTTCCAGTACCTCACCACCCTCTGAGTGAAAAATTTCTTCCTTATACCCGATCTAAATCCATCCTCTTTCAGTTTAAAGACATTTCCCCTTGTCCTATCACTACATGCCCTTGTAAAAAGTCCCTCTCCAGCTTTCCTGTAGGCTCCCTTTAAGTACTGGAAGGCTGCAATAAGATCATCCCAGAGCCTTCTCTTCTCCAGGCTGAACAGCCCCAACTCTCTCAGCCTGTCTTCATAGCAACAGTGTTCCAGCCCTTGGATCATCTTCGTGGCCCTCCTCTGGACCCACTCCAGTAGCTCCATGTCCTTCTTATGCTGGGGACTTCAGAGCAGAACACAGTATTCCAGATGGGGTCTCATGAGAGCTGAGTAGAGGGGCAGAATCACCTCCCTCCACCTGCTGGCCACGCTCCTTTTGATGCAGCCCTGGATATGGTTGGCTTTCTGGGCTGCCAGTGCACATTGCCGGCTCATGTTGAGCTTCTCATCCACCAGCACTCCCAAGTCCTTTTCCTCAGGGCTGCTCTCAATCCATTCTCTGCCCAGCCTGTACTTGTGCATGGGATTGCCCCGACCCACGTGCAGGACCTTGCACTTGGCCTTGTTGAACTTCATGAGGTCCTCACGGGCCCACTTCTCAAGCCTGTCAAGGTCCCTCTGGATGGCATCGCTTCCCTCCAGCGTGTCCACAACACCACACAACTTGGTGTCATCTGCAAACTTGCTGAGGGTGCACTCGATCCCACGGTCCATGTCACCAAGAAAGATGTTAAATAGCACTGGCCCCAGTACTGACCCTGAGGAACACCATTCGTCACAGGCCTCCACATGGACATTGAACCATTGACCACAACTCTCTGAGTGCGACCATCCAGCCAATTCCTTATCCACTGAGTGGTTCATTCATCAAAACCATGTGTTTCCAGTTTAGAGACAAGAATGTCATGTGGGACAGTATCAAATGCTTTGGATAAGTCCAGGTAGATGATCCTTTTGGTTTTGTCACTAATGCTCTGTGTTTTGCTTTGCTTATATTTGTTGCTGCTTTTGTTACAAATGCCCCCAAAAATAAAATGTTTCTACTGCAAGGACACACTATTATGTCATCTGCTCCTACAGTCCCAATAGCACTGTACACTTACTTTACAAAATGTATAGTATTACAGATCATGATCTAATCCTAGGATTGCATCTGGTTTTTGTCTCCCTCCAAACCCCATTCAGTTCTATGATTACAACATTTTTAATACATTTTTCTGCCAGATAGGTAAATTACTACCTAGTTATTAAAAGTATTGTCGTGGTCTTTAGTAACATCTGTGTTTCACCTCTTTTCTCAGTTATTTGTAATAAACATTAATTATGTGTGAAGCTTCTTGTTGATCTCTGGCGGCATTCCTGTTCCATAGTTTCTCCTGCTTCTCCAGGTGAAGAGGTGAGGAGTTGAAGATGGCAATGAAACAGAAGTAATGTGTCTCAGAGTCTTCTAACGAACTGCAAACTTGTACAAGCTTCAGCACTTAATCTAACAGCCTCACAAGCCCATCGCAGCTTGTTATGAAGTGAGGAAGAACTTCTCTTCTCTGTTCCATACAGATCAGTGCCAGCTCTCCTGGGCGTCAATCAGACAATGATTATTCTAAGTGGAGATTTATGTCTGTAGGAAATCTTGGCAGCACAGAAATCTAGATGCCTTGGGGAGTGACAGATGTACTGTCAAGAGTATGCGTGTATAAACACCGATACAACTATGACAAAGACTTTTGTAGTATCAGAGTGAGAGGTACTTCAGTGTTTGTTCTTTTCTCCTTTGCAGAGACTTTCCTCCCTGGTGCCAGTGATGGAAACGTTTGTAGCCTCCTAATCTTGTCTCAGGCTGCGAGTGGGTTTGGACATGAGTCAATTTCTAGAGAGCAGTGGCAGCTGGAACCAGTGAAAGGCCTCAGGATGCTGTTGCACGCCTCTGCCTTAGTGTCCATCTTTGCACTATCATCCCTGCTACCTCACCTTCACAGTATTCAGTTCAGTCCTTGTTCAGTCTGGCAGTGTTTCTCCAAATACCCCTCTGAGCTTCTTCCTCTTCCCTCCCAACTCTTCCTACAGAAATACTGACTGATTGCAGTGGTTTGATATGAGACAAGAAATACATTGCTATAGAGCTTTCCAGCAATTTGATTTATAGCAGTGCAAAACAGTCTGGTGATTGTGTGTAATAAGTTACTGGTCTGGACTACAATATCGTGCACTTATTGATGTTCGGGAAAATTCTTTTTTCTTGTAAAGCTTTTTTAAGTCTTGCTCAGTCTTCTTGTTTTAATTTCAATACATTTTTAAAAGGATGTTTTGTCACATCTGTGACAAAACTGTCTGATAGGAAATTTCCTTTGAATGTACTTTGCGTTTGTGCCCTGTGACATTAGGCTTCTTAGTAACAATATTTTAGATATATTTCAGCCTATTTCCACCACACGTATTGTCATCAAAATATCAATGTGTTCCTTGTGAACTTTTGGACTAAATTATGGTATAAAATAGTAAGATCCACAGTTAAAAATAATTTTATTCATTGTTTTAAACATGCTGTAATCACATCAAGTCGATTATTCCCTTATTTCTGATTTGTGAAAAAGAGTGAACACTGTACACTTTTCAATCTTTCAGTTTCTGATTTGATTTACTATTTATCTTGGATCTCTTAATTTGGAAATCATGTTGCCACAGGGAAGAATCTGAAAGTATTTGGTCAATGTACCTAATAATTTTATGTTGTTTTATCCTTTCTGGGTTTATTCCTCTCTTTATTCTTCCTCATCTTCTGCTTTTGTTTTTTCACTGAGTTAAGAGTTTTTATTTGCTGCCTATAGCAACCCATAGCTCTTTTGACTCATTGCAGTTAATTTAGAGTCCAGGAATACATTTATTGGTCAATATTCCTCTGGAACTTGTATTTGTCAACAATGAGTCTCATCTGATACCGTGTTTCATGCATGTTTCTGGTTTACCAGACCTTTTATCTTTGAGTTTCTGAAATGCCTCCATCTACCTTAGCCTACATAACATCTTGTCATCTGCAAACATTTGCATCTTCTTATTTATTAGCCCTTCAGGCTTGCTACCATATTTTAGAGTGGTCCAGAAATCAGTTATATTTTCCCCTGTAAAAATATTAAAATTTTCAGAGAAGCCTTGAATCCCAAGTCATAAAAAAAGATTGCATGGAATGAATGGATGTCAATCTTTATTTAGAAGATGTGAAAGAGCTTGAAAACGAATTGTACAATTCATCAGACAGAGGCATAGGATGACTAAAAATTGTTTCTGCTAGAGAAACTGGGAAATGAACAGATTTTTTCCTGTTTGAACAGTGATTACTGCTCAGTCTTCCCAGACAGATAGCTTTGCACTCTGCTCAGTTCCACAGAGAGTACAGTGGCAATCTGCAAGCAATACTAAACTAGGAAGAACTGAATAAACACTGGAGGAACAGGTGATCTCGATGAAATGGAGAAAAAGACAGAAAAATGTAATTAAATTGCATCCAGATACAATTACATACACATGGTAAGGACCAGAAGGAAAGGATCTGAAGGTTATTATACCAAAAAGCCAATCAGTTCCTGTTACAGAAGAGGCAAACTAACAAATAGGAGTATAATCTGCAAGAACAGTAAGCAGTCCTCCTGCTCTACTTGGTAAGGCTTTGGCCAGAACAATGTTCATGTTGCAGTGCTGTTCTTTTCCTGGAAGATCTTCATAAAGTTGAAAAAGTAGGAGACCAATTAGAACGAAGTCTAGAGGTGGCTTCATTTAGCCTGATGAAGAAAAGACAGAAGGAAAAAGGAAAACAGCTTGCAAATGCATAAAAATCTGTTGCTAAATGAAAGGAAACAGTGTCTCCCATGCCCATGTGACCAGTTGAACAAAATAAGAGTGGAACATTACAACAAGGGAGAAACAAGTTGCATGCTAGGAAAAAAGAATCTCTTCTAATAGTGAGCACCAGGTGAGATTGCTGGAGGGGCTGTGAAGCCACAGGAGTCTTGTAAAACAAATGTCTTTTGTGAATTTCTTGGGGCATAACACAGTTGGGATACCTCTTGCACAATTTTATCTGTCAAAAAGATTTCACTGGTCAGTTTATCATCTGGGGAGCCTCCAGAGTAAGTGGAGACAGACTTAACACCAGAGGCAATTTATCTTATCCTAAATGAGGTATCTAGACTAGGTAGGGTGAGGGGATGTGCCCTTGGTTAACACAAAAGGAGTCTGGAGGCACCATACAGTTTTGTCTGTGTGACTGGTTTCTATGGTATTTTTTTAATGGTTGTAAGCCAAAGGAAATGTGTGATACTCTTTAAAAACCATTGTATCCTGCTTGTTCAAAATGTCTGTATCTTTGGAGCTGCATCAATGACATATGGAAAGGTTTCTAAATTTTCCCATGAGTGAATGAAAAAAAATCCTGAGACTGTGGTTTGAACCAGCCATTGTTCATTTAAATGATGGTTCATCCACTTATGGAAATAACTGAGAAGCTCCTGATTTTTCAAAATCTTTAGCATACAGCTTTCTCTGAAAGACACAGTTGTGGCAGCAATGTTTCATTACATGCTACTTGCTCCTGCTTTGAAATGCTTGACTTCTGCAGGCAGAGAGAAAAGCTCCAGTGGAACCGTTGTGACTGTCTACACACTAAAGAAAATGAATAGTTTAAGAGAACAACTTACAAGCACTCCATGAAAAGATATTGTCACATACTGTGCACTTACAAAGCCTATCTGCATTCAGAAATGCAAACAAAGGCCAACCTCCTTGAATACTTTATTCTCCATGAGTGATTTGACTGCCTTTAATATTAGTGCAGAAGAAAACCCGACACATTAAGAGAGATATGATATGAAGGAACATTGATCCTGAGCAAAGAACGGAAAATCCAGAAACAACGTTCTCACTGTGAGTAGACTTTGTAATGTTGATGTAAATACAATGACAATATCTTAACTGATAATTACATTAAGTAACTTCCATTTGTAAGCAGTTCAGGTAGGAGATTAAACCAAGAAGTTTTAATGTATATTACTGTTGTATATGAAATTTCTTACCTCAGAGAAATAGAAACACTTTGGAAAAAAAGGTCATACACATGGCCATGTGATCCTTCCACTGGCATCATGCTAACTATTTTTGATGGGTTCACTGGGAGTAAATCTGGGCTCCAAATATAAAGGAAAACCAGAAATAATAGAGCACAAGTGCCCTTTTTTTTTTTGTTCCTTTTTCTACCTCAAGCCACGCTGTTCAAAGAGGTTTGCAGTCCAACAGCTACAGTGTATGTTAATGAGTGCTGAATCCATCCAGCAGTTACTCTTATATCCCATTTCAGGTTAATAACATAGAAAAAATTTTTCCTTTTACCAGTTCACACGACTGATGTGGGAGTAGAGGGAATAAGTACTAACTTCCGAACTGCCAATGCATAGAAGCTATAAGCTGTCAACTCTCACATCCAGCTACGACAAGAAACCTTTGAAACCATTGAAGCTTTGATTAAAGCATTGATCTAAGCCAGTGGAAATAGAAGATGAATTAAGTGTACCTGAAAATAATTACTTTAGAATTAGCTTGACATTCACACAGCTAAGCTGGAAAGACACACTTTCTTCCATATAGAAGTGAAACAGAAAATTAGATTTCACCCAGGCAGAAAAACTTGCAGATTCTAATCCAGGAAAACATATGCTTACAAAATTAACCATGGGTATAGTAACTGATGTTGGACAATTGCAGTGTAATTGTCTGTCATCTCATGAGGACTTTGTCCTGAAGTTACAAGTCAAATCCTACTAGACCAGCGACTTGGAAAAATGTTGTTAAGGCTCATATTTTTGGTTGTAAGATTTGTGCAAGATTATGACTAAAATAAGATATATACCTTATGTAATGGCATAAAAACTTCCTCAGAGAGTGAACCTTTAACAAATTGAAGGGGATATGCTCCTTGAATAATCTCCATGGAAATTTTTTCTATAGATAAATAAAACCAGCTGTAAATTGATATGAAGTGGATTTTTTTTTAATTAGAGAAAGAATCAAATTATAAACATTAACATCATAAAGTGACCTACACATGACAACATTGATATAGTAATAGGCAGAAGATAGCACATAGGTGGAAACACATGATAAGTGCTGGTCTTTGTAATATACAATACATTATCCAAAAGGTGGGAAAGATGAACTGCAACTGCTTCTATCTGCACTTGAAAGATGCTTTTGTTTTTCTCTTAGCTATATGTTCAACAGGAAAGAGCAACACACTAAGGAGTCATGTTTGACTGCAAACAACTTCTATGGTGTCTCATACAGTTTAATACAGGGAAACTGCAAGATGCCACAAAGCCATGGATATTTAAATTACGATTAAAAAAATGCCAGTCACACCATTCTTTATAAAATCAAATCATGTATAATATAAACTAACAACCTGGGAGCATTAGGGTTGAGATTCATCTGCTATAACTTTGGACACCTTTTCAGTACTATTTGATCTATAATAGATATGCCCATTCAGATAAGAAGAATCTACCTCTTGGATTCTCTCTTCCTGTACCTGGCAATAAAAGGAATCTAGACAGCTAACAGAACATTAGACAACTACTGTGCAATGTCTACAACTGCATTATTGCAATGTATGTTGAAAAGTCTACATGCAATCAGGTGAATGTCAGTCTAAGAAAGTTTCTCAGAATTTGGTAATTTTAGAATTGCTTGCATTCCACTAATGTTAGCAAAATGTCTATGGAAACCTGTGTGAAAGCAGGCCTCTTCCACTTCCAAAGTTAGTATGTGTCAATAGCAAACAGAGTATCTTTATCTTCAGTTCTCAGCACATCATACAATCTGTAAGGATGTATCTATGGGAAGGCACAACGGTGGAACACTGTAGGAAGTCCAGTACATGGACAGTGCCTCCTGCAAAAGGGAAGCTTATTAGCTCAGGCAAAGCATAGGACTTATCGGGCTGCCCAAAGCAGTAGTCCCAAAGATACAATATTGTCTTCCACATACGTATTTTGAACCAGTGTCACCTTTGCAGATTTTACTTTGTGTTTTATTGAACAACATAAGCAAGTACTGATTAGCAGAATGTAGTACCTGAGAGATACATCAACTGTTAAAGAAATATCTCCATTTCAGAAGTGAATAAAGGAAAGAAAAGAGACAGTCCCTCACAATCATGTGGAGTAAATCTGTGAGTGAGTTTTCTTACATCCGCTGTGTCAGTACATCAAGATCACAGAGTAACATCACGAATGTCAAGTTGAACCAGAACGCTGCTTATGAGACACAGAATTACTATGACCTGTATAGATATGTTGGCATTCCACATCCTGAATGTGAGTGAGCTGTCACACTGTACGAAAAAGTCTTTCCAACCAGTGATTCTCTGGAAAGCTAACAGAATTAATTTTAACTATTGATTAACTAATAGTAAGTAATTAAATAACATTAATAATTCGTCGTTCTTAAATCTTTCCTGTGAAACAATGTCTTACATAAACTGCAGTTTACTTGTTTAAACTTGATCTGTATGGAGAAAGGTCACAAAGGTCTGCGTGGACCAGAGGTCATAATCCACTGGATCAAGTCATCACCACTGTTCAGCCTCTGTGTGTAGGCAGGCCAAGTGTGTCATGGTATCAGCATCTAAAGAGAGTTGTATAATCTACATTCTCAGAAGGTATTAACATCTGTTCCAGATGTTCATATAACACCACACAGGCCACTGTCTCTTACATGCTTATTTTAATACATCTGCCAAGCAGTTTTTAGGTGGTGTTTTGCATGAATAAGGATATTTGTATGGAATATTGTCGTGGTTTAGGCTGATCCAGCAACTAAACTCCACACAGCCACTATCTCACTCCTTCTCCAGTAAAGTGGAGAGGAGAAAAATATAATAAAAGAACTGAGGGTCGAGACAAGAACAGAGGGAGCACCCACCAACCATGGTCCCGGGCAAAACGACTCGGCTTTTTTTAAAGCAAAATGATTTATTAACAGTTACTTAAAAGAATAAAGACAAGCAAAACCAGTTACTTAAGAGGATAAAAAGAAAACAAGGTCAGATCTTAGAAACAACACCTCCCCACCCACCTTTCCTTTTCTTCCTGGCTCTACCTCCTCTACAGGGAATGGGGAAGTGCAAGTTAGTTCAACCCATGTTGTTACTGCCGCTCCTTTCTTAAAGGAGAAAGAGTCCTTACACCATTTTCCCTTGCTCCAGTGGATCCCCTGCTCACAAGGAAAATCCACAAACTTCTCCAGCGTGAGTCCTACCTGCAGGATGCAATCCTTCCCCATCGGATTACTCTGGTGCGGGCTTTACCACAGTCTCAGATTCTTAGGGAGTTGTTGCCACTCACTCCAGCGTGGGTCGTCACACAGACTCTAAATGCGTCTCTACCTGTGCCGATGATTCACGACTGTCCTCAGGCTCAGGCATCTCCTTTAAACAAAACACCTCCCCACCGATGGGGGTCGTCCCACAGACTCTAGATGCATACCGTCCTCAGGCTCAGGCATCTCTTCTTCGATGTGGGTTCTCCACGGGCTGCAAGTGGGTCTCTGCTCCACTGGGACCGCCTTGGCTGTAGGGGGTCGCCCGCCGTCTCGTCACCGATTGCAGGGGAAACTCAGCTCTGGCACACCTCATCCCGTTCCATCTTCACTGACCTGGTGTCAGTGTGGCTATTTCTCTCAGATCTTTGTCCTCTCTGGGTGAACTCGCCCCAGTGGGCACCCCGGGAGCGGGGCTCTCCACGAGTTCCCCAAGCGGCTCCGCCACCGCCATCCTCAGTGGGTGACGCTGGCCCTGGTGCGGGCAGCCGCCCAGCCGGGAGCCGGGAAGCAGGGGCAGCACCCCCTCCCCTCTCCTCGCTCCTGGGCAAAGCGCCTTTCCAGTTCCTTTGACCCAACGTAAATAGGGCAATTTGCAGAGGCGCCAATTGGCTCAAACCCCGAGGGGGATGGGAGTCGATCTGGTGGCCAGCTCCTGCCACCAGAACCTCCCCCCCCACATCAAACCATCACAAACATGTAACACTACCAAAAACTATGACTTATTATCCACTTTGACTCTTGACTTACAGCTAGTGTTTTTTCTGTATATCGTAGTGTGTTATTTCCATGCCCTGCAGATCTGAAGGTGAAATGGTGTCCAGTTGTGGACGTCTGTCAAGTCATAGCATTTCTTGCATTTTACCTCAAGCTCAGTAAAGCTGATAGAGATTTAGACAGTCACAGGAGTGTCTTCTAGGCGACAGTTCTGCAATCTGCTCTCTACATTCACACAGATAAAAAAGCCTAATGAAAACGCAGAAGGCTTGGTAATAGTTTGGGTGACGTGAAAGCTCAGGATATAGGTCAAATATGATCTTGCAGTAGGTAAATTCCCAATCCATTCCAGGATCCTTTTGATCTGAACAAAGACTGGGCTTCTGAATACACATATCGTGACCAATTAGGAGTCTTGCTTGTGTTTGTTGCTATATTTTTTGCAGCTGCTATCCAAGCTGTATTGCTGCAAAAGAATCACTTCTGTAAAGCGGTGATTATCCAGGCTTATTCTAAAAGTACATACTACATCAAAACTTTAATCAATCCAAGTATCTATAGAAACATTATGTTCTTGTTAATTATGTTAGTGGTGGATGGTTTATCTTGGGCATGATTTCAATTTTACTGTCATCTGGCTGTATTCTTTCTAAAGACAGGGAGAATTTCATGTGATTAACTTAGATTTTTGCAGGCTGGATAATATCTTGACTCAACTTCACATAGCCTGTTTGAGTCCTTGCCATCACTTGCATTTCTAATTGTGTTCTGCCCAAGTTGATGCTGCTTTTATCACACTATCAGCTCTTTAATATAAGTACGTCCCAAAGTTTTATTGTTCTTTTGCTGAAACTTTTCACTAACTAGCCGTAATGGAAAATAGAGACAAAAATGTTTACAGCACCTGGATCTGTACTTAAGATAATTTCTCTTCTAAACCAAACTGCAAATATCTGACTTTCTTATCCAGAAGAATATTTTGAACTATTTGGCTCTAAACATATGTTGATCCAGAAATAGAATAATTCCACTTCAGTATAGCCTTGATAAAAACTAGTGGGATCCAAACAAATGCTAAAAATACAATCTCTCTAAGTATAACAACCTCTAAAAACATAAGACTAATAATAAAACTTAATGACTGACCGAAGCCAAATAGTAATTCTAAACTTTAACCCTAACCCTAATTCTAAAACCAAACCAAGCCCTAAATATAACTTTCTTTCAAACCCTAAACCTAACTCGAATTTTAAACCTAACCCTAATCCCCCTCATCAATCTAAGCCTAACTGCGCCCTAACTAAAACACAAAATCTAAACCTAAAGCATAACAACAGCCTTACCCTAATCCTAAACCTTAACCTTAAATGCTATCCCTGACACTAACCTGACAATAACACTAAAGTCAAACACAAATCTTAACACGAATACAATCACTGAACTCTAGCCCAATATCTAAATTTGAACACTAACAGTAAACTGTAAATCCAACCATAAATGCTGAATTCAAACTCTATCTCTGAAATCTAGACATAAAGCCAGATTGTAACTCAAATTGCTGGCTGCAAGCGCAGCCATAACTCCTAAACCTAATCCTGACCTGAACTCTAGTTCTGCTCGGCCCAAACCCATAATCATAATTGCAAACCTTAATACTAAATCTGGCCATAATCCTTAGCCACACCCTGTTACGCTCACTTGACCACTAAATCAAATTCTCGGTTTAACTGCAGACCAATACATCTGATGTTTACACAGACAAACCAGTGGCAATCATGAAAAAAAAAAAAAAAATTAGATGAGTCATGGGTGTCAGGCCCTGGAGAAGTCAAGAAAATTTTATAGAGTTACTTTATGTATCATATATCTCTAAAAAAACATACAAAGTGTTAGAGAGGATAGACATCCTATTCATAAAGTTTGTTTAGACTTTCAAAAGGCATTCAACAAGGTTGGTCATAAAATGCTCTTCTAGATATTATTCTATGATAGAATAAGAAGCAAGTCCTTCATATGACTAAAAGGTTAAAATTAATGATCAGTTTTCTGCATATGTGGAAGTTGCAAGCGGAGTACAATCTGCTCGCAATATTCATAAAAAATATAGAAAGTCTTGATGGATATTGAGGTGACAGAGTTCGGTACCTCAAAGTATTTGGGATATTAAAGACAACGACTGAATGTGCAGGAAGGCCTTATGAGTCTGGCTGATATAGAAGAGTGAAGGAGCAGAATGACATTCAGTGTAAAACAGATGTAAAATGACAGAGAGAAACAAGCAACTCTAACATTGTTTGCAGAGTAACTGACTCTGCATACGTGCTGAGTGGTAATTGATTACTGAAAATTAAAATATCAAAATAATTGATAGGAAAAGGTCTTCAAAGCTCTTCAGAAAAGAAAACAAACTATCAAACAACTCTGGGGATAAAATAAAATGGAGCAGAAAACATGATAATCTCAATGAACACAGGAAATGCTTATGCGTTCTTGGAGTACTCTATATAGTTCTAGTACCACCTTCTGAAAAAGGATGGAGTAGAATTGGAAAACAGAAAAGAATGAGAAGGGTAGCAAAATAACTGAAACAGCTTAAGTACAAAATCAAAATAAATAGACTAATACTCTTCAGCTTGGTAAAGAGAGCAGGGTTTTAAACAGCTGTTCAGTGTCTCTTCCAATATAAGAACTAAGTGATAGCAAATGCAACTAGATTCAAAAGTAATGTAAAGAAATATAACATATAGTTGAACTCTGGAAACAGTTTGCTATTGAATGTTGTAGTAAAGCTAACAGTAGTTCAGTAAATGGCTGGCTGATTTCTTCAAGAAAAGTTGATTGTGTTATCAAATAAAGACATCTCTAACCCAGGAATCATAATCTACCAGAGACTAGTAGAATTTCTGCAGTATAACAAAATATTTTTACCTTTGTAATTATGGCCACTGGTCACTGTTGGAGACAGGACGCTAGCCTGATAATACACTTCGATTTAATCTGGAGTGACACTTCTAAAACTTCAGATTAATATAATGGATAAGGAACCAGAGCAGAGTGGATGGATAAAAAGGAAATAAATAAGTGAATGAAAGTAACAGAACAATGAAAAATAGGTTGGATCATGGAAAATAAAATAGTGAAGGATAAAAAAAGGAACAGGAGAGCAGTGATGGAGAAGAAAAAAGGGAATAAAATACAGCAAATAATACAAACATCCTTCAAGATTCATGAACTTCAGACCAAAACAAACGTAGAGAAAAACTGCTGGGGTAAATAGGAGAACAGAGGCATGCATTGTCAGAAAAGACCAAAAAAAATTACAGTTCCACCAATCTAACTGAATATTGAGTAGAGATGTGACTGTTCTACATATATACATTCGTATACATCAGGAGCATAAGCTGAAGGACAATGCTGTCATGAGAATGAATAGGTGTGAGGTAGCCATGAATACATCAAGGATGGAAATTCAGTCAGCAGAGCAGAGAGGGCTCTGAAACAGTCTTTGAGTAGGAATAGTTTGGACTGTTTCCAAAATTATTATAAAATCTGTGACATGTCAAAACAGGAGACTAATAAATGAACTCAGTGATCCATTATAATTCCAGGTCCCATGTTTTAAATACCAGAAAAGAAATTGAGGGAAAATATTTCAGACTTGTCTCAGTTTATTTCTGGGATGGGTTTATGTACCTCTGTGCAATGTAACAGGAACAAATACATTCAAAGAGCGTAAATTTTGCAGGGCCATTAAGATATCCAGTTTGATGTCATATCATCACAGGTCATTACATTTTCCTTAGCTAACATATATTCCAGGTAGATATCCCAGTTCAGCTGAAAGAATTCAAAAGACTAAAAGTTCACCAATGCCTTCAGAACTTTGTCCCTTTGGATGACCATCTGGACAGTTACACATTTATGCGATATTTCTAATTTGAAGTTCTCTGACTTTACTTTTTTACTATGCTATTCTCCATGAGATTAAAAATAGTCTCAGGAAAGGATATTTTCTTCATATGATAGTACTTATATAATCAATACAATCATATAAACTCAAATCTTCTTGAAAAGATAAAAAAAAACCTGAGCTAAGTAATTTATTGTAAATCTTTTCCTCCAGTCCACAAACACTGTTTGTGTATCTCTTCTAACTTTTGCTATTTTTTCAGCAATCTTCTTTAAATAGGGATACCAGATTCATTTGCACAGTTTCAGGACCAGCCTTCTGTTCTGGAATTTATACTTTGGAATCACAGGTCTTTCAAAAGCAGACATACTGACAAGTTACATATTATTAACCTACAAAACGTGGCAAAAAACTATTACTTCAAGGTATCCTTTTTATATGCATCTGTTTTCCTGGCTCAATGAGTGATGATTTTTGGAGAAACCACTGTGAAGATGAGAGGAATTACTGTGAATTATTATTGTAAATGAAGTGCATTCACCTGTGGAAATTTCCACATTCAAGAGACATAAAAATCTGCGAGTAAAGAGAGATCAAACACAGGACACACGTACTAGCAATGAAACAAAGTCTGAAATGCAGACCTGACAAACCTGTATAAGAGTCAGAGTCCAATATTCTGACCAATTTGCTTTAGCTATACTACAAATGCAGGATTTAAAGTTTAACACCAAATTTATTTACTTTAAGCTCTTCTGATGTTACTAGGATTTTACTTTTGCAGACCAACATACTTAAACCACAACACAAGTACAAATAATTACAGTATAGCAATTGCAATATATAGTTGAATCACAGTACTAACATAATTTTCTATAATATGATCACCGTCACAACGCTAGATATCCTCAACTGCTGGGAAAGAATATGTGGGCTGAAGAATATGTGCGCTGGCAGCCCAGAAAGCCAACCATATCCTGGGCTGCATCAAGACAAGTGTGGCCAGCAAGTTGAGGGAGGTGATTCTGCCCCTCTACTCTGCTCTCATGAGACCCCACCTGGAATACTGCATTCAGCTCTGGAGTCCCCAACACAAGAAGGACATGGAGCTGCTGGAGCGGGTCCAGAGGAGGGCCACGAAGATGATCAGAGGGCTGGAACACCTCTGCTATGAAGACAGGCTGAGAGAGTTGGGGCTGTTCAGCCTGGAGAAGAGAAGGCTCCGGGGTGATCTTATTGCAGCCTTGCAGTACTTAAAGGGGGCCTACAGGAAAGCTGGAGAGGGACTTTTTACAAGGGCATGTGGTGATAGGACAAGGGGAAATGGCTTTAAACTGAAAGAGGGGAGATTTAGATTAGATATAAGGAAGAAATTTTTTACTCAGAGGGTGGTGAGGCAGTGGAACAGGTTGCCTAGAGAAGTTGTAGATGCCTCATGCCTGGAAGTGTTCAAGGCCAGGTTGGATGAGGCTTTGAGCAACCTGGTGTAGTGGAGGGTGTTCCTGCCCATGGCAGGGGGGTTGGAACTAGATGATCTTTGAGGTCCCTTCCAACCCAAACCATTCTATGATTCTATGATTCTATGATTGTATGATTCTATGATTCAGATCAAGTCTGTCACTCTCTTCAAAGTCCTTTGGTTTTGTTGCTCAGTTTTGTAGTCTGTGTTGGCCACACTTTGTGTTGGGTACTCTATTACAAGTTGTGCAAGTATTTCCACACTTTTGATTAACTGAGGGGCAAACAGTTATGCAGTTGGTTGATCCAGTCTGTTGATACGGTTGGTTGATTCACCCAACTAACATAGTCAGTTGATTCACTCCACCAATATAGCTGGCTGATCTGTTCAACAGATGTAGCCATTTATCTAGAAGAAAGATAACCCTCCAGTCCCCATTGTGCTAAGTTCAACTTTCTTTATAACGGCCATGACCATTCCCTACATCCTTCCCTGAGCTTCACGAGTATGTCACCCTTCCCATCTCCTCTGAGCCCTCTGCCGTTATAGTGGTTCATTGATGAGTCACAGTCATACAGGGCCTGGACAAATGATTATAAGGTTAGGAACAGATGAATTGCCTATTGTTTAATATAGTTTTCTACTACATGAACTGTATCTGCATTGCAAAAACTAGTCATCGCCAGCTAATTAAGTTATTGCTTAAAAAAAAGGTGACTCGCATGTGCAAAACAAAACCAGGACCTGAGGAGATGGCAGATGGACTGGAGTCATAACGCTGGTGTTGTGGGACAAGAATATTAATTCAATCAAGAAAGTAAAAGGTAGGGGACTGTGATATAAATCAGGACTACCTAAGGCAGTCTGAAGTCCAAAGTAAAAGTATGTCTTTTATACTTGTGCCATGTAGAGGTAAGTCATCTCAGTGTTCCTTCCTCATGAAACCAAGGATTGTGTTAGCCTTAAATTGCCACATTACAACATGAGAGCTCATACTGAGTCATCTGTCAATCTTGCTCCTTAAATCCTTTTTGGAGATGCTGTTTTCCAGGCTACCCCCTTCCATGTGTTCAGGTAGTCCCACTTATCATGTTGTTTACCTGAAAAGGTACATAGAGTAATACAAATTGCTCCTATATGGAAAGCTGCTTTCCAATACACCCCGTGCACTAAAGATAGATACTGCACTCCAAGATAGCTGTTCTCGCATGGCGGGGACCACCAAGGAGTCCATCGTGTCACGCAACTCAGACCGGCTGCTACTTCCATAGGTCATAAGGAGCATTAAGGCCCTTGAAATCTGCACCAACTTGTGCCAGACTGTCACACCACAATCCAATGAAGCAAGTAGATGCTTGTCTTTGGCTGGTAACAGCCAATCTGAGCCTTTACGTATAACTTGCTAGGTGCTAGCAAAGAATACTGTAATAGTCAAGATTGGTACCAAAAAGCAAGAGGGAAAAGGATAGATTACTGGAGATGACCTGGTTTGAAAGTTATTAACAAAGTAATGAGAAGCTGAAGAAGGAAGATCTAGAATAACGGGGAAAATATACTCCCCAAATGTATCTTCTTAGATTATGGAACTGCTGACAAAGGAACAGGCTGGAAGAATGATAAAAAATTCCTTGGCAACAGAAGGAGGACAGGAGGTACTGGTAGATCTCTTCTGTTTCTCATATTTTTGTTCCTATGGTTCTGTTCAAAACATTCATGTCACAAGTGCCTGTGTTATATATAAACTGGAATGCAATGACAAAACCAGGCATCTCTAATTTCAGAAAGTATATCACTCATAACAACATTTAAGAACATTTTTGCAGAACTTCACATTCCAATTTACCTGAATGCATTACAGAGTTGCTATCCAAATATATGATTTTATTTTAAAATTTGATTTTTTTCTTCCTCTTGCTGTATTTTTAGAAAAGCTGCGTGTTTTATTTGTTGTTCAAATAAGATTAGAAAATAAAATATATGTGGATAAAAAATATTTCTGTAAATGAATATCACATGCTAAAATAGTATAAGAAACTTAGCACAAAGATGGTTGAAACATGTTTTTTTCGGAATATGTGACTTTGGAAATAAATGTAATCTATATACCAGATGTTCAATTAAAAAAAAATAATAAATTCCTTGAGGTTGTTTCTATTCTTGCTTTAGTAAATATGTGTTTTTTCTTTACTAGGATTGGGACGGATAGCTAGACAACTTCTTAAATATAGTAAACTAAACTATATAAATCAGTAAACAAACATGCATTCATATAACTTAACTTAAAAATAAAATAACCAGATGACAATATAGTCCATTTCTAGATGTGCATCTTTAGACACCATAGGAATTTTAATATTTGACAAAGAAGTATGCATGTTACTCACAGAATATCAAATCTGCTGAATGGGAACTTGGCTAAAATTATTGCATCAGACTCAAAAAAAATATTATTGGTCTGTTGTGTAACAGACTCCACAGAAGAAATGCAGTTTAGTGATTTGTTTGGTGTACTTAACAAGCTGGTAGAAATCTGCTGCTACAGAATGCAGTCAGTTCTTGAAAGCTTAGTAATATTGAGCAGTGCTGAATATGTGGACTAATGTAAGTTCTGTAGGACTAAGCTCCAATTCAGGAAAACAGAACATTTTGACTGGAAAGTACTACAGTGTCTGTAGCAATCAGCATATTAGGTTTCTCACTCATAAATCATCCACTAAATATAGAAATATAAACAACTCAAAATGGTGAGTTTTGAAGAACCTGGAGCAATTCTAACAATAGAGATTCTGGAAATGCTATTGACTTATGGAGTAGCTAGATATGAAACCCGTGAGGGAGATTTACAGGAAAAAAAACCAGATTTTTGTCTTTAAGCGTAGTGTTCCTCTTCGTCTGACATTTTTCTCACTCTTCAGCCACCTTTGCTCATTTCCATAAGCAGTTTGCCCTGTTTTCAGTGTGCCAGTTCACAAAATGAAGTCCCCCTCAGTGGACTGCAGTAAGCAGCTGATTGCACCAGCAGCTGGATTAATTTCCAGTTCCCTGAACAGAGCCAGCTCACTGCACAGCTCCAAGAGCCCCAGCAACAGCGGCACAGAGTGGGTGGAAATGAGACGCGACAGAGATGAGAGTGGTGTCACTCCCTGACTCTGTGGCTCGTGCTGTCAGCTAGCACACACGTACACGCACGTACACACACATGCATGGCTCTCCAGGCCTTGCTCTGAGATGGTGGAGCTGCATAACCTGGCCTCAGACTGCTCAGAAAGAGCTTTCTACAGGCAGGTAAGAAAGAAAACGTTACAGACAGAGAGGTTTGTTGAGACAGAATCAGCAGTAGCTCGAAGTTTCAAGGTTGAAATTGCCAGCAAAGAAAGATGCAAGATGCAAAAGAAGAAAACAAAGCAAAACAAGGCTAATCAGGATGGGCGGTCTAGTTGAGACCTCACTGGGAATCGTCAGGTCATCAAGCAGCGTTGGCTGGAGCTGGTGTAAAACAGCAACTCAGCAGCAACTGATTTCCAGGAAGGAAACTCTTTGCGTCCTGTCTGTCCAGCAAAGACTCTTCAGACGCCTCATCAGGGTGATGAGCACGCTCATATTTAGCCTAACAGCTCATCACACCCTGGCTACCTTTCAGGTGTGTGTTAGACAGCAAACAACTGGTTTTTACTTTTGTCCTGCTTGCAGAGCCCCTTTGCACTGGGCTACGGATCCTGAACAAACCAGCTCAAAGAAGGGCCATAAGAAAGGGTGAGAAACAACATCTTTCGGCAGCAGTGGAGACTGAATCATATCAAGTGGTTGCACAGCTATGTGTCAGTCTGTGGTATTGGTTAATCAAACGCCTGTTTACTGGAAGACGTAAGGAATTCATTACTGTGGTGCGACATGAATACTGGCATGGAGATGTGGCTCTGCATATAACCCAGAATTTCAAGTAAATGAATTATATAAGATGAAGATGTTACTATATTTCTTCATTCAGCATTAGAAAACATATTTCCTAATATCAGATCTTAGTTTTTCTCCACCTTGTATTACTGTCTTAGTGCTCTGCCATGTCAAATTCTAACTATTGAAGATATACAGCATTGAAGGCATACATATTTTTAATAAGATGCTGCCAAAATATTTCTTGCTGAGAAGCTTAATAAAAAGTACTGGGATCATGACAGACGGTAATTTATACGGCTCTGTCAAATAAGTAATGCCCAATTTGCTGTTTTCTGTATATGAATCATTTTCTTCTCTTGATTACATTTGCATTTGTTCACAATGTGTAAGCTGTATGTTAGCATAGCAAGATTTTTTGCTGTTGTTTACCAGGATATCAGCCTTGATGATTCTTCTCTGGGAAACTTGATATTAATTCAAGATATTCAAGTATCTTTGATGATTCTTGTCTCTCCATGTCTTTTCATAGAAGACATTCTGCCTTTGAGTCTGTAGTTTTGTATAAAAAGAGCTATTTTTCTACCATTTGGGGGTAGTCACATTTGGGGTAGCAATGGCTGCCCAAGGAAATAAATTTGATACAGTCCCAGGACATTTTTACAGCTTTTTATAGATCTTCTTATCTCCATCCTAGGCATGGATCAACAGGCAGTTGTAGTACAGATTGAAGGAGTAGGAATGGATAGACTATGAGCAGTAGCAAGACTGAGAAACTCTCTGCTAACAGTTTTGCAGTAATTGGGCACCAAAATGCCTCCTTTTGATTTGCTTCTTTTTTCTTTCTCTCCAACAGCATGCTTACTGTGATGTTATTTAACACTTATATTTAAAGTTCATGTTTGTTAGAAACTCTCCTGTTGGAAATTGAGGTATGTTCCTAACTGCTGCCTTGATAGGACATGAGGAATACTGTAGAAGGATCATTGTAATATTCTTTTAAGGTCTGTTAAAGAATTTAGCTGTGTAGATACTCTTCAGAGCACTCCAATGGAGGTACATTGCTGCAGGGACCTCCAAGGAAAGAGCAGAGAGTCCAAGGACCAGCATGTTATGTAGAACCAGCTTCTACATGAAATTGGTCCAGGAGATTGAAGCCATGGGCACATTTCAAGTCTGGCCTACGTTGTTCAAAGAGTGTGATACAACAAAATGCTGGGTATCTTCAGGTTTCTGTAAAGGTCATGGCCAGTAGTATACAAAATTTGTTGTATGAAGTGTTTCTTTCTCATATTCCCTTCCATCATACAAAAAAAGCACTTTTTCTCCACCTCATTGTCCTAAATTTTCAGCTTACCACTTGTAATTCTGCCTTGACAGTCTGAGTGACAACAGATATGAGTCACAAGAATCCATTGGACCTAGTTTTATGAACATCTCAGAACCTGCATATTTTGCCAATTTACATCACTTTCAGTGACTGGCCCGATGAAGGTAATACATTCATGTCATTGCCTTGATGCACAGTGGTGGATTGCACGCTGTTTGCAGAAACAGGACTCTTGTCCACGAAGGCTGCCAACTCTGTCATTGGATCAGGTCTTTTTCAGCACTCTAAGCCCAAAGGTGTTAGCAGAAGTATTTATTCCACATCGTAAGGAGAGACTTTACCTGTTTAACCTCCCAGTACAGTCTGAATCTGATTCTAATGCATTGGGCTATGCAAATATATTTATGGGATTTTTTTTTTAAAAAAAGAACTCAGAAAGGACATAAACCTTAGAAAAGAGTCCAGCTGGCTGCTTCTGCCTGAGATAGAACTGTGTCTAACAAACTACAGAAGTCAGATAGATAAAAGTGAAAGGTACACAGCTATTCACTAGGAAGTGAAATATCTAGGATCATTACGTGATATTCTATGGTTAGAACACACAAGTGGAGGACAGAAAAAAAATGAAATATGGTAACAAAAATAGCATGAATAAATGCTTTTACATTTTCTGACACTTCATAAAAAAAGTAAAAAGCTTCTTCTCGCTGTGAAAGGAATTTTTTTTTTAATTCTGATAAACCATTTGGAAGTGGTAGGGAAATATTTTGATGTTAGGGAAATATTTTCTTTTACCTGAAATGGAATGCTTTTTTCTGTTCTGAACATGTTTATGTATGTAAAATATTCAGAGAGAAATTAACAAGGAAAATTATTTTAGATCAAGTTAAATAAACATTTTGTGGTTTGTTTAATTTTCCTTTCACTGAACATGCATAGATATAAAGAAAGTTTCTATTCTTCCTTGAAAGGCATCAGATATCTTTAGAATATTTCAGAAAGAATGAGGGAAGGTAAATTGTATATTTCAAAGGCATCGGGATACTCATTTGAGAGGCTAAAGACCCAAATTCAAGCTGTTGTTTTGAATCAAGCAACTTTACCCTTATGCCAGCTGTGTGTTAGGCAGTGATCCAACCACTACCATGTTCTGTGATGAGTAGCTTTCTCTTTCAGTAAGATGGATGATGTGCTTGTAGGAAGCACTTCACAGGATTAGTAACCAAAGACACAAATGGCAAAAAAAGCATAATATAAATAATCTGATTACTGACTTTTGGTATGCAGGTAAGGGTTCAGGCCACAGTCGAAAAGTTACATTAATCCAAGATCTTTTACCCAAAGTATTTCAGAAGATATTTTTGAATGTTACCTAGAAATTTGAGAAACAATTCCCAGTAGAATTAATGGAAACTATTCCTCCAGTTCTGCTGCGTTGTTTTGAAGGTCTTGGTCACTGACTTGTTAAAAAAGAAGAAAAAAAAAAAAGAAAAAGAAAGGCATAAGATTTTAGTTGTATTTGCAAAGAAACTACAATTATCATTATAAACTTGGTTTCAAAGTTGAGAACGAAGACAGGACTAAGGTTTTGGGTAAAATTTTCAGTTAAGTCCTTATATCTTTAATAAGACAAGTTTCTAACAAGTTTTTAGCATTTTTATAAAATTAATCTTTTTGGATTTCAAAATATGCATCAAAACCCCACAAATTTCAGAGACCAGTCACTTAAACACCTATTTCCCTATAGAGACTGGGCTCCTTACAATGCGGTGATTCTTATGTCTTTTCTGCATAACATTTTTTCACAGCATGTAATTATTTTGCAAATAAAGCACATTCAAAGTATCTAGGGAACAAATGTCATTTCAGCAGAATAATAACTCACAAAAAAATGCTCCAGAAACTAAGAAGTTGCCATATGAGCAACATCTCAAAAAATTCTCTTTTCATCATAAGCAGATACCAAAGAGAGATTTGAGCAAACTTTGTCATTTACCCAGTGTTCAGGTCTTTGACCTCAAGAATTTTTATAATGACTTGGCATTAAGTTACAACATTCCAATTACTTTGGTTGGTCCACTCAGCTGGATAAAACATGTGAGAACAATTAATATGTCATTTCTCTTCTAGTGAAAATTCACATTTCTTTAATGAGGATTATTGCTTTTTTTAGATTAAAATAACTTTTTGCGTGTGAAAATACTACTTGTGTTGTTTCAGATGATTAATTCAAGTTTCCTTGTTTTATTCTCTTCTTTTGCTGACCTCTGTCACACCTCTTTCTGCATTATACCCTACATCCCTCTGCGAATGAAGAAGATTAATAATTTGAAGGAGTTTGGGTTTGCCAGCTCAAAGTCAGACTTTTTTTGCCGAGTTAGCATAATGTATGCTGAATTACTACTTTCACATGCTCACTGGAATCAAGACAAATGAACAGAAGCACATTCTGAACATTCATCATTTTTCTAGCAAGCTTCAGCCACTTGAGAAACTGTTTAGTATGCGCAGAATGGTTACAATTAATTTTTATATATTTGGTTAAGCTTAATAAGTCCTTGCTTCATAGCATAGTGTGAACACCTCTGAAATTAAGAAATATTTAAACATACTTAGAAGATGGATGTCAAATATGAAAACAGTAAGACTTTCATCTTTGCCTAGTAGTGTCATCTACAGCAAGTTATAGCAAGGGTTTATTTACCCTTGAAAGCATTAGTGTCCCCTCTACTAGAGACACTGCACTTTTGGAACTAAAATGAAGAGCGCCATTGGACAAACCATAATTTTGCAAGGAAACATTTACTGTCATAAAGATCCAATATGACACATCATTTTCCTTGGTTGAAACTCCAAAACCACTATTTGTTTCATTGTACTTTTATATGTTTTTCTTTCTGAAAATGTGTGTATCATCCTTATATCTGTAGCTGCAGCCGTACAATTTGAAAAAATGCGGTTCATCTTGATGGGACATGATCTGTTTCTCGCTTTTGTAGTTACTTCTACAAATATGATTGAAAATGTATGTTAACTTTGCACTTTAGTAGAATTACAAATTTCACTGTGGTACACCAAATAAGCAAAACTTGTCTGACGGGTTGTAGTAGGTTCTGATGGAAATGACACTTACATGTTCAATTTTATCTCAAACTTCAGTATGAGGAGCAAAAAGGTAGAAGGTAGAAAGGAGAAATGAGCCTGAAAGTCATTGTACTGACCATTTTAGACAATAATTAGACCTTGCAAATCTTACAAGTGCTAGCTGAACCAAGCTACCTAGGTGATCTCTTGCTTCTCAGCAGAACCATTCCTTCTAGATGCTGCAGTAACGGACAATTTGTCACGAAACCAGCAGTTATTGTGGGCTAAGTCTTCCAATGTGGTCTTTAAACTTCTAAATAATCATCATAATCATCATTAGAAATTGCTTTAAAGTCAGGAGAAAATATACTCTATCTCCCAGATGCTACTGAATTCTAGATTGTACTTTCCTAGAGTATTTAATTTTTTGTATCGCACTGTCTCTTTAATCAATGAAATTAATATATTGTCAGGGAAAAAGAGGGACACAAATCAAAACATCTGTGACTAATGCATAGGGTCTTCATCGCTACGCTTGTGCAGTATCAAGATCAATTGCCTGCCTTTCTTCTGGCCAGAAGCTTTTATGTGATTTATAAAGCAGTTTACTAACAGATTGAGAACAAAATATTTCTAAAATGTTAGACCACAAATGAAAAATTGCTGTGAATAATGGAATTCCTTTAAAGTGATTTTTTTTATTATCATCTTGTTCTTAGGTACATTCATGTGGAACTAAAATTTCCATCTGCCCATTAATATCATAAAACACATTAATGTCCAGGTATGTATTTCAAAAATAAACATCTGTGCAGTATTATAAATTAGGTCACTATTACAGTGATAAAAGTGTCAAACACTTGTGTGACTTAAACAAATTAACATGCCAATCATTTTTTTCATCATTCTGTTTGTGGCAGAAAAAAAAGTCAGACGTTTTCTCCATTTAAATTAGGCTTCTGTTTTATCTGAGTGCAAACGAGTCTCCAAACTTGCCAGTTGTGCTTGCAATTCCCTTGTTTTCTTTCACTCACATTGTAGGTTACCCACAGACACTGAAAGCACGATCTAGATACTACTTAGATCTCGTTGTACTACACTCAGTCCTACAGCTTGCTTCTCTAAACATCTCTTAACTCCCTCAGGGTTGGAGTACTGGGGTAATTCCATCTCAGTTTCCCAACTCACCATGTTGATGCAGCATCTCCACAGACAGGATCCGTGCCGCTTGCCATGGGAAAATCCTCCCAGGGTGCTACCGATGCTGCATGGCATCTGGAGTGATGTAAAATTTATTTGCTACATATATTTCTTTTTTTATCCTATCGTCTTATCAAAAGCTTATTAAAACAGTTATTTTATTAAGCTATTTGTTATAATTGAGATCAAGAAAGAACCTGCATTGTCTCTGTCTCTCACCCCCCTGCCCCAGTGCAGAGCAGTTGCAATCTCCGCATGACCATTTGTGAAAGTGGCTGCAGAAGGGGTTCTGCTTCAGAACAGTGCTTGTGAGCAGCCCTGTTTCCCTTCCTCTTCCCTCCTAGTGTGTACGCAGCGCACAGTTACACTGTCCATGTTTGCAATTTTCAGAAGACTGAGGAAAGTGTAAATTTCAGTCTTTGTTTAAATTGTCGAGTGATATGAATATTCTTTCCAGCCTCATGCTGAAAATAAACAGAGTCTTTATTCATTAGGGCTGAAAGGGGAATTTAAAAACACATATAATCTTCAGCTAGCTATTGGAGGGTTCTCCTTTTTTATGACAATGGAAAATAGGAGATATCTAATCAGAGTTCACAGCCCGGAACTGTCTGAAGTACTTAAACAATTAAAATAGTGTAGACTACTGAGTTCCACAGTTTTATAGGGAGGTGCATCCAGATGGACTGTAGCCTGGCAGGGGAAAACAGCAGACAAATTGAAAATAAAAACAAAGGCTGAGAAGAAGCAGAGAACATCTCCAAACCAAAGACAAGGTGTTTTTTTTTTTCTCAAATAGAGAACATTATTTCTGGCATGCTTCCTAATTAACTTTCATCTTGGGAATGTTCCTCCAAGGATACAACTGTGCAATAATCATTAGCCTGGATCTCACCACAGAGCATGGTAACCCAGACAACAGAAATAAAGTCCCTACACAGCGCAAGGCTTTGCTCTTTCTGACAGTAGTGACTATTCTGTAGCTGTGGGGCAGAACACCAGTGAAAGCATAAGTACAGGTGGTTCAAACTCTTACCCACCAGGCGGGGGGCGATTTTGGCCAAGACGGACAGGAAAGAAATGAAAAGTGAGGTAGACTCAATAAAACTCAGTAGTATATGTATTCCCTCCAGGAGTTCCCTCTGTTAATCCCCACCAACCCACGACAGTTCTTGACACGGACCATAACTTTATATCCTCAGAACATCTCCTCTTGGAGCTGCTCAAGATTTTGCACCACCCAATGCCTTCCCCACTGGCAAGGGTCCTCCAGTTGCTCTTTTATTACCACTAGTGGGTAGCGCAGCAGAAGTCCAGATGGAAACAGGAAAAGGCAATGACCCCCTTTCCAAGTCGCTGTCATTTTGCTAAGTGGTTATAACACTGCTAATTTTAACAGAATGAAACGTAGCAAAAAATGAGTTCCACATATGCACAAACATGCCTTTTACTGTCCATACCCTATAGCCTACTCCTTCTTAAAAATAACTGGGGTTTTAGCACTGCTAAGGGTCAATATATATTTTTTTTTGCAGAACAGTTGTCTAGGCCAGCCTTGCAATCTGCTTTCAATTGTCCCAGATGCCACAGGTCTCAAAGTACTACTGAATTTATAAAAAATATAAAATTCTGAACAATTTCAGAACATTGACTACTCCTTATTATAAATTACATAAAGGAATTAAGGTTCTCTCACCCAAGGCCAAGTGTATCAGATCCTTAGAGACTAAATAAACGATACATAGACCAGGTTAGACAGATCCATTGCCAAGATGAATTCACAGGCTTTATTCTTTTTTCATGAAATAATTATACAGCTTCTATTCATTGCAGTGGTTACCCATTTGCCCTAGCACCTGTTAAAATGCACATTGACATTGTCAATGTCAATGCCAAATGTTGAAGTTCCCACTGACTATAATAGGGGAAACACCTCTGTGCCCAGCGAGGTCATGGAGTAGAGCCTTCTGGAAACTGTGCTAAGGGACGTGGAAAATAAGGGAGTGATTGGTGACAAACAATATGGCTTCACTAAGGGTTAATCATGCCTGACAAATTTTACGGCCTTCTACAATGGCATTACAGCATTGGTGGATAAGGGAAAATGACGTCATCTACCTGGACTACATGACATCCTTGTCTCTAAATTGGAGAGACCTGCATTTGACAGATGGAACACTGGCTGAATAAGGAATTGGCCAGTAGGTCGCACTCAAACAGTTGCGGTCAATGGCTCAATGTCCAAGTGGAGGCCAGTGATGAATAGCATTCCTGAAGGGTCAGGATTGGGACCAGCACTATTTAACATCTTTGTCAGCGACATGGACAGCAGGATTGGATTGGGGCAATCCTAAGCACAAATACAGGCTGGGAGGAGAATGGACTTGGGGTTGTTGGTTGATGAGAAGCTCAACATGAGCCAGCAATGTGCACTTGCAGCCCAGAAAGCCTAGGAACTGTGTCCTAGGCTCTATCAGAAGAAAAGTGTGGCCAGCAGGTCAAGGGAGGGGATTCTGCCCCTCTGCTCTACTCTCATGAGACCCCACCTGGAATACTGCATTCAGCTCTGAGGCCCCCAACGCAAGAAGGACATGGAGCTGTTGGAGAAAGTCCAGAGAAGGGTGACAAAGATGATTCAAGGGCTGGAGCACCTCTCCTATGCAGACAGGCTGAGAGAATTGGGGTTGCTAAGCCTGGAGGAGAGAAGGCTCCAGGGAGACCTTATAGCAGTCTTCTGGTACGAGAAGGGGGACTACAGGAAAGCTGGAGAGGGACTTTTTACAAGGGCATTTAGTGATAAGACAAGGGGCAATGGCTTTAAACTGAGAGAGGTTTAGGGTTTAATCTAATCTAGATTAGATATAAGGAAGAAATTTTTCACTCAGAGGGTGATGAGGCACTAGAATAGGTTGCCCAAAGCAGTTGTGGATGCCTCATCCCTGAAGTGTTCAAGCCAGGCTGGATGAGGCTTTGAGCAACATGATCTAGTGAAAGGTGTCCCTGTCCATGGCAGGGCGTTTGGAACTAGATGATCTTTAAGGTGTCTTCCAATCCAAACCATTCTATGATTCGATGATTCTATGACATAAGAACTCAATAGCAATTTTATTTATGGGAGCAGGAATGGAAAAAAGAGGAGAATTATTCTGAGCTCGACAAGGGCCAGGAGCCAGTACCTCGAATGAGGTAAGATTCTGTATCAGCTCTGCAGTGACAATTTGTATGTCTAAAGATAGTATACCACAGCTCAAGGAGATACTATAGAGATAAAAACCAGCCATACACCTATGAAGTGTGCTGTGGATATTGTTCAACATGCTGTCGGTGTCTTGTGTGCACTAATAGAATCATAGAATCATAGAATGGTTAGAGTTGGAAGGGATCTCAAAGATCATCTAGTTCCAACCCCCCTGCCATGGGCAGGGAAACCCTCCATGACACCAGGTTGCCCAAAGCCTCATCCAACCTGGCCTTGAATACTTCCAGGGATGGGGCATCTATAACTTCTCTGGGCAACCTGTTCCACTGCCTCACCACCCTCTGAGTGAAACATTTCTTCCTTATATCTAATCTAAATCTACCCTCTTTCAGTTTAAATAACCCTGACCAGCCCCACCTGTGGCCTCTACCCACAGGTGCCCAAGGAGTCCATTTCCATTCAGGTCTGCTTGTGCCTGGCCATGAATCCTGCTGATTCAGATCCTGATCTCTGGACTGACTTTCCAAGTTGACCTCAGACCTGCCTCATCACTATAGGCTTGCCTGATGACCACTGGGCTGACCCTGGTTACCATCACTGGGCCTGATCCTGACTTCTGTTCACAGCTTGACCTTGGATTTGCCGTTTCACCATGGACTTACCTAGTGAACTGGACCCTTGGCTGACCCTGGCTGCCTTTTTCAGGCCAGCCCTGCTTGTCCTGATGGAGGGCTGAGCCCCAGCTATCAAGGTCCCTGCCCTGCCCTGGTATCACATTTGGTTCAACATCTGTTGGAGAGCAGCTGGGCCTTTCTGCTCCCCAACACAACAGCATGACACTCTGTCACGTAGCTGTGTGTTAGCCTGTCTGATCACTGTAGATGCTATTGGTTATTGAGCACTTTAAAGGACAAAATCAAAACTGATGTCTTGGCTGTGCAAACCTTCTGGACCAGGAGAGGAAAAAACATGTAAAATAAAATGAAAGCTCAGATGAGTGGTTCATCTAACATTATTAAAAAGGCAAGATGTAAAAGTGAAGGAAAACATCAATAAATACAAGAAATAAAGGTGACAGTATTTGAATGCACCTCAAACTTTAAATAATTGCTAGAGGCTAGAGGCTCCTGGGATGATTTACAATGAATACTAACAAAAAAGCTTGTAGACCTTGAGTAAATAAATCCATGTCTCTAAAGGGTTGTGCTGGTCTGACATAATTCCATATGCATAGTATAAAAAAATATGTAAACTGTCGAGCTCACATCTCACGCAAAGTAATAGATGTTGTCAGATGAACACTGAAGTCAGGACGTTATTTGTTCTCAATAAGAACTTACTTCCAGAACTCGTCTCATGCTCATTCTTCAAGCCCTCTGTAGTACACAGTTTTGTAACTATATATATTTCTTCTTTGGCATTTTATAATGCCAAGTCTGAGAGACATGGCTCACAGACTTAGCTCTTTAAGGAAGACAGATCATTGTTTATTATCCTTATGGGGACTCCCTTTCAAAGGCACACAGGAGAAGGCTGGAGTAGCTCTGTGAAGAAATGAAGCTGCAGGACCTTTATCTTCTAGAAATTAATTATCAGTGAGGAAAACAGACTTTAAGACATTTATTGTGAGTCCTGCACCACCTTAGATCTGACAGCTGGAGAGTTCAGGAATGGTTGTATTACTATTTTTTCAAAATTTTTCTCCTATGTTTTAAGTCAAAAACAAAGGGTGAAAGTTTGATTACATTAATTTTTCTAACTTTCAATTCAGTAGTGTATTAGAAGCCAGAATCTAATGTCAAATTCTGCATATGTGTCCTACCCAGCTGAGGAAAATAGTGCATGGAGGTCATATTTGCACTTGATTACTGGTGCTTTACTACTTTTCATGTTGCCCTGCGAAACGGCAGGCTCAATCAGAACCAAGTCTTACTGCGTTATGTGCTGTAAAATCCAAAAGCCAGAGTTTGTACTCTAGAACTGGTATATTCAAAAGCTAAAATCTAACAAGGACAAGATGATACACAATAAAGCTAGAGTCAGAAGTATTAAAATTCCACTTATCTTTCATTGAAATCATGTTCAATTAACAGCAATTCAGTTACTTGCTAGAAATCATCTTCCAGATTAAGACAAGAGGTATGAAATGCTAACAGAAATACTAATTATGTATACAGTTCATATCGCTTATCATTTTTCCACACTATAATTCTTCATGATGGTGTTTGCTCCCAGTCTCAGCTCTAACAGGTCTTTTTTAACGTCTTTATTAATTTTGCCTTATTTATTGTTGTAAATGTATTGCCATTTTCCTGCTCACTGAGATGAAACTCCATCTTTTATCATTGCTGCTGCTTCTCAGGAATATGAAACGCAAATGAGTTACACCTCATCAAACTTTACATTTTTCTTCCATGATCTAACTAGTCATGTTTTCTTGCGGGTACATAATTTAACTTACAGATGCCTCATCAGCCTCTCTCTCTCCTTGACACCTGTCAACTGTTTGTCCTCTTGGTGAAGGTGTTCAGTGCATTATTATTCCATCTGAGGAAAGTCCTTGGGAAGTGTCTGACAATAGGGTGTGTAAGATCGTTGAAATACAAACTTATACCTTTCTCTGAGCCACTATTCTGGAATGATGACACAAGTCAAAATGCTGAGGCTATACTAGAAGTAGTCATTAAATCCTGTATGCGTTAAACAGTCAAATCATATTGCAACATGTTCTGAGGATCTTGATCCCGCAGTGAGCTCAATGCATGTATGAAGAACCTTGGATTGATAAATTTTCATTTCACATGGCTATAAAGATTTAATTTTGAATTAACTGAAGTGAGTGAAACTATTTAGAAAGTGACAAAAATGTTTGTTTTTTTTATTTCAGTCTGTGAAGCAGGGCCTCCAAAAAATATTCTTCATGATTTTTATTAACTGGCATGTTTTAAAGCACAGAAGTAGGCAGCATGAATAAAGACTAAAGGTTAAAAAAAAAAGTAAAGTTAAGGTATGTTACTGACAAAGCTTGGTGGCTTAAGCAGAGACATCACTGATTCTCACAAGTAAGGAAAGGACAAATGCTGACAGGTGAGATCATCACATTTTTGTCACAGTTATGACCTTTGGGTTATGTGCAGTAACTTTTTCTAGGCATGTGATCTCTTCTAAAGTTAACACAGCATTTCTAAACCACATTACACTGATAGGCATGGAGAGGAAAGTCCTCAGTATGCACTCACACACAGAAAACAGAGAAAGCAGTCTGGGATCGGTAACCTCAGACATGTTCTGAAATGACCAGCTCTTGGAGTGACAGAATTATTTAGTCTCCATGCTGTTTCAATGCCTGACCTCTGCTGAAACTGCCAAATAGAAATCAATGCAGTTATGGCATCTAATTGTATAATGTAGACAGCTGTCAGCTGAGAACTAGCCTCCATCTACATTTCAGTTAAGTCACCAAGGAGCCATCACTCAGTAGCATGCCCTGTCGACAAGCCTGCCCAAGCCTGGAGTGAAATGCACACTAGGTTTACCTCAATAGGGCTCTTACCTTTTCAAATAAGCTAAAAGATACTGCATAAGAGAACAGAAAAGAATGCATTAAACACCTCTGCAAAGACAAGTAGTCGCTAAGGCTTTGAAACTGAGAAGATACAGATATAGATGTAATAGAGCATTGGAAGATGAAGGAAGGAAATCATAGAATCAGATCAACGTGACCTCAGAGACTGAATTTTATAAAGGGCTGAGTGATGGATGCATATGGAAAAGTAGGAAAAAAAAAGGTGACAATAGTCATTGAAGCTTAAATGGGAGATTTGGAATAAGGTGATGAAAATGAAGTGAACTGGGGGGAATGCTGAAGATGAAAATGCAGCAGCACAGGGACATCTCATGGTTATTTGATGTAAATGAGCAAAACACAACCTTCGAGTTCTGTTGTTCAATGTTGTCAACTGGAGAAGAGATGGAGGGGAAGAGAAGCTATGGAAGAAATTTAAGGCTTTAATTTTTGGTCATATTGAGTTAAAAGAGCTGATGACTCATCCCAGGTGAGATACTGGGGATGCCCTCATAAGCATGAGATTAGAAAATCCATAAATCAGCATAGAGCAGATGTATATGGATGAATTGTGAGAAATAAAGTACTTAGTGGGAGAAACAGAGAGTGAAGGATAGCAATTTGGAGTACCACAGAGACAACAGGAGAAAAAAGATACCATAAAAATAGCTGATAAAAGAACAGTTAAAGGAAAACAAAGTGAATGGACTATTATCCTGAGAGCAAATGGCCCAAAAGCACCAGCAACATTGCTAACAACTCTCAAAGAGAAGAAATAAAGCCGATTCCTCCAAATGCAATAGCAACTAACTTATTACTGGATTCTGCTTCAGCTTAGAGCAGTACACTGAAACCCAGCAACAGGAAAGCAGCAGAAAACCAGCAATGTCCATCTCGACTGAAATCAAGAAAGATGGCATTGTATTTAGGTCTATGACTTTTGGGCAGGAACAGACATTACAAGCAGTAGATACACACAATGCACATTTAGAGGATGGAAGTCAGCATGTACACAGCGTGTCTGAGGAACAGAATGGAACATCAGATGAAGAGGCTGTCCTTTATCTAAAATATTTCTAGTTGGTTTTAAATAAAAAACAGAACTCGACTGAGTTGGTTGGTGCTATAGCTCAGTATTTTAGAAATTTCAGGTAATAATCAACACCTCAAAAGTATTCATCCATTTCCAAGAAATAAATGCAGCTTATGAGTATATGCATATGTTTATATAAAAATATGTCCATTTTTGTCCACATATGCATTAAGAGAATAAACAATACTGTGAAAGAGAAATAGCTTAGAGGTTACAGAAGAGATTTTAACTTGTGGTTATATAGAAGGGCAACTAGAATCTAGTTTGGAGTTTTAAAATGAAGGATGCTTGTGGATTTTAGGTGTTTGCAGAGCCAGGAAGAAGAGTGGAGGCTGTTTCTTATCCTCACTCACCAGGTAGATTTAGACATATGAATTCTACCAAAGTTACACTTTATTCTCTTACTACATATACTGAAGCTAAGCCTTAAGATTTCATCGAATCGCCTAAACATTGTTCTGTGAAATTTATGATTCCTTAGGATGTCCCACTTGATCTCTGGCTTGTTTTCCAGTCTAGGTGCATCTTTGAACATAAAACTGAGGTCATCCTCACTCCAGTCCTTGAGGGATTTTGTCTGTTTTCCATCATTCTTAAAAACCTTCCAAGTTTTAAGCAGGTAGTAGGTAGCAAGAAATTCACTTTCTGGACTTCAAAGGTTTTGTACAGAGAATTTTAACTACAGTAGGTCACACAGTTAAACCCTAGCATTTCACTCTGCTTAGTGCAGAATGTTACTACCAGAAGCCCTATTTACTACAGAAATGTTTGACAACCACCATGCCTGAATTCTTCATGGCTCTAGGGTCTTCACAAATGAGTAATGGTTTTGAAAAAAAAGAAAAATATTTTCAGAAGAAACTTCTGGTGTTATAGAAAATGAATGCTAAAGGCCATCTGTGACACAAATGCAGCTTTCTGTACTAGTGTGATTAGAGCTAATTTTGTATTGGAAAAATCCAGAACAGCCTGTCTACCAGAAACAGTTCCACCTGTCAGATGTCCTGCCATATTATTTGAAACTTCTTACATATTTATGCTCCAAATGCCTCTCTCCATATTAATTCGTTCTACATGTATGGCATTAAAATCAATTCCTTTTTATCTCAAAAAATATTCCAAGACTACTGAGTCCAAAAATAAATATTTAGTGTCTTCCTCATGCTAACAGAAAATAATAATAATAAAAAGATACCATTCTTCTTAACTGAAAAATAAATGGACTAAGGAGCAGCTTTACAGGCCTTCAGTGTTGAACCCTTTCCAATTAAATGAGCTCTGCCAGTAACTTCAGCTGGAGCAACAAGAAGACTGCAGTTATTTGTTCTCAGTTAAGGTTTCAATAAACTTTGATTGGCATATGTATACTTGGCTGAATTCAGCAGTACAGTATAGTCATCAATACATTGTTTAAGTAAGTTGCTATTTTAAATGCACCTGCCTCATAACAAATTTGAAATATTCTTAAAGAATAGGCTGTTTCACATGGCTCTGAAAATAGTTACTCAAGTTGCATCTATCTGTTTATTCGTATTTCATGTGAAATCCTTGAACAAAAACATTTCCCTAAACTATGCAATCTCCTATTCCTTATTTTCATTATGCTGAAATTAACCTTCTCATTTCAAGATAAATTAACTCTTAGAGAATGCAAGCAATTGTTATTTTATCAATACCACCAAGCAAAACTAGGTTTGACTGTTTGGTCTAGAGCACAAAGCTGAGGGAAGAGCAGCATAATTCCGTCCCACAGGGATTTTGCACAGAATGCTGAGCTCAGACACATGCCATGGAATTGCTGTGCAAGAGACGTACTGTGAATTGTAAACACAGTATTACAAAGCTGCAAGCTTCAGGCTGCAGGCTTGCTTCCTTTTTCCATAAGCCTTTCATTGGTGGTTTCAGAGGACAACACGGATATTATTCTTTCATATCTAGCCCAGTTGAAAAGTTAGCCAAGACGCAGCATTCCTGCACTATTTGTTTTTGAGACAACTCATTCAGTAAAACTCTAACAGTCATTTAACAAGCAAATAAACCTCGGTATGCATAGCATTGTCCTCTCAGTACTCAAAAGGCTGCTGCAGCTTGTGTGGAAAGGACAGGGTTACCCCTTACTGAAGGAAAGGGAAACATTCTTCTTGACTGATCTACTGCGAAGCATTTATAAAGAATAATTATCTTTTTCTGTAATAAGAAAAAAAGAGCAAAGCAAGCTGTTTCTGTTGAACTTGATGATCTTCAAAGTCTTCTCCAATCTAAATGATTCTGATTCTGTGAAATACCTTTGGCTATCTAGGCAATAATGACAACTTTATGTCAAACCCCAAATAAGCAGAACCTTCTCCAAGCATTAAGATTTTGAGTTTAAACTTCAAATAAGTAATGAGATTTAATATATGAATTTGGATTTTTTTCTTCTAAATATACTTTTGCAGCTATATACTTTTATCAAGTAAACAATGATAGAAGGAACAAAGAGGACACTGAGAACATCACAAAAAATCTTCTTTCCTAAATATTGCCAATAAGGTCATAAACAATGCTTACACCTGGTTGTTGGTCCAGGGGAAAAAAAAAAAAAAAAAAAGGAAGAGATAACACAGCTTAAGATAAATCACCTGAAACTCCTCTTCTTGAGCATTTCATACAGGAATGAACCGATGGGTTAGTTTGCCAAGTCTTGCTTGAATATAGTAACCCCATCCACCTATCAGTGTTTGACTTGGCTAGGCATCCTAAAGCCTTCTTGAGATGGAATCAGACTGCCTGGCACAAACATGTTTTCACCACCTTCTTAGCATCAGTAAATGAGGAACATTTCTTTCAGCAATTATCACATAATTAATTGCAAGTTTGTGTGCTAGCTAACATCAATCCCAAAATAAACTTCCGCTGTAGTGTAAGTGGACTGCTAAGGGCTAACCATCAAAGAAGAAGGCAAGACTGTAAAATGTGAGATACTTGTCAAATGGTAGCACTCAGCAAAGAGTTTTGGGACTCTGAGTTTTGGAAAAGAGACCAGAGATCTTGGGATATCTTACTTTTTTACACGATAACGTCTTCAAGTAAACCAAAAGATTTTGGTATCGTCCAATTAGTATTTATAGGGAAGCTCCATATAACCAGCTATGCACTGGACAAAGTGTATGCATAAGTATTCATAGGCCACTTGCATCTATGAATGCCAAATTTTGTCAATGTCAATTTCGTCAAATTCAGTTCTGAGGCCAAAAGTGTTTCAGATGCATAGGCAAATTGTTAATTAAATTGACATTTTAAGATGTAATTGTGACCACAGTGAATCCTTTCAAATCAGATTTATGTGAGGAGTAAACAAATGGAGAATTAGAGACACTAATTATACTTAAAGAGAGCCTAACTGATTCCATGCATTTAAAATTAATAAGGTCATAATCCAGAGGCCACAGGTGCACTCTTATAAATTTGAGATGCAGCATTCTCTAGCATGCAATATTTTAGTGTATTAATTTAAATAAAATATCCCAATTGCAATTGTCTATCCACTCCTATTATGTTTAATGAGGCAGAGGAGATGAATATAGACTAAAAGCCAATATTGAAATACATAGTTATATATATTGTGTTTTTACATTGATTTTAAACTTCTGTACACATTAGTTCAGCCTGAAGCAGAATGTTTTGGGGTACATGATCTTTTCTAGAACGAATATTAAGTATAAATATATTAACCATATACATTAAAGATAAGTGTCTTATCAAATATTATTTTTGTTATTGATCTTCTGAATTACTTTAATACTCACTGTCTGATTCCCAGCCATGCAGTGGTTTACCTTTCATTTTTTCCTTTCTTTTAAGTTGGTTGCTTGCAAATTTAATTGATATATGAGTAAATGTTAGTCTAGCTATTCAATAACCATTTATTCTAGGATGCAGATTTTTATCATTTATCTGTGAAAATTAACACAAATGAAATCAGATTCACGCTGTCTTCCAAAATAAATCACAAACAGTTTTATTTTAGAACAAGTGCTTGTTAACTTCCCAAATTAGAGGGAATTTCAGTGAATGCATTTTTTGCCATAAAAATATTTTTGGCCATTCCAGAAAACAAGTCTAATGCCTTTCTGTTTCCTTTTGTTTGTTTGTTTTAAATCCATGTGTTGGTTATATAAGCAGATACATGAGATAGCAACTACGCAAAGTTAAAAGCAATGTGAGCTTTTTGTCCCACACATATTCCCCCTAACTGATAATGGGCAATTTCCATCAGCTTTGGTGTGAAATCGATCAGAATTCACAAAGTAAGTGTGTGTGTGTGTGTGTATATATATATATATATATATATATACGAATGACCCACTCCCTGTTGACTGTTTACAGCTGAGAATGGCCACATGCCCCTAGACCTGTTGACAGTCTTTATGGACCTCCGTTTAGGTAAGGGATTAGGAGCTTGAGGTATGACCAGCAACTGTTTTATAGCAGTTTGTGCACTTCTCCCTCTTGAAAGTACAATACAGAAGAGCAGCTGTAGGGCTTTAGACTCAAAGAGCTTCAAAATCTTATAAAGCAGAATATTATCTCAATCCTTCACTAGGAATTCCTATATGCCAAAGAAGGCTACAGACATTTAGAAAAATCTGTATTAAATCTGCATATCAGAATCTTATTTCCTCTCCCTTCTACCCCAGACTTTATGAGACTTGGTTCCCTGAGTATATTCCTCAAACATATTTCAACAGATTTTCTGGCATATTTCACCTGATGGTTTCTCTAGTTATACTGAAGAATGAGACAGCCTGAATTACTTTAATTTTTCAAATGTGGTGTTAATAAAATTGCCTACTACTGATCGCTATAAAATGGCTCTGGATTTTTCCTTCTTTATTTGCTTAGCTAAATTAATAGCAGCTAAGTTCATGTCCCGATTCATTTTTTTCTGTGCTCATAATTTAACAATTTGCATAAAGCAGAGAGGGAAACATTGACTAAACTTTCAGCAATTTTAATAACCCCTAAGGACGTGTTATGATTACGCTAGGAGACTCAGGGGCAGGTGCTAATATTAAATAATCATATTCATACTGTATGGGCAATGGATTCATGTTTGGATTAACTTGTCACAGGAAACCCAAGGCAGACTTGTGTGATTTTTTTCCCCTTTTATAACACAGATGCAGTTTTTAAAGCATTCTCAGCTACCAGTGAAAGAATTTGTTTCCTTTTCTATCCTTAAAAGCTTTAAAATATTCAGTTCTCAAGTTAAATACAAATAATTTGATGAAGATAAAAAGTGCTATCTACCTTAAGCATACTCTAATGAAAGATCTATTTTTCATTGATCAGTCAGATGAACTAAGAGAACACAGGCAGGAATATTGCTTTGGTTTCTTGGTTTGCCCAGTTCAGGTCTCGCTGGCCCTCACAGTTGCTTCTCATATCTGTCTAACCTCCTTCCCAGTCTCTTTCCCACATACTCATTCTCTGTTCCAGTCTTTTATTCCAGCCAGTCCCAGTCTTCTCTGTAACCTATTTCCCACCACCAGGACACTCTCTTTATGTCTTTGCACCAACCTCTCTTTCATGAGATCAGTAGTGTTGCTAACTTTGTCACTTCAGTACTGGGCCTGAAACAAAGTACCTGATTAAAAGTTTTCAAATATTTCTGTAGGTGATCATCCACTAAAGTTTATAAACGAACACGATTTTTCTAAGTTTAGTAGAGCAATCTAACTTCTTACAGCAGATGTCACTTTTCCAGTTCTAGCAGAAAGGGTAAACATGTTGCATACTATATTGTGGAAGTCATCAGTAGATTACGTGTCCTGCAAGACAGTCATTGACTTGTTTGAAAGTCTTCATTTTTAACAAAGTTTAGAGTTAGGATCTTATGCAGTAGACTAAGGAAAATCCAATTCTATTCAGATAGAAACAAATAATTGGTACTTCAATAGTGATCACAAATAATCACTGTTAACGATTTTTCCTTTAAGGGAATGATGTTCCTGTTATGTTACCCCAACAGATAAACACTGCAAGAATCTAGGGGAAGAAGAACAGGAAAAGTGACTTTGTGTCTTTTCTTCCTGTAAACTTCAGCATATCCTCGTCCTATGTAAGTAGTTAGTTTCCCATTGCCCATTACATTATGTTCTCACTCATTCAGAGGTGTGCCCTCACATTCACTGAAGTATTAAGTCATCTTGTCAATATTGTCTTTCTGCTTTCTCATGCTCACTCTTCCTACAGTTTTGTTATCCCTTCACTGTCTTTCTTTTCAAGATGTCCAGATGAACCTATCATACGAGGCTACCATATCTATCAATCTCAACCAATTAAAAAACTTAACTTAAAGCATTAGTGCACTGCTTCTCACCAAGTGAGGGCTTCTGTGTTGTCAGGTGCCCTGATATAGGAATGTATGAAGTAAAACCACTGTGCTGTAAGTACTGTTTAGTTCTTTTAAATTTACACTATCTGTAGCTCTTTCTTTGTCCTTTCGATTAGTGTTTAGGACAGTCTTTTAACAAAATGATGATTTATATGTACCTTTTGGTTTTCAGTGGAGACACTAAATGCAAATTAACCTATTCTTGCAGAACTGCATTTCTTTGTTCATCTTAGAAAAGATATATGAATATTACTGATTATAAAGGTGTTAGGTTTCTTATCTCCCCTCTCTCTCAGAGAAAGGCCATGAAGTACTGGCTACAGATTTGTTACTGTTCCTTGTGATATTTGGGTCTTTCCTGAATGTAACTACATGGTCAGTCTTTTTCTAAAATCTGAGTAGACTCTTTTAAGGCACTTTATATTTTATCTTTATCATCTTTATATATCTTTTTTATCTTCTTTTTATAGTAGGCTATGTGACACTCCTTCTCTTTCCGTCATTTCAGTAAGAGCTGGCTGACAAGATGGTGACAGTGAATAATACCATAAGTAATAGAAAAATGTACTGTGAGTTGCTATGTAGGATGAGTAAAAGAGGTGGAATCACTTTTCACCTAGGCTTATGTCAATGTGGTTTTGAGTTTTGCTCTCACCCACCAGTCTGGGCTTTCTGCCTCAGAGATCAAAGCAGACCAGGGATTCAGAGACTGTATATCTGCCACTTTCCATTCATGAAGGTCTTTTCCATGCAGTCAGCTAGCTTTGGAGGCCAGTGCTTAGATATGTGTTCCTATTCATACATTTTTTTTAGATATTCAGGGTGCTAGAGAGAGCAGGAATAGACCACAGCTATGCATCAAGCAAGAGCCTTGCCCTCTCCAACTGGCAATTGCATATTTGAATAATACATAGAATCCAGTAATGATTTGTATAGTACAACTACCAGATCTACCTTCATTAAAGGCTTGTACTGCAGCAGGTAATAGATTCTTCCGTTGCATTGGGAAAGAATGTCTTCAGTTTCATATTTTCTCATCATTGGCTTCCAGACTTAGGAACTACTACCTACCTAGCTGACAACAGAAATATCCACTATCTTGCCATTTCTTCTCAATCAAGTTTCAGAGATTCCAATTGCTCCTTCTGAGAGCTGGTGGGCTGATTCATGTTCCCCTGGTTGCTTGTTTGTCTGTTTTGTTTTGTCATTTAGTTTTGTGGTTTGTTTTTTTTTTTGAGGGGGTGGGAAGGACGGTACAGGGAGGAGCAAGTTATATACATAGCTGAGTTTTCAAGTTTTTGGACTTTCTGAACTTATTTTATTAGTTCAATACTTTTCCTAGTTCTGACTATTTTCGATATTCATCTGAAGGTCTTCCATCATTTAACTTACAGCAGTCCTTTAAAACATCAGAGAAACTGTCATACTCTGCCTGAATGCCACAATTCATTTAATCCATGATATGCACTTTAAAACCGTTTTTCAGTGCACGTTCACATTTTCTACCTTACTTATTGGACACTTCATAATTTGTCTTAGTTCCAGCATATGGTATTAGTTTAAATTAGAGCTGCTGCAAGCAATTCATCACCAGGATGATGCTGGATGAAAAAAGCTTCCTTGCATTCTTGTATAATATGTTTATAGCTGCTTTGTTCTTTTCTGAGCTAGTGAAAAAGTTCAGACCAGTGGAGGGAAGGAGTTTGGGGTGGGGAATTATAAGTTAGAAATAAGCTAGAATAATAACCAAACAAGCTTGGAAAGTCAAACTGTAACAGCATGAAATTCAGTGAATAAGAACAGCTGCCTATATTTGCAATTACAGACTTAGAATGCAATTGTCTGTTAATGGCCCAGTTAAATTGTGAAGTAGATAAAAATACATTAGTTACACAGATAATAGCAGAGATCTCAGGCTATGATTTTACTTTATATGAAGAGTTTTTCCATGACTTTGTCATGGAAAAGTCAAAAAGTCTTCACAGAAAATAGCTGTTGAGCTGGTAACTCCATTATCCATTCTCCATCATTCTGTTTGGCAAAGAGTAGGACTCACTTCTTCCATGGATCACTACTGTTGCTTTTAGAAACTTAGCAGTGCTACACTCAATAAATCTATGGATAGCTACAATTTTCTCACTAACTTCTCTAGAGCTACTGTGCTACCAATTTGGCCAGTACTGGACTCTTCCTTAACGGTTGGTACATGTGATACACAAACTCTCAGATTTCTTGCAGACATCTTATTTCACAGTAAGCACAATTATATCTGTATCCCTCCTTCTGGGCTGAAGGCAAATTCTGGAACTGGGCACACCTCCCAGAAGAGCTCTAGAAGTACATAGAGCTTTCACAAAAAACACCTTTACTACATCCATGTTGTATGTCAATTGCCACACCTCCCAACACCCTGTAAATAAAATCAGTATGGCAAGTTGATGCAAAATTAAAATAGCATAGAAATCTTATGTTTCCTTTTTATGCAATACAGCAAGACTTCTCTGTACCTCAGTTATCAGTACCCACATGGTTAAGTCTAAGCTAAATGTCTCTGCAGTCAGAGGACCCTAG
Organism: Tauraco erythrolophus; assembly: GCF_009769465.1. Taxonomy (NCBI): domain Eukaryota; kingdom Metazoa; phylum Chordata; class Aves; order Musophagiformes; family Musophagidae; genus Tauraco; species Tauraco erythrolophus. Next base: position 24,838,128 of record NC_141467.1, on the reverse strand, counting down.
GGACTATAAGCCATAGGCCAAAATTCACCTTTCTGCTTGCTGATATTTCAGAGATTCCCATGTTTTCCCACTGTGTTTCACAAGCAGGAGACACTGCAGCAAGGAGAGTTAGAAGAAAAGGAGACTTCTGTAAAGTTTGCTGAGACAGTGTTACTAGAGCTGGAGAGCAAATTGCCTGGGATCAGCCAATTCCACAGTGCCGTACTGAAGCAGGTCTGATGTCTAATCCCTTCTTTCTAGACCTGCTTATCATAGCATAGTCTGGTTCCCATTTCAGACTCACTGGAATCTATCTGAAAAAAAAAGAAGAGACTTCTCTGCAACTGTCTTGACAAGACTTCTGTTTTCTTTAGTCCAGCACAAAGTATTTTACAAATGCCAGTTAGCTCCATTTTACAGACTGGTTAAATAAACTATGTAGAGTTCTGCATCTAGCCTAGTAATTCCAGTCTTGCTGAAAAGGAGAAAACTGGAGAGATTTATAAATACAGCTTCCAGGAAAATCAAAAAACAGTGGCAGTGTGAGACTAGCAGCTTCAATGTACCCATGTGCACACCTGAGAGAGTCATTTGTGGTACAGGTACAGACATAGGTATGAGCACTATAATGGGCCCAAAGTCTATGAATCTTTGAGCTGTGGTCAAGAAGGGTTTTAAAATACTGGTACCAAAAAGTCTAAGATACACATGTGTCATATTCATCACCTGGCTCAGAAATTACGTGTCCATTACTGTTTTCCCCACAAGTTCTTTTATTTTAATCTTTCTGTCAAATTATCTCCAAAATACTATTATACGAATCTCACTTTTCTAAACAGTACAGTTAGTATAAACAATGTCAACCTACAAACTATGATACACAGAAAAACTGTATGCCAGAACACCTATCTATATGAACCAGCTACTATCTGAAACATACAAAAAAAGCTGAGATAGAGGTGAATCCTCTTATACCGTTGCATTTTCATTGTGATAGCCAATTTAGTAAACAAAAGAGGACTTTTATCCAACAAACATACCTAGAGAAACAGATCATATTTCTAAAAGTCCCCCAAACATCACAGAATAATAAAGAATTATCTAGCTATAAAGAAAAAAAAATTCCACTTAACACATATCACTCTGTCCTGGAACGTGCATAAGAAGTCATTAAACAGAGCCTCTATTGGAAGAAAATCCTAGAAAGGAATCTTCCCACAACTACATTCCTGAGCTTTTAAGCTGCTTCTCAGCCTCATGAAATCAATCAACAAAAGCAAGTTCTCCATAATCCCAAGTACACTGACACAGACTGTACCTGTGCTGCTAAAGTGAGACTGACTAACATGTCTGTACTGCTTGCTATGAATATTTCCTACAGTAGAACCCTGAGCATCCCTGGATGCTACACCTGCACTTGGACACATGTAGAACATTTCACCCAGTGCACCAGATGATGTCAAGGCATACAAGTAGTTGATACTAGGCAGCTATTTTGCACCAGCATGAACTCATATATCCAGCCTATGTACGACAGAAATATCCAGCTGTCAAAGAAAGGCATTTCCCAGAAAACAATAACTCCTTCTCCATCTTTGTGGATATATTTTCATCTCCATAAAGAAAACATAACAAACACCTTCTGAAGACAAACCTGAGAACTTTCTTTATAGCATATTATAATGTCTCACCCCAGCAATGACCTGTCCATATTCCACAGACTATACACTACGTGTCTCTCCCATAGGTAATCAGTATCGATTCATCTCTCTCAGCTTCTCTGGTTCTTGCTTTCCCGTTCTGGTTTTTTCTCCCTTCAGTTCTTTTACCCTCCCAATGTTCTCTTTGCTCCCTAGGTAACAAGACCTATTTTTTCCAGAGATGGTTTAACTGACGCATGATTAAGTAAATTCAGACTAATTGTTCTTAATATGTATTTTGTTTTGAAAGCTGCTACTTCTGTTTTGAAACTGGGCAGAGACTTTCTGTGCATACCCAAGATTTTTTTTTGTCTTCAAAAATATTAGTAGGTATAATAAAGAACACTACCTCTGCTTACAAAAACATGTCCTGCTAATGGATTCTTAGAAAATCATGACAAAAGGGTAAAATATTATTGTGATTAGTTTTCTTAAATAGCTAAATTTCCTAAATAAATTTCCTAAATACTTTTCATAATACACAATTTATGAATTTATAATTTCTTCTTGCTTGTGCTGTATAATGTATTCATGATAGAGTAGTAAAGAGATGGATAGTCAAGTTAGAAATTTTTGCTGATTGTATTAAGTTATTTAATATAATAGAGAGGGAGACTGATTATGAAGTTCTTGATACTGAATAACTGGGTAATAAAACAGTAGATGAAATTCAGTTTAGATAAATGAAGAATTATTCACATTAGTAAAAACAACTGAAATTTTTTTATCTTGTGCTATGCTCTGATCTGATGAGATTGTGGGGCTGTGATAGTTGAATGAAAAAGGTCATTCAATAGTTGTCAAGACAGGAAATTAAATGTTAGAATTTATTAAGAAAGTAACAGAGAGCAAAACAGAAAACAACATTATTGTGTAAATCCATGGTGCACAGCCTTCTGAGGTGCTGTATGGGATTTGAGTCTCTCCATAAAAAAAGGTAAATAGAATTTGAAAGACAAAAAAGTGGTATGAACAATTAAGGATTTAGAAGGGATTCTGTATGAGAAATGATTAAATAGCCTCTTTGGGCTAGAGAGATGACAGAGGCGAGAATGGTGTGGCTATAAAATCACGTGTGACATGGAGAAGATGGACAGTAAACAGTTCACCTCATCTTATAGTATAAGAACCAGGAGCAACAAGTATGCCTTACAACACAAGCCAAAGGGAAAAACTTCCCTTGACATGCAATGCACAGCTGAGCTGTGAAACTCGTTCCAATCAATGTTGTCTCTAAAAAGGACTGACTGATGGTAGAAAAATCCATTGAGGGATACGGAAAACGAAAATGACTTCCAGTCCAGTAAGCCTCAGGACCACAACAGGCTGAGGGTCAGGAGAATAATTTGGGGAAGTATCCCTTCCTGCTGTCAGAAACAGGGTATCGGCCTAAAAGAACCCTTTATGTGAGTCCATACAGACACTCATCAGCTTTTGCTGGGGCTAAATTGCCAAAAAGTTCTTAAGTCCCCCTATAATTCATAGGGACTGCGTGACTTCTTCATCTGAGTTAACTCAGAAAAACTGTCCACTGGGCAAGTTGTTTGCAAGGTGAATAATTTTAAGTAGAAGATCAGATTTGAAACCATCTAAGGAACCTGAAGGTGCGTAAGTCCATGGGACCTGATGAGATGTATCCACAGGTCCTGAGGAAACTGGCAGATGCAGTTCCTAAGACTATCCACCATATTTGAGAAATCATGGCAATCTGGTGAAGTTCCCACTGACTGGAAAAGAGGAAACAGAACCCTCATTTTTAAAAACGAAAAAAAGGAAGACCCAGGGAACAGCAGGCCAGTCAGTCTCACCTCTATGCCCAGCAAGATCATGGAGCAGATCCTACTGGATACTATGCTAATGCACACGGAAGAAAAGGAGATGACTGGTGACAGACAACATGGCTTCACTAAAGGCAAACTGTGCCTGGCAAATTTGGTGGCCTTCTATGATGAGGTTACAGCATTGGTGGATAAGAGAAAAGCAACTGACATCATCTACCTGGACTTGTGCAAAGCATTTGACACTGTCCCACACAACATCCTTGTCTCTAAATTGGAGAGACATAGATTTGACAGATGGATTACTCGATGGATAAGGAATTGGCTAGATGGCCACACTCAAAGTCTTGTGATCAATGGCTCAATGACCAAGTGGAGACCAGAGACGAGTGGTGTTCCTCAACGGTTGGTATTGGGACCAGTGCTATTTAACAACTTTGTTGATGACACGTACAGTGGGATTGAGTGCATCCTCAACAAGTTTTCTGACGACACCAAGCTGTGTGGTGTTGCGGACACACTGGAGGGAAGGGATGCCATCAGGATGGACCTTGACAGGCCGGAGAGGTGGGCTTATGAAAACCTCGTGAAGCTCAACAAGGCCAAGTGCAAGGTCCTGCACATGGGTCAAGGCAATCGCAAGCACAAGTACAGGCTGGGCAGAGAATGTATTGAGAGCAGACCTGACAAGAAGGAGTTAGGGGTACTGATGGATGAAAATCTGGACATGAGATGGCAATGTGCGCTTGCAGCCCAGAAAGCCAACCGTATCCTGTGCTGCATCCAAAGCAACATGGTCAGCAGGTCAAGGGCGGTGATTCTACCCCTCTACTCTGCTCTCGTGAGACCCCATATAGAGTACTGCCTTCAGCTCTGGGGTCTCCAACTTAAGACGGACATGGAGCTGCTGGAGCGAGTCCCGAGGAAGGCCACAAAGATGATCCCAGGGCTGGAGCACCTCTCCTATGAAGACAGGCTGAGAGAGCTGGGATTGTTCAGCCTGGGGAAGAGAAGGCTCTGGGGAGATCTTATAGCAGCTTTCCAGTACCTAAATGGGGCCTACAGAAAAGCTGGAGACAGACTTTTTACAAGAGCATTTAGTGATAGGACAAGGGGCAATGACTTTAAACTGAAAGAGGGTAGAATTTGATCAGATCTAATGAAGAACTCTGAGGGTGATGAGGCATTGGAATAGGTTGCCCAGAGAAACTGTGGATGCCCCATCCCTGGAAGTGTTCAAGGCCCGGTTGGATGAGGCTTTGGGCAATCTGATCTAGTGAAAGATGTCCCTGGCCAAGGCAGGGGAGTTGGAACTAAATGACTCTTAAGGTCTCTTCCAAACCAAACTATTCTATGATCCAGTCTCCTTTAATGCCACCTAGGATGTGAGCCAGAATTATCATATTTTACAGGCGAAGCTCTTGAACTAATAACCTTGGTCTGGTAGTTTTCTACTGCCTGGCTCTCAACCTCCAGTGCTTTAAATCTCTCAGGAGTTTTAGCCCAAAATGTTTTTGCAAAAGAGAGACCAAAGCATTGCTTGCCTTCTAGCAAGATACATACCCATCAACCATTTTGAACTAGTATGTATGAAGTGTATGTAAAGAGTATCCATAAACTGTCACTACCCAGCATCCCTAACACCTGTAAAAATGATGGATGAGCTAAGAGAAAGTGATGTCAGCTTGCTTTTCATAATATTTGCTATACTTTAAGTAGACAAAATGTCCCATGTGCATTTTAATTGATTGAACACTCCATAAAGGCTTCAAATTATAATTTTCAACTTGCATTAATTCTTGAAATTTTTAATGGTGTTTATGGGCTCCAAATACGTTATTCTTCAAAAAAATCCCAACACTTATAAGCTCATGTAGGGGAACGTGAGAAATTGATGCATGAATGTAATCTGGGTCCACAGATTGAATGATTCTCTATTGATTAAGGAATGCTGTGCTAATCAGTTGTTCAAGTTTTACTTTCTCAGTGACGGGTTTTGCTTTCTCAGCGAGTATGAAACTGGTGATTTGCTAGTCGCAACATTAGACCTGAGAAGAAGAAAAACCTTGTGTGCAGCTGGACTGGACACAGGGTTTCAGAGCTGGTAGAACAAAGATGGGACTATAGCTCAGTGGATGGACTGGATACAGTGTCCCAGAACTGATGGAGCAGGACTTTCTGGACTTTCCAGAACTGAGTAAGCAGAAAACTTGGAACTTTTGGCAGACAAAGAGGAAGCAAATGTGCAAGATGTGAGAAGAGGAAGACTTAGTGAGGAAGGCAGACCACTGGGGTGGGCCCCCAACTGTGGGCATCTTATATAACAAAAAAGGCGGAGTGTTGTACCACTCCCCCTGCCACGTACCATCCCTACGTGGAGGGACGAAGGACATTACATAGCCCGCATAGGGGTAACACGTTGAGATGCACTCCATCATCGAATTCTCCACAGGGACACCTGCTACATGAAGTGCCTGTCAGCCTCCACCCCGAAGTGCAACAATATCCAAGGGTCGACCATGGTCATCGCATCAGGGGCGGTAGTGCTGGCAAGTCAGTAAGTAGATTTGGGTAAGAACAGCATGTAGGCAAACTGCTTGTAGGATTTTTTAGGCACACATATATACACATACCTATATAAATCAATATAACCCTCGACTCGTGTAATATTTTGTCCTGTTTGTTTGTGAGCAACTGAGACATACTTACAGTACAAAGCGAGTGCGGAGTCTTGATCCACAGTTCTCTTCTCCCGCGAGGGAAACAGCTGGAGACAGACGAAGCGATTGAAATATAAGAGTGAACGAGTGATTTTGTTGACTAATAAATAGTGCTGCTATTGAGCTTTATCACGTGTGTCTATCTCCTTGCCGAATCCTCAAACCTACCTAAAATAGCTCACCTAAATTAGAACACACTATTAGCATTATTCATGTTGAGAACTTCATTTTATTTCAATGGGATTAGTCATTACAAGAAAGATTGTAGGTGAGTACAATCAGAGGACTCTAATTGCAGTTGTTGTTCTCCAGTTTCAGCCGACATCTCTCGATCTGCTTACCTGCTCATAGTTCTTTATATTTACTATGATATCTGAAGACCTCCTCCTTTGATACTTGCTATTACTGGGTTTTGGTTGTTTTGGGTTTTTGTTGTTTGTTTGGCTTTCTTTTGTGAAAGAACAGCATACAAAAAAAAAAGAGAGAAAAAGTAAGATTATAGAGTCAACTAAGTTTTAGTATTTGTTGGCTTTTGAAAGTTTTAAGCATCTTGGTAGCACATGCTCTGAGTATCAAGGCTGGATATATTTTCATGTCTTATAGGGTCATTAAGAGTGCACTCAACAAGTCTATTAGGTGACTTTTCTGGTCCATGGCTGAAAAGTGTAATTTTCCCAGTCCTGAAACAGACTTTGACTGCAGTACCTGCACATATATACATATATATATATTCATATAAATGTGCACATGTATATATCTATGCAATTATTCACTATTCACCCTGTTCTTATATAACCTTATAGTTATATAAGAAGTTTAGGCACCTCAGGATCTACTCTTCAGAAGTCTTTGGTGAATTCAATGATCAGGCATTCTTCTTAAAGCCAAACATTGTGAATATTGAGAAAAGTATTATCATATAAAGGACTTTTGAAACAACAACTGAATCTCCATCTGAATCTCCATTATGCTGCGACCATGATTTAAGCAAGCCTCGTTTCCTGAGGTGTCCTACGACATCCTATGTCTCCACCTCTCTTCTCCTTAAATAATTCTTCACTTTCTCCAGAGATAGTCCTTCTCAAATTTCTTTTAACTTCTTTTAAGGATTGTGTGTTGTATTGTTGGAATTTTTTAAATTTGTGTAAGAAGGGTTTGTATCTTCTGTGGCACAGGAGAAAAGATGTCAGTGACAGGTTGCTTAGAGGTAAAAAAACATTTCCATTTTAGAGAGCAAATGGATGAATTCTGCAGTCACATACACCTTCTAGACCTCTTCAGAGACCATCTGAATGATGGTCTAAGGACTCCTTAACCCAGGGAAAAATATAGCTCCCATGTATTTCTGCCCACCCTCTCCACCTCAGTTTAGGGACCAGGTTCTTGGTCAGTGTACGCTGAAAATGGCCATTAGCGTTGAAGCTGTGCCCATGAGAAGTTGAGAATTGGGTCTCCAACACTGATCGTAATTCTACTTCAGTATCCTATTTTCAGTTCACGATAGGGTTCACCTTTTTATTTCTTGGCCTCTGATCAAAAAATAGTTAATTACCAAAGCAGCAGGCAGCTTGAATGATTGACAGCTAACATCCCATGAGAAAATAAAAAGCTGCATTTTGGAAAGATAAGGTAGTTAAGACATTTCAACATGAAGTCAAACAGCAGGCTTCCAACAGGGAGTGCTAAAAGGCTCCCAGATCGTCACACCAGAATGGGTCTTTGTCAGCTGGCTTCATGAGAAGTGACAATCTCAGCTCAGAGTGTTTCATCAGCTCTATCTCATTCGTTCAACACATGAGGCAACAGAGTTCAGTTACTAGGCTTATCAAAATGAACAAATACATCTCTAGATCACCGCAGGAGAGGGGCACTGCAGGTGCCTCCCAGAATTGCTTGAAAAAATAGTTGCAAGTTTCCTGGACTTTGTTGGAGAAAGGAGACATGAGGCAGAATTAAGTGTTCAGAGTAGCTCTTCTTTGTAACTACTTGGGAGCGGGTAAGGAACAGATTCAAACTGAGTTAACTAACACAGCCATGCAGAAAACACTGATGCCTAAACCAGAACACAGAAACAGCATATTGTTACAATGAAATGTTACATCTGTCAAGCATGGCTTTTTATATGGTTATTTTTAATGCAATTCTAATAAGCCCTTTTGTTTCAAAATTATATTTTAAATTGTATTAGATGCAGTACCTTAGGAGGACAGTTTTTATTTGTCTAGAACACTGATTTATCAGGAGTTTCTTGATAGTGATGTAATCTAACAGTCAAAATAAACTGGATTTACTAATTCTACAAATTCAAGATGGCAAAGTCATCGTAAGCTACAAGTTGCCACTCCATTCAAAATAACATTTACAGGACTGCAGTAGTCCCCCTTAGTTATATGACAAAAAGCAAAATTTCAAATAAATCATTAAATCCAAGAACAAGTTCTACCATTACAGTCAGTTTATTAATGCTTTTTCTATCTAGTACTATCCAAGAGCTAGCCCATGTCCAGATGCAATATTTTGCTTTGCTATGCAGTGGAAGAAGTTTTCTGTGATATTTTTTGAGTGGGCACTTATACAGAAAGAAATTTCTGTATACGTTCATGTTTGTCTTAGGCAATTTTAATTATGTTTTGGTCTGACATAAAATCTGTGTGATACATCAGTAATGAATGTTGTGTGGTTTGTAGGACAGCTTTCTGTGTCAAACAGTAATAGGATCAGAAGATTCATCTTGGTTCATGAAATTATATTATATAATTGCATTAGATTAGAATCACGCAGTGTGTTAGTAATCATATTAAATCACAGTATGGATTCTTTTTTAGCAGATCATATTCTGATCTTCAAAATGTGTCACAGCAAAACCATAAATCTGAAAATTCAGGATGAAATACAGCTCTGGGGAAATAAACACACTTTAGAAGGCTGGTGTTTTATTTAAACCAATATTAAATTTCTATTTAACCTATATCTCAGAGAATACATAAAATTAGTTTAATACTTCCCAGAGGACTGCTAGTACTATTTCAAACACTAATGTAAAACATATGTGAAACTGAGGTTAAAACAAAAAAAAAGTAAAAAAAAAAAATCAGAAAATATCTTGTACACAGGACTGAGGCAAAAACACTCAACTGGGTTTCTTTACATTTAGGATAATTTTGGGAAAAAGAAGAGTTAATAGGCTGCCCCAATATCCCAAACCCCATTTGCAATTAAATTAGGATTTGCTGGTTTGAGGATCAACCAAGTGCAAGTATTTGCTTCTCCAAGTGCTTTGAAATGCTATGACGCATTAGTTGTGCGTATAGATACAGAAAAGACTTTTGCTTAAGCACTTTGTCTTTCTAACGAGAGAAGAAAAATTCTGGTTTCATAGACATCATATAGCCCTAAAAGCAGGTCGAATCCAAAACTATATTTGATGTGAACTCTCAGTATTATTTCATGTTCTCTGTATGGTGCCAGCACATCTAAGAGGAATGAAAAGACACTATATCTCTCAGACTTTATTTATAAATTGACCTAATAATTTAACTCATCAAGAGCCAAGTGATACTCCTTATCCGCAGTATTAGTCTCCTAAATCTTAGGCTGTCTTCATGCTGTTCCATAGGTTTTTTCCCAACCTTCCGATTAAAAGCCTTGACTGAGTACTCTGCATATCAAATTGCTTCTTTTCACTCACAAGGGAAAAAATGCCAGAAAATGGCTCCTACACCTCACATCTGAGGTGAGGTGTAGGACTCACAACTACGCAAACACCAAAGTCACTGAAGATGGAGTGAGAGGAGGTGTGCCGGAGTTGGGATTCCTCTGCAGCCCGTGGTGAGACAACAGTGGCTCCCCCACCACTTGTGGAGATTAACGGTGGAGCAGAGACCCATCCACAGCCTGTGGAGGACCCCACAACAGAGCAGAGATGCCTGCGCCCAAAGGAGTTGAGAGGACTGTCTCCTGTAGGAAAGGACCTCGTGCTGCTGGAGACTGACAGTGAAGCAGAGATGCATCTGAAGTCTGTGAGAAGGGACTCCATGCTGGAGCAGGTGGCTGCGCCCTAAGAAACTGTGACTCTGGGAAAAGCCTGTGCTGGAGCAATCTGATGGATTGCATCCTGTGTGAAGGACTCACATTAGAGAAGTTTTTAGAGGCCTGTCTCCTGTGAGAAGGGACCCCATGTTCAATGAGAGGAAGAGTGTTAGCAGAAACAATGTATGATGAACTGACTGCAACCCCCATTACCCTTCTCCCTGCTCTGCTGCAGGGGAGGAGGTAAAGCTGGGAAGAAAGGAGGGGTAGGGAAGATGTTTTTAAGATTTGGCTTTGTTTCTCTTTATCCTCTCTGAAGTAACTGATAACAAATTAAATTGATTTATGTCCAAACTGAGTCTGTTTTGTCCAGGGCCATGGTCTGTGGGTGATCCCTCCGTGTGCTTATCTCAAACCTCAAGCCTTTTGTTACATTTTCTCCTCTCCACTCCACCAAGGGCAAGGACTGAGTGAGTGACCATGAACCAGCTGGGCTAAACCACGACAATCTGATGTATGTATTGCTTTATAGCAACTGGACCCATCAGCACTACTACAATGATGAGTTCTGTATGTCAATGTAGTTTTGAATGCAAATACAAGCAGGCTAAGATTTTATTCTCATTTCCCAATGTTTTTTTGCCAAACATAAACAACTTTCTGGTGTATCTATTTTCAGTCTTTGAATAAAATACTTGTAAACATTATGTGCCTAGCTTCACATGGTTTCTTGGATTGAAATAAGTTTTTTGAGGTTTTTTGCACATAGGCAACCATAGAACGATAACTTAATGTAAATGATATATTGTATTTTAAAATTGCAAAATAGGTAACATTTAGAGTAAGGTAAAGAAACAGATTTCAAAATTTACCTTGTCTATAGAAAAACACAATACAATTTACCACTATTTTACTCCTCAGCATAGTCACTCTGACCACTGTCACTGAGTCTAAAGAAAGTTTCAGTAGGTCTGTCTGCCACGTTCAGTACCTGGTTAGAATAAAATTTGAAAAAAATAAATGAAATCAAGTCAACTTTTCACTCCCCACCCCCCCAAAAAAAAAGTTATGCTGAATTATGTTAATATCATTCAGTTTTATTATGTTCTTTCACATTAGTCCTAGGAGTCCAAGGAAGATTTTGGAAGACTTAAATAAGATTTAGCATATATTAAAAGATTTTCACTTTTGAAAGTAGAAGTCCTTATTTCACTTTCAACAGCATTTAGTCTGGCCACAGAAACCTGACAGTGGTCATCAGACCATAAATCACCCTCTCTCTTTGCCAGCGGAGTTCACATTAGCAAAATTCAAGGCTTCATCACCGTGTCTGTTCACTTCTGTCTAGCTCAAAGATTTCTGACAGGTTATTAATACCTTTTTTGTGAGTTTGTAATTACAAAGTAGAAACATGTGAATTATAAGGTACATAATTCCCTGTGTCTTCATAATACACTTAAAAGAAACATGAAAACATGCACACAATTACAGTTCTCCATAATATACTCTCTATAACTCTCAAATTTCCACCTGAGATCCTCCTTACCAAATCAGTAATTCTTTTATATTGCAGATCTCTTCTAAGAGATGCTGGCAGCCAACTGTTCCAAAGCCTCATCCCAGTTCTACATCTATAAATTGTCAACCCCACCAAGAGTCAGTAGGTCATTGCAAATACTCTACATATCATGTCACAGGAAGTTATATGAGGATATCAGTATAGAATCGGAATGTCTTACATGAAATCACTAAGTCTTCATCTGCTTCTTGTGGTGGGTCCTCACAGATGCAAAATAATCCTGGAATCATAGAATCATAGAATTGTTTGGATTGGAAGGAACCTTAAAGATCATCTAGTTCCAAACACCCTGCCATGGGCAGAGGAACTTTCCACTAGATAAAGCTTTATTTTTCTACAAAATCCATCATCTAGGTCAGGCAACAGAATTTTATTGCTGCAGTCCTGGTTTTCCCTTTAAGAACTATTTGCCATCCCCTTGTGAAACTGCATACCATGAAACTCTTTTCTTTCTACGTTATTGTTCATTATTCATTATTTATACATTTCTCCCAAACACAAGTTCTAATAGAACTGATGTATAGACAACCTTGTTTTGTGATACAGTATTAAAAGTCAAACTTTTCATTTATTTGTTCATTCTTTTTTATTCCAATCTTGTTCACAACAATTTTTCTCAATTATCTTGTCTGTCAATTCTGATATCCACTCCAGTAAAGATCCAAAGACTATGCTACACAGTCTCTAATGAAATTATTATACTTCATATTGTCAGTATGTTATTTTTCAAAAAAGTTATTTTTTAAAATAAAAATTAAAATTGAAACTTCTTCAAGCACACAGAGTTGCTGAACCTTCTATGTGTTTGTGCCTTCAAGAATGTATTCAAGAATGGGTTATATGGAAACTACTTTTGTTTTTTTCTTTGCCTTTTTATGTACACTTTTTAAAATTAAATACTTTATTTCTCAATTGATATCAGACAAGATATTTCAACTAGGAATATGGTGGTTTGAGGAAGTTATGAGAAACCAAAAATAGGGTTAAAGATGAAAATTCCAACTCACATATAAACTTCAGCTAGCTGCCATGATGTTGTGTTAAAGCAACACAGTTGTGTATTTCTACTGTGATGAGTACCATACTTTATATCTGTTTTTTACAGTAATTAAACATTATGAATTCAAAAGCAGTCTCTCATTGTCTGTAAAGCTGTACTGCAGTCCCCTTTCAAAATAAAAACTTTAAAAAATACTTCAGGTAGCCTATTTATTAAGGTCTAATAGTAATAGTGGCATCAATCTCAATGGAAATTATTGGCACTATTGAAGCATTTCACTACTCTCAGGAATTTTTCTTCAAGATAGTTGAGTATTGTACCAAAAAAAAAAAATTTCTTAAGGAATATTACTGTGTTGAACACACTGCAATAATAAAGGCTTCTAAGGAGGTTGTTTCTAAGGAATCAGCAGCCTATTTCTATTTGAAGGCATAAGAACTTGAAGCTCTACATATATGAAACGTAACTGCCAGAGAAGCAAGGATCATGTTATCTGGAGTTTGTTACATCACCATGAATTTAAAACTATTTTCATTCATTAAATCTTCATGTCAAAAAGAACAGTAGAAAACCATATTAAATAATAATTTTAATACAAAAATGTTCAATTTCTTCAAATGAAACTCAGCACGGGTGAGACCGCACCTTGAACACTGTGTTCAGTTTTGAGCCCTTCACTACCGGAAAGACATTAAGTACTGGAGGATGTCCAAAAAAGGGCTACAAAGCTGGTGAAGGGTCTAGAGCACAAGTCTTATGAGGAGCAGCTGCAGGAACTGGGGTTGTTTAGTCTGGAGAAAAGGAGGCTCAGGAGAGACCTTATTGCTCTCCACAACTACCTGAAATGAGGTTGTAGCAAGGTGTCAGCCTTTCCCAAGTAACGAGTGATAGGGCAAGAAGAAATGGCCTAAAATTGTGCCACGGGAGATTTAGATTGGATATTAGGAAAAATTTCTTCACTGAAAGTGTTGTCAAGTTTTGGAACAGGTTGCCCAGGGGAGTGATTGAGTCACCATCCCTGGAGGTATCTAAAAGACAGTTTAGTGGTGGACTTGAAGCATTTGGTTAACGGCTGGACTCAATGATCTTAAAGGTCTTTTCCAATACAAATGATTCTTTGATTCTATGATTCTAGAGAGCCATCCAGCAGAAGTCATTAATGAGACAGTATATCTTCAGCTACAGTATTTAAAGGATTATTAAATACAGCTTGGACTCTATAGCACAGATACTGCTGAGACAAAAGCAGAAACCCTTTAGCAAATGCATAAAGGAAATATCTTCCTTCAGAAAAAAAATATGTTGGTTGTGCAGTTCCACACAATGTTCATATTAGCAATTCAGTGGCTCTAAGGGGTGCTTGCGAGCAGCTCTGAAGCAATGCATTATAACACACTTTTAATTCAAATCTTACTTTGTTCCCAAACCAACTCACAATACCAAATTTCTCTAAAGCTGTCATGAGAAAAGGTTGAATAAATGAAAAAACTGGTAAATAAAAGCAACAAAATATGGTTCATAATTACTCAAGGAATCATCTTCCCATAGGTATACATTTTGCAGCATAGCAATAAAAACGTTTAGTGTTTTTTGAAAGACAGCACTTGGAAAACAGTTTGTTATGATATATTTCATTCAAAGACTGTGGCTGGGTAGCACAGAGAAAGTTGAAGCTCTTCCAGTATTTACTACTACACTTTGGGGCAGGTGGACGCTTCAGAAAAGAAGAGGAAGTCATATTTTCCCTGGGGACATATAAGTGTCCTTCATCAAACAGAGGCTTTTAGAGTGCAGGGGGAAAATGAGAGCTCCCAGAAGTGGAGTTTACAGATCAGCAGATGTGGATCGCTTCAAAGGAGAAAGGAGCAGACACTTCTTTCTTGTAGCCCCCCTTTAAGTACTGGAAGACTGCTAGAAGGTCTCCCTAGAACCTTCTCTTCTTCAGACTGAACAGCCTCAACTCTCTCAGCCTGTCTGCATAGGAGAGGTGCTCCAGCTCTCAGATCATCTTTGTGGCCCTCCTCTGGACTTGCTCTAACAGCTCCATGTCCTCCTTTTGTTGGAGACTCCAGACCTGAACACAGTATTCCAGGTGCGGTCTCACGAGAGCAGAGTAGAGGGGCAGAATCACCTTCCTCCACCCACTGGCCACAATTCTTTGGATGCAGCCCAGGATACAGCTGGCTTTCTGGGCTGCAAGCGCACATTGTCGGCTCATGTTGATCTTCTCATCCACCAGCACTCCCAAGTCCTTTTCCTCAGGGCTGCTCTCAATCCATTCTTCACCCAGCCTGTACTTGTGCTTGGGATTGCCCCGATCCATACGCAGGACCTTGCACTTGGTCTTGTTGAACTTCATGAGATTCGCATAGGCCCACCTCTCCAGCCTGTCAAGGTTCCTCTGGATGGCATCCCTTCCCTCCAGGGTGTCCACAACACCACACAGCTTGGTGTCATCTGTAAACTTGCTGAAGGTGCATACAGTGAATAATACTTTAAGTAAAAACTAACTGCTAAATGGTGGAGGAGGCTACCACTTTAAGAATAAAATTATTAGGCAAACAGTGTTCATGAGTTCACCCTGACACAAATTCAAAAGATAATACATGCATTTATTTGACACCTGGCAAAAAGAAGCTGACGGGAGGAGACAGATAGTGAAGATAAATTTATGGATAATCTCATTATAAGGTGTCCTTCAAAAAAGAAAATGAAATTTACCTTTGTATCTATATTAACCTAATGAAGGCAAATACTATAGAATTAAAAACCTGGCTTAGGCCAAGAAGTGAGTCTATATAAATAAATATATTCAAATAAAAAATCTGCAAATTTTGTACTCTCCGTAGTGACTACCTTTTTCTTCTTAGAAAACCAGAAATCTTGTGAAAGTCAGATTTTTATGCCTTCAAACCTCTTCCTTTGTGCCAGGGAGAAATAACAGGATGAGAACTTAAGGAAATCCCAGGGTGATCATGACTTCCTAATGGCAAGGTTGAAGCAGAAACTACCATTTATTTTCTTTATTGACAGTACTGTATGGTGCAGAAGCTAGTAGAAGTCCATCTTTGTAACATGAGTCTTGGATTTTTCTTTCCAGAAGATGAGTCATGTGTGAGCATTCCCCGTGAGTTGGATCCCTGTGCTTTGCATGGGAGGTGAAGAAAAAGCAGCCGACCATATTTTAGCTATGGCTCAAATATTTTGGCAAATCCGTTTCCAAGTTATTGAAGGAAGAAAGGAAAATGTACTGTGTATTTCCCTGTAAAATATCTTTACAAGAAGACAAGTAAATGTCCCCCAAGTTGGACACACAAAATTCAGTCTTAAAAATCATCCTGAAATAATGCAGGTGGAATTTTGAAGACTAAAGAGTTACAGACCTCTTTGATTATTTATCTTTCATCCTCAAGAGACATTTGATTTTTGCTCAGAATCAATTTCCACATTCATCTGCAGCATGCTGCACCCCTGATTTCTGGCAAACACCTTAGATATATCTGGTATTCTGTCACTATCAGAAAAAAGTGATGCAGCTTTACGCATATTTCAAATCTGGAATTTGCTTTGATTAATTAAATCCACAGCTTACTAGTTACATCAGCACAAACTTACTTATATTAAAGTCTGATACCAAATTCAATTTATTTTATGTTTCTTACAACAATTTTTTTAATGTTACACAATTATATGCTGAGAACATAAAACTGCATTGAATGTTGTCTGAGCAGATATACTGGGTGTAACTGTTGTTTTAGACTGGACTTCCCAAACTGTAGATATAAGAGAATATACGTATAAGTAAAATGATTTGAAATTATATGATTTTAAAATGCTATTGAAATATCCATGTCTTCAGTTGCTGGGGAGCTCAATAGAAGAGCTATGGTAGGGACACTAGGTTTTTGAGTGCCTTTTTTAAATTCATGGTTTGCTAAAAAATCTTTGACAGATTTTACTTACAATTATAGCAAATCAGATTTCTACAAGATTGTTCAAGAAAAATGTTCTCAAAAATGTACAGCAAAGTGATTGTGAGAAAAAGAGTTACTGTGGAATGTGGATTATTTTGTTAATAATTACATTATATTATAAATAGCATTTGTATGATAAATCTCATGTATTTATATTTCATTAATTCGTTTATTCAATATCAGTGACACTACAGCTGGCATAACAGCAAAATGTAATATCAGCTGTCTACTGAGTCATAAGGCTCAGCCGTGGCCACCTGTGCTCCAGCTGCACCAATGCAATAAGGATGAGACTATAAATGTAAGCAACTGTGATCAACAAACTCTGATAGTCTGAACCTATAAAATACAATGCTAAGTGTTCATAACAGACATTTAATTCCAAGTCTAGTACCCACCTACTTGTAGCACACATGCTGCTAAAAGAGGAAGCCAGTTTTCCATCAGTTTCAGTGAAATGTAGTTGAGTGTTCCCTTCTTTCTAAGAGATTATTTTTTCTTCTCAAAATATATTTATCAGTAAAAAGACCTCCTTCAGGAGCAGCAGTCAAGAGAACTTCCCTTTTTTCCAACTTGTGCAAAGTCTTGCAGGACAAAATACTGATATCAACAAAGAAAGAACTGAGTTCTCTGACTCTCAAGAATTCAGAGCATTGTGTTTGGCATTCAAGCTGCTTACATAGTGCCTGTGCAGGGTTAAGAATCTCATGGTAGAAGTCAAATAGCCTAGGTTTTCAGCTGTTCATTCCTAAAACACTGGAAAATACTTAGAGATAGAGGTGGCCACTGTAAGGAACACTTCCATCCATCCATGATGATTTGAAATGAAAGCAATAATAAAATTCAGTGGGAGAAAAATTTATCTGTATAATAACGTTCTGTCTCCTGAAATGTTTATCTTTGTGGGGAATATATGACCATAACTATAATCTTAGTTCCAATCCAGACTAAAATTTGACAACTGAATCTGATATCCTTTCAAGGGTAGAGTTTATCCTCAAGACTGAAAAAAAAAGTATTTTCAAAGGCATGGAAGTTAATATGCAGTGGGGATATAAAATGTATCCTTTACATTTTAAAGGATGGTTTCTAAACCTTAGCTGATGGAGTATGTGTTCCCTGGCAGACTCCACAGGAAACCACAAGACTGATGTTGGATAGAAGCCTTTAGATGCAACTACTGTTGCTAAGTCACGTATACTGGGTAGTTGCCATCTTTGAGTATCCCAAAATGTTTTACATGATTTTTTACATAGATCTTTCATTCATCAACAAAATGCTGCCATTTTTGTGGTAGAATATGACATTTTGTTCCATAAGCATTATAGGTAATATTTAGGAAAATATCTTTGTAAAGACTATTTACAAAAAGGCTTGGCTTCTAGTACTCTAACTACCATGAACATTTCATTAACAGCACTGGGCAATTATTTTAGTAGGCTTAAGTAAGAATGACAATCATTTCTAGTAACAGCCAAGTTTGCCTTAATGGATTCATTTGATCTGAGTCATATTCAACCTGAGATTGCAGCCCAAGGGAGTATGTCCATAAGCATTAAATGCTAAAAATCTAACAAAGCACAATGTTATAACGTTCTGTACAAAAATCATAAAGTCATCATGCTTTCTAAGTAATCAAAAATCAGTTCTACACAAAACTGGATGGAAATATTAAAAAAAAAAAAAAAATTCACAGATTGAAAAATACTGTTCCATCAGAAATAGGGCAAGAGTTAATGATTGTACAATTTTAAGGTTCAAATCATTCACCTGAATCAAAATACACCTAGATCAGACTCTTTGCTTTAGTAACATTATATTTAAAATTAAAAAAGAAAAAAACCAACCTAGAAAGACGTAGATGATACTAGAAAACAGATGTCTCTGGCTATCCAATACTTACATGATTGAATCTTTTTCGTGAGAAGAGGAAGACTTGTTCAGACTAAAGGCTGAATCTTGCAAAACAAAAATCCAAACCAGCAGATCACGTTTCAAGTGAGACTTCTCTCCTTGAAGCTCATTGGGTCTTCTGTGCTGTCACTCTCATTTTTGCAGTCCTTACCAGGTTTTGGGCTAACTTACTCCACAATGGGAAAATCCGTGAAACTTCAGTAGAATTATATAAAATGGTAAAAATTGTTTCTTTTGCATCTCCAGTTCCAAATATTTTCTTATAATCCTCTCAAGAATTAGTAAACATTAAAATGGATTAGATAAATCATATTTTACACTACCTGTTACCGAGTCTTGTTTTTGTCAGCATTCGTATAAGAGTAGTTTGATATATGTTCTCCACTGAAAGGGAGAAGCCCTCGATATCAATACATTTCTCACTTACAAATCATATCAATTTATTTTGCATTAGAGAATGAAACACTGGGGATTGAAAAATTAAATTTAATTCCACTTTTTCTCATTAAAAAAAAAAAGTGCTTTAGCATTTCCCTGGTTCCTTAAAAAAGGTATAATTGATTAGCTTGGAGAGGGAATACTTATTGACATCAACCTTTAAGTTGTCAAAGATCAAAATATTAAAAGCACACACATAAAATGCATCAAAATTTAAGCCTCAGTTTTACAGATTGTTACTACATAATGAGTAGATGAGTAATTGCTTAAAACTGATCCGCTGCTTTCTCATCAGATGCACTTATTTCCTTGAAAAACATTCTAAAGACATGACAGACAGCAATGCCTTCAAAAGCTAATTTTTACAAAATCCCAGCTCCGTGATTTTAAAAGCATGACCTTCTGAACCATTTACTTGAAACAGTTTTAACTTATGAAGATATTAATACAGATGTTGATTAATATGAAAGGTTTTATCAAATGGCAGTTCAGTGCAGTTCTAGTGTTGGAAGAAAATTGGGTTATGTTTGATGATTTAACAGAGCCGATTAAGGCAGGAGAAAAAAATTATTAACGTTATGTTTAATTTGCTAAAGCTATTAACCTTTTTTTAAGCCTGTAAAATAGAATGGTTTATTACATTTTTCTTTTCCAAATGGTCTACACAACAGTCATTTGATCACTACTAGCCTGTTTCTAACTACAATCTTGAGAAGGGTATTAAGTCACTCAGTTAAAATCCGGTCATTCTCTAACATATCTTCTTTTCTAAGAATGACATTTACTTTAAAGAAACATATCTCTACTATCACAACACAGGTGTCATTCTTGTAATCATGACCTTTCTGAGATAGTGGGAATGATGTTGTAAATGACGTATACACTAAAACAGACAAGAAAGATGATTAAGTCAAGATAAAAAGCTCATTATAAAAAAAAAAAAAAGATCATTGTTATACCAATGTATGTGATAGTCTTCCTTTTGTCTTCTATATTTTCCATGGCAGACTCCTGAACTGAAAGATCAGAGGGTGAACGGGCCCTAGTCAGCAGTTTGCAAAAGTTTCCTTTTGTAAAATCTTTCCCTTTTCACTTTTCCCATCCTTCCAGAAACAATCCTATTATTTCCACTTTAATTCCTCAGAAAATATTCTATATTGTTTCCAAGTCTGCTTTTCATCTTTGCTCTCTCCTCTGCCAGTGTCTCGTGAAAGATCAGGTCTTTCCCAATCAGTAACTCTGAAATTTTTCCAATAGGTGATAGAGTTTCTGTGGCCATTAACGGCAGCTGTGATAGCCAAGGATTTTGCTTGCAACTTGCGGTTTTGCAGAGCCTTCTTGGAGGAGGAGAAAATTTAGTACTGTAAAGAGAAAAAAAAGGTTAGCTGTGGAATAAATTTTGCATGGTAATGATGTCTTCTAGCTAAAGTAAGGCTGAACTGGGGTCTGCATACAGCTGGAATTTTAGGCCCTCTTTCTGCTGATAATGAAGTTAACTTCTTCAACTGGGGAAGATGGCATAAGCAGGAATCAAGACTAACATTTTCGATAATGGCTAACATGATAGCAGATTCAAATAGCATGCACTCCTCCAAACTACCAGACATACAGGTCAAATACTTGTTCTTTCCTTTAGAACTTGCAATGACTGTGACAAAGAATGCAAAATTGCCATTGAAGCACTTGCCAAGAACCAACACATGGCTCAGTCTCACTCTCAGACAAGGGTAAAATGTTGCCAAAAAATTGCTGTAAAATTTTGCTGAGGCCTTTGGAACAATTTTGTACCTCTCTGCTCCTTTCAAACCAGAACCCTTTCCTGTTCAGCCTGGATGCTTTCTCAGCTTCTTCTAGAGTATTGATCTAGAGAAACCCACTGAGAACACCATGCAATCCGTCACACATCTAGATCACTTAGTTTGAATAAAGCTAAGTGAGGAGCAAGGCAGAGATTTTTGTGCTTTCCTGCTGTCCTCTCCCCTGTCCAGCTTTCTGTAACAGAAGCAGATTCCTGCGTTTTCTCTTCTCAACCTTCCAGTCAATCTACATTTCCACAAGGAACGCATATAGTATCATTTAAATTAAAGATTATATCTTCTTTCATGTTTCCAAAACTATGATGTCTCTATAAGTTCCTTCTCCATTTCTCTGGGAAATATTTATTCTCATGGGACAGAGTAACAGGTTCAAGGAAAGCTCTGAGGGGGTTCAGTGTCCCGGTGCCAGACCAGCTTCATGCAGATATTTTGAGCTAAGTGTTTTTATTACTCAAGATAAGTGAAAAGGATTGATTTTTGAAAATATATAGGAGACATCCACTGGAAAAAATAAAATATCATAAATGTATTCATGCATAAATAGGATAGCTTATTTTGCTTTGTCTAAACCTATTCTAGGATTATATTTAAGATGACTGCTAAAACAGAAAGAATAGCAGAAATTACAAAAGAAATTTACTGTAGATAGAAACATAAAAGTGAAAAATAGTCAGAAGAGCACTTATTTTTTGAGGTGAAAATCCAAACTCCTGAACATGAATACTCATCTCTCTCAGGATTTGTCTTTTCAATCCACCAAATCTTTCTAACTTAGAATTAGCAGCTATTCCCTAAACAAAATAAAGCTCTCCAGCTTTTACAGCTCTTGATAAGTTACTGCAGTCTGTCATAACAGGCTTTTCTATCCAGTACAAACTTTCAGATCCCATGTCCCACCTGGGCCTGTGGTGGAACCAGACATTGATTTTGTCTCTCATCATTACTCTAAAATGCAATGCCTCACCTGTGTATCTGTATTTGAGACACCAAACTCCAAATCCAAAGTGCCAGTCGTCACTGAGGGCTGAGCTATACCTCCCAAGCCTCCTGCCACTCTCCAGGTAACTCTGAAGTATAGGTTAAGTGTTTGGGAACAAGAACTTGAAGCGAGCAGGAAGAAATTTTTAATTTTCTTTCCCCACAAACAAAACCATATATCTATTAGCATGAAAGTGTTGCAAATGTTGGCAACAGACATCTGAATGCAATTCCTTCCTTCTTTCAGTCCTGGCAATGCCTGATAGTTCCACTGGCTCTTTTGTCTTTTTTCCTTGTCATCAAGTAGAGCCTTGAGAAATGCCTGGCTTACTTGACTCTATACCCCTCTGTAAGGCAAGAAACACCCACTCCTTCCCCAATCGTGTTATAGATCATGGTGAAGATACACCCTTTCCAGCCTAGACCTGCCCTCATCACATAATACAAAGTAGAATCAGAAACAAAGAGACTTTCAGTCTACAGTGCAGGTCACAGTAGTAAATGAGATTCACAAAACAAATGAAATTCACAGACTGGCACATGCTTATTCCAAAGGTTGTCATGTAACTGTGCTGATGTTCAGATCTGGATACAAATTTGGGTATGATCTCACGCCGTTAATTTCCATTCAAGCACATGTAATAACTCAGTGTGTCCCTCCTGAATTAAACCTCATTCTCTGACACTGTTATGAGTTTGTTAATAGTAATAACTCTTGATGTACCAACAATGTAGCATGAAGACACAGGAAATATCTTGTTAGAATGAAGTCAATAGCAGTTTTTCTTAAGTTGACGTACATAATTTATTTTAGTCCTCTAAAAGCCAGTTTGGATGATCTTGGAAAGAAAGGGAAGGCAGCTTGTCACATGGGGTGAGGAAATCAGTGTCTGACACACTTTGGGGGCTGCTTTTTTTAAAAACTTTTTTTTTTTTAAAAAAAAGGGTTGTAGAAACGGAAAGATAGAGCTAAAGGAGACCTTCAAGTACGTAATACACGGCCATTTTCTGAGGAAAAGTGTTGGATGAATCAGGACTGTTGTATGGGTAATAACCAAACACCTGACTTCAGGGCACCACTTTGGATTTTCACCCGTTTTAGCATGAACTAACCTGTCTCTGAACTTATACCCAGAAAAATTAATATTAGTCCAATTTTGGTACAGTTTACACCGACTGGAATAACAGTTTTAACAGAGCTTTCAACTTCTCAATTTTCTCAGCATATGATTCCAACATTATTAAGAGTATTGGAAACTTCACCTTGGCACCCCATTTCTCTATAGCTTGTAGGGCAGACTCTAGACAAACTTCAGATATGTTTTGCTAAATAATTTTCATTGAGATACAGACGTAAAACCTATGGGCTAAAATCTAAAAGCTACAGATTAAAATCTACATTAATCTCTGTTCTTTCAGGTATCAAATATAGAGAAAACATGACATTTTAACACTATGGCTTCTCTTAGGACTGTAATTGATCTCATCATAACCTGTGAGAAGCTTCTGAGGTCTTCTGTGGGAACATCACTGAAGCAAAAGGAGAAAGATTTGTTTTTCTCTTTCTCCTATCTCTCCCTGAGCATATAAAAAAAAAACAACTGGATAATATTCAAGCTGAATAATATTCAAAAAGCTGGATAATATTCAAGGATCACCTCCTGCAAGTTCAGGAGCGGTGCATCCCAACAAAGAGGAAGTCAGGAAGGAATACCAGGAGGCCTGCAGGGATGAACAAGATGCTCCTGGACCAACTCAGACACAAAAAGAAGGCCTACAGAGGGTGTTGGGGCTGTTCAGCCTGGAGAAGAGAAGGCTCCTCAGAGACCTTCTAGAAGCCTTCCAGTACTTAAAGGGGGCCTACAAGAAAGATGGAGAGGGACTTTTTACAAGGACGTGTAGTGATAGCTTTAAACTGAAAGAGGGTAGATTTAGATTAGATATAAGGAAGAAATTTTTCACTGAGGGTGGTGAGGCAGTGGAACAGGTTGCCTAGAGAAGCTGTGGCTGCCCCATCCCTGGAATTGTTCAAGGCCAGGCTGGATGAGGCTTTGAGCAATCTGGTGTAGTGGAGGGTGTTCCTGCCCATGGCAGGGGAGTTGGAAGTAAATGATCTTTGAGGTCCCTTCCAACCCAAACCATTTTATTATTCCATGATTCTATGATTCTATATATGCATAAATATACATATAAACTTACTTGTGTATCCATATGTATACATTAGTGTACAAAATGCAGAAAAAGCTGCTGCTGCATGGTATACAAAATATTTAACTCCTGGGAAGATTACTGGCAAACATAAAACTGAGATGAGGGACATTACTTACAGAATCCCCATCTAAGAGAATATAAGGTTCAAAATGAAGCTGACGTAAGCTTCAAAATAAAGTAATCCAGGAAGAATGCAACAATCAAGTGGTGCTACTGTGTACTGAGGAATTTCAAAAGACACAAAGGGGTCAATTTTGACCTTACACAACTGTTAAGCATTCATCTGATGCCTATGCAGTTGTTCCTTATTTTTATCAATGGCACTGAGAGTAGGTCTCTCTTCAGGGTGTTAATTTCCAGTTCCTCTTCTCCTCCAGACGTTTTTTGGGTGTACAGAACCCATATAAGCAACAGGAAGGAAGCTCTGTACATACCTGTCTCTACACAAGGGGCTGGATGGAGGCAGAGTCACAAAGGTTCACCACACAAGGAACATGTTTATGGAAAAGTTTGTTCCTGTGCTGGATGTTGGTATACAGTTAGTGGCAGGGGTGGTTTTGCCGGTGCCAGTTTTAGTGGACAAAAAGGGCATGCAGTGGTTTGCAGTGGAAACAAAACAACACTACCTCTTACTCTTGGTTTAACTTCTTGTTTCACAGAGACCGATACAGGCTGAGAGAGTTGGAGTTGTTCAGCCTGAAAAAGAGAAGGCTCCAAGGAGACCTTCTAGAAGTCTTCCAGTACCTAAAGAAGGCCTACAAGAAGGCTGGAGAGGGACTTTTTACAAGGGTGTGTAGTGATAGGGACAAGGGGCAATGGATTTAAACTGAAAGAGGGCAGATTTAGATTAGATAAAAGGAAGAAATTCTTCACTCTGAGGGTGCTGAGGCACTGGAACAGGCAGCCCAGAGAAGCTGTGGATGCCCCGTCCCTGGAAGTGTTCAAGGCCAGGTTGGATGAGGTTTTGAGCAACCTGATTTAGTGGAAGGAGTCCCTGCCTATGCAAGGAGGTTGGAACTAGATGATCTTTAAGGTCCCTTCAAACCCAAATCATTCTATGATTCTATGATAGTTCTCTTTTCATCTGGAGGAATTCTATTCCAGCTGTGCCACTGGTCTCATAGACAAGGCTGCAGAATATACTATGCATCTCTTCTTTTTCTAGACACAGATAAACACAATCTACTAAATGTGAGCATTCAAATAACTTAATGATGTTGCAGATAGTCCTGTTGACATAACAGACACTGAACGCTCCAAACCCTTTTCAGTGAGATCATTAGCTTCTTCAAGGCAAACAAGAATGCCCTCAAAACAGAAACAAAATCCTCCTTCCATTGGTCTCTTCAACTTTTTTTTGGAGGGAGGGCTAAGGAGGTTGTTTTTGTTTGTGTGTTTTGTTTTTTTTTTTCCTGCAGGTTCCACTAGAAACAGCAGGAAAACGTGGAATACACTTTTGAACATCAGTGCAAAGATATAGTTTTGGTTTTTTCATATCTTTGCCATTGATCATTGTTTTTCCCACCACATTTGAAAGCTGCTCAGAATTACTCACAGCAGGCAACTATCTGGGCTTCACTGACTACAATTCATTTGATGTAGGGATCAGACTGCTAACTGATAGTGGTTTTTTCCTCATTACATTTATGTTTACAAATGAGTTTGGGAGAATAGAGACAATCTGAAAATCAAAATTTCAAGGGATTAAAAGAAAGATTTTTCCAATTACAATTTTATCAGAGAGCTCTCAGAGGTTTTATCAGACAAAGAGCCAGAACCTGCTAAAATCCAGATTAACTACAGTGAAATGTACATAATTAGACTTGGAAATGGCCTTAAGCTTTTAATCATAGAAATATCATTCAAGCACCTTTTAATTATAATAGAAAGCATATTATAAATTGCATGAGGAAAATATAAAACCCTTAACACTTACTGTTCTTAGACACTTATAAAACAAAAATTTATGTATCTTACATTTATGAGTGCACTCTTCTTTGCTTTTTTGGCTTGGTTGTTTGGTTTTGTTTGGTTTTTTATCTGTGTTGTCTCTTTCCAGTTTTTCTGAATTCTGGTTAAGTTTTTATTCTGAAATCTTTCGTCATTATTGCAATTATCTTTTCTGTCATCAAACCTATTTTCAAAGAACATGCACAACATCACGTGCTGCTATTATGCATATTTCCTGACTGGCAAAGTTACATCACTAGCAGACTGTGTAGGTTGTCTCTGAGATGACTGCATTCCTAGCTTTCCATTTACTCTTTTTAAAAATAAAATATAATCTGTTAACATTATTTCTTCCTAAAATATTCCATTTTTTTTTTCTGAAGGACTCTGTATGGAAATAACTGTGAACGATGAAGACTTTTGCTTAATGCACTTCAAATTAAACATCACTGAAAATTCAGTGAAAATATTCCACTGATAGACTTATGAGAAGAGGCTAAGAAAAATGGATTTGCTTAGCCTGGAGAAGTGAAGGTTGATGTCAGCTGTACGGAAGATGAAGCCAACATTTTATTAGAAGTATACAAAGAGAGGACAAGCCAACAGAGGAATAAAGCATAAAAACCAATTTAACTTAGAAAAAAAAATCAATGAAAATGAAAGAGTGTCCTAAAGATTAGACTTTGACTAACTTCTTTTGTTCTACTTGTGTTTGGGCTGCTGCCAATAATTTACTTTTGATCCAATTAAGCATCCAGCTAAAAGTGTGTGGGCATTTTTAGAAACACATCAGACATGTTCAGGAATTTTTGGGATACGCTACAGTACTCATGACCAAAGTACAGACTTTAGAAAACTGTTTTGCCCTACCATCTCTGTAGTCATCAGAAATGGGAAGATACTGCTGGCAAAATATAGCTAGTTCTGTGCAACACTTTGAATCCTATTTCTCCTCTTTGCTCAAATTTCTGCAGTTTTGATATAGTGATTTTTCATGTGGCAAAAACTGAATGTGACAGTTTGGGAACATAATTGACATTAATTACTATGTCCATAACCCAGTTACAATATCACTTTCTACCTAAAAGGCCAATAAGAGAAGACACTTTCAAATTCTTCATCACCTTCTTAAACTCCTTATCTGCTGACATGGTGGTTCATCTGATATATTTGTTTATATATTGATCTTCTGTGCACAAGACATCTCTGGGTCTCTTCAGATTGTATGTGCAAGACTAAAACACCCAATATTCTGAAAAGCAAAGCAGGTTTGTAGCTGTATTATTACAAGTGTGGTAATTGCAAATGAAACATCACATTTTTATGTTAAATTTATAAAGTAGATACAGTTGGGAGACATCAGGAAAGCAGGAACTACAAGAACATTTTAAGTTATCTGAGTCTGTGCCACTGCAGCTTGCAAAAACCGTGATCAAAACTGCAGTGCCGTCTTCTGGAGTATGGTCATGATTATGACCTTTAAATAAATATCATTCTGCTCTTAGGTGATATCACAGAGGACCCCACACTATAATGGTAATGCTAAAGACTGTAGTTTCTGGGTTTTTTTCTTTTTTTCTCCTATATATTTTGTGTTCTGTTAGAATATGACCCTCTTCTGAATTCTCCACATTCATGCAGTTGCTTCAGAAGTACATGTTTTCAGCAGCCCATTGAAAATCAGTCTTTTCTCATTTGCACACTATCCTTTCTCATTTACACACTAACTAAAAAGTGAAAATTTTGAAATTGTGAAAAAATATGGTTTCATACTAGATCGAAGGAACAACATAAAAATCACTTCAAAGCAGTCCAACATGCCTTGGAATCACAAACTCACCTTCCAGCATGTGGAACATGAGTAATACCTAATGTCTTCTTTCATAGCTCTCAGTGACTCCCAGTGAGAAGGCAGTCATTGAAAATGCTTGTTTTCGCAGAATAACCTTAATATCTCCTTGAATTTTCTTGTATATCTCGAATTTCCTGGGGTGAAATCCTAACTACTTGTAGTTTCGAAGGCTCTGACCAGATATTGGAGAATTGTCCTCTCCTTTATTTATCATGTTTTTCTCTTTTCTTTCCATATTGATAGTCCCTCTGCAAAAAGCTGGCTTTCTAACACATTAGTTCAGTCACAGTAAAAAGAATAAATAGGGTGGACTACAAGCAGCTCAGGTACACTTTAATAAGTACACATCATTGAAATGATCCAGGAGAAAGTTAATTGTGGTAGAGTGATGAGGATTAGCTTTTTATTTCATGGATCCAGAAATTCAACAGCTAACGGAAAGGTCCTCTTGGGTTCACATCTGACAAGAAAATAACATCTATATAATTTTATTTATACCAAATAACTTCCAAACTGATGAAGGGAACATAGCAGTTTTCATATCCCCTTTCAAAGCAATGATTATCATAACCAACTCTGCAAAACTAAGAACACAAAGATATGTGGGTCCAATGCCAGCCCATGTTCTGGGAAGTCCTAAATAAAGTGCCTTTATGTCACAGAACAAGGAGTAGCGGCTGGAAAGGTCTGCCCTGGTCCACAGAATCCCAGAAGAGATGGTTGGATGGGACCTGTGGAGGTCTCTACTCCAACTTTCTGCTAAAAGCAAGATTAACACCAAATTACACCAGGTTATCTGTGACTTTGCCTAGCCAAGTCTTGAAAACCTCCATGGTTGCAGATTCTATCACTTCTCTAGGTGACTGAAAAAATATCTAACCTAAGTTACTCAACTTGGAACTCAGGTTGTTGCCCCTTATATTGTCTGCCACCACCAAGAAGAGTTTCTTTGCAACTTCCCTTCAAGCACTTGTAGACTGATGTGGGCTTGCTTGCCACTTAGCCTCCTGTTTTTCAAACTAAAAAAGCCCAGCTCTGTCAATCTCTCCTCATAACTTGTGTGCTCTGGGCCCTGACCATCCCGGTAGTCTTTTGATGGACCCTCTGCAGTTTACTGACATCCTCTTGAAATGAGTTATCAAGTTCCATACCCTTCCATCGCAAGCCACTGTGCAATAGATGACCAGTTCAGAAGGTGCTACAGGAAACCTTTTAAATGTGCCTGACACCACATGCTCAGTTACTGTTTACAGAAGAAATGCAACTTTGGGAGTGGCGTAGAACTGATTTCAGGACATGACAGAGGTAAAATGGAATATATATACAACATACTATATATGGGGAAAACACAGAGAAGATAACAAAAAGGGGTAAAAGATAATCACAACCCCTATAAGAAGGGGAACAAAGGAAGAACAGATAGACAGGAATTGCTCCAGTATTGTGACCCCTAGCCAAGGACACTGCTCCAGATTACCACTAATCAAGCCCCAACAAGTTCTCTTCCCTTTGATAGAGTGAAACTTGGAGTTACTGTTTACTACATTTTGTTACTGTAGTCTCAGCGATCCTATTCTCTTTTACTGTATAATTGAGTTTAGTAAACAAGATTTTTAAAGAGCACCATGTGTGTCTGTGTGTTTTCTGCTGCAACCTTTTTCCATGACAAGGTAATTGATACTGCAGCTCTCAGTCAGAGTAAACTCAGCAGCAACACTAGTAACCCTTTTTCAATATTCATTGTGAAAATATACAGTCTGTTAGTGCTGCTGCTGTGCCTTCAGATGCCACTGCTTCTGACTCATGCTGCTACCTGAGAACCTGAAAATCACCAAAGGCCCATCACTGGGTTTCATTCATTCCAGCTGCTAGCTGGCTAGGTGTCATGATTCTGATGTTCGACTTTCCCAACAGTCAGTGGGAGGCTTCCCGAAGTCTTGCATTATGTTGAGAAATGCCTTACACTATTACCATCAAACTTTCCTTGGGAATTGTAGTCTAGCTGAAGACAGACATAGAATGCAAATTAGATATAGAAAGCAAACTTAATTTCCCAGGAAGTTAAATAAAATGGGTAACAAAATCAACCATATCCTAAAATATTTAATTGCAAATGAATGTACATGAAACACATCTCTGTTGTAGTCCCTTATAAGATTCATCATTACAGATCACTAACAGAAATCATAGCCTCTGTGTATGAACAGCACATTAAAACATTTTTACTTATTAATGTTTATATTAACAATACAGGTATGGGAAAGAGACATTGTATCATACAAATCATCGTTCTTGACTTTTAAACTGCACTTTTTTCTCCAAGATTTTTTTTCAACATTAACACCTTCAGATTATTCTAATTTCTTATATCATGTCAGGGAATTATGTAACTAGTTTTTGTAAACTAATTGTATGATTTATTTCTGGAAATAAGTACTGTATATTGAGCTTGCTTGACTTACACGAAGCACTGACAATTCACCCTAAGGATTTATCATCTCTATCTTTTGAAATTATAATTTTTGCATAGCATGCCTAGTTTTCAAACTTCTATCATTCCTGTCATATAGTGTTTCCTTAGCAAAATACATAATAGGGTAAAACACAAGAATTTTATGCCTCGTTTTTCAAAACAACATTGTTCTTAAATATATACAGCATTTTCTATATTAGACAAAAGAACATGGATGGCAGACTCTTTTACAGAACATGTCCTATTACATGGCTCACTAGAGAGGATGCAATGTAATACATATATTTCTGATGTGTTTCTCAATTAGAACAAAAGGATTAAGGCTGAAAGCGCATTCAAAGCAAACAAAGTAGAATGTTTCTTTTGTATTAGTTCATAGCTATTTGGAAATTCTGTGTGTTCTGTGCAGCTTATACCTGATTCAAATGCTAGAAAGATTACATATAAATAATTCAAGTACTGAAATAAAAGAATACCTCTATGGGAGTTTGTATATGGTACTATTACACTTATCTGTGCTATATTGTTCTAGCAACACTAGAGGAATGGGTAGCAAAAGGAATGACAGACGTGGTAGGAAAATCAGAGTAACTGCAATGAATTTGTCTTTCTAATCAACTCCTCATGCTGAGTCAGTTTTCTGGGACTGTGTCTTGTTTGTTTCTTTGTGATGCAAGGTCTAAAAGGGCATTATATTGACTTTTCCTTATCAAAGGCTTGTTTACCTATTATGAATGCAGAAAGAACACTTAGATCCTACTCAGTTTTGATGTCATTGACTTCTTCCCAGGTAGGAAACTGGCATTAAAAGCTGGGCAAGCACACCACTGCTTTAATTCTGAAGGCCGTGACACATTCAAACACTGCACAACAGGTGCGGTTATGCTGTCCTTGCCATATTGAAGTCTTGTATGTCATGTCTGTCTTTTAGATTGACTCACTAATTTTCGACTTTTGTTTTGACAAGAAATGTGAGGTAGTTTTATACATGCTACTTTGGAAGGACACAGATCCTCTGAGGAAGTGGAGTGGCTCTTTGTAGCAGAGAGCACCTGGAACAGATAGAGCTCTTCCCAGGGACAGATGATGAGGGCTTCCACAAGCACATCAGCAGCAAAGGGAAAACTGGGCAATGATAGGAATGTCCCAATGCCAAATGGGGCAGAAGCCCTGGTGACAAGGGGAATGGAAAACACTGAGGTACAGAATGTCTTCTTCACTTCTTTATTTTTCTGGCTAGAATTGCCCGCAGGAATACCAGAACCCTCAGACACATGGGAAAGTCTGGAGGAACGTAGACTTACCCTCAGTGAGCAGGATCATCTTAGGAAACATTTAAATTAACTGGACATGCACAAGTCCATGGAACCTGACAGGATGTGCCCTTGAGTACTAAAGGGAGTTGGCATTGTGAGGCCACTCATTATCTTTGAAAGGTCATGGTGATGGGGGAAAATCCATGAGTACTAAAAAAACCCCAAATGTCACTTCTATCTTCAAGAAGGGCAAGAAGGAAGATCCAGAGATCGGCCAAGTCTGCCTCATTGTATTCCCTTGAAAGGTAACAGATCAAATTGTCCTGGAAACTATTTCCAACCATATTAAGCATGAGATGATCATTGGGATTAGTCAGCATAGATTTATGAAGAGGAAATACCTGACCAACCACCCTTCTATGATGAGATGACTGGCTCAATGGACAAGGGGAGAGCAGTGGATGTTGTTTTTTCTTGACTTTAGCAAGACTTTTGACACCATGTACCATGGCATCCATAACAAATTCTTCCTTCTTCTCTAATGTTATTTCTTCTTCCTCTCTCAAAGATACGTATATTGATGTGCTGAGATTTTATCCACAAAATATGGAAATTATTTCCTGTTGAAATTATTTTTCCCACTTTGTTGAAATGACCCCTTGGCCTGAAAACTGAATATTGATTTGTGAATGTATTCATGCTGGAAATTGACAGACATGATAGACTATGTATTTATTTTGTCCATAGCTTCAGTGT
This sequence comes from Tauraco erythrolophus, assembly GCF_009769465.1. Taxonomy (NCBI): domain Eukaryota; kingdom Metazoa; phylum Chordata; class Aves; order Musophagiformes; family Musophagidae; genus Tauraco; species Tauraco erythrolophus. The sequence goes on along the minus strand of NC_141467.1, from coordinate 24,805,724 downwards.
GGCTTTTAGCTCATATTTATATTTGCTGTTAGCACATGGAACTCACATCTGAAGAACTGAGAATTAGGATGGCATAATAAACTTGACAATAGAAAGATAATCAAGAAAACGGGGGTTTTTTTGAACAGGCATTAGAATACTACAAGCTTGCCTGTAAAACCCAAAGTCAGAACAATACTGACATTTCATACAGAATTACTGATACTGAAACATCAGTAAGAGAGCAGTAATGTTTCAGGAAATAAATCAGAAATTTTCTTTAATGTATATCTGACTAATATGCTTTTGTCTGTAAAAGTAAAAGCTGCATTAGTTTTGGTAATTAAGGAAGAGTATTCTTGGTTCAAACACTACAGTTCTTTGGTTTGTATCATAAACGCTGGCTTGTACACTTTCACATCACAGATGTTGTGTTCATATAATGATCCCACATGCCACATTATGCAGATGACTTTGTTACACTTAACACACTGACTGAACCATGTACATCTCAAAAAATCTCAGAAGAAATATTTTTTTTTCATTTGGAAACTCCTGAAAGTGGTTTTATAATCAATGGAGTGAAAAATATGGAGGAAGCACAGAAAATTGGAAAGTTTTAAGAGGTTGCTGCTTCAGAGAGTAGAAAAAAGTCTAGCTCTTCTGACCTTTATCTTAGAAGTTATACGGAGATCAGCAGGGCAGAAAAGCAGAGAGTACAACTAGATATGAGTTTAGGTGACAGACAATAAAGAAATGCAATAATTAAAATCAGGAATATGGACCTGGAAACAGAGGAAGGGTACTACAGGACACACAATTATTGATGCAAAAACACACTAGTATTTGTGTTTGGTTTTGTGAACAGGTGTCCAAGATATTTCGACTTGTTTCACTAAGACTAGATTAGTCGTCTGTATATTTAAGTGTTTATTTTGGGAAAGAAGATGTTGTACAATGGAGGAGAGTCAGGAATCTTTATTCTAGCAAATCAAAATTTTCAATTTAAAATTGAAGTTGAGAATTGAAACCAAACCTTCAAATATCAAATATAAAATATCAAATTCCTCGGCTCTTAGAAAGGAATGGAATACAGAAAAAGGAATATAGTGACATTCTAGCTTCCACCCATGTCATTTTTCAATAACATATATAATTCATATAAATTATCATCAATCATTTATATGCTCTACAATCCTGTTAAAAAGCAACACATTTTTACTTTGTTAAGCATTACAAGCACCAAGTCTGTTAGGCATCTGGAAACCATCTTGAAGATATAGTCAAGAACTACAGTTACATCTCTTCACAGCTTAGTTCAGGCTATACTTTCAAATGCTTTCTTAATGTAAGACCCGTGCTTTCAACATGTGGTATAGAAATCTGCAGATATAAGTAGCTGAAACAAAAATGTTCAATAAGATTTAAAAACTAACAATATTGTGCTTTTTGCATCCAATGTTCAGTACACTTTGGTACCTGCTGTTCAGTAAGGAGGTCTTAGGTTTACAAATAATTTGTAGCATCTGCCTTTTATTGGACTCGCAGAAAAGCTTAGAAAGATGAGTCAGATTTACATAATCATTTTTTGGAGTAGAACTACAATTCTGGCTCTTCTGAGGGATAACTGAGTCATTTAGTACATAACAAGGAGTGGCAGCCATTTCATGCCACTTACATTTCTCAATATTGTGTGTGTATATCACAAAATCACAGAATGTTAGGGATTGGAAGGGACTTCATCTAGTCCAATCCCTCTGGCGGAGCAGGACCACCTAGATTAGATCACACAAGAACATGTCCACGCGGGTTTTGAACATCTCCAGAGAAGGAGACTCCACAACCTCTCTGGGCAGCCTGTTCCAGTGTTCTGTTACCCTTACTGGGAAGAAGTTCTTCCTCATGTTTAAGCAGAACCTCCTATGTTCCAGCTTATATCCATTTCCCCTTGTCCTATCACTGGATGCCACTGAGAAGAGCCTGGCTCCATCCTCAGGGCAGTCACCCTTTACACATTTATAAACGTTAACAAGGTCTCCTGTCAGTCTCCTCTTCTCCAAGCTAAAGAGACCCAGCTCCCTCAGCCTTTCCTCATAAGGGAGATGCTCCACTCCCTTCATCATCTTTGTGGCCCTGCGCTGGACTCTCTCAAGCAGTTCCTTGTCCTTCTTGAACTGAGGGGCCCAGAACTGGACACAATATTCCAGATGCGGCCTCACCAGCGCAGAAGAGAGGGGGAGGAGAACCTCTCTCCACCTACTAACCACACCCCTTCTAATACACCCCAGGATGCCATTGGCCGCCTTGGCCACAAGGACACATTGCTGGCTCATGGTCATCCTGCTGTCCACCAGGACCTCCAGGTCCCTTTCCCCTGTGCTGTTCCCCAACAGTTCAGTCCTCAACTTGTACTGGTACATGGGGTTGTTCTTACCCAGATGCAAGACTCTACACTTGCCCTTGTTGTATTTCATTACATTTCTCCCCACCCAATTCTCCAGCCTGTCCGGGTCTCTCTGAATGGCAGCACAGCCTTCAGGTGTGTCAGCCACTCCTCCCAGTTTAGTGTCATCAGCAAACTTGCTGACCGTGCACTCTATTCCCTCATTCAAGTCATTGATGAATATGTTGAACAATACTGGTCCCAGTACTGACCCTTGAGGGACTCCACTGGATACGGGCCTCCAACTGGACTCTGTCCCATTGACCACTACTCTCTGGCTTCTATCCTTCAGCCAGTTCACAATCCACCTCACTACCTGATCATCCAGACCACACTTGCTCAGTTTAGCTGTGAGGATGTCGTGGGAGACTGTGTCAAATGCTTTACTGAAGTCAAGATAGACCACATCCACTGCTCTGCCATCATCCACCCACTGGGTGATGTCCTCATAAAAGGCTATCAGGTTTGTCAAACATGACTTCCCCTTAGTGAAGCCATGTTGACTGCCCCTAATGACCCTCTTATCCTTGATATGCCTAGAGACAGCACCAAGGATAAGTTGTTCCATTATCTTTCCAGGATGGAGGTGAGGCTGACCAGTCTATAGTTACCTGGGTCTTCCTTCTTGCCTTTTTTGAAGCCTGGCGTGACATTTGCTTTCCTCCAGTCCTCAGGCACCTCTCCCGTTCCCCACGATTTAACAAAGATGATGGCCGGTGGCCTGGCAATAACCTCTGCCAGCTCCCTCAGCACCCATGGGTGCATCCCATCAGGACCCATGGATTTATGGACGGTCAGGTTGCTTAACTGGTCCCTAACCAAGTCCTCATCAACAAGGGTTAGACTCCTCCTCCATCCTGACTTCCTCAGGAGACTCAGGGTTCCAGGGCTCATCAGGACAGCCTCCAGCAGTATAGACTGAGGCAAAGAAGGCATTCAGTAACTCTGCCTTCTTCTTATCCTCTGTCCCCAGGGCACCCTCCTCATTCACCAGTGGGCCTACATTGCCGCTAGTGTTAGTTTAATCTGCAATGTATTTGAAGAAGCCCTTTCTGTTGTCCTTGACCTTTCTTGCAGGGTTTAATTCCAAGAAGGTCTTAGCTTTCCTACTTGCCCCCCTACATCCTCTGACAGCAGACCTATATTCCTCCCAAGTGGCCTGCCCCTCCTTCCATGATCTGTACACTCTCTTTTTCCACTTGAGTTTGCCCAACAGTTCCCCCCGCATTTAACCATGCAGGTTTCTTGGTGCCCTTTCTTGACTTCCCATCTGTTGGGTATCACTGGTCTTGAGCTCGGAAGAAGAGGTCCTTGAAGGCTAACCAACTATCTTGGGCCCCTTTACCTTCCAGTACTCTGTCCCATGGGATTTCTCCTAGCAGTTGTTTGAAAAGATCAAAGTTGGCGCTACTGAAGTCCAGGATTCTAGTTCTGCTACGTATTCTCTTCCTGCCACATGAGATCCTGAACTCAACCATTTCATGGTCACTACAACCAAGGCTACTCTCGACCTTCAGTGCTTCAACCAGACCCTCCTTATTAGTGAGAACAAAATGAAGCAGCACTCTTCTCCTAGTAGGCTCATCCACCTGTACTTATGTATATGTATATGTATGTGTATGTATATGTAGTGTATTTATGGTATCATAGGATATGACCATGGCCCTAAACTCCTTCTTCAGTTTAGACAATAGGTCAACCCAGATCTGCAATCTGGTTTTTTGTGCATGTATAACAACATGGTAAAAGAGGTGTCAAAAATTTTTTTATATAAAGAACATTTGTAGCTAAGAAATTATATAGCAGGTTCTCAGATCTGAAAAATTAAATAAGAAGGTTAAGTTAAACTAAAGTTATAAAAACAGAAGTTGAAATTAAACAAAATGTGCATAGTGTCAAGCTTCAAAGCAATAAGTTTTTTTTAAAAAATAACATGCATGAGTGCAAACATTTTTGTGAAAGGCAGTGTGACTGCTTAAGAAACAAAACTGAGGTTGATATTTCTCTAGAACTGAAACACACATGCTGCATGAAATTAAGATTGAGACTTATAAGACATAGAGCTGAATACCTTAGGCCTGTCTGAGGCAGCTAAATTTTTAACCACTTTGGAAAATTTGACTGCTATGTATATTTTAATTAGCACATTATATTACAACAACTGTCAGAGAATGTAAGATGTTCAGTACATTAAAGTGACTCAGTATAGTCACAGTCTGAAGACCATAAGACCATCCTGAAGACCAGCCTTGATAATCAATAAATTCCTTGCTTTTTAGGCACCAGTACCCTAGACTCCATTCACTTCAAAGCTCAATCGGTAATAAAATAAGATTTTATTTCAATTATACTTTTAATTTCAATTTACTGTCACTTCTGCTGCACATTTCTTCTGTCATCATTGCAGCTACTGAAGTGCAAAAGCACCTGAAATACCACTCAGTTTAGGCTGAAGTTGTGATTTTCACTGGAAACCTGAACACTAAGGCAGACAAAATATTCTGTTCCAAATAGGGGCCTAAACCCCATAGGCTTCTGCATTCAAGTGCCCTGAAAAGGTACAGCATCTCAAAGGAAAAATATAAAATTGCTATTCTTATTCTGTTCTATCCTAAACTAGTCTTTACACTGTCAGTTCTGTTTGGGTTCATGAAGTGAAATAACGTAGGAAAGAAATGAGAAGTTAACAATAGGTTATAGCAAAAAGCCAAAGGCATCAAAAGAGAGTGGTAGTGTTAGAAGTAATCGTTATCCATGATCCACCAGGCCATCATTTTATTTAAGAAAAAAAAAAAAATCTGTTCATAATAGTCTTATGAGTCCCTGCTTGTAATTATTTAACCAGTTAACTTCCTTTATAGCTCATTTTGAAACTGCTTCCCTACTATTGCAAGTTCTTTTATCAGTATGGATGCATCTGCTTTTATAAATGATCAAAAAGCAAGAAATCAACTTTAAAAGCAGATAGGCACCTCATTTAAACTTTGCACTTACTTAGAAAGAATTGTTTTATTGTGCAGAGTGGATCAGTGAAGCAGATGTCATTTCTTTCTATATCAAAATCAGCACTTTTAAATCTAAGAAATCCAAAAAAGCTAACGTTTACACAGCATTTAGTCTGAAGAATCAAGTATTCAAAATTCAAAAGAACATAATTCTATGGCATTGCCTCAGTCATATGGTACACAATGCCACAAAGCAAGTGGGGTATGGAAAATCCCTTTGGAGGCTTTCAAGATTTGTCTGAACAAGGCCATAGCTGACCTGACCTTGTATTGGTAGTAGCCTCGCTGCAAGTCAGAAATTGGACGAGACACTCACAGCTGTCTCTTCTAACCATACAACGTCTGTGATCAACAAAATATGCCCGAGCACTGTCAGCTACTGTCGACACTGGCGCTATCCAGGAAAAGAGAAATGAGCAACAGCAGTGATTGGAAGGATCCCAAGGGTGGGAATGGGACATCCAAAGCTTCAAATATCTCTCCACAATTTTTTAATTGTCTCACTGTGGCTCAGACTTCCTATCCTATTAAATCAGAGAGGAAAATGCCTGCAATTAGTAAGTGCTTAACTTAACCCAATTATCAAATCCGACAGAAACAAAGTAATTTTCCCTCAGAGAACTGAGAGGCCTGTGGCCCATTGCCCAGCTGTTCATGCTTTGGTTAAAGGAAAGGAAAAAATGTGTTTCGGTGATACTAAATAGTCTTCAACTTCTTGTGTTTCAGCCTACTATTGCAGGATTAAACCCATGGTAAATACAATTTGAATGATAGTATATCTTGGATTGCATTTTCAATAGGGTCTTTTAAAGAAGCTTTGAGTTTTGTCACAGGTGTTAATTAAATTCAGCCCAGCAACAACACAAATTCCTTTTGGAAATCTTGATAACACAACATATACACCAGGTTGATTATTACACAAACAAAGTGATGTTTAAAAATACGTTCAGCTCTTCTGTTCTGATGGAGACTAGTATTTATTTACCTAAATTTACCTTAGTTGCTATTAAAAAGCACAGACTGTAGCCATTCAGGAATGCTTAATCATAGAATCATAGAATGGTTTGGGTTGGAAGGGACCTCAAAGATCATTTAGTTCCAACCCCCCTGCCATGGGCAGGGACACCCTCCACTACACCAGGTTGCCCAAAGCCTCATCCAACCTGGCCTTGAACACTTCCAGGGCAGGGGCATCCACAACTTCTCTGGGCAACCTATTCCAATGCCTCACCACCCTCTGAAAAATTTCTTCCTTATATCTAATACAAATCTACCCTCTTTCAGTTTAAATCCATTGCCCCTTGTCCTATCCCTACATGCCCTTGTAAAAAGTCCCTCTCCAGCTTAATACTCCAGACAACCAGCAAAGTATAACTTTTGACATAGTTGCTGCTTTCAGAACAACCTTTATAAGAAGGCATGCATACTTTCAGTACCCCACGTATTCAATGAAATGCAAATGCGCTGGTTTCTGGTCTCCTCTGCCTGTCAGCCACGACCTTTAAAGGTGAAATTTAAATCAACAATGTTTTCCAATAAAAGTATCAATATTAGCTTACATTATCCTAAAAGATCAAGAACTGTTATTTCTCCTAATTTAGAGGTGTAACTTGTCACATAGAAACATTACAAGAGCTGATGCAGAAAAGAACAAATGTTTCAAGTGGGATCCAAAGACTGCTGAAGTCAACAGAAGTATCTAGAAACATTTTTTACTTGTGTGCCTGATTTGCGTACAACTGAACTTCTATTTTCCGGCAAATTTTCTATCTGTAAATGTACACCACACAACTTAACTATTCATGGGTACAGCTATATATAGCCTCCAGATACTGGTGATAATTACTCGTGCTAATAGTTCTACAGTGCCTTTTCATAAGCACCTTTGAAAGGTAACCCATATATGACTTAACAAAGGACAAAGAGACAAATTTAAATACATCATCAGGTCTGGAGAATTGAGCTTCTTTTTCCCCATTTTATCTATTGATGTCTCTGTCCAGTAAATTTGTCAAGGTGTGGGTACTAGAAGCTCAGTTGATAATTTCTGCAAATATTTCTTCTTTTGATAAACAAGATTTCCCAATAATCTAAGCTTGTGTGTAAAGCCTGTCACATTTCTCTACATATCTCACCATCAGAATAGTGTCCCTATTAACTCTTTACTTTGTACATGATTTTACCACATCTTAAATCTGAAAGTGATGATATAAGAGCAAGTATAGTTCTGTACTGTCCATGATTTGAGTATTTTCTGCTTTAAAGGATCAGACATTTCAGGTGTTTTCTTGGCATTACATCTGAATTCAATATACTCTTCTTATTTATTGTATTTTGCAAAATTTGAAGTATCTTTATAGGTATATGATTATTGTATATAAATGCATCAAGAGGAGAGCAAATGATGGAAGGAAAAAAAAAACCTATTTAAGCTAAAAGACATTTTTTGGCACAGGAACAAATAATTCTCTGTTGATGAATAAATGTATGCTTGAATCTAGAGGTTTGATTCCAGTGAATTCTGGAACAGCTTTTTAAGTGACACAACAGAGAAAACTCATAATTAGTGTTAAGAATTGAATTTCTGTCAATGTGTGAACAAATCAGGTAGGGTAGCTGTCTGCAGCAGCAGGAAACTGGTCTCAGGGAGCCAAATGGCCCCTTCCTAGTGTATGTTCCTACACTTTTTGACAATAGAGTTAGGCAAGAAAACTTCAGCCATGGGAGTACTAGCACTGCAAACCTTGGAAAGCTCACATAATGCATGACTTATTTATATTAATTTTTAACCCAGTGAAAACTGCTTTGTTACACAGAATTTAATCTCATAGTAAAAATACTATCTTCTGGCATTTTCCACCCCAACTGGCATTAAGCAACACCTATAGAACCTAAATGGAAAGTATTTTTCCTTAGTGTAAATATATTTAGATGAAACGTATATTAAAACAACACACATACACCACTGAAGACAAGCACTTTAGAGGAGGAAAAAGTAATTACTTGATTTCAATATTTTGTGGCAACCATCTAAGTGCAAAAAAATTGTCTTCAGTTACCAGCCGGCATTGGATTATGGACATATCACTGCAAACTGCCTGAGGAATAACCTAGGATAGAACTTTAAATCAAATTTGTTTCTGAGTCTTGTGTTTCAACAGCATACTTATTTCACTTGATTGATTTGACCCATGTAATTTTGGACGAGTCTTCCTCTCCAGTGAGAATCTGATACTATCTTTACCCAGGAATTTTAAGCGGGAAAAGTGTGGCTGATGCTTTATAGCTTACTCTGCCATTCAAACTCAGATGTGTCTACTTCCTTGTCAGGAATGCCCTGCCTGGGAACTTGCAGAACATAGGACTTTTTCCTTTCAGCTGCATACATCACCACTGGTTGCTTTAACTATTTAAGATCTCTTCATTTCTGATACTGTGCCGTTTGGTATGAGAAACCCTTTAAGATGCTCTACACAGTTTACTCATTGCTCGTGTGGTACATCTTTTTGGAAGTACCTCTTAAAAAAGGAGGCTGCAGTATGACCAAGATAGAAACACCTACACAATACTGTTTACAGCTGCAGTTTCCTCACACAGGATGTTGGAATTTGGCAGTGCTGTGATCACTACTGTAACTTGCGAGTCATTCTGTTAATTCACAGCAACGGAGCTCCTGTTGAAGCCTTTCTGTGCTACTAGATTTTGTGCTGTTGGGTGCAATAAATGAATCAAAGAGAAGTTGTACATTTGATCTGTGAGGTATTTTAAGTCAGCATAAGCCTCCAAGCAGAGGAGTTAATTCAGCACTTGTAAATAGTCAATCAGACAGGACTTCATTAGCAGAGGTCAGGGTAAGAATCACTACACAATTTCCAGGATGCTCTTGCTTTCATTCTCTTTGCAACAAACAGAATGTCACTGATGAGAAGAAAAAATAGGTGATTACAAGAGAAGTTGACTTAGAATGAAGAGTCTTGAGAGAGCATCTGAGAGGCTCTTTGAAAGCTAATAGTTACTTGAAATTGTTGACTTAATTGTCCAGTATTTTCTATCTTAAAACTAAGGTATCTTCTGTTCACGGCCTTTGCAATACTGTTCCATTTTTACTATATTGCCTTTGTCTATCATGCTAGAGAACACACCGGTTTTACTTAAATCTCTGATTGCTTCCACATATCACCCTCCACTGGAGCAACTAATTAGCTGCTATTAACTTCACTTACAAAGGCTTACAGTTGGTTTCAAACTGCCCTTAAGGAAGCAATATTTTGTGGGCAGGAATTTGATGTCACTGGAGACTCTCCTTATTAAATCTTTTCTTGATTTGTTTTTCAACTAAATTAGCTGAAAGTTAGTTGGCATATTCACATGTAAGGACATGAGAGTGTGATGAGACTTTTTCCTGTATGAGTCTAAGAGATATCAGCAGCTGTACCGCAGTTAATTTTACAATAGCTAGAATTTAATACCAAACACAATATCCACAGGTCATTAATCTTATGAGGAAAGCATATATTTCTTGATCATTTGAGAATATTGGAGAAGTAACCTTTTACTGATATGCAGCAGTTCTGAAAGAGCAAAAAGAACTACAGAATAGCATAACAAATTGACCATTTGATATACAGCTTCCTGGCACCTGAATAACTAGGTCCCAAGTTCTGAATTTCAGTTCATGAGGGAGCATGACCACTATTAGTCCACATGGATTATGGAATTAATGTCTTAACTCACAGTTGCTCTGGGTTGTGTTCTTCTGCAGGGACACAAGTGGTTTCTTTCCTCAGGCTGCTGTGCAGAAGGCTCTGTGGCACCCACTGGAGCAGCAATTTCTGGGAGCAGCTGTGCTTGGGAGACAGATGTTTCCAGAGAAAGGATGAGACACGGTACAAAAGACCTAGCCAGCTGGGACTCTTCTACAGAACCAAGGGCCTCCAGGCTGTGGACAAGAGGAGAGCACACATACCACCCTGAGGTGGCAGAAGAGAGGTGGGGTGGGGATTTGCACCATTCAGTATGGTCTCTGAACTGGCCTGGGAGAAGAGCTGACAGAAAAAGCCATTGGAATCGAAAGGTCCATTTGGAGATGCTCACTTTAGGGAAAAGGACAGCCTGGACAGCCCAGCCCCAGCATTCAACATGACTTAAAGTCTCACCACAATGCCTATGAAGAAATTCAGCCTGCATGACTGCAGCCTCCTCTGCACAGTGAGACAGTGTTCATGTGGTAAGCCTACAAGCAGGTTCTCAGAAACACAATAATGTTGCTGCTTACATTTTCACCTGTCTTTCCTGGTTCAAAGAACTTGAACAACATTCCCTAATTCACCTGGGAGTTTAGCTCCATACAGGCAAGCATTATTAGCACCCACAGCTTCCTTGTTCCCTGTATCTGGCATGCGTACTTCTGACGTAAATAGATGCGATTGCAAGTCAATGACCATTTCTACATCAACGCGGAGAAACAACGCACCAGCCACACGGTCTATGAAGCAATAGCACAGCAGGCAAATTGCATGTTTGTCTAAACTGTGTGTCCAGGTGTGAGGAAAACGCCATTTTTGTCTCCTGCAGATGCAGTGTTCAGTCATGATTTCACTTACTGTGGTTAATTCACTGAGAAAAATATGGTATTTTATGTTGCTGTCAAAAATAACTCTTGTTATTTTTTTGAGTGCTCAGACACCAGGACTGTTTCCCTGATGATTTTATAGTGTTATAGTGCATCATCAAAGAGGACTGGTTTTGCCCCTTTTCCCTGCTCTGAAATCCCTGCCCTTTTAGCTATTAAAGTACTGAGAGGCAAAGGAGAAATCTACTCAAAATTCGATTAATGGTATTTATATTTGTCTCACACACAGCCAAGAAACCGTCGTACACAGAGCACATTTAATGTCTGGCTGAGAAAGTGATCATTTACATTTATTCCATTTAGATCATCCTTCATATCAGCAGTGCGCCTCTGTTGCGATCGAAATGCCAGGCTTTAGTAGAGCAATATTAACATGTTGGGTGTGGGGAGCGGAGAATAGGGTGCTTTATCACATAGTCTCATTTTTATTTGTTTATTATTTCAATATTAATGATGGGCTGACAAGTTTATGAGTTCAATTCTGGCGATGAAAAATATGAAGGGGGCTTGTGGGAACATAGATCCTGAAAAGACTTCACTTTCAAATTTCTCAGACACATCTTATATTCATCAACACCCCCATATAAACGATCAACCTTTAAAGCCCACAGGGATGGTTTCAAGCTTCACTCTATTGTAACAACATGTCAGCCAGAGAGTTGTTAGTGAGCAGATAAAAGTGATGCAGTTAGTTAGATTTCAAGGTCTCAGGACTGAAAGGTATGAAATAAAAATCCTAAATGCTGCAGCTGGAGTTATCGAGACTAGAATTTGCCATCATTCAGAAGTACAAGGTGAAAATGGAGGATGTGATAACATGATAAATGGAACTGATCATATCTGTGACAGTCTTTTGATCTTCAAAAGCCCAGTGGGCTTGAATTTTGCTGATAAAGCTTGCTGTAATTACTTCATGTCATTCAAACTCTAAGCAGCACAAGACGGAAGAAGGCTGCAGGTGATATTGTTATGGAAAAAAGAGGGTTGTGAGCCTTCTGATCACCTCTGCATCCAAGATGACAGGAGAAAACAAGTTGCAACTGATGGAATTTGCACTGACAAGTAGATTTTTACTGTTTCTCATGATCCCGGGATTTCCTGGGCTTTCAAGCAGCTTTTGGAAAGAAGGCTGGTGTATCTTTTAGACACATCATCTTTCAGAGAGATTTAACTTATTCATTTGGTGAGGGAAATGTTAATTCTCCAGTATTAAGTAAATTCCACTGTAAGGTTTTAAGTCTTGTGTTGATTTGCTACAGTGATTTGACCTGTATCTTCTGATCTTTATTTGTTGAAGTATGACTTTAAACCAGTGGTTACGGTAAGCAGGAGCACATGCAAATAGTCTCTTCTCCACCAAAAGCTAAAGCAGGAGTTTCTGTGTGTGACATCTGCCATCGCCAGACCTGCTCAGCAGCCCCCTAAATCTGGTTTGCTTCACTGCCTGGTTGTACGGGGCAGTCAGATACTCCTGGCCACAGAGGGGAGCGAGGGAAGACAGGCTGACCTGAGTAACATAAGAGGGGCTTCCTGGAGCATCAGGATCCTGGCTCATGCAGCATCACTCAGACTCTTTGAGGATCCAGAAAGTGCTGTCTGAAATGGGATGGAAGTGACACAGGGGCTCCTCTGTCTCTTTGGTGAAAAGCACTGTGCCAGGAGGCCAGCAGTTCCCACCTTCCCAAGGGATGCCTCTCCTGTCAGAGAGGAAGAAGCACCTTGTATGTACAAAACTCTCACAAAAAAATGAGGGAGAGAGATCTGGAGCGTTAACCTGGAGCCTCATCCCAGAGGGTTAGGAGGACCTGGGGTAACTATAAATAAATACAACATAGTATATCATTTCAATGTTAGATTGAACTATCTAAAAGTTATTTCTAGCAGATGATAGGCAATGAGTGAGGCACATGTCAGAATGAGTGAATGCACATGACTGCTATATGCTAGCAGCAAGAGGTTGCAAGGTACTGAATTTGAGCAGAAGGTAAGGAAAAAGGATAAAATGCAAAATCTATATCTAAATTTCACTGTACATATTCTGATCTATTTATTTCTAACGGGAATTTTGAGAAAGATTCTCATAATGCAGAGCTTCTGTACGTTAGAGACCTACCAGAAGTACTGTCTCGAGGAGTTTTATCATCACTCTACAGAAAAGAAAAACGAGCTTACACTCTTCCAGTAAATGATAGCACATCTTTTCTATGACTAATACTGAGAGGGAAGAAAAAGCAAACACAGCAGCACTGTTATTTTTTATTCTCAGCAGCAGCAGTAGCCAGTTCTTTTGGATGCAAACAGGAAAAGTGATTCTTAAAGAGCCGATTAAACAAACCCTTACTATCTAGGGAACCTCTGAAAAACATGGATGCTGGAAATAGCAATTCATGTGGAAAAAACAGATATTTCTTCCTGTGTTCACCTTAAAACGGACTGTAGTAAATTTGATAGACTCTGCTGCCATGGTGGTCACTTCGTTTGGCAAAGGTATAGAAGGAAGAATAGCTCTGGCAAAAAAAAATGATGTGTGGAACAATCGTCTGCATCTATTAAAGGAGCCTGTTATCTAACTAATTACAATTCCCTGAAATAAAAAAAAAAAAACAACATACATGCAAAAGTTATCTATGTACAGTCATTAATCATAGGAGAATGTTGCAGAGGACTTCCTTAGACAGTGCACAAGGTAGCACTAAAACACGTGCAGAAGTTCGTCAAGGTCAGTCAGGTTTGTGATAACTGGAATTCCGGTCATGACAGTCACCATAGCACTTGGACTACAAGGAATCTCTGAGATTATGAACATGTGCCTCTGTGCGTGTCACATGGAACACAAGTGTCATTTCCTTCTGAAAATAGCACAGAATTCACAAGGATAGTGACTAAAAGGAATTATGTTTTAAAGAAAAAGGTAAATACATGGTGGAAGATTATTGAAAGAAATTATGTCCTAATTAGGATAAATGTGAAAAACTGAAAAAGGAGGTGTCTTCAACAAATAGATTTTCCATATTAACATAAATAGAAAATTAATTTTGGCATAATATTAGCTTAAAATAATCTGTGAAAGCCATTTAATATGAGGGTTTATTCCTGAACTACAGCACCAAACAAAGGGAAAACAATTTGTGGTTTTTAGTCAACCTAAAATAGGAAGGCACACCACATATATTAGTCTGAATACTGCTACAATGTGCTGCACAAGTGATCACTGGTATAAGAAAGGTACATCACTAGTGAATTTCTAAGGTCCATGCAGTGACGTGAGCCGTTCTACTAACACTAAGATTAGAACTGAAATTAGCTCCCAATCACTTCCTCAAAACTAGCTAACTGAATAGATACACCAGCCGTTATTCGAAATTATTTCAAAATAGTTCAGAACTAAGATTCAACACAAAGGTTCTCCATAAGATCTAAAATTAAATTATTAACGTCTCATTTTCAGGCATTGCAGTACCTACTGTAATGTTAACTAGCACCATCTCTCTCTCAGTGCAGTCACTTCCATACAAGCTAAAACACAGCTACATAACACCAAATCAACAGAAGAAATACACCATGTACTCAAATTGGGATGGATGCATTCTGAAGCTCTCTGTTAGAAAATATTTCATTTTATCTGAAGGCTATGCAGTTTGTAGAAAGTCCTTGGCTTGTTTGAACTTGTCCAGCTTGGCTGGCTAAAAACATCTGATCTTCAACTGCTGAGCATATTGGATGTGTATTTCTATATTCATAAATACACACATTACACAAATAATATATTAAATACCTGTATCTTTATATTTTATTTGAATCTGAGTTTTCCTGAGACACAGAGATATATGGGAAATATAAAAATGCTTATTCAGGGATTTTTTTTTTAACTGATGGCATATTTATCAGCTTGATTTTCTTCTACATCTAAAGCTTTTCTGCAATTCATCTGTAACGCTTTCAGATCACAGGTCCCATAAGAACACATTTTAACGTGGTGCTCCAAAACTTGTAATATCACCAGAAGCCACCAGAGGACACTGTTACAGAAAATGCCTAAGGAGAAACTTTTATCAATAGCTCTTCTTAATAAATCTCATGTACCAGTAGAAAAGTCTGTGTCTGCCTGACTGTCTTACTAGGAATTATTTTCAAAGATTTGCCTAATAATTATCCATCCACAAACAAAACATTTAAGATATAAAACATTATAAGAGAGAAAAAAAGATCACTGCATTTTTCTGTTCCTAGTGCCTTGGGGCAGGGCAGCGAAGGGCTTGTCCCAGCTTCAGCAAGTTGCGCTAAGCTATGGCAGCTGTTTCATAGATTTTTCACTCAACTACCAGGTCAGCATAAGTCCATTCAAACATAAAGATGAAGACATAAAACAACTCCTTTCACTGAAAAAAAAAAAAAAAAAAAACAAAACAAGCAGCTCTTGAGATAAAGGTTAGAGAGAACACACTGAGGCAAAGCTGGAGGACCCCTTGGGAAGGAAGGGGATTGCTAAAGCGTAGCTGAGTGAATGAACTGGGTGGGAGAGGGCACAAAGCTGGAACAACCACCCAAACTGCTGGCTGAAAGCCTCAAGTCTCTGCCTGGTGCCAAACATCTGAATCTTCTGAGAGTCCCTGATACAGAATCCCAGCCAATACAACCATCGCCTGTTTGGACTTGACTGCAAATTCCCATCTGCCTTGTTAAGTTGCTCACATTTGATCTTTAGTCACGTTCGTCTCTGCAGTTTACTACAAATGGAAAACTTTCTATCTTGCCAATGCCGATGAACGTTGCCTGCAAGGGCTGACAAGTGGGAATTGTATGGACATTAACACATTCGGAAACCCAGCAGATAAGGCAAAAACCTTTACAGTTTGACATCAATCCTAACAATACCTGAGTAAGAACAATGCAATGCTTACAGCAACATTATGGTAGTATTTCAGTGATTGGATAGGGGAATGGAGTGAGTTAAAATGCAGGAAATCTATAATGTGTCTGAAAGTCTGCAGAATCCACACCTCACAATCGATCAGGCAGCCAGAACTGGAAAATTAGAATGTGCCTTGTAATAACTCAGTAGACTAAAATGCACAAAATCAGCAAGAATCTTAAATTGGTTGGTTTTTTTACTGTACTGGTCATTTATTACATGTTTTACTTTTTTATATATTTCCTATTATATATTATGTGAATACAGTCTATTTGTACTTCCCTTATTTAAAGAATAGTTAAGTGAAATATTTGTATGCTAATGCTCTTGCCATCTGTAAAAGTACCCCAAATCAACCACTGTTTTGAGGTGATCTTGGTAATGAGCTTACAGTGAACTTCTGTAAGAATGATGTGTTTTTAAAGGAGACAAAGCCAAAAGAAAAAAAAAAAGAAAACCAAGTTTTATCTTTTATCTAAGAATGACGAATACTTAACTTTCTAAATAGAGAATGTAAAAGCTGACAAAAAAAAAAACAAAACAAAACACGAATGATAAAAATGGGCAAACGAGAAACTTTTAAAGTTCATAAACCACATTTCCCCTTATCTATCGTAGTCTTGCTTTCAGTTTAATCAAGAACTTTCTGGAGTGCATGAAACTTTGCACAATCCTCTTTAGTCTTTGGGTTTCCACTTTGTCACCTCTCAGGAGTGGGTTTTGCCTGCTCCCTGTTCCTCCCAGTAGTAGTCTCTCCCCTTGAACTACAGGCTCCAGTTCTTTGCCTCTGCCCCCAAGTCTGTGGGCTCCAAGAGCCCTCCAAGAATAGTCTCAGCTACTCCCAAGAGAATGAACAATCTGCCCTGGGGGGTCTGATCCACTTATTTGTTTTTTGAAGGAACATAGCACATAACCTGAAAACAAACCAAACAAATGGATGCTCTTCATTTCACCCTGCAACCGCTTGGATACAATTTGTGTTCTAGTCCAATAGAAACAATTCCTATAGTTCACCAATCTTCACGTACACAAAGAGCTCTTAAAAAAAAATGCTGTCTTCTGCCTGATAGTAAAACCATATCGCATAAATTCTTAGAGCTTAGAATGTAATATCTATTTATTGAGATGTATGATTTGACTGAAATTAACATTTTTCCCCTACTCTCTGCTGTTTATAGCCTATAAAATAAACTGGTTGATTTGTATTGCCTTATTTTAAATTAAAGGACATCTGGAATGTGTGATACTGTTATTGGTGTCTATTACAGACCACTGGATCAGGATGAGGAGGTTGATGAGGCCTTCTACAGGCAGCTGACAGCGGTCTCACAAATGCAGGCCCTGGTTGTCATGGGAGACTACAACTATCCTGATATCTGCTGGAAGGCATACTCAGCCAGCCATCCACAGTCCAGGAGGTTCCTTCAGTGCACTAACGATAACTTCCTGATGCAAATGGTGGATGGGCCTACTAGCAGAGGAACGCTGCTGGATCTTATTCTCACTAATAAGGAGGGTCTGGTTGAAGCACTGAAGGTCGAGAGTAGCCTTGGTTGTAGTGACCATGAAATGGTGGAGTTCAGGATCTCATGTGGCAGGAAGAGAATACCTAGCAGAACTAGAACCCTGGACTTCAGTAGGGCCAACTTCGATCTTTTCAAACAATTGCTAGGAGAAATCCCATGGGACAGAGTACTGGAAGGTAAAGGAGCCCAAGATAGTTGGTTAGCCTTCAAGGACCTCTTCTTCCGAGCTCAAGACTGGTGCATCCCAACAGATGGGAAGTCAAGAAAGGGCACCAAGAAACCTGCATGGTTAAATGGGGAACTGTTGGGCAAACTCAAGTGGAAAAAGAGAGTGTACAGATCATGGAAGGAGGGGCAGGCCACTTGGGAGGAATATAGGTCTGCTGTCAGAGGATGTAGGGAGGCAACTAGGAAAGCTAAGACCTTCTTGGAATTAAACCCTGCAAGAAAGGTCAAGGACAACAGAAAGGGCTTCTTCAAATACATTGCAGATCAAACTAACACTAGAGGCAATGTAGGCCCACTGGTGAATGAGGAGGGTGCCCTGGGGACAGAGGATAAGAAGAAGGCAGAGTTACTGAATGCCTTCTTTGCCTCAGTCTATACTGCTGGAGGCTGTCCTGATGAGCCCTGGAACCCTGAGTCTCCTGAGGAAGTCAGGATGGAGGATGAGTCTAACCCTTGTTGATGAGGGCTTGGTTAGGGACCAGTTAAGCAACCTGACCGTTCATAAATCCATGGGTCCTGATGGGATGCACCCATGGGTGCTGAGGGAGCTGGCAGAGGTTATTGCCAGGCCACCGGCCATCATCTTTGTTAAATCGTGGGGAACGGGAGAGGTGCCTGAGGACAGGAGGAAAGCAAATGTCACTCCAGGCTTCAAAAAGGGCAAGAAGGAAGACCCAGGTAACTATAGACTGGTCAGCCTCACCTCCATCCTGGAAAGATAATGGAACAGTTTATCCTTGGTGCTGTCTCTAGGCATATCAAGGATAAGAGGGTCATTAGGGGCAGTCAACATGGCTTTACTAAGGGGAAGTCGTGCTTGACAAACCTGATAGCCTTTTATGAGGACATCACCCAGTGGGTGGATGATGGCAGAGCAGTGGATGTGGTCTGTCTTGACTTCAGTAAAGCATTTGACGCAGTCTCCCACGACATCCTCACAGCTAAACTGAGCAATTGTGGTCTGGATGATCAGGTAGTGAGGTGGATTGTGAACTGGCTGAAGGATAGAAGCCAGAGAGTAGTGGTCAATGGGACAGAGTCCAGTTGGAGGCCCGTATCCAGTGGAGTCCCTCAAGGGTCGGTACTGGGACCAGTATTGTTCAACATATTCATCAATGACTTGGATGAGGGAATAGAGTGCACGGTCAGCAAGTTTGCTGATGACACTAAACTGGGAGGAGTGGCTGACACACCTGAAGGCTGTGCTGCCATTCAGAGTGACCTGGACAGGCTGGAGAGTTGGGCGGGGAGAAATTGAATGAAATACAACAAGGGCAAGTGTTGAGTCTTGCATCTGGGTAAGAACAACCCCATGTACCAGTACAAGTTGGGGACTGAACTGTTGGGGAACAGCACAGAGGAAAGGGACCTGGAGGTCCTGGTGGACAGCAGGATGACCATGAGCCAGCAATGTGGCCTTGTGGCCAAGAAGGCCAATGGCATTCCTGGGTGTATTAGAAGGGGTGTGGTTAGTAGGTGGAGAGAGGTTCTCCTGCCCCTCTCCTCTGCCCTGGTGAGGCTGCATCTGGAATATTGTGTCCAGTTCTGGGCCCCTCAGTTCAAGAAGGACAAGGATCTGTTTGAGAGAGTCCAGCGCAGGGCCACAGAGATGATGAAGGGAGTGGAGCATCTCCCTTATGAGGAAAGGCTGAGAGAGCTGGGTCTCTAGCTTGGAGAAGAAGAGACCGAGGGGGTCCTCATCAATGTTTATAAATATGTAAAGGGTGACTGCCATGAGGATGGAGCCAGGCTCTTCTCAGTGGCATCCAGTGATAGGACAAGGGGAAATGGATATAAGCTGGAACATAGGAGGTTCCGCTTAAACATGAGGAAGAACTTCTTCCCAGTAAGGGTAACAGAACACTGGAACAGGCTGCCCAGAGAGGTTGTGGAGTCTCCTTCTCTGGAGATGTTCAAAACCCGCCTGGACACGTTCTTGTGTGATCTGATCTAGGTGGTCCTGCTCCAGCAGGGGGATTGGACTAGATGATCCTTTGAGGTCCCTTCCAATTCCTAACATTCTGTGATTCTGTGTGATTTTCATGATATGCATCTGATAATTTTTTTGTATTTCTGACTTGGAATGCTATCTTTTGAAAAGACAGCGCACCCCTGAAAGCAAAGAAAACACATGTAGTAAAGCTTAAAAAAAATCAATCCCATTTTGTATATTTAAGTAATCCATTCTTGAAGCAAATATGCTGTAAACATGCTGCTAGTCCTTCTGAACAATATTGCTACACATGGTCTTTGAGAGATCTGAAAGAAAGAAAATTTAGTAAGACCTAGAGACAGAGCACCCTGAAGGAAATCAGTCATTTGGCTAGCAGGACATTACTGCCTTGAAATTTATTTTCATTAAACACTAAAACAACTGCAGAAACTTTGCACAATATTATCTTTAATGAATTAATTGTTTGGAGCTGGAGATTACGTTGGCCAGGGAGTGGGGAGGAAGAGTCCACTCGTGCAGCTGTCAAACTGTCTCAGATGTCTTTCACCTCCCCACAACTTTTATTAAAGTAATTTCAACTTTAACAAAAGTTCGTTTCATCAGAATTATTTTTGACAGGATCTTAGTAATAGCACTAACTGGTACACTGAACCGCACCAGTTCCAATGAAAGCCGCTCCAACTCCAGCACATCCAAGCTATTCCAAGGAATTGCGAGCGAACTCCAGCTCATTGGCGCAGCACACAGCGTCTCCCAGCAGAGTCATCAGCTCTACAGCTTCATGGCAACCTTTCCAGGATTAAGAAAGAATCACTGAGGGCTGTACCTTGAATGGGATTTCTGTTCACCAAGCTGCCTTGGTTTTCACTGTTGCCTATAACCTCTTCCGTTGCAGACCTCCGTCAAGGATCATATACAGTACAATACATGAATGACGGGAAGACATGCAAGAAGTGTTGAGGGATAGTGGAAGGGATTGGGAGGGTGGTTCTGGGTACTATCATAGACAATAACTTGGGGGCACCTGGAACAGTAGACAGGGTTGCCAGAGCTAAAGGCAGACAAGAAGGACGGATGGGGTTGGAAAGAGGACTGATATGAAAGCAGCTTATCAGGGAGAAGCAGGAGGACTGTAATAACACAGGAAATAATAAAATTAAAAAAAAAATAATGAAGAAACATGGAGATAAAGACAGAATAAAGCTAGAGTGAACACTTCTGAGAGTGCAAAACAGTGAAAGATAGGAAAATAGACATAGGCATAGAAAGTTCATGTCAAAGTGTAAAGCCTAATAATATTTATTTGTTTGAACTACTTCTACAGTTTCCTTGCAAACTTATCTCTCAGTCCCAAAGACCATGTGAAAGGAGAGACTGCACAACATGACTTCTCATGTTGGTTCAGCAGGTGTTCTTTTTGATGCTGAGGCTGTTTCAGCTCCTGCCAATGCAAGTATCTGCTTCCAAAGTTCAGGCTGCTGCCTTAAATCCTTGTGCTTTATCACTCGTATCTCAGTCTCCTGCCTGTCTCCTGCTACAAATGCCAGAAACTCAGTCAAGGTTTCTCCTCTGGAGGTCCTCAGTTACACAGAACTGGAGGAAATCCAATGCTACCCTTGCCTGGCTTGACAAAGTGCTACACACCATGTGCATCAACAACTCTTTTTCTTTCCCTCTACTGTCTCCTTCAGTAGCAAAAAAATCTCTCAAAAATGCAAAAAACTTTGAAAAGTAGAATCTCGTGTGGGTCAAATAGTTATTCTAGACCATAACTCTCTCAACAGGTCAAGAAAAAAAGAGTTTATCACAGCTTTCCCAGTGATCTTCAGCAGCCTGAAGTCTTGGATATTACACCATTAAGAGTCGAAAGCTGTAAATCAGATTTATAATGCTTTAGTCTTCATTCTACCATGACTTTTTGTGCAGAATCTCCTTCAGGAACCACCAGGGCTCAAGTGCTGTCTTGTCAATGACTGCAGTTGCACTAAGTGCTGCCAAATTTTTAAAACTCTTTGATGCTTTCCAGTAGTCTGAGCCAGGCAAGTGGTTGTCAGCTCTCCACATGGGCTGTCAGGGTGGAATATAAAACTAACCTGAGCATTTGTTCCTGGTCCGCTCTTGTCAGACTTGATTTGTGTGTGAAACTTCCCAATGCTCAGCCTGTATATTTAATACATTTCTCCAGTGAAGTGTTTTGAGCAATCTGCTAAACAAAGAGCCGTAGGGACTGCTTTAGATGCAGGGAGAACAGCAAGAATTCTCACTTTCTGGAGAAATTGAGCTAAACCTCAGCGATCATTACCAGTATTTGTGAATATGCAAGCAAAGCACACACAAATCTTATTTCTTGTCAGATGTTGACTGTTAAGCTTCAGAGGTCAAGAAAGGATATTCATCCAAAGTTAGGATAGTATAATCGTCCAGGCTTTTTATTACTTTTCTGGAAGTTAGCTCTTGACAGCTGCTGGATATGGATATGACAAGCCAAATTAAGTATTTTGAAGGAATTTGAGGGTGAAATGATTAGTTTTATGTCCCATTTGAGTTTGAAGAGCTTTCCCCAGGAAGTCAGAAAATCAGTTTTGGGTGTAAAACTACGCATTCTTAGCAACACAAATACTTTATTCATGTTCACCGAGGAAAAAGGATGTGGAATGTAATTCAGTTTCATTCTGAAGCTTCAGATGAAATTAGTGTAAGTAGATACTAGATACCTTCCTTTCTGCAGGTATTCTACTTAATAACAAGCCTGATAATTCTTGCAACAAGGATTTCTGATGTTGAATGTCATTTTAATGAGATGCGTGTAAACCTTGTAGGCAATCTCTGCAGACTGATGCACCAGGAACTCATTTCAGCCTTCCACTCATTCCACACACTTACAGCATTGTCCTAGTCCAGAGTACAGTACATCATCCCTGACGTTAAGAAGGGTTAAGAAAGGGTTGCCTCTTTAGACACAAATCTGTGTCACCAATATTCAGCAATAACCAAAGTTTGCAGACAACACCAAGCTGTGTGGTGCAGCTGACACACCTGAGGGAAGGGATGCCATTCAGAGGGACCTGGACAAGCTCAAGAAGCGGGCCCATGAGAACCTAATGAAGTTCAACAAAGTCAAGTGCAAGGTCTTCCACATGGGTCAGGGCAATTCCAAGCACAAATATAGGCTGGGGAATGAAGGAATTGAGAGCAGCCCTGATGAGGAGGACTTGGGGATGCTGGTTGAGGAGAAGCTGAACATGAGCCAGCAATGGCGCTCGCAGCCCAGAAAGCCAACCATATCCTGGGCTGCATCAAAAGAAGTGTGGCCAGCAGGTTGAGGGAGGTGATTCTGCCACTCTACTCTGCTCTCGTGAGACCCCACCTGGAATACTGCATTCAGCTCTGGGGACTCCAACATAAGAAGGACATGAAGCTGTTGGAACAGGTCTGGAGGAGGGCCACGAAGATGATCTGAGGGCTGGAGCACCTCTGCTATGAATACAGGCTGAGAGAGGTGGGGCTGTTGAACCTGGAGAAGAAAAGGCTCCAGGGAAACCTTATTGAAGCCTTTCATTACTTAAAGGAGGCCTATAAGAAAGATGGGGACAAACTTTTTAACAGGGCTTGTTGCGATAGGACAAGGGGTAATGGTTTTAAACTAAAAGAAGCTAGATTTAGACTAGATACAAGGAAGAAATTTTTTACAATGAGGATGGTGAAACACTGGAACAGGTTGCCCAGAGAGGTAGTAGATGCTCCATCCCTGGAAACATTCAAGGTCAGATTGGACAAGGCTTTGAGTAACCTGATCTAGTTGAAGGTGTTTCTGCTTACTGCAGGGGGATTGAACTAGATGACCTTTAAAGGTCCCTTCCAATCCAAACTATTCTATGATTCTATACGTATTATTTATTAGTGACTGAGTCTGATGAATAAATGTCTTCCTGTGTTTCTTAGATCCATCCTGCACGTAAATGATAGGAAATTAGAAGTGACTGGTATGCACAACAACTCTACTGCACATTAATAACATATCTCCAGGATAAGTCACAGCAGGCCCACCTATTATTTTCCATTGAACATATGCAAAAAGGACGATTTGTTGCTTCTAACACTATCTTTTGTGTTACTAGACAACAGACCACTGTTCTAGCCATTGTGCAAATGCAGTAAAAATTTTAGCATTTTCTGGAAAGGCTGTAATGCAATAGCAAGGTAAATACAAAGTGCAGGAATTATCATTATCGTGTTTATACAGCTTGGATTCTGAACCTACACAATTCTTCAGAGGCTGTATAAGAACTGTGCGGCAGAATCACAAATTAAAACAGATTTTCTGAGGCCTGTACAAAAGCCTGACTCACAAGATCATTCTTTCTTTCATGTTTTCTCTGTACTCAACAGCAGTTGATAGCTTGTAAGTATTGAAGGAGTGTGCGATTTGGAAGTCACGATTTTCCTGACTGATGCTTACTTATGAAAGACAATGCCTGCAAAAGGTCAGCCGAAAAATAAATAAGTAAAGCATGTGATGACTGAAATAATCACTGGAAATAGAGAACTCAGGCACTGAACAGAAAATCCTACCGGTAAATCATCCCATTAATACAAATATGCATGATGTACTTTGATAAAGTTTCTATGTGTAAGGATAAGCTTATTCCAAAAAAATAAATCATTCAAACAAGTTAGAAATTTAGATAAAAGAAGGAAGGCAACTAGATGTAAAATTAGATGTGAGGGATTTTGTATTTTTAAAGAGTAAATTCGTAGGCTGGGAAAATCTCTCATGAAAGTACCAGGTAAACTAGACTGTCTCCAACAACCAACAGATCATCTTCTATGCAAAAAATGGCATATGGGTGCAGCTAGTTTTATGAATTTCATTTATACACTAAATAAACAATAAACAATACTTCAGCCTATTCTGCAATAGCTTCTACTTTTATACCAAGGTCTCCATCTTCCTGTCCTTTTGGGGCTTCTTGCACTTCATCGCCTCTGGGCTAGGTATGAAAAAGTAGCACAGAAGAGCCAGTGCCCATGAATTGAAGCATAACCAGTTTCAGTAATTTTCTTCAGGAAAATGAGAGAGATCAAGCCAAAAAAAAACTTGAAAAAGTGTGGCATAAAGGAGGAGTATAAAAATGTAATTCTGCAAGAAGCTGGATGCAGACACCTTTGAGCAGCGATTTTATTCACCAGGCTCTAACTGGGGAAAGGAGTCACCAGTGTTCAAGATTGGTGACCTTGTCTCTGGAGCGTTCTGTCAGAAGGACCTTTTAACATCAAAGCAACTGTGTATGGCTATTGCAACTGTGGCTATTGCCCAGATTGCCCAGCTGGATTGAATTGACTGAATTTCCTAATTAAGGTTTAGACCCTGCCTACAAAAGGTGGGCCATTTCCTCCTGGTTGTGGAAGATGTAACCACATACTTGGAGCTGCAGCCTGGGCTGATGAGCAACAACTGGTGACCCCAACGTGATATGTCTGAGAGACCCTCAAGACTGTGACTTCCTTGCTGGAGCCAGAGTAGCCAGAGTCAGAGCCAGGGCTGGAGCGAGAGTCCTTTGGTAAAGAAGGTAAAGCTGCAAGCCCAAAAGAGGGAAGTGTGCTGGAGTTGGAATGAATGGACTGGGTCTCTGTTCACTGTAAAGCCTTCACCTTCCTTTAAAAACAAAAACTGGTAAAACAAAAAGGGGGAATTATGGCTATTGCAACTGTGGCTATTGCCCAGATTGCCCAGCTGGATTGAATTGATTGAATTTCCTAATTAAGGTTTAGACCCTGCCTACAAAAAGTGGGCCATTTCCTCCTGGCTGGGGAAGATGCAACCACATTTTTGGAGCTGCAGCCCAGGCTGGTGAGCAACAGCTGTGTGCCTGGTGGGACCTGCCAGCCTGACAAAGAGGCAAGGAGCTGGACAAAACAGGTGCTATCTGGACTTTACCTGTTTTATCACATGCAACAGCACCCAGGCTGACACCCAGGACTTTGGAGCTCTCATAGATGAGGTAGTGAATGTAACGGCAATGGGAGTTAGAGGAAAACAGCAAAATGTGTTATTTACCCCAAGTAGGTTGAAAAAGAGCTTTGAGTTTATGTAGAAACAATTAATGGCTGCTCTGCTTTTTAGTGATACTTGAAAGCAAGAGGACATTTCAAGCTCTTCCACTCTCATAATGTAGCTTCCTAGATTTCAGATATGCTAGATCTCAAATGGTTCAGATCTAAGTTTCTCATTTTACCCTTTCATAGGAGGGCAAGAGATGCTAAAGCAAGTACTGAATCAAATTTGCTCAGGATTTTCATGTAGTCTTATCTTTGGCCAAATACAACTAAAGAGAGCATAAACTAAGAAGGAAAATACACAGGAAAGAAGAGTTTGTGATGTTTTCTGCAACAGGATACTCAGTCTCATAAATATCCACTAGACAGCAAGAGACAGAAAAGCCATTTACAACATTACAGAATGGTGGGTAACTAATGAGAGGTTACTTTGGGTGTCACAATGCTGATGACCTCCTCTTTGTAAAGCCTCCTGGCTTTGACTGACTGCTGTCTGTGAAGGAAGCCACTGTGATGGCATTTCAACACATGCGGTCTCTCACTCTCAGAGATAGGCTCAGACAGTAAAGATATGCTTCTTCTGATCAGCTGATTATGGGAGATACTAGCAAGATAAACAGCACCTTTCTAGGAAATTAAGAACATACAAGGCATGGTTTTGCCACAAATAAGTCAGTAGCAGGCTGAGAGACCTCTGGTTTCTTTTCCATACACGCATCCTCTTGTGTTTCGGACACCTTTCCTTTCTGTCATCTATATTTTTGCTTCATATGCTTTTCTCCTTCTGCTCCATTTGTGCCCTTCTAACACTTCTGAAGCAATTCAGCTAACATTTTAGCATTTAGATGATGCATAATCAAATGTAGATCTATGTGGTCTTTCTCACTGTCCTGAGGCCTGACTATCTGGCATCAATTCACTCAAAAAGAAATCCATAATCCTTCGGGTGAAAGCTGGAAAGATGAACAGATCCTAAGAGCATACTGTGAGGGGGATTGAGTCCAAAAGACTGAGATTTCACAGTTCAGCTGCAGTTCTTAAACACTGATTCTGTGGTGACTTATTGAGGATCCCAGCTGGGAATCCCTTCTTTCCTTCTTGCTCCTTTTGTACCCTTAACCAGGAGCAGTGCTTGCACAAATGAAGACGCCAGCACAATCGTATCCACCAGCTGCTCCTCACTGTCACCATAACAATGGCAATTTTCACACAGACTTAACAGTGAGTCGTCAACCACGTCCACAGGCACTCAGAGAGGGAGAGAAATCAAGTCTCAGAGATCATGAGGCTTTCTATCTCCAGAAAAGCAATAGTTTAATTTATTTTTTTGTATGCTTATCATGCAGAAGGACCAGGCTACAAATCTTGTACCACCAGCAAGTTACTCAAACAGATACCAAGCCAGGTTTTTCTAGCACGTAATGAAGAGACCTTCGATGGCACTTCAATTTTGCTTCATTCTTTATGTAGATATACAATTGTAAATGGGCCAGTCTGCAGCAATTCATCACAAATGGACAGAATAGATTGTTTCTTTAGGACAAGGTTGTTCATACAATTTATAAATCATTTATGTTATGACTTTTTAATTCAAATGTTATCAGCAGAGTGTGACCTTAAGACAGTGAGTATTGCCAGAAGCAGGTCACTTAGCTTAGGATTCACTTTATTCGTTTACCTGAGGTGGAACAGAGGAGACCAAGGAGTCACTTTTGATAAGCCTGAGTTGTGCCTGTAGGATCCTGTGTCTTAAAACTGTGCTGCTCCTTTTTAGCTGCCATCTGAGGGCAAGGTTAAAGCTTAACATCCGGCTTTAGAGCACAAGAAACTTGGGGTTTATTGACTTAGTGTGGAAAGCACATTTAAGAGACTATTACACCTCTCATTTTCCCGCCTCTTTCCCTGAAATACTTTTCTAATACAGACATTCAAAGAAAGGCAATGTATTGATATGATTTTAAAATAATCTTAAACTATATAGCTCAAAAATGTAATATTTACTTTCATAAATCAGATTATGGGCTCAGTCTTGATAATAACAGTTCACTCTAAAATCAAATTGTGTCATATGGCTTCAGTTTTTCAAGATTGTGTGATGGTAGTTCTTAAGGCATGCCCACCCCTTCACTTTCCAAAACATTGAAATCTTTCACCATTTTTTGAATTAAGAAGGAGGTATTATCACAATGCTTATAGTCAGTTCAGTTCTTAAAAGAACACATGTTAAAAAAAAAAAATCACCGTTATTTCTGCTTACTCTCCTGCTTTGGCTTGATATGTTATTGCTTTACATAATTAAATTTATTTTGTGAGTAAAATTAGAAAGTAAATAAATAAAAGTAAATTAAAAAACCCAAAAAGAATAATAAATATAAGCAAATAAAAGAAAAAAAATTATTATATAAATGAGATATTATTTGTTATTATTATGACACGTACTCTAATTCCTTAGTCAACTTCATGGCCCTTTGCTGAACATGCTACAGTATGCTCATGCCCTTCTAGCACTGAAGAGCCCAAAATGAGATGCAGCAGACCAGATGTGTCTCACCAGTGCAGAGCAGAGGGGAAGGATCACCTCCCTTAACCTGCTGGAAACATCTTTCCCAGTGGAGCCCAGAATGCTAGTGGCCCTCTTTGCAGCAAGGGCACACTGCTTGCTCATGTTCAACTTGTTGTCCATCATGACCCCCGGGTCCTTTTCTGCAGAGATGCTTGCCAGCCACTTGGTTCTCAGCATATGCTGTGCATGAAGCTGTTCCTCATGGTGTTCAGGACTGTGTTTCCTGCTGTTAAACTTCATAAGGTCATTCCTCTCATGTGCAGGACTTGGAATTCCCCTTTGCTGAGCTTCATGAGATTCTTGCTGGCTCCATGCTCCAGCCAGTCAGAGTTCCTCTGAGAGGCAGCACATCCATCTTGTTTATTAACCTCTAACCTCCCTGGCACAGTTCTGCACTATCTGCCAACTTACTGAGACTGCACAGCCCTGTCATCCAGGTCATTAATGATGTTAAGCAGGATCCGACCCAGTATCGGCCCCTAGGACACACCACCAGTGGCTGGCCTCCAGCTGGGCTTTGTGCTGCTGTCACAACTGTCTGAGCCCAGCAGTTCAGCTAGTTTTCAATCACTGTCTACTCATCTACCCTATACTTCATCAGCTTGTCTAAGAGCGATGTTATAGGAGGCAATACTGAAAGGCTTTCTAAACTCAAGATAAACAACATCCAATGCTCTCTTCATCTGCCAAGCCAGTCATCTCATTGTGGAAGGCTGTCAGGTTGTTCAGACATGATTCTCCCTTCATAAATCTGTGCTGACTGCTCCCAAACACCTTCAGAGTACCATTATAGTTCTTTTGACGTAGGTAAGAACCCATATCTCTGCCTGTAACTGCAGCCACAGATTCTCTGCTTCTTTCTGGTGTGATGTTTCCCTGTGAACTTTTTCAGATAATATGATATGACAATCTGCAAAGAAATCTGTTGTGAAAGAGAGAGCTGGGGATAAACTGGAATTTTGTAAGAAAGTGTCCAATGACTTGAAAGAAACCTTTCAGTTAACCCAGAAATTTGACTTCGACGTACACTACCTAAGAAAGAGCTCATCCAAGAAAATCACATTGTCCTAATACCAGACACAAGTTTGCAAGTGTTGACATGCTGATAACAGGCTGTCACAAGACTTGTTCCTTCCATTTTTTCTAGTGTTATTAGTAAAAAAAGTTTCATCCCCTCCATTGCAAAAACTGATTTAATGTACTTACTATTTTCCCCTTTATAGTGAAGGGGCAATTTCTGAACCACTGTCTGTTAACGATTTGCTGGTTTAGCAAGAGATGACACGAGTTGATTATTCTCCACCGACTACCACTCTTTTAAGTAGAGAAAGCACATTATTATGTAGTAAATACACCAGCACATACTAAGAACCAAATACTTCAAAATGTAAAGTAATATTGACAGGAAAGAGACGGAATTCAGGAGATATAACAGACGCAAAGAAAAGATTGCTTCCTCAGAATAAGCAACACTTTCAAGACCAGCTCTTCACATAAACCAAGTCACTGCAAAGACATTTAAATATTAAAACTATTGAAGTTAAATCATATATAATGAGATTGTCAGTCATGAATCTCTCTTCCAAGTATTGATGACAGGCAAGAAATCACATGTAGTAAGTAGTACAGACACTTTCAAACATTACAGATTCTTATAAATGAATTTATCTCACCATTTTTTACTAACCAAATAACTTAGCTAAGCACACTTTTTCTTTATGTTCAAAAATTTCTCCTGTTTCAAAGGCTCAGGATTATTCTCTGCCTAAAATCACACCTATATCCTGCTCAGTTTAGAAAACTCAGGGTTCATTCTGCCTCCACTCTTGCTCAACTTTTGCAGTGTTTATTCCATGTCTGAGAAGAGGCAGAACACCACAAACTACAGGAAAGCAGCTCCTCTCCCCTTTTGTATTGATCTTACAGCCATCGTAGAGTGGATGCATCTACAGAAGGTCTGATCAAGGCCTGCTCTAGAAAGCAATTGCTGCTTGCCTGCAAACCTTGAAACAAATCCATTGATTTGAGCAGAGAGGACAGATTAAAAAAAAAAAAATCTGATGGAAGTGAAAACCTGCTACATGTCATTTTGGTTTCAAAGGGAATCTGGAAATCTTGCATCTGGAAAAGCCTGTGGGTGACCTGCTGAGGAGTAAAGAGGCAGGCAGCCAAGCTGGCCAGAAAGAAGGCAGAAAGGTATTTAATGTTATTTGGAATCTTCATTTGTGATGACACATTTCCATGGGGTGTTTCACCTTCGATGTATCAGCACTCCGTAGTAGGAACGGACCTGTGTGGAAAGTTTCCACTGATCCTGAAGCCAGTGGCTGTGACTGCACTCAGGTCTGCTCTTTTTCCTTTATACCTGCTGATTTCAAAAGTTTGGAACAGATCCTGAACAGCTTGGTAGGAGACCACCAGCAAAGCTATGAAACTTCCTAAAACTAAACCAGAATTTATTAAAAAGAGACCATCTTCCAATCCCTTCCAGTAATTCTCTCTGTATAATGATAATAGTTATAGAATTTTAAACAGCAATCTAAACTTTGACAAGTTATACTGATGTATGTATAGATGCATATCCTTCGCCACCCTTAGTGGCTTTCCAGACTCAGCTGGACAGTGCCACAGCTGACCTGAGGTAGTGCAGGTGTTAGGAGTGCTCTGAGCAGGAGGCTGGACTAGACACCTCCAGAGAAGGAGGTCTTCCAACCAGGAATTCCCAAAGCCGCCTTACTTCCACTGTGGAAAAAAACAATATTGGAAAGGCAATCACTGGTTTCAACATATTTGAGCGGTTCTAGAAGAACGTATTGTGAAAGAATATCTTCTGAACACTAAAGCAAAAGCCTGACTAAAAGTAATGAACTATTTTACTGAACTGTAGCTACAAATATAAAAGAATTACATGAAAATATAATATAGAATCTAATTTATATTATTTTTATCATATAAAATCAAAGAGTTTTCACAGTTCAGTTTGTAAAAAATTCAAAATCATGAGGTGTATTTCCTTTCGAAGCCAATGGAGTCTATCATTTTCCACTTAAAACGTATTTTTAACAGAAAGGTACTGAAAGATTTGCACTTACCCATTTATATATGAGAATATTTATTCCAAGCTAAATTCACCACAGGTACAAAGAAACCAGTCATTGTTTGGATTTTAGTATTTATCTGCTTTAAAACCTTCCATGGCATGTAACTTGACTGTCTGAGAGAAAAATGGGCTGTACAGGCCAGATAAAGTAACATGCTACAAGGAGAGAGATCATTATCTCAACCATTTTAAATTGAATCCTGCTAAGACTTGGAATGCAAACAGAAAAAACAAAGACCTGACTGCCAATATTTGTTAATCATTTGAATATGCTACATCGCTCGTGCGTTGGAAGAAATACAGAACAAAATTAAACTGCACATTTAAATATACAAAGTTTTCAAGACCAAAGGGTGAACTTAAAAAACATCCTAGTGTGGTGCAATACTACACTGCAAAAAAGAGTTTGAACAGAAGTTCTATACTTCCATGTAACACATAATGGAAATGAACTTAAAGTGTAAAAAAATACAAAAGACTAGATAAGAGAAACAGGTCTTGTAGTTGTCTGAAACAGCAATGCTGTGCATGGTGCTTCCTACTTCATCACTTGGAGTTAGCTTCCTGAAACTTATGACAGTCTTCTTAGCCTTGACCAGTTACACCACAGCAGTGATGGCAGCTGATAGGAAATCCGATCTGTTGTATATATGTTCTCTACATCTGCATTTTATCTCTTAGCCGTATACACAGTCTTTATCATCAAAGTGTCATCTAAGCCCTTCCTCTGCTCCAGATGAGGCTAACTTCCAAAGCTAGATCGAGTTGCTCAAGGTTCAGGCAGGTTTCAAAAATCCCAAAGAACAGAGATTCCATAGTTACTCTGTGGACCCTGTTCCCATGCAGCGTTTGAGATGCTCCAGCCGTAGTAGTGGTACACCTTGTTCACAGAGAACCAAGCTGTAACAGATTTTTGTCCACCAGCTACCAATCTTCTGACACTCAGTCATTTCCCAGTTCTGATGAAATATAAAGTCCCAGAATTGCAGAAGAAACAGCAACCTTTAAGACAGAAAAATGAAAATCTGGGAATATATACATGGAAATCATGCCCTCCCTCACAGAGACAAAGCGCAGATGTCAGCCTGTGCTCAAGGAGTATCTCCAACTGGAAACCATTGAGAATTCAAATCTGATAAAACTGATGGTTTCAGCAGGAGTACATCTATATGAGGCAGCAGAGCATAGCTTTAGACAGTCAAGCAGTATATCCCAGACATGTCACTGCAAATATGGGCTGATTGCTGCAGGGCAAGATTCATTTGTTCAGAATCACAACTGAGCTCAGATAACACTGTCTCTTTTGGCACCTTAGTCAGTCTGGTGGCCCAACACTGCACAACTGAACATATATACCTGTGGTGTGGAAAGAGATCACACATGTTGATAAACCTCGGGTATGAAACAGGAAACGAGTTCAAATGAAGCCCCAGCTGTAATGGGAGCATGAAAATAAGCGAACTGGAAGGACCACAGGCAGGACAATCTGGGCTCCAAGCCCTTGACCGTCACCCCTAAGAGCCACCTAGTGACACTCGATATGCTCCAGGTCTTTCCTGGCAGCATCACTGGGGACCTGGTAGAAGAGCCACAGGCATTAATAGTCTGAGGACTGGATAAACCTCAGGAGTCTCTCCACAATCTCCTGAATTGGAGGCCCTGACAAGCAGCAAACTGACCCAGGGGACACATCAGGTTGGCAGATGGAATCCTTCATTCATCTCAGCAAAGAGGATCCCACTTCCTCCCACTTACCATTTCCTCCTGGTGCTGTATGTCTGAGGTTCAGTTGATTTGGATGCTTCATTAGAAAGGGGTGCCAGCCCTTTGTCAGCTACCAGGGCTCTGAGTTTATTCCATAGTTAAAAACCTTCAGATGGAGCAGGAGCCTTTCCCCTGGTGCCAGAAGTTGCAGCCAGCTTTAGCCACACTGGGAATCTCCACTTCCAAATCTAATAGGCAAAAACTCTACCTGCTCCTCCTTCAGTATGGTGGGGGAGTCGGGCTTGTGAACCTACAGAGTCTCAGAGAAGGTCCTGTTAATCTCTTTCTCATTGTGCCTGATGTCATCCACTCATGACCGCCTCCCACAGCTCCCTTACTTGGCAGCACAGATCCTCAACAAGTGCATATTCTGTATATGCAAACTTTAGTGGTTATTCCAGCATTTTGTAACAAACACTTCCACTTAAAGAACGAATGTATTAACAGCATTTTTTGCCACCACAGGGAAAGAGCTCTCACAGTCAGGAGGAGCAGTGCAGGGACGGAGTAAGCTGCTTTCCCAGGATGGCAAAGGAGCAATCAGATGGATGAAGCGAGAACCTTGCATTGTTTCCCATCCTAGGCCTGAGAGCATCAGCCAATACCCTCCACTTGATAACAATGTCCAGAGGCCCCATTCAAATTAAATTTGCTTTATTCTGTTGTAAACATTTTCAGTCACTTTGCAAACTGAAAGGCTGTTTCATGCAGACTGTCTGCAAAAGACTGAAAAAAATAAAAGGACATTATGCCATGGTATGTTTGCACTATAGCACAGAAATGGACCAGTCATTAACTGGGAATCTGCTATGCTAACTTCAATAGTTTATGGACTGTAGTGTTAAACTTTTGCAAAAAAACCCAAAGAAACTATTATAGGTAACGTTTTCAATACCTGCAAAGCAAATTGTTAGCAAAAAGCAGACAAGTTTCTGTGAAGTTTGGGAAATTTCATATCACTGAACATTTTTAGGGCTTCTGCCTGTAGAGTCTGAATGGTAAAGGTTGTTCTGCTGCTCAGGGACATTCTGCTGGCATAGACTGAAGGCACCTGCCACAGGCAGGAGGACCTGGGGTTGACATATCTGTTGTTGACACCTAGAGCTCACCAGAAGAGCAAAGCAGGTGAGAATTCTCTGATTTCAGACAAAACTGGACAGAAGAAATGTTGTGACAGAGCAATCTCCGCTGGAGTAGTAGAGACAGCATGGTTATCTGTGGCTGCAGCACACATGGACGCTGAACATCTACCAATTTGTCGATTCAGTAGAGTCAGTTACACAGAATACTAAACCTAACCAACCCCATTGTACAGGCCACTGACAATCACTGGCAGCAGCAAGTTCAGACTTGAGATCAGTACAAAGACTGGGTTTATAGTAAAATTTTGATTCAGAAAAATGGCTGGTAAATTCTTGGTGAAACAGATGAGAGGGAATTTCCACAGTACATTCCTATGAGTTAATGTCTGCCATCCATATCACAAACATAAATGTAATATTCTCATTGCAGTAATCTCCTAAAAGCTGGCTTTGAAGATGTCTTGGCTTCTGATGTACCACCACAAGCCACAGCTGTAAAAACTTTCCTTCTTGGATATTTTGTTATTTTTTTTATTCAGTTCTGGTGTTTCTTTGCAGTATGTAAGGAATTGCGGAAATCAAAAAGATATCACAAGCTGAAAGCACACAGTCCTTATCAACCCCTTGTTATGAGTCCAATAATGCAAAATTGGGAGATGTGGTTTTGGATGCATTATCATATGCATGGCTAGTATGGAAATGGAAGAAGCAGTAGCTCTATGCACTCTGGGAACCACATTCGTTATAGCCGTTTGTGTCCAAAGATTTCCTGAAGAGTTGTTTTGGGAAATGCACCTGATTCAGGTGCCATGTAACACCCAGTTGTCGACATCTCCTACCAAAACAGAAGAGAAGAAGAGTTCACCTTTACTTCCAGAAGCCAAGTTATTATGAAGAAGCTGGTTTTCACACAGTAGCTCTGAGTAGAAGAAAACTCCTAGAAGAAATGACAGCTTAAGACTTTCAAGTTGAAGCCTTGACCTCAGAGCAGAACTCAGAATGAGAAGGGGATTCTCCTTTAACAATTCTATTTGTTCAGTACTCCTGAGTGAAAGACAATTGCAGGAGATGCTAATTTCCATGACACACTCAGCTTTTCACTAGAACAGCATGACTGAAAGTCCAAAAGACTCTTTTTTTCACTACAACTGTAAAAGTATTGGTAGCCATTTCAAAGACACCTGAAGCTTCCAGGCTTTTCATGGAGTACTTGAGGAAACATTCAGAGATCAACAGAGGTCTTCTAAAGCTTGTGGCTTCAGGTCAATTAGTAAAAACGACTGCTTTCAGAATAGCACTGCAACACAATAGGTGAACAGGTTCATCTACCATTCAGTTGCAGCTTTTATATTTTGATGCATAGGAAATGTTATTACTTAATTTATCGGGTTTTGCACACAACATTTTAAACAGATCAATTTGAGTTTTATATTACTAATATTACAACTGTGTGCAAAGTATTTTTCATTATTTCATTGACAGATCAAAATGCTTATTTAACCAGTGTTGGCTCAAACAGAGTCTGAATAATATAATGAGAAAATAAGAAAGGGGAAAATATTGTTTACTAATACATGTGACATAAAAAAAAATAAAAAAGAACCCTCAAGTAAATAAATACAAAGTTGATAGATGTCTTCAGGATATTAAGTGTTGAGACTAAAATTTTGAATTTTAGCTAATTTTGGTGTATTTTAAAAGTGTGCAATCGTTTCTTTTCCAGTACATATATTTACACATATTTAGCTCTTCTTACCCTCACAAAACTCAATATTATTTTTTCTAAATATTAAGCATGTCTGTTTCCCATCCTAAATGTGAATGAAAGTAGCTTTATAAGCTTTACTACAACAACTGTACTTAATACCTCTAAATCTAGATTTTTAAAAAAATTATTGAGAACACCTAACCTCCCAAGTCATATTTGAAGAAGTTTAGATTACATGAAAGTTTCTGAGTTTTAAGGGTAATTTTCATTCAGGTTTTCCACCCAACCTCTTACATTTCAAGGAACCGAGCACGGCGCTTTCAAAAAAAATGATACACGCACATAAAACCTCTCTGCTAGATGTCAAAACCTACAGAATCACACACTGTACAAAACTGTTACCATTACATTGATTAAGTATGTGAAAGCAGATGAACGTTAACTATTATACTTAGCAATAAAATAGATTGATCTATTTACAGGTAATAAAACTAGAATAAATTCTTAAAACTGGAATTTTCTTTTCTAGTTGTCAAACTATAGGTACTCCTGAAGAAGGTATTTCTCTCTGTAAACTGTCTCTTGATTGTCTGGCAGAATCAGTTGCTTCCTCATGTATTATCCAAAACCACAGCTGAAGAGATAATGGGATCCACTATTACAGGCTTGGGGAAGTGTGGCTGGAAAGCTGCACAGCAGAGAAGGACCTGGGGGTGCTGGTCGACAGCCGATTGAACATGAGCCAGCAGTGTGCCCAAGCAGCCAAGAAAGCCAACGGAATCCTGGCATGTATCAGAAACAGTGTGGCCAGCAGGAGCAGGGAAGTGATTGTCCCCCTATACTCAGCACTGGTGAGGCCACACCTGGAGTACTGTGTCCAGTTTTGGGCCCCTCACTTCAAGAAGGATGTTGAGGTGCTGGAGCAGGTTCAGAGAAGAGCAACAAAACTAGTGAAGGGTTTAGAGAACTTGTCCTGTGAGGAGCGGCTGAGGGAGCTGGGACTGTTTAGTCTGGAGAAGAGGAGGCTCAGAGGGGACCTTATCGCTCTCTACAATTACCTGAAAGGAAGTTGTAAGGAGATGGGGGTCGGTCTCTTCTCCCATGTTATGAATGACAGGATGAGAGGGAATGGCCTCAAGTTACGCCAGGGGGAATTTAGGTTAGATATCGGGAAAAATTTCTTTACAGAGAGGGTTGTGAACTATTGGAACAGGCTGCCCAGGGAGGTGGTGGAGTCCCCATCCCTGGAGGTGTTTAAAAACCGTATAGATTTGGTGTTGAGCAACATGGTTTAGGGACCCTGACAGTGCAGGGTGAATGGTTGGACTCGATGATCTTGAAGGTCTCTTCCAACCAGATGATTCTGTGATTCTATGATCCTATGATAACTGGGCTTTTTTTTTTTTTATTCACAGACAGAAAGCATCTGATTTTCCTGTATGTCCAAAGAAATAGGACTAACAACTGTCCCTCTGACGCTTTTCTGCAAAAGGTTCTTCCACAAGTCAGTGGTTGCGTTTAACATTTTTGCTTGCAAAAGACTCTAGTGCTGAGCATCAGACTGCCATTAAGAGCAAAGACAGAGCTCTGAAGTGCTGTTGAAGATAATCAGACAGAATAGCCGTTCAAAACAGGGGAAGAAGATTCAGACTACAATCTGATGCAGACTACACTTCTGCATTGCTCAAAAAGTGGAAATAGGCATTGTGGGTGCATTTTTTTTCTCCCTATGTAGAAACAGGAGAGATGGCCATGTTTTTTGCTTGCCAGACAAAGGTTAATGACGGATGACTGTCTTTTTTTCCTTTCTTTCTGAGGTGACCTCACTGAAAATGATGATCTTGCAAAGTGAAAGGTCTGCATCAAGTATTCAGCTTAGATAGGTCAGGGTAAACCAGTTCAACACTGAAGGAGCTCCAGGCAGCTTCACCAGAACTTTATGCAATAGCATGGTCTGCTCTGATAGAGGTCTCTCGGTCAACCTGGGCTCTTCAGGGGAGAGCAGGTCAAACGAAAAACAAACTACAGCTCCTGAAATCTCTCCCACTGTAGCCTGGATAAGTAACTTTTTGTTCTCTCTTAATATCAGCTCAACTCACACTGTACTAGAGATGTGATTTTTGCACATATGCTTTGATGTGGTTATACCCAATGGGAGTATAGAGCAAGAACTTCATGGATTTTTAATGTTAACAAGCATGTACTGATGTGAAGTAAAAATTATACCATCCTTCAGCACCTACCATATGAAAAATTCCCATCACCAGGAAACCTCTCTAGTTCACTTTTGCTCTCAACAGAAGAAAAAAGATGAGGTTGGATAAAATACAGAAGGTCTGGTATTTCACTGTTGATGTTTTCCAGTTTCCCTGGTGAAATGGTTCAAATTCTTACCCTCAAGGGCAGTAATAAAATCTGCAGTTTTCTGGCTTTTGGAGATAAAGGAGAGATCTCCTCAAGGTAGACTCTTAGGACACTTTACTTCAAAAACAAGATGAATGTTCAGATTGTTTCTTCTTTGTTATTTGTGATCTGGAGAGCTGACCGCAGGTGATGACCAGCCTGCCTCCAGCACTACAGTGGAGCAACCCCAGAGCTGCTTGCCTTCACACAAACATAAACAAAAGCTCAGAAAGGAATCACAAGGTATTAGTCATTTATTCAATTTCCTACCTCACAT
Organism: Tauraco erythrolophus; assembly: GCF_009769465.1. Classification (NCBI taxonomy): domain Eukaryota; kingdom Metazoa; phylum Chordata; class Aves; order Musophagiformes; family Musophagidae; genus Tauraco; species Tauraco erythrolophus. Next base: position 24,767,091 of record NC_141467.1, on the reverse strand, counting down.
TTTTTTTCCTTAGATTTCTATTTCCCAGTGTCATGAATACTATTTTGTTATACAGCTTTGGTTTAGCAGAAATATAGGATTTATCAATATTTTTGAGATAAATCACAAGATTAGGTTGTATAATTATTAACAGCACTTAATAATCAGCCAATTTAACAGAGCCATTCAATGGAATTTGTTACAATCAAAATAGTTAAAGATTGGAGAATGGCAAAGGTCACCCAAAATTTACAGCAGGGTTGAGTACCCAGATGGAGGATAAATCAAATCACACGCACAGACAAGCAGACAAACAATTCTGAATTAGATTGCACACACACACAGAGAGGTTAGCCAACGATTAAAATTTCCTTTTTCATGAGTTTCATCAATTACTCGCTTTTATGGGCCGGTGTTGTCCCAAAAACTGGGGTTCTTTCACCCAGTGTGCAAAAAGCCAATCTACACACAGAGTTGAGATATTTGTTTATTACATATCTCTGCAGAGATGGGTGCTAGGTGGTAAAATCACAAAGCTATAACACCTAGATGCTTAAAATAATGTTATACATAATTACATATGTATAAGCTATAATATTTCTATTGGTAATCATTCTACTTGAACCTCTTCTGATTGATGTAAGTTTTCTTTATCTGCAATTAAAGGTATAAACCTCTAGAAAATCAAGGTGCATGTTCAGTGGGTGAGGGTCTTCAGAAGGCCGGTAGCTTCAGCGATGGGGGTGTGTTTTTCTTATTAAAATAAAAAGTACTAAGTAAAGTTCAGTTAAAGGACAAGAATTTTGCAACTAGTTAAAACATTTACATGGCCAAATTGCCAAGATCCTGGTACATTTTTAAGTTTAAATGCTTAGCCAGATATTTGTGACCTGACTTTACCATCAATTTGGTAATCTGGTGACATACCTTACAGCACTGGCATTCATCAACAGACAGTTGGTGAACCTCGCGAAATCAGGCCTTAAGAGTCCTCACGAAATTGTCAACAGGCAATCTGGCAATCCTTGCAAAACCTACCCTCAGAGGTGTCCCAGCTCAGGGCGAGAAATCGGGTCTCACAGCCTGCTGCGGTCCCAGAAAGCCCAAAAGATCTCACTTTTAGATAGCATACTGTTTGTAGGATCTCTAGATGATTGGCTTTGGTCAGTACACGCCCCACTCTGGCCACAATTCCTGCTGAGTCGTTCTGTCCACAATTCAGCCAGCCAATGGCCCAGTTGTGGCCAGGGGATGTCTGTCCACCCCAGCTCCAGTCTGCTGCACTTTCGACCAAGATAATAGCAAATGGGAGTTTTCCCAAGGCAAGGTGGGCTTATCCTGATGTATCATTCAGGCAGCAGATGGCCCAGGTGTGGTCAGAGAGTGTCTGATGCCCAAAGTCACTGCACTTGTATCCAAGATAACGGCACAATGGAGCTTATCCTGAGGTCTCAGAGAGGCCCAGGATGGTTGCACCACTACACCCAAAAACTAAAAAAAAAAAAAGATCAAAAATCAGGCAAGTGGGCTTCCTTATTTAAGAAAATTACATTACACTACCTTAAGAGTTTACTAGATAATTTTTACCTACCCTGCTATGCATCCTTACTGACTGGATTCAAAAAAACCAAAGTAACACAAACACACATACAAAATCCTTCTTATTGCCTTTCACAAAAAAAACCCAAACAATAAATGTAGATAAATAGATCTAATGCTGAATGTTCAATTGCTCTTGTGCAGTGGGCATGCATGTTTTATTTATACAAACTGGTATAATTCCTGGTTGTTTTGCCTCAATGCAATCCTGCAAACATATATAAAACATGGCACAGTCTGTAGCTATCTAATGGCACTCAGGAGGTGTCCTAAAATTGTTTCAAAGCTGGATTGTCCTGGTATTTTGGAATTCCTTACATATGGTATTCTGAAGAGAAACAGTATCTGGTTTAGCTAGCAGCACATCCAAACTCTACAGCAAACTGTTTTCCTCATAATGAAAAAAAAAAATCATAGCTAATTCCATCCCATTAACATCCTGATAGGGATTCAAAGTCACCTCCATCACGCCGTATGTATTTTTCTCACATTACATTTCATTATGAACTGTCACTAGAAGCAGATTTATTAATGCATCCCAATTCATACATCACTGTAGGAAAGACACACACATACGTACAGGCACACAAATCATGATAAAACAATTGTCTTAATTCCCAGCTTCAACTGAGCTCCAAACTGAGTGCCCTTTCAGAATGTGAACATTGACAATGATCAGTTGGTCAACTGTGTCTTGCTCCTCAAGAAACAGTATCTCCTGTTCTAGCTAGAGTTCCTAAAAGCTCTTTGGCTTTGTCTTTTCCTTTCTTACTGTAATACGTCATGCTACTCTGCCAAGACTGCAAGGTTGGCTCTCATTAAGCTGCATCCTCCAACATACATACAGCAAAAGAGAGTATCCCTACTTCAGGTGGCTGCCCTGATATTTAGGCCTAAAGATGAATTTTGACTCTGCAACTAATATCCTGTTCACAGGATAATTTGAGTTGGAAAGAAAGGATCTCCGCAGGCTTCTAGTCAAAATTCCAGCTCAAAGCAGGATCAGCTTCATGTCAGGTCATTATCCAGTCCAAACTTGAAATAAACCAAGAATGAAGACTGCACAGCCCCTCTGGGCAACCCAGTCCGCTGCTTGACACTCCCCACAGTGAAAAAACTTTCCTTTATGGTCTTCCTGAACCTCGCTAGTTTTAACTTGCGTCCCTTGTCTTGTCCTCCCATTATGCGACACCACTTTGAAACTTCTGGTCCCATCTTGATGGCTGCTATTAGGTCCCCTAATACAGTCTTTCCTGTATTAAGGGGCCAAAACTGGATACAGTATTCTAGATGTGAATAGCCCCCAAACAGACCCCAAACTCTCTCACTGCCTGGCTTCTTAGTTGTCACAGTTGCCTAAAACTTCAAAACTACATTTAAGACACACTAAGCAGCGTAGATCCAAGCTTGGGACAAAACCATCAGTTTTGAAAAACAAGTTGCTGCTTTGAAAATGTTTTCAAACTCATTGGCACTTTTTTTTTTTTTGACATCTTATTAACAGCAGTTTCACTAGAAAAGATTATACCTCTTAAAAAGAAAATTAAACAGGGCATCAAGATTGATGAATCTCTTTTGTAAGATGTGACTTGGTGGCTACTCTAGGAATTCGCTTTACCTTCTGTTGGAGATCAATCCTCCCATAGGTCAATACAAAAGATTTCAGCTACAAGGGTTTTACAAGGCTATTTCAGGCCTCAGCCAAAATACATCATAAATCAAGAAGTCTATCTGTCATCGTTTCTGAAATGAAGATAATTCTACCAGACAAAAAATGATAAATAGAAGTGCTTGAGGTTAAATTTGTTAAACAGTCCCTAGACTTTGCAATCAATTTCAGCTCTTCTAAAATTGTTCTAAACTTAAATCAATTGATAACCTCATTTTTCTTTCTCTCCTACTGTTTTATTTTAAAGTGATCTTTTATTTACTTCTGAACATTGTCATGATACTTTCAACTCTCCTTACAAAGGTCACCACAATGGGTATTTCTTTATCTGCATTCTCTCTGGTTGCCTCTCTGTTTCTTCAGTACCGATGCTATTAAGGCATGTCCACCTGAGCAGGAATATTACAAATAATACAGCCACAAAAAATCAAAAGAGTAAAACTAGCTATAGCTCTTGTATTCTTTCTCTGATCTAATAGGTAAAAATAAAAGTGTGGGAAGAGAGTAGAGGAATATATATAGGTAATGGCAGGTAAGTGGAACAGACTGAATGTAAAAATTTGCAGCGATGAGATGTCAGGTATTAGCTAGACTAGAACATAGACAACAGATGACAATGGATTATAGCAATAATTATTCATTGTGACAAAATGAGAATAGGACACTGCAAATAATGTGTTTGATCATCTGAAATAAAGACACAATGGATTTCTTTTATGCTTCATCCTTAACATTAAGATGTTTTTTTCACTGACGGTTTCACGAAAGAATTGGGTTACAGAGAATTCGTGTCATCCATGCACAATCTCATAATTTAGGACATCAGAACTCCATATTGACTCCCAAGCACAGATTTCTGCTAATTGACAGTATTATTTGCTCAGAAGATCCATCTCTGTTCACTTCTGGTATAACACCATATTTTGCCTTATTTTAATTAGATTTCCTCTAAAACGATTAGGCATTTTTTTTTCTGGTAAATCTGTGCTGTCCTTAGCCTTTTCTTTCTACAACATAATGTCAGATAGCTTCTTTTAATGGCACTCAGGGTGCCATTTCCAAAAGCATTTTGCCCTTTTCATCCTTCCCCACTTTAAGAAAGGCAGATATTATAAACGCCATCAAAATATATTCTCTGGCAGTGCAGCTGCCCACGGCCCTGGTGAAGAGCAGTCAGTGATGGAGGTTACCTGTAACAGAGCAAGAGTGTTTGAGGAGCACAGAAGGCTACTGTTGATATGTTCAGTAGCATGCAACATGGGAACACACTGTGGGACACATCTACTCTCCTGGAGAGGACAAAGAATTCACTGAAGGCAGATGCACATGCCACTCTCCAACAAAGCACTAGCTCACCAAGAACGTAAGTTGGCCAGAAAGCACTCATCCTTCAAAGCAGGTGATTGACTGTGTTAGTTCAGCATTTCCCATATTGCTGACTTGGGTGGAATTTTTATCTAACTTCAACTGTAAATTAAAGCTGACTGCAAGACAGCAGAGTCCCCAGCAGCTGACAGCAGTGCAAGCATCCCCTGCCTCTTCAGAAAGCAAGTCCGCCTGTGGCAGGACTGCCTTTATTCTATTCCTCTAGTACAGTTTGCTAGCTGAGATAAACTGGGCAGTCTGTCTCAGGAAAGCCACTACATTTACTCTGAAGGATGAAAGCAAGCAATCACAGGTGCCCTGTCAAGAAATCTCTCTCAATCCCAGCATACAGCAAAGAGACAAAAATCTGAGAATGAAAACCGAGTATACTGTGAACTAATACTCATGCCTCTTCAGATATATTATTCCCACTTTAACGGTCCTATTCCTCCTTCCTTAAAAAAAAGGGCTTTTGCATATGCCATGGGCAGATTTACAGCAACAGAAATCTGTGTATGTTATATTGATCATTGACTGCCTATTTACTGGCTTGCCAGGGGCCAATTTCCACACAGAAACACAGGCACACCGCCTGGATGATGATAAGAGCAGGAAAAAGAGGATGCACACTATTTTTCTGTCATCTTACACATGGCCAGTGCTGGAGGAACATATATTATGCATGTATATTATTTGTTTCCCTTGACAGGAGGTTTTTGAACTTGGAATTAAATAAACCCAAAGTATGACATGGCTATCTGCATCATATTCACTAGGAGTTCACCAGTACCAGTGCCAGAAAGAACAATAATATTTCCACCTCTTTCTCTATTTTGGATGGTCCGTCAGAGAAAAAGAAGTGCATATCCTCTGCAGAAAACCAGACAGAATCTGTGCAAATTCCCTAGTGTTAGTGTAGAGACACAGAATCAACTCGTTAGGAGACAAATACAGCATTTGTTCTATAAAAAGGGGAGATTTTGTAGCAATCGTTTCTGAAATACATAGCAAGAGACAGAAAAAAGCTCTTCCACTGCTGGCTCCTGTCTTTCACCTGTTTATTTTATATACTTTTCTACACTTTATTGCAACTGAAGTCCCAGATCTCTACAAGAAAAAAAAAGACAGAATTCCAGCCTAGATGCTGCCATTGGAATTATTGCCATGAAACACAAAAATGCGTGGAAAACACAAGATACCTTCAGGAGAGCAGAATCACCTTTGGAAGTAGATGTGTTCAAATCCAAACATTCAAACTGCCAACAGGATACTTTCTAGCATGAGAAAGTACATGCTGGGGAGGGAGGAGAGGTTATCAGAGGAATACGTGCATCTATAGAAGAAGATAAGCAGATGACAGAAAAGTATACGTGAAGGAGCAGGGACAAAGAAGCAGAAGAGTAAATAAGAGAATAGAGAAAGAAATTAGCCAAACCTTTTCTAAGATTCCACATGGTTACACTATAGAAAAAGAGTGGGAGTAGACACCAAGGTGTTATACAAGAATTAAGAGGCAAGGAGGTGGTTTGTGCAATCCAATAATGGAAGATTGCACCACACGAGATAAACTGTTAAATTAAAATGTGCATAACATTAGAAGACATTTGAAACACCTTGGCTTACAGTGGTTCACATTTATACTCAGAGCTACATACAATCTGAAAACTGGTTATTTAACAAGAATTATATATTTTTGGAGATTTATGGATTTTAATGAGAAAATAATTTAAAGCAACTGTGTTGCCCCAAGTAACCATAACTCGTCAGTGAGGGTAGTAAGAATTTCACAGAGATCTTTGGCAAAATGAACCGTAAGTCCTAGCAGTAATGTATTTGCTATGTTATCACATATGATAAAACATGGATTGGCATGCCGCACGTACAAGGTGACAAGTAACTTGTGAAATAGTTCATTTTGCTATTCAGTCATCAGCAGGTCATACATACAAGAATTTACAGAGTCCCTCGTTGACAGGAGCACATGTATTCAAAATTTGGGAGTTCCTTATTTCAGAGTGTTGTGGGTTACCCCCTGTCAGCTTAGCCATCTATTAACATGCACTTTCTACTTGAAACTTTCAGAGATGTCTACCCTGCACACCAACATTACAAGTGAGCGTTAACCATCCTTTTCAGATGCAGTAGGAACTTAATTGTAAGTGATCACCTGAAACTCACAATTACCTGGTGTAAATCAAAGCTAGATCAATGCTGCAGAACCTGAACACACGACTCAAAAAATAGCAACATAGTCATTATATGCACGAGCCCAAGAGTAAAATTACAAAAGAAAATTTGGTTTATTTGGCCAGCTAACATATACTTTGTCTTACTGAAGCCAGTATGCACCCTTTCTTGCAGCCTGACTCACCATAAGTCAACCAGTTTGTTTTTAATTTAGCTCTGTTGAGGATGAACTTGCCCAGACATACTGAATTGCTGGAGTTCATATCATGTTTTGAAATTTTTCTCGTAAGAGATTAATCTGGCTTTGGTTCAAAACAAAGCAGGACCACAAAAGGAGCGTAGTCACATACCAGCGCTCAAGCTACTGCTGGAAATTGCGTAATGGAAAACTATTTGAACTTCAACACAAAGTTTTATCGGGAAAAAAATGTGATCATTTTTCATGCAAACCTCAGGGAAAGGGAAATGGCTCTACCACATAAACTGCAGCAGTGGTCCATGAAATCCCTCCCCTTGCCCACGACTTCCAAGTATATGTAATATTGAACATTTCAGAAAGCATTAAGTGTCAGGACAACAAAACATAGACCACAGACCATCACGCAATGCTGTAGATATCAGAGGCATCAAAGAACAGGTCAACTCCCTATTGTACAAGCTTTGAGTAACCTCTACAAGACTCCCTCTTCCTTTGCAGGTTTCCTTGGGGAATATCTTTTCATTGTCTGAAGCTCAAGTCAGAAGCTTTCTATCCAGGAGAAACTAAACTCCACATAAGAGAGCTGACAGCACTCAAGCTGAAGACAAGAACTTGCAAAAGTCACTTGCATCCGTGCCATTGTCCAGGTATTTAATGAAGATATTAAACTGGACCAGACGCAGTATTGTCCCCTGGGGCACACCACTAGTGGCTGTCATCCAGCTGAGCTAATCACAACCCGCGGAGACCAGCAGTTCAGCCAGTTTTCAATCTACCTCTCTGTTCACTTCTTTAGTCCATCTCTCATCAGCAAGACAGTGTTGAAAGCCCTGCTACAACTGAGAACAAATGACGTCTGCTGGCATCCCCTGATCCATCAGGCCAGTCTTCCTGTTTTAGAAGGCTATCACATTGGTCAGCCCTGTTTATCTGTGATGACTAATACCAATCACCATTTTGCCCTTGGAAATGGTTTCCAGGAAGATTTGCTCCATCAAGGTGAAATTGACCAGCCTATAGTTATCCAGATCTTCCTTCTCGTCCATCTTGAAGACAGGAGTGACATTTGCTTTCCTCCAGCCCCCAGGAACCGGTCCTGGTCATCATGACCTTTCAAAGATATTCTAGAGTGGACTCACAATCTACATGTTGAATACATAAACAGAAACATTGGATAACAACCTATTTACAAAATATACAGCTTCTCTCATCCTTTCTATATTTTGACAGCAATGTCACTTGGTAATATGCAACTCTACAAAAGCATTTACAGTTAGTGAGATTAATATGGACCAGATCAGCTGTGTTTCTTCATGTTTGAAAGACCCTAGCATGCTGTAGGCACTATAAGAAACAATGAATGAGGGAAATAGAATTGTTTTACCATATCTGTACAGCAGTTCACAGATTTATGTCCTCCTTTTTATTTATCATTTGTGTATGCATAAGGTTCTTTCTCTCTGTCAAATGAAAAAGTAAGAAAAATACTATATTCTTCCGACAGCTTTGAATGCATGGAGGGAACTACTCAGCGGCTATTTTTTTCTTGGAAGTGTTCATTTGACATTTTCTGAATAGAGGTCTAATATATTTTAATAGTGAAACAGAGCTATGTAAACTGAAGGACACAGTCATCCAGACAGATATTTCAAAGTGTATCTAACCTATAAAGTAAGGACAGAAACTAAACTGAGATCTTGGTAATGCATATCTATATGTGCATGGGTATGAAGAAAAAAAAAGATGTTTTATACAGCCCATCAAAAAAGAAAAAGCATAACACCTACAAGCTGCTGAAAGAATTATTATCTCCATTTCCTGTGAGTTCTGAATTGATTTTTGCAGGAAGTTTCACAAACATGAAAAATGCCTCCACATTTACCTTTAAATGCAATACTCTCCTTGTGAAAAGCTGTAAGAGCCGTAACAAATTTGCCCATTGGTAAAGAAATACAGCCATTCTACTTAGGAATTAGCTTTTTGTTTTAGAATTTTACAAAAATAACTTAAAAAAAAAAAAATCAGTGTGTTCTGCTTCTCATAGGAACAGATGTTTTAAAAAACAACTTGCATGAAATTCTTGGACATCTGATCATCTATTTTAAAAACGTTACAGGATCCCTTTCCCTGCCCCCTGTCTATGTTTGCTCCAGCTGTTCTTAGGTAAGGAAAATGTAAAACTTTACTGCCATCAATCTATGCCTCTGGGGCTTCCATTGGCATCAATGCCACTCCCTCAGCATGTTTAGGAACTGTAACATGAAAAAGAGAGAGATTCTGCCTTGAAAACAGTGCCTTCCAAGAGCCACAAGCTCTTTATCTGACGGCAGTTTCGGTATGTCATATACTGCTCCTTTCTCACCTTTACAGAAAACAAAAAGGAGTTCTCGTGACATAAAAAGTGGCTGATTCTATAGGAATCTGTCCTCATCAAAAGAAAAAGCGTGCCGTATTATATTAATCTGAAGAAGTAGTGGTCTGTGAGAATTGCAAGCAGGCAGCTGGCATTTAACTGGAAGGCAGAGTAGTTTACACAAACACTCAGAAATACATACATGTATGCCCAAGGGCCTATTGCAACATCCGGCCCTTCTCACAAATGCTGAGTAGTCACAGCCCCACAGTTCTCCTTTGGTTTGTTCATAAACCAAGGACAATTGACACCATTTTCTCACAACATCTGAAACGCAATTTAAAAATGTCATTGTCACACCATTGAGGAGAAAGTCCTGGAAACAGCCCTGCTGACTTCGAGCAAGTTAGAATAAAATGCATTTAAAAAAAAAAAAAAGTTAAGGAAAATCAATCGATCATCTAAGCAATAGAGTTAAAAGGAGATTAGAAATAAATATCCCTGACTGATGGAGCCTTACAAAACTGCTGTTTTCAAACCAACTGTAGAACCTTTTCTCTTTTAATAAGCACAATTGGCTTTGAGTGCTTTGTCAATGTGACAAACCTTTTCCACCAGACGGGAAGCATTTATTCAAATGCTAATGAAAGGGAATGTAATTTCTAGTAATGCCGAATCAACTTTTCAAGACCGTAATTTGCATTTGTATAAAACTCCATTTTTTTTGTTATGAAACCTATTTGAAAAGGGTTTTGAGACTAAATAAATTGACATACTGCTTTTGCCATCAATATAAAACTATTTTGATTTCTTTATGATAGGCAACTCTAATAATACTGTGCAGCTTTTTATATTTACACATTTTCTTCAACTGGAGAGCAGACTCTCAAGATTCATTAGAAGAGTCTATAGCTCTTATATTAAACCACTGTATCCACTAGCTTAATTTTCAGATCCAAATCAATTGCTCATACCATTCTGCCAATGTAGATCAATCTCGCAATTCACCATAACTGACCAGGGCTTGTAGACCGTATCTTTTAGCAATGCAATATTCTTCCTATAATCACCAGCAGGCATGCAGCGATTCTCCACTTTTATTCCTCCACAACACTCCAAATAGCAGAACAGAATAGGAAATACTGAAAATATTCTGTTGGTTTTTATTACATAATCACTGTCATGTCTGAAATTGGACTGTTGGATTCAGATTTGGTCTTCCCAACTCAGATGAAGCATAGCTGGAGTGAAACAGATCCAGAGATGGAGGCACAAAGATTCCATTTGAAGAGCAGGAAAAAATCTGAAGGGAGGGCAGGGACAGGTGACATTATATTGGGAGTCTGCTACAGGCCACCTGACCAGGAAGACCAAGCAGATGAAGCCCTCTGCAGATAGATAGAAGCAGCCTCACGTTCACAAGCCCTGGTCCTCATGGGGGACTTCAACCACCTCGCTATCTGTTGGAGGGACAACACAGCAGGGCACAGGCAATCCAGGAGGTTCCTGGAATGCATTGTTGATAATTTCCTTCACAAAGCAATAAGAAGAACCAACAAGGAGAGATGTTATGGTGGACCTTGTTCTCACCAACAAGGAGGTGCTGGTGGGGAATGTGAAGCTCAAGGGCAGCCTTGGCTGCAGTGACCATGAAACAGTGGAGTTCCAAGATCCTTAGGGCGGCAAGGAGGGAGCTCAGCCTCAGAAATTTTCGCTCAGAGGGTGGTGAGGCGCTGGAACAGATTGCCCAGAGAAGTTCTGGCTGCCCCATCCCTGGAAGTGTTCAAGGCCAGGTTGGATGAGGCTTTAGGCAACCTGATGTAGTGGAGGGTGTCCCTGCCCATGACAGGGAGATTGGAACTAGATGATCTTTAAGATCCCTTCCAACCCAAACCACTCTATGATTCTATTTATTTTTTTTCATTGAATATATTGGAACAGTAAAACTTTCACTGTCTTGATCTTATCTAACCAGCTGAATAAAAACCAAAGAATTTAACCTGCCTGGTAAATGCTCTTAAAAGCCTTAATAGAAACTAACTATCACTGCTGGGCTTTATTAAAAAAAATATATATTCTGAAAGCACAAGAGAAATAAATTAAAACAATTACAGAAGAATGAAGGGTCAGGTGAGGAAGGTATTTCCACCAGAAGAAATATCGTGCTGCACAGATATTTCCGTGTTGCAAGGAAGAGAAAAATCCTTCTGTCCCATGAGTCTCCCTAACAGCAGGACATATCTGAAGCTAACACGTATCTGTGGATGCAGCCGACGGGAAAAATAAAAAGTGCACTTTGTCAAAAAACAAAGCAAGCAAACAAACAAAACCTGACAAAATGATTTCACCATGTTCCTGAGTATAAGCTAAGCAGTACCTGGGCTTCAGAGACCTCCAGTCCGGAATCTGCACAAGGGGTACTGTCATATCTGACACTGGCCATTGAGACACTCGGCGTGACTGGCACAGGCACAGGAGAAAAATAAAAGGCATTTTAACTAACCACCTCACAGAGTAGTGGAAGAGTAAAAAGGATGTCACAGGAGTAAGAAATTGCTCATGACTTCACTGAACTTCTGCTTAGCCCTACACACATGTGCAGTCATTTGTGAAACTGGGCTGGGGGAGCAGGCACAAGACCTCTGCTACAAAATCTGTGTGTCACTTCACATGTAGAAAAGATACACGCGTTCCCACATGTGGCCTCATCTTCAGTTACACTGGATGCACTAAATAACAGGTGACGAAACACAAAAAACCTCAAACCACCAAGTTTTGCAAATACAGACTTGGGCGTTTTATTTAAAAATACATTTAAAAGTGCATTCCTTCAGGGATGAAATTTGAGGGCAAGAACATTTCCTGGTACACACATATACGCCACTCTGCATCAGGCCCTGATCTGAACTGGGAGCAATCCCAGGTCCAACCAGCATCTTCCTCTTTCTACAGCTGACCAGATTAAAGACCATTAGTGGGAAATACATACATACGTATGTACAAAGTGGATCCTGCCAACACCAACAAACACATACACTGTGGATTCCACTAGTAGCTGGGCTTAGACACACAGTTCACCAAGTAGCTGGCCCTGAATCCCTGCTCTCCCCAATTGCTTCATGCACAGACACACACACGTGCAAATGGGCCTCAGTTGACCTGCAAACTCCATGGTTTCTCCAGCAGTTGGCCTGAATCTCTTGTTCCCTCCAGTAGCCGCCAACTCCAGTTGTCTCACAAGACACTCTACTTGCTGGCTGGTCCAGCTTGACACTCACTGACAATCCCACACTGACACACGTACCCTCATGCACCCATTGCTGGCACCTCTGGCACACCGGTCCCAGGGCAGAATTTACATAGAGCGCAGCGGGACCTACCCCTTCCCGTAAAGCCTCCCGTAAAGAGGTTTAGATTTTCCATCCCACTGTACAGAAGTTACTCAAACTTACTATTAAAACACACCTCTGCATTTTTAGAAAGGAACTAGATTTTCCGTGATATCAGACAGCACGGTTACTGAGGAAATGCATGAGAAAGATGGATCGATAAGCTAATCGATAGCATGGCACTTGGAGAAACAGCAGCTCAAGCCTCTGCTCATTTCCTTCTTTTCTTCGGGCAGTTCAGTAGCTTTTCCTTGCCTGGATTTCCTTTAGTATAAAATGAAGGTAAATTTATCTAAAAGCAGCGCAAAATAATAGCTGTTAGGATTGTGTACAGAGTTGACAAGTGCTCAGAGAGAATAAGAAAAGTACCAAAGACAGAAAGGAAAAGAGTTACAAGCATGATTCCTAATTTCATTACTGGTAAGACTTACTAGACTCACTTTCTCTTAAGCTAATACTCTTTTCCCCGTTTCTAGTTCCAAAGTAAAACCAGAATGCAGTTTAAGCCAAAAACTGTGGCCTTAGGGCTTAACTTCCAAAGGAAACAAGCAGACAGCAATACACTCACGTTCCCCAGGAGCAATTAGACTTGTACAAGTACAGAAGTTTTTTCCTTCTACGTGAAACCAATCTTAAAATGACAGAATCAAGGCACTGAGACAGTCCAATACGTAACATTGTTAAAAAAACATTCGCTTCAAAAGGCAGCCTGTTTTTTTGTTGTTTGAAAGGTTTCATATTCCTGTTTGAAAAGTCAATAAAGCAAGTTACGATTTGTGTGAATACAGACAGCACTTTTGACAATAAATTTTAGTCAAAAGCGTAGGTGCGAAACAAAATCTTGTGTGTTAAAAAGGCATAGGAAAAGCTAAATATTTAACTCCAAACATCCTGCAAATATCGGTTTGCTTCTCGAAGCATAGCCAGGATTTTCATTGCTTCCAATTTGTCCACTTCCATCTCCATGCTTAAAATGTCCACTACAGCATCACTTACACCATCAGCCATGTGCTTCTTATCTCTGGGAAAAAAAAGAAAAAAAAAAAAAAGGCGGAAAAAATTTTTCCTTTTATCAATAGCTTCAGAGATACGGTACTATTGGAAAAGATGCATTAAAAAAATCCCAAACACAAATACAGTTTCTATATTGTATGGCAAATTTTGACCGAGTTTTCAGGTAGCTGAGCACTGACAGTAACAAGCGTTTCTCTCAGTCAAACATTGCAAAGTTTTCAGTATGCTGTAATTTATAAGAAAAAAACCTTAGAACCCTAGTTGAGCTGTCATGGAAGAACTGGGTTTTTTTTAGGGAGAATTGGACCTGCTGAAGTAACCCAAGCACAAATCCATTACTTATTAATAATGCTATTTTTAATACAAATAGCTGACATTTATTCTTGCAGGAGAAAGTATTGACATCGGGTTCTATATTCAAACAGTTTGTCCATTTATCAACAAATTTCCTAAAAATCTCAAATCTCCAACTAAGTTAGCATCCACAAATAAAACTTTCCACTTTAAAATACATTACTATCACGGAGTTTTATCTAGCCCATCCAAGCCTGGAACACAGCAGAAGACTGCTGCTATCTCACAGCTGTGCAGTTTATCATAATACGTATTCAAGTATCTCATTTCTCATTTCTCCTAGAGCTTAACTGAATACTAAGAAAGAAAAAGAAATGATGACTAAAGCAAGCAGCGGAACTGTGCGGTTGCAAGCTATACTTTCAAGACTATATTGGAAAAAATGGATATAGAGAGGAAATACAAGCATTCCAGGAATACTATTTCAGTGTCATGTTGGTCCTTTCTTTCAGACAGCTCTAAGTCTTTCTAAAGCCTCAAACTTCTGCTAACTCTGTTCTCTTTCTGAGACATTCCATTTCCACTCTACTCACCCACACACATAGAAGTAACCTCTCTCTTTCAGCAGGACTCTGGCAACTTCCTTAGCATAAAGCCTAATGACATCTTGCACATATTTAGGTGGGGCTACTTCTGCAGTTGAAGAGTCTCTTGAGAAACAAACCTTAAGATGAGTTAACGTGCCATTTTCAAGAAAACATCTGAGCTCATCTCTGAAAGGCAATAAAAACTGTCAGTAATGACTCCGAGATAAGCGTTCTCTCATGAATACAAAATTAACGTTAAATAGTGAACTTGCTTGAACAAATAGTCTCGATCTTGATGCCGACAACCAAAAAACAGCCATGTCTCTCCAAATTCCCAGTCTGCATGTTCTTCTCTGAGCTTTTGCCTAAACAGACCAAAAAAAAAAAAAAAAAAAAGTACTGATAGCACATAAATCCAATCCTGGTTTAGGAAGTGCAGACTCTAAAACACCTATAACCTAATTCTCATTTTAAGCAGTGCTTTATTAAACCTCTGTATTGGCAGAAATGTGAAATGGCACAGGCAAACTCTACTCCTCTGATTTTCTTCAGTACTCACTTTTGACTCAGCTCAAAATCAATCAGTTTTAAAGGTGTTTTTTTTTTTTTGCCAGTTTCATATTGGAATAGTTAAGACACTTCCAAACATCTCACAAAACAATCCTGACTGCTGAATAAGGAGATCACTACCCTTTATTCCCTCATTGGAAGCCCTGTAAAAACACCTGGGAAAACTCAGCACAAAGCATTTTTAGCACACTTTCCATTTAGCTGTACCCACCTGTAAGACTTTATGAATAACAATCTGTTTACTCCTACATCATCAGAAGAGTTATTGCATTTTCTTGAAGTAATGCTGAAGGTATTACTTTGTACGTGTTTCAGCTGCAACTTTCTAGTTATATTTTGAAAGAGAAGTTTTATTTATCATTGATCAAATGCTTATGAAATGCTATGAATCTTTTAAAACAAAATGCAAAATATTAAGAAATAAAGGTATATTTGAGGGTTGAAATTAAGGAGTAAGGATTGTACATAATAGTTTGGTTAAAGCGGAAGAATGGAGTCAGAAATATCATATCAAAATTTCACTTTTCTCTCAAACAAAATGGTTTAAAAAGAATTGTTACAGGATGCGAGAAACTTCATTATCTTGCTGGAAGGAACGAGCCATGTAGGAATGATGTAAGATGTGTTGGTTACCTATAAAATTTGCAACCATTCCCACCTAAATATTCCACTCTTCCCATTCTTCGTTTCCTCTGAAAAATCATGTTTTTACATATTGTTGGTGATGAGGTACCTGTCACTTTTTGAACCAATCAACACTGTTTCTAAAAATGACCAACCGGTTACAGGGCTTCCACTAGCAACACACAGATAAAAGATTTAATTTCTTATTACTATTTCAGCAATTCACCTAATTCTTTATATATCCACTACAGATATTAAATAGTCAGGTGAAAGCGTAAGTTTTACTCATTTGAAAAACAAGTATATAAACAAGCACTGCTTGTTTAACAATTAATAAGACTTTCTAATCAGCATATCACTGTTACAAAAAGTAAAAAGAAAAAAAAGAAAAAAAAAAGAAAAACTATATTTGTATTGAAAACCCGAGGATATATTTTCCTCAAAATAAACAGATTGCTTTCCAGGTAACAATTTGATACATACCTATGTTGTAGGAAACCAATAAATGGTGAAATTCCTGTTCCTGGACCAACCATCATGAATGGGACTGATGGGTCTGCAGGTAGGTGGAAAGTATTGTTTGGACGAGCAAAAATAGGTATCTAAAATGAAATTAGATAGAACACCATTGAAGAATATTCTTATGCAGTGAAAATACCATGGACGTTTTAGAACCTTCAGGATATTTCGACAGTGTATGTGTCCACACACCCTTCCAAATCCTGAGCTTCAGAGTTTATTTTTAATGCCATACAGACATCTAGAATAAAATTTCATGTGAGTTTCTGAAAAAAACCCCAACCAACTCCACACCATACTTAGACCTATTAATCAATCTGGAGAAAAACTAGGCAAAACCACACAAACATGAGTATGAAAGTTCATCGCACCATAAACTTTGGGAGTATTATTAATAAAATTCATGGAATTGCTGTTGATACTCAAAGGGAAGTAAAGCTTATTGCTATTATAGGCAACTCAACCTCTTTTTACATTGTGGACATCTAAAAATAATACAGTGGAGGTGAGGATTTGTTTATAGCAAATTGAAGCCTACTGATACTGAGCTTGCTTTCTTAATTTTCATAAAAGTTTTACATGATCTCCAAAAATGCATTTGGTTGAGCAGAGGCAGATAATCACTCAAAGTCTTTGGAAAATGGTTTATATTATTCCACTGATAAAATCCTATTCTGATCTTCAGATCTGTGTCTGAAGGGAAGTCTAAATATGATTTCCACAGGAGCTCCACAACTGTTCTCTGAGGCATGGCTAACATAGAGAAAATGAGAGATGACTTTAATTCTTTAAAAGATTATTCAAGACACAGCAGCAGCCATAGCATTGCATCATCCATTAAAGTCATAAGCAAGCATCTAACTTATTTTGCATATTAATTATGAAAAGATTTGAATTTACTTTCTAGTTTAAGGAAGGAGTGAAGCACTAGACCAAGTTCTGGGCCCCTCAGTTCAAGAAGGACAAGGAACTGCTTGAGAGAGTCCAGCCCAGGGCCACAAAGATGATGAAGGGAGTGGAGCATCTCCCTTACGAGGAAAGGCTGAGGGAGCTGGGTCTCTTTAGCCTGGAGAAGAGGAGACTGAGGGGGGACCTCATCAATGTTTAGAAATATGTAAAGGGTGACTGTCACGAGGATGGAGCCAGGCTCTTCTCAGTGGCATCCAATGATAGAACAAGGGGAAATGGCTATAAGCTGGAACATAGGAGGTTCCGCTTAAACATGAGGAAGAACTTCTTCCCAGTAAGGGTAACAGAACACTGGAACAGGCTGCCCAGAGAGGTTGTGGAGTCTCCTCTGGAGATGTTCAAAACCTGCCTGGACGCGTTCTTGTGTGATCTAATCTAGGTGGTCCTGCTCCGGCAGGGGGATTGGACTAGATGATCCTTTGAGGTCCCTTCCAATCCCTAACATTCTGTGATTCTGCGAAGCTATTTAAACTTTGCTCTGTAAAACCGAGTGGTTTAGCACTACTAATTTCTTATTATTTAATTCACTATAGGTGCTACAATGTTGAACAGGATTCTTTTTCCCGTTTGATGATGATAAAAAATAGTGTAATTCTTGCTGCAGGGGGCAATATTTGTATTTCTGTTATACTTACTACTTCAAACCACACTTGAGTTAGGTTATTTTCTCTATTAATGATTCCAAACTAGTCATTCCTTTAAAAAATACTGCAAATGGCAAACACATTTATACTGTAAAGTGTTTTCAATTAATGTGATGTATTTATGAATAAGATTGCGCTTGTCTATTTTGCATTGGTATTTCACATTTCTGCAATCTACGTGTATTGCTAAACATTTATCTATGCTAAATTCTAGCCTGTGCAGCAGATATGGATAGTTCTGAACTTTATTCAGACTATTTTGTAATAATCCTTTTTTTTTTTCTTTTTACTTTACCTCTTTTTCATGTTTGATCTTTAATATATTGCAAATCAATTACATTTTAAATTAAGAGCAGATGTGAATACTGGAATAAGATATATGATGCACACATTAATCAGTTTGGTTTTTAAGTTAGTTTTAAAAATTAAAAGAATTTGTATGGGTTTTTCCTTCCATTTTACCAGACTAACATCTGAAATTATTGGCATAGTTTTCTTGCAACCAAATACTACACTTGCTTCCTTTTTTAAAAATCAATACAGATTAGATTGGCAGTAGTTCTCTTTCATATTAATTATATAGCAGACTTCAGAATTTTAATATTTAGCTCACACCTTATAACTTTGAGACTGATTAATTACATTGATTCTATGCCACGAAAGGAAAAGAAGCAAAAAAACCCCAAAAACCTTCTCTTAATAATACCCATTATGCCAAACCATCTTTGATGCACATCAGAAACACCATAGAAGATTGTCCTCTGCGTCACACTCAATAACTTTGCCTTTGCAAACTGTCTGAGACCTGACAAGAAATAAGAGGTTTATGATTTCTCCCCTGTTATCTGCTACCCTTTCTTGGAAGTGACCAAGTGCCTCTCTCCTACAACACTAACAACCATAACTATTTAATTGCATGGTGGTATTTTAGTCCATGAAAATATCTTCCAAGACTCACTTAAGACTACAGTAGAGTGGAAAACGACTCTGGACTTGCAGCAGTGGGAAATTTCACTACTCACATTTTACTTCATCTATGGATACCTTAGTTTAGCAACTTAGCAATGAAATTCTAAACATGTTACAGAGGGAAGGGTAAACTTACAGGTAGGGTAGAACTGCAAAATGAAGATGCATACTGTCAAAATACCCGCATTACACCAGAGCAGTGAACAAAGAAACCTGCAGTTGTTTCAAACACGCATAAATTTAATGGTTAAGGTGTTTGGATCTAATATTCATACCTTTTCAGTTGAAGAGCTTCCTCCTTTTGCATCCAGAGTGTTTTTATTGGTGTGCAGTAGAGGTGCAACTAACTCAGCAAGCCAGCCTGTACATACTCCTTTCCGTGAGAGTGGTCTAGCAGGACAGGCAGGAAACTCCACAATATTAAATACAAAACACAGTTTTCCTGGCTGATACAAGTTTGAACTGCAACAACAAAAGCATAAAAAACAAAACAAAACCTGAGAGATAGCTGTACAATCTTACAGCAGGTCCATCTGCAGCACCAACTACCTCAACTGAATCAAGATTCTTAGTGTGATATTTATATATAGTTAGAGAACATCTTAAGCTTGGACTCGCAGGCCTGTGCCTACAAAAGGGAATCTAAATTCCTATCAGAATCACACGTTTGTGAGCTTGTTATCAAGAACTCTACCCAAGTCTTGCCATATGCTCAAACCAATGTTGTCTGACATAGTCAAACCCTGTGTGTTTTTTTGCAACAAGTTTTATCCTTCATTCCTCTTTCTTCTTTAGATCATAACCTACACACCCCTGAGAAAAAAAACATACCTAAATTACTAAGAAGATATAATTTGAATGTTTCATTACCTTGACACTGAATAGGGTCTGGCTTGTAATTTAGGAAGATGTTCTGAAAAATTAAAAAACAAATAAACAAAAAACAACAAGAAAGAATCAGTTATTATTTGATTCACTCCAATGAAAATTAATATATCACATAATGATTGTTTACACTACAACAGATTACAAGCATAATACAATATAACTGTAATTTTACCCTATTCAGTGTTTGTGGTTCAGAAATAAGCTATTAAGACCTGAACTCTATTTTGAATGGTTTTTAGACTTCATGGAACACCTGTTAGAAATCCCATAAAATGAGGGCACAACACTTAATTTATGTGGTTCCTGGTCAATCAAAAACAAGTGTAAGATGCACAGAAGAGACATCAGTAGCTAGTGGACAAGGTGAAGTCTAAAATTTTATTTTTCCCACCTTTCATCTAAGAGTGCTTTACAGAGCTCAAAAACTCTCAAAATAGGAATTGCTTGATTGAAATTTTCCTACAATGTCCTATAAGTAGATGTGCCAGTTTGATTTCAAACCACTATGAGTATCTATGCAAATTTTTTAAATCACAGCTGAAAAAAAAACCCAAACAAAACAGAGACAGGAGTTTACTAGGCTTTTTTTTTTTTCAACGAGAAACCCTGTCTATATATCACCCTCACATTTATATCTACCTATGTATGTATATATACAGAAAAGGTCAAACTCCCTAATGCCTTCAAAGGCATGACTTGTGTGCAGACTGCACATTTTAGCTGAGACGGTCATATTAAAAGGAGACACACAAAGTGCTAAGTGAACAGTGTAGTGGGGAATTTTGACAATAAGCAAGCAATACCGACGAAATTTGGCATAGCGAATGCCAGGAAACATACAGTGGAGTAACAGAGTAACATATAACTTAACTGCTTTTTAGTCATTTTCCATACGTACCACTCTTTAGCAGGTGTTCCAACCAGTACATGGACACCCTGACGTATTTTAAAGATGCTCTGCTACATAAGATAGTTGCAAGTCAGAGTTAAGAAAAGCTAGTTCAGTGAAATCACTTAAGACACTAAGCCCATTCAGCACGTTATTTCCCTGGGGGAACACATTTAAAAATCTTTCAAAATTTCCTTTTATTCAGTTCAGTTGCTACAGCACATTCCATACCACCTTTGAAAAGCTATGTGGTTTCGCTTTCACTGCGAAAATTCATGTATTTGTATGAAGCGGAGCAGAACTTGTACTTATTTTTTTAAATCCCCACAACGTACTAAGAAGGAGAGACTTGGGACAGGCATGGAGAAGACAATTGCAAGAATATAAAAAGCAATTGTTTTGTTTCATATATGAAACATATTAAGAAATTCTGGGTTTTAATCTGGAAAATAACTCAGTATTTTCAGATGTATTTGAGACGGTTACAGTTGGAGTCTCATTCCTTCAATGTTTTATATAAGGAACACAGTGAGTGTGTTGACATTACATAACTACAAATATATTGGGAAAAGCTTTCCATTTAACAGGTAAAAGTGCAAGAAAAGAACACGTAGGCAGGGCAATCAGGAGTTGTAAAAACATGTCTGTTTTAATTGTGAGCAGTTGATGAACTGTTGCTTAAAGACCCTAATCCTGCTAACATCTTATGCTTATTTTTATGCACAGGAGCAATCCAGAGTCAACTGAAGTGTCTGCAGAATGAAGGCCAAAGACAGAGCTTTCTTCCCCAACAACAGCTTCAGTTTGATCACTATGGATACTATAATATTTCTGAAGCAGTTAACTGAACAGTTATTTGCCTTTTTTGGGAAACTGAACATTTAGTCCAATGCATTTTCAGAAACCAAACCTAATTAAATCTAAATCAGCCACTTACCAATTAACAGGTTAAGTGAAGGCTTGCAGCTTGGAAAAGCATGAAGTAAATCCAGCAAGCAAACATTAGAGTCTCTAATAAAGCGTGTGTAGTCAGAGGCTCCTTGTCTGCTGCAAAGCTCTTGAAGCCTCCGTTTTTCTCCCACATCACTGGTACATTCTACAAGAGCTCGCAAAAACGCCTGCAGGAAAGAAAATAAGACTGCAGGGTAAAAAAACTTGTCCCTTTGGGAAAACAGTCACAAATCCGGGAAAAACTTAGGATGTCTGGGGACAGGAAGCAGTCACCTGACAGGTTAATAGACAATAACATTTATTTCCGAATGCACACTTTCACCTACTACAAAAAATGTCTAGCAGGGACAAGCTAGAAGGGTCAGAAAATCCTACTTAGGCTGAGTGAGGGAGAGACAAATAAATAGGCACAACCCATTCCCTGATCAATCCTAAATTTATGAAAGGCTTTCTTATTTATGTATTTGCACTTTAGTTAAGTAAACAGCTCCGTAAGACAAATTAATTCAAGACAAACCACCATTTGCTAAGTTACTGAAGCCAGGAAAGGAATAATAAAAAGTCTTAGAAGAGGTATTACTGAAAGTAAAGTTTGGTATTTCATCAGTCATATAAATGTCGCTGTGGTGTTTTATTCCATACTTTATGCCTACATACCAGTACTGCAAGCTTTTCTTAAGGGGAAATTAAATTGAGCATTGTAAGATAAGTAAAAATCAGATGTAAATAGTTACAAGATTTTTTCAAAAGCGAGATGGAAACAGACACAGCACATAAAGAAAAGTGATGCAAACCATCAAGTACAATCAGAGGACATATTCTACACAAAAGAATACTTGGAAAGTAATTTGAACGTGCTTGAACACTGAGCTTCCAGGCAACAGTTGTGACTATGGAGTTACATAAAGCACATTCTACACTGAACAGCTAATAAAGCAGACAAGTTATAAAAACTGGCTTGGGTGATACTGCCCAGCCAGCACTCTCCGACTACTCTTATTGATGAGACAAATTTTCAAAATTGTTAAATGCAGTTTTGAAAAGGTTGAAACAATTGGAAGATTCTTTTCTCTTCTGCTGCAAAATCCACTAAATTGAGTGAAAATATCCTTCCAAAAACTGATTTCCTCAGACCCAACCAACAAAACTGTTTGGCTTCATCTTTCATACTAAGTTATCTTTAAAATGTGTTTTGACAATACCAGAAATACACATGCGTTTCCAGGTTGCAAGCTTCCAGTTTTTACAGGCACAGAATGAAAGAAAAGTAATATTCACATATTGTGAGAAAAAATACTATACAAGTAAAAAAAAAAATATCTTTCTTCTAATTCTGCTAGGTTACCAAATGTTAAAGAAGTGTTTTAAAATAATTTAAAAGACATTACGGTATGTTTGCATAGAGCAACATGTGCATTTTCAGTTGCAAAACTTGACAGACATGGGTCCCTCTGATTAGAAAAAATGATTTCTCTAACGTGCCTATGGGGCCAGGTTCAGTCAGCCTTCCAGTTATCTGGCCCAAATATCTAGTACTTTTCTATTTACTTCCAGGCTAAAGTTACTGCAGAATGGGAATAGAGATTTCAGTACCTCATAGTTTGCCAGATAAAGAAGTGAAATTTCTCAGAATAAAGCAGCATACAAACTGAAAATCCTTATTCACCAAGAAACACGGTTAAGTACACACGAAGCAGAATAGATGTGTAAGAGCCCATACAGCATAGAATTACTAGGATTTCTCTTTAAAAGAAAAAAAACACATAAGCACCTTTTTGGGAATTGCTCTTATTTCCAGACACCAGGTTAGAAGGAATTTCAGAGTGCTTCTTTCAGGAATGTGCTGTGGATGAGTTGCTCCTAGTTCAGTAGGAGAAAAAAAAAAACAAAAGAAAACGTGCATCTATTAACATCCAAAAACGGCATCACAGAGTGCTTGTTCCTTCAAGAAATACGAGCGCTAAATTGCATTCAATTCTGTATGTTTGAGCCCCAGCTGGTTAGCAGAAATTATAAACTACACAGGAAGTCAGTTTTCCAAAGAAGTATCAATGACAATTTACAATTAAAAGCCAAACTTATCAGGAAAGCAGGAAACAAAAAGAGAGGTTAATATATGAGTGTTCAAATAAATTTCATTGCTGAACCACTGAAGGCTTTTTTGCACTTTCCACCTTGAAGAAATTCAGAGGAATGCTTACCAGAAAAAGGAATATCCACATTTTTTTTTCCCCTCTATCGATAAGCACTCCTGAAAATTGGAACATGCTGAAGTTTTATCATGATCTAACTCAAGGTGTATGCAGCCAGTGCCAAGCTGGAGTTACTGAGGCCCAGCAGATCCAAGGAGTTTCTATATAAGGAAATAATCTTTCCTGTATTCTCTACAGGTTTCATTTCTGGGAAAGAGGTACACTGACATCCCATCTATCCCTTCATGGAGTTGGCTAAGGTGCAGCCAGGCTTATCAGCCTCATGCCATGTCATGCTAAAGTAGCTATTCTACTTCCCATTCTAAACCAACCCTAACAGCAATAAAACAGCATTTATATGACAAAACACTAATTAATAAACTCTACAAGTCCCAAATTAGAATCATAGAATGGTTAGGGTTGGAAGGGACCTCAAAGATCATCTAGTTCCAACCCCCCTGCAATGGGCAGAGAAATCCTCCACTACACCAGGTTGCCCAAAGCCTCATCCAGCCTGGCCTTGAACACTTCCAGGGATGGGGCAGCCACAGCTTCTCTGGGCAACCTGTTCCACTGCCTCACCACCCTCATGTAAAAAATTTCTTCCTTATATCTAATCTAAATCTCCCCTCTTTCAGTTTGAATCCATTGCCCCTTGTCCTATCACTACACACCCTTGTAAAAAGTCCCTCTCCAGCTTTCCTGTAGGCCCCCTTTAGGTACTGGAAAGCTGCTCTAAGATCACCCTGGAGCCTTCTCTTCTCCAGGCTGAACAGCCCCAACTCTCTCAGTCTGTCTTCATAGCAGAGGTGCTCCAGCCCTCAGATCATCTTCATGGCCCTCCTCTGGACCCGCTCCAGTAGCTCCATGTCCTTCAGTGTTGGGGACTCCAGAGCTGAACACAGTATTCCAGGTGGGGTCATGGGGAAACAATCAAATTGTTTCATTACAGACCCAACATGCATGTTAGGATTTCTCTCGACAACGTTTCTTCTAGCTACTAATTCTTACTATCCTTTTTTCCATGCTCAAGAGCCCTTTAATACTACGGAATTTTCACTCCAAGAATATACCTATCTAACTTGCTGAATTATCTTTTCGTATCAGCATCACTTGATTGAATCCTTGCTACAAATAACAAAATTTACTTTTAGAAGACAGGACAGTTGGCATAAATATAATGTAGGAAAGAAGCATCTATTTTCACATTTATATAAACTTTCTTTTCTTGAACATGTTACAAGAAGTACTTAACTGTCTTCCTACGATGCTCATACACACAATAAAAAAACAACTACAGAAAAACAGTATTTGAACAATATACTTTGTACCAGACTGCACATAATTCCTCTGTTTTATCCTCTCAATTGAGCTCATCTACTTCATCAAGGAATTCATAGACTGAACAAAGAAAGGCTGTAAACAGAATTCAGTAGAAATCCTGGTAAATCCTGAAGATGCAGCAGAGGCACAGTCTGCTCTTTGTGCTCTTCTCTTCTCCCAGGTTTTTCAGCTCTCTTCATTCAGTAAACCCACAACCATAATAGTTACTACAGATTCCTCAGAAACGTGGATGCAGTTAAAGGGAAAGCAACTCTGGAACATTGCTAGGAATTGCAAAGCTGCATTATAGAGCTGAATTCTTTGGTACAGATTGGCAACAGCAAGTAATTAAGTTACAGTAACTTAACAAGTCTCTGCTTACCAGCACAGCTCCGAAGAAATGAATTTAGGTTTGATTCTAAACCATTTAACTTCATAACTGTATTGGATGGAAGTGAGCATACAAGCTATGACTGGAGACCAGTGGGTCAGCAGCAACTTTCTGGATCCTGGCCAAGTATCTAAGGCAAGTGTAAAAAGTCAGCATGACTTGCTCTGGGTCACCCAGAAGACTCAAGAGCAGAACCAAGAGCTGTGGTGAATGGCGTTAAATCCTGTTGGCAGCCAGTCACAAGTGGTGTTCTCCAGGGCTCAGTATTGGAGCCAGTTACGTTTAACATCTTTATAAGTGATCTGGACAAGGGGATTGAGTGCACCCTCAGTAAGTTTGTAGACAACCCCAACTTGGGTGGGAGCCCCTAATAGGCACCTTGCTGCAGCACTAAGTCTCCTGCTTCAAGAGTGCAGCCCTCTTAGGATGTAAAACAGACTGATGTGAAGCGCCGCGCAAGGAGAGATTTTACTTTCAAGTGGGGGACTATTAGGTTATGTTGCTAAAGACTCATCTCCATAAACATGACAAAGCACAGAGGAATAAAGCGAAAGATGAATGTCAATGCCAGGCTCAAGTTCCCAGTCAGAAGCTAACTCATCTACAATAAAACCAGAGGCAGCATTCTGTGTGTCCTCTCTTCTTTAACACATCTATGTGACTTCCAACACAGCTCTGTGAGATGACAGCTGTGTCCCAATACTAAAGATAAAACCATTCCAAACTATGCATACCAACTACTACCAACACATCACCAGTGCATCACACCTTACCTTTCTTCTTAGTGCCCTGCTTAACCTTTACACAAACAAAGCACTCTCCTTTTTCAGAAAGTCCCAAGGCATGAAGAAGTTCTTCCACCTCATTGACATTGTTGGGACATATTACATAGAAAGCATCTCCAGGCTGGTAGTCAAAGACTGTATCCTGTTTTAAAACATGAGATCATTTCTATCAAATAGTATCATAAACCAAGGCCAACAGCATCCTCACTCCTAACAACAGCAATCTTCCTACTATTGCAGTCACACGAAGTCATATGTTCTTTACTCTGTACTAGCATTTCACTGTTTGGATCACATCAGAAACAAAATACTTTGTTTTCTTTTCAGGTTTAACTTTACTAATTAGAAAAATCTTTCTGTATTTGGTTTAAATATTTGGACACTGAGCAGCCTAACAGAAGGAAAATAAACATGTATTAAGAGAATGTGTTATATAATCAGCCTAGACCATTAATTACTGATGTACTTTAGTTTCTGGTTTGAGAAGAGCAGAGAAACAAAGTCCTCATAATTTGTGCAACTTTATACAGAGATATATGATCACTAAAAGAAAATTTGCTGGTTAAACTACGTGATAGAACTGTGACCGAAATGACTCCAACTGTCTTTATTTTCTGGAGGAGAAAAGAAAGACACAGTGACAATTAAAAGGTAGCTCAGATCTTAAGACCTAGATTCTATTTAGTGGGCTGAGGTTCTTCTACACAACTGCTGAAACCCTGCTCAAGCTCCTGCCTGTTACAGGAACACACAGAATTATACTTGCACTATGCTTCCCTTATGCATCAGGTGAAGCAACCTGCACACACAGGCTGTTGAGAAAGTTAGGAAAAAAAAGGCAAAAAACGTTCAAATTTTCAGTGCATACTGATGACAGGATACATGTATACATACAAATATTTGCAAAAAACCATGTAATCTCAGAGATTAGCTCAAAACTTAATAGACTATTTATAACTGAGATTTAAAGATGTTCCATGGAAATTGACATAGATTAGGCTAATGGAGTCCAATAAAAGTTACTGCCAAAATCCTATAGAATTGTGTAGTTAACAATATCCCAAAGGCAAAATTATACAAATTTGGAAAACTGCTCAAAAGCAACAGATTTCCCTTTTAAAGATTTCTCATAAAGCAATATTGAACACTCTGTGCCTTTCATTTTCAAATCATCATTTTCCCTGAATAAACTAAAATGGTTTTCACATTTTCACACCTAGGGTAACAGAGGTTGACAATTTGAGTAGTGTGTTAATGAGTCAGAGCAAATGAATAACAGAGGCAGAAACAATGCTCAGGAGCTACTGAATCTAGGTGGTCCTGCTCCGGCAGGGGGATTGGACTAGATGATCCTTTGAGGTCCCTTCCAATCCCTAACAGTCTGTGATTCTGTGATTCTTATCACTTGATCATACTAGTCCTACACTATTACTCATGTAGATCACCAATCACAAAGGACAGTCACAAATTACTATACAGTTTCTGAATATTTCCTAACTGAAAGATTATTTGTTTTGAGCATTCCCTGCCTGCCTTTCTCCACTGCAAATTCCCTTTCCAAAAAGTATTTCAGTCAATACAATATCCACAGAACAACAAGGAAATTAATTTGACACTTTATTTCTGTTTTTACTTCCATGGAGTCTTATCTTTCAGTGAACAAATCAAGCTTTGCATTTACAAAATGCATCAACCTAAGGTAACATCCTGTTGTTTAGAGAATTAATTTTTCTTTTTAAATAGTTAAATAAATAATTCCCCCCCCGCCCAGTTATTACACATAACATACATGCTTTTCACCATTTATTTAACCCACTAAAGAAAAAGCCATCACTAACTTACTGCAATATCAAGTTCTAAGAGCAATGCAGTTTTTATCGCATCTTCTCTAGTGAGCTGAACTGCTTTTGTAACTGGCACTTCAAAGGCTGTTCCCTCCGAAACCAGTGAGGACAGATGGGGATTCTGAAAGAGAGGACATGAAAACTTACACTAAAAATGCAAATCAGCTGAATGACAGCTTACTACGACATATAGGAATTAGGGCTGGTATAATTTTTTTGAAAGAATCTTAGAAAACAATTCAAAACAATGATGAATAACATGAATCTTCTATATATAGTGTTTTGCTCTACATTTTTAAAAATCACATCCAAGCAGTAACAGGTGTATGTTCAACTTTAAAAAGTCAGTAGGTTTGAACAGCCTAATGGGCCTAAACTACTACCAAATGCAGCTAGCTGTTTCTTTTTTCAAGAGCTGCCTTGAAAATTGCCAATTAGAGAATGGCATTTATGTTAAAACCCAGAAAACTCCCATCTAATTAAAGAATTACTAGGTGTATAGAATGGATGTAAGAAATAAGAACAAGCTATTTAAAAATATCATTCCAGATTTACAGATTAATGCTTTGGTGTACAGATGGGGCTATTATTACAGGCAATTTATAAGAGGAATTTTAAAAACTACAGTTAAAATTTAGAGCTAATCAGCAAACTCCAGACTACAAAACAGCATCATGTTACGTCATAGCATTTCTACACAGGTGAAAACGTGCCCCAAGAACCGTTAATGGGCACCAAGAATAATTCCAGACCACCTCCGTCAAAGGTTGTCACTTGAATATCAGAGTACAGCTCTCACTTCTCCATCATTATTGTCAGCAAGCTTCATTTGAGATCAATATAGACAAAAATGAAAAGAGGTGGAAGAGATACCAAACGTCCATAATAACACACTGTCAAATGCAAAGGAATTATGCTACAATAAGAGAATATTGGTTAATCTGAAGATTTCTTATTTAAAAAAAAAAAAAAAAAAAGGAGATAAAAGAACCAATTGAGACCAATAGTTGGAAGTTTTATTATTTTCTTAAAATTCTGACATGGTGATTAATGGCTTCGGCCCTATCAAGTTATTTTTGCATCAGCTGGACTGTGGTAACTGTCCCCATTCATATTCCCTCCAAGCCAAGTTCAAGGCATAATGAGATCAAGATTTAAGTGTTATGCCTTGAACTTGACTTGGAGGGAATATGAATGGGGACAGTTACCACGGTCCAGCTGATGCACCCACCTCTTTACATTGTAGGGTTATGTTCGTTTTTACAAGTACAACACACGGGACCTACTTGTTGACAAGGTCCAGACAACTATGTCAAAAATAGTGCCAGAGGAAAAATAAAAAAAACCTGCATTTGATGCTTTCCAAGGCTTAAGACAACCATCCACCTTTATACCTGAAATCTAGGCTATAATCTTTAATCTGTCACTGAATTCCAGATTAGCAGATCCAGTTTTTTCAATTTGCTGTTCGAAAGCAAAATTTTCTTTTTTTTATTGTATTTACAGAAAAGTCAAGGCATCAATATTAGAAACTGATCAATTATTTCAGAGATCAGCCTGAATATACGCTATGACTTTAAAATAAGAAAATGTCTCTTTTAACCATTGTAGCACCACTTTCAACCCAAGAATTAATCGAAGAGTACCTCTAAATCATAAATCTTTGTTCCAGTAATAAGGATTATTTAATACTGTAATTATTTACATAATTATATTAGCTAGACTAAGTGATTCTCTCGGCATTACCTCTGACGTTCTCAACAGAGAGACTGTCAGGGCTCTGAGGATACTTATGGGCTTCCATGGTCCTGACCAGCATCACCAGAGGACTCCATCCCCACCTCTGCTCATGGTTCCAGGAGTCCCATCTCAGCTCAGCCATGGTCTCCAGTCCCTGCCTGAGCTACATCACAGGAGCACTAGTCGGCAGCTCAGTCACAACCATGCCCACACTGGCCACAGATGCTGTTGATTCAGACCAGGATCTGCAGACCAACTTCCTGGCTCAGCCCCAGAGTTGCCTCATTCCCACAAACTTGCCTGATGATCTGCACTCTTGGCTGATCCTGGCTACCAGCTCCTGGTTTGCATCGTTTGGGTATCGAGGAACGGGGGCTGGCTGTGTTGCCACACTCAGGTCCTGGCTCCCTGTCCCTTAAAGAGCAGACAGCCCCCACTGCTCCCTCGCATGGATAACCAAAATGTCCACCCTTTGGCAGGCAACCAGAAACACGAGTCACACTTTCCAGTTCATTTTGAACACTACATATGCCAACTGGAGATGATCCCCAGCTCATGCCAATTCTTCTCTTTGTACAGCAGGTCTATTCAACGGGGCTTCATAGGAAAAGCACACTGGCTTTTGATCTACAGTTCATCTTCTATTTCCAATAGTAAAACGATGATCATGTTTTTACAAAGACACCTTTCTCTTATTAAATACGCAGCAAGATTGTGAGCAATTTTACACACTTTTAAAGCATTCTGCAAGTATGAAAAATACGAACGGAAACTGTACCATACTCCTTTCTACTGGAAGATGTTTTCACCATCCTAAGATAAGCCACTGACGATTTTAATTCTTCCATTCCTGACACTGCAATGCCGAGTTATTATTTAGTTAAATCATACCGTGATGCAAATGTCTGTAACTTATACAGTGGTAACCACATTTTCACAACATAAACGGATCTTTCACTTACAATTCAACAAACCTCCTGCATTCAAGGACATATCTCCCTTATATAAGCATCCACTTGCTCTTTTGAGCCATATGTAGGAGCTCCTATCAGAGCTGGAGGCTATCATCATTCAAAGTGAAGTCCTTACCTCACCATGGGTGTCCTGAAACTGCACCTCTATATATTCTGGTGGCAAAGAAGGAATATTAAGAGCAGACTGAGAGACAGGAGGGACAGAATGAACAAGTGAAGGTTCAGTGTCTGTAGTTGAGGCCACAAGATTGATGTTAACCCGTTTCTGTGTTAGAGCATCAGAACTCGTCACTCCCTCATCTTCTAAGTTCAAGTTCTGTACTTCTGAGCTTAAGTTTAGTTCACGCATAATGTGCGGGGCTGAAGAGAGAGAGCTAGAAACAGCATCAACATCGCTGCTCATGCCTTCTTTTTCTTTCTGCAATAGAAATGCTTCCTTGAGGGCAAGCCAAAGTCCATCAATCCAAGGATCAACCACTAATTCCAAACTGGGAAGAGAAGGGGAAAAAAAAGGAGAAGGGAATGGATGAATTGTTGTGACTTACTGGACTGTTAATGTACAAATAATGAAAAGACAACAAAACTAAAAATACTATTTATTTTCCACTTTTAATTTTTGTTGCAGCTGTTACTAAGATGAGGTTTTTTTCTTTAAAAAAAATATTATTTATTTATTATGACTATGTAAATTTATGGAGTCTAAAGTGTATAACAGCCTTGCTCTTCTTCCAGTTTCTCATTTTTATTTTCTTACACTGAACTTGATAAGAGGAAGTTGAAGGGACAGTAGCAAAATATGCAACTTTTCTTTGTGCAACAGCAACATCAATAGCTTACACTAATGTTCCATTTTTATTATTTTAGAACAGAAGATACAAGTTTTATGGTTATGGCAATGTTTGTGATCAACTCTCTTGTATCATCATGCACAGGGCCGATATAACCTGCAGCTCAAAATAAACAAGCCAAGACTGCAGCCTACTGGCCAGAAACAACAACAGAACAGGAAGGGAATTATTTTCTTATATAATTCCTCTACAGTAGTAATACAAAAAAAAAAAAAAAGTAAAAATCTTCTTACATAATTCCTCTATAGTGATCAAAAAGAAAAAAGAATAAAAAGAATGTTTTATGGAAGAGAGAAAAAAAAAGAACACCAAAACATTGTAGGGTTTGCTTAAAGCAGCTCTACTGCAAGATGTAAGGATGTGAGCTTGGATAAAGGTCTAATGTGTGCATATATGGAGATCCCATTACCCAGTACCGTACATACTGGGAACAGGATGTATTTTTATTTGCCTCAGTAAAAAGACTACAAGTTTGAAATCCTCCACTTATTCTCAATTACTTAATTTCTAAAACTGCTAAATATAATTTTTCCAGGCATTACAGATGTTTGCTCACACTTTAAAAATGGAGTTTTATTTAATGGCAATTGAGATTGAAAAGGCATACTAATTTCAGGCAGGGCTCATTCCTATGAGGTGCTGAATGTTCAGGTCCAATCGATTTTCAAAGAGTTCATAACGTTTAGCCAAATTCACATGTAATTATTGCATCTCGAAGAAATAAGATCCAAACTCATGTGGCTCTTACCCTACACAATCATCTGCTAATCCTGTGTCGTAGAAGTGCCGGGCACCGAGTTCCTGAAGTCGTCGGTCTACTGTCTTTCCACCGTTACAAAAGAATGTGTACTCTGAATCTCCCAGACCTAGCAAATTCAGGGAAAGAGTGATCATGTCAATCAGCCAGTCACCCAGGCTACACAGACAAAGATCTGCAAACACAACACAGGATTTTCTTGCCAGCAAACTGAAGAATCTGACACAGCAAAGTGCATATTACCAGGAAACTTTGATAACCTTAAAAAAAAAAAAAAAAAAATTGTTTGTCCCAAAATAGAGCTGACAAAGTGGTTCCTCCTTCACAAATGTTCAGACACAGAATTTCTCTGAGAACACTTTGCTTTCATTATCTGACATTTCAGAAGAATATTGCTTTAGTTTGAGCCTTTTAAGAACTACAAAACCACTTGTACAGGAAAAATTTAAGGAACTGACATAATTAGAAAAAGAGTGAAACTGATAAACTGTATGTGAATTACCAAAACAAATTATCTCGCCTTCAGGCAAAAATTGTTAACATATGTCAACAACATAAGGGAGAGAGTATTAAAAATAATTTTAAAATATTGAAAATATTGGAACCTGGGTGGGGGGGGGGGG
The DNA here is from genome assembly GCF_009769465.1 of Tauraco erythrolophus. Lineage (NCBI taxonomy): Eukaryota > Metazoa > Chordata > Aves > Musophagiformes > Musophagidae > Tauraco > Tauraco erythrolophus. The sequence continues at coordinate 24,733,956 of NC_141467.1, read as the reverse complement.
TGTGTGTTAGGAATCAAACACAGAAATTATTTTAAACAATATGAAGTAAGAAACGTAGGAAAATGTGTGTAAGGGAATCCGGTCCAACATTCCCCTCTCCAGGAATCAGAAATTCCTTTGCAGATCTCATTTTCACTGCACTGGGTTTTCTGCCCTTTAACAGTTGTTAACATGTTCTGTTAGAAGATGATGCTCTTTGTTATCAGTGAAAAAGCCAGTAGACCCAGGAGTTATGTTAGTGGAGGACCAGAGACTTAAGAGATCAACTAAAGCACTGACCCACCTTAAAAGTGATCAACCACACATGCTTCATCCTTAACAGACACTTATCTAACAATCGCAAAGACCACTGGTTAGGTGGTCTTCACAAATTCTCTAAGTAATCCGCACCACCGTTTCACTATCCTAACTATTACAATTTTTCACAGCCTGACCGTTTGTTGTGTGCAATTTCAAAACACTAGATCCTTATTATTCCCACCTAACAATGGACTATTCCTTTGTAACAGCCTTTTTTTCCTTTTTCTTTCTTTTTCAAAAGACTTCTGCTCCCTCTCAAGTACAGTACGTAGAGCAAACACTTCACTGAACAAGCCGAAACAGATAACCATGAATGTGTTTTAAGACTGATAACTTTTTAGATTAGAATCACAAAACATGTCATAACTTAGATACTATAATACCACGATAAAAATCAAAAATACCATGATAAAAATCAAAATTAATAGAATGCTTATCTTCATATATGCATATGCATATATATATATATGCATTCAACCAGCTATGAAAAACCTAACCATTTTACAAACTGTAATCTATAACCAGGCAATAGCATAACATCTTCTGAAAACATTACATGACTAGGATGCATACATGTCAGACTTCCATGTTATATAACCACTAGAAATTTCCTTCTAGTGGGTACTTTCGTCACTAGAAATCTAGAAGTTTCGTCAGTATCATCTATCAACTTAAACTTGTCAGGCAAAAACAACCTAGTTTCAAATAAAAGCTTCTGGACTCTGTTTAAACACAACCTGAAAATTCAACAAATTGACCCTACCATCAGCTCAAGATATATCAGATGCATTTTGCCAAATCTGTATCTTGCATATCAATCTTTAACCTGAAGTTGCATTCCTTCTGTTGACAAGTATGATATTAAAAATTTTAAAAATTATTGCAAAACAGGATGGGATGATCTCAAAATCTTTTTTTTTTTAAGAACATTTTATACTGCCTTTCCTTCTATATAGAAAAATGCCCAATTACTCACAAAGTCAAGTAAACTCACATAGTCCATAGAGACTTGACATGAAATTAAAACTTCAACAATTATGGATAGCTTACATCATATTTTGTTTATGCAAAGAAAATTAAACTATTAAAAAACTAAATTGGTGGCTTACATTCAGATAATTTCTGTGACGCTCTTGCTTTATTGCTCATAGAGGACATTACACAAAAAAGCTCTTCATGTTATAAAAGTAAATGTTTTACAAGCACTTGGAAAAAGAAACAACCAACCTATTCACAAGTAAAAAATATAACAATTATTCACTGACAGAGAAGCGTTACAATAATACAGAAAATACTAAATCACCTAGCAATCCATATTGGAGATGTGCAAAATGATCAGGTGGCAAGGTCGTGTCTCGAATCTGCTTTACAAACTTGCGGGCCGTGTCTGGTGGGTCTCCCGTACCGGTAGTGGAAATAACAATAACTACAGGATCCTTTTCTGTTTCCAGGTTATACTACAAGTAATAAAAAAAAAAGTAAGTTACAAGGTGCCATTTGATACCTATTTGTGGCCTTAGATATTATCTTCCACTCGTCCTTTTGCCAAAGGTATACAGAAAAAATGTTTAATCTCATTTTACCTGTATTACACCACAGAAAGTCTTTAAGTAAATAGAAGTCATTTTGAGGATTCAACTTGTAATCTCAGTTGGAGTTTTCAAGACTAGCCTGGGTAAAGTCCTGAGGAACCTGCTCCGACCTCAGCTGACCCTGCTGTGAGATGACCTCATGAAGTCCCTTCCAACCTGAATTACCCTACGATCCCACAAACAAATACCAAAGGGCAGCATTTTGAGCAGGCTACTACACACACAAAGAATACTTCACAACTCCTACAGTATTTGCTTTGTCAAGTGGAAAAAGTATTTTGTCTATATGATCACAGTCACACAGTTAGCCATTATCCCAATAATTTCACACATGTAAGTGGGGTGTGACTGTACAAACTGTGGGGATCATTTCTGAGTTCCATTAGGGATTATTTGGTTCTGTCTGATAGCTTCCATGTTACACCTGTCTTTGCCACCAAAATCTCCTGGTGCTTTGGGGTAACTAAGGTAGCTCTGAACAGAGATAGTCTGTCCCCATGCTCTACAGTTCAATTCATTTATCTCCCCAATGATATTACCATTCTTTGACATTTCCCACAGTTTTATGGGGGCTACTCCCATTATACCAGGTTGATAACTGCCTATATTTGGGATTGTGTGTCAGTTCCATAAATTCAAGTCTCATGCAGCCATTTACCACTTTTCAAGAAAAAAGAATACTGTTTTTGTGATTATTCCAGCTTCCACAGATAGCGGGCTGGAGCACTGTGCTAGCGTGCTGTCTGTGAGGTCACCTGCATAACATGCTCTTTTGCAGCACCCCTACGGGCTATGGGTTTTGAATCCCATGGACAGCTAGTGAACCCATGTGGAACACAGCTCCACAGAATCAGACATCTTGTTTGGGAGTAAGCTCTGGAGGTGACCTAGTCCCAGCCCACGCTCCAAGTGGGACTAACTGCCAGCACTTCATTAGGTCAGCTATGATTCTAGCTGAATTTCAAAAACTTCTAGGGATAGAGATTTCATTTTTCTGGGCAGCCTCTTCCATCCAGAAGAACTTCCATTAGTGTCCAGCCTGAGTTTATCAGGCTGCACTCAGTGGATTTTGCCTCCTGTTGTAGACTTGCTGCCAAGAAGAGTTTGGCTCAAATAGGCTGCTATTAGGTCACTCCTTAGCCTCCTCTTCGCCATAGTAAGCAACTCAAGCTCCTTTTACTGCTCCCTGTAGGTTTGAGTTTAAACTCTCTCCTAGCATTCCAAGTTTAATAAAACAGCAGGGTTATGAGAAAATATAACTAAAGATTGCAAGAGATGCTATGTTTCATTTCACGCAGTTTCAGGACTGCAATTGTAACCTTCAGAGCTCAAGGAGTTATCTTCTGAACACTTCACTCAATGAATCACTCAAACCCTCAAGGCATGTAAAAAGGTATGCCTTACATCTATAATCCAAAAAGGTTAGGAACACGAAGAAACAGAGTATCAAGGGGTTTTGCTGCTGTCACTTTTCCCAAAGTCTTCCTGAAGAACCTAAAATAGCTGCAAGGAGCAGCTTAAGTTACCATCTGGAACAGTGTTTTGCCTCTGACAGTGGCCAACAGCAGGTGTCTAGAGAAGTATAAGTGAAGAGAGTAAGCATACAAGGATATTGTCCAAGTACTTTGCCAGACTTCAGTGAGCTGTGGTCCAGGCACGTTCCAAACAGAGGTTTTGTCTTTTACAAGTTCAGGTGAACTCCAAGTACCCACAGATTTCCGAGACTTCCAAAACTGAAGTATCGGTTGTGTAAAAAAAGGCCTTAAGGGTCCTGTTGCAAATTTTCAAAATTTTTTTTCCTGTTGCAGATTTTCAAAGCTTCCACAGCTGATTTTATAAGTACAATTGCAAGAGCTTCTGCAGTGCACTGTCACAGGTGACTATTGCTTTTACAAACAAAAGTAAACACTTCAGGTACAAAATGCAAGGGCCTACTGGAATCACATAAAAAGTTACACTAAATTATGCTCCATTCGAAAAAAAGAAAAGATGCTTAAGCTTAAGCATAGAAAGTAAAAGGTAGTGTATTGGGATAGAGCTATGACTAGTTCACTACATTCTTGCTTGCTCCACTACACATTCTCCTCTGTAAACTTAAAGACCTTTTGGAAGTCAAATGTTTGTGGACAGACTCCTTAAGAAGAAAAGTCAGGGCCACCTGGCCTCTGGAAGGACAGAGCTCCTGCACTGATTTGTGTCAACTATCACGAAGTCTGATGTATCACTTGTCCAACAAGAACCTTACACAATTACATAGTTTTTTTACTCTACCTTCCACTTCTTCCTGTACCCTTGGGGTCCCATCTTTGTCCCATTCTTTCTCTGTCCTTCAAAAGTACTCCTCAGCTGAGAACAGTAATGGCACACAACGGCACTGAGCAGTCTGCTCAAGCTGTGAATGATTCCTGAAGGAAGAGGATGGAATCACACACCCAGATGATGTCTTACCCAGAATAATACATATTGTGGCAAACGTGCTGATTCAGCTAACTCATCCAAGGCTGACTACATGCACTGTGACCCAAGATGATCTCCATTCAGCCTCCTATTTCACTGCTCCTATCTCACTTCCACTTCATTTCAGTCCTTCATCAAGCATAGAAAGTTATCATAGCAACCAACCAAAGATTTATGACCTTTTCTCACCTACAAGAGTGTAGGTAAGAGACACTACTTGGAAACAGCATTTTTGAGACTTGAGCAGTATTTGACCATTTATTTTTGTCTGGCAACAGCATCACATCATGACTATTGACTCTGTAGCCACCTATTCCTTCCATAGACCTTCACAGTAATCCCTTTAAGTGATGACAAGGTCTGAGAAATAACCAAAAGTCACTTAAAGACTGGCCTTCTAACTGACAAACATGGACAAAACAGAAACCTCTTACTTCCTCACTTATGGCATATACGCATACCTCTCTAACTGTGCATGTTGTGAAATAAATTCTCAGATCTAACCTGCCCAAAGGACTTCACAAGAGGCCCCACCAACTTCAAGCAAGCTCTTGCTCCAATACATCGTGCCACCCTGCCCTCTCCTCCCCAGTTACACTTCAGCTTCTAGAAGTTCTCTTCATTTACAGTAAAAAGTTAGGAAAAGCTTAAGTGATGAAATCTACAAAGCTGCAGAAATTACTTTTTTCGTCAGTGCCCAATTCTCAGATTCTAAATTCAGTACATCTTTCTACCTCATCAATAACTCACAGCTCTGAGTTTGTCTTGCCAAATTAGACAGAATAGATTTATTCAAGTGGCAGGCCAATAACAGAGCTAGATATATCCTGCCTACTGCCTTCCTGAAACTAATCTCCAAACCTGTCAAATGCAGAAGAAATGAAATAGAAGAATATAAGGAAAATCTTCACATTCCCTGTTGGCTGCATAAAAGTCTTTGTAACACTTTGCTACCCAGTGAACATTCACACAACAGCAGATGTCCAGCTAACCAACATGTAGTGTATCCCCAAGAAAACAGCTTGCTAAAAGGGAACTAAATTATTTTTATAAACTTCTCACACTATCGAGTTCATGAAAAAAAACTCTTGTAGGTGTTATTTTCTGCTCATCTCATAGGAAATACCAGGCTATCAAGTTTTGTTTGGTTGTTTTTTTTTTTAAATGTTTGAGGACATACAGCTGAAAGTACTTTTTGAAGGAAATTATAGTTCATATAGCTTTTTTAAACCAAGCTTTATATTTCTTTCCAGAATACATCTTGAGTGTATCCACTGTGAACTGGAGTGAGCGCATATGCTAAGTAACTCAAGAAGACCCCACAAAAGTTCAGGTTCATGCTGGAGCCCACAATTAATAGTACACAAGGTCTCAACGCAACACAAAAAAAAAACAACAGAAAAAAACTGTGTCATTTCTAACAACAGGAGAGCTGACCAGTAAATACAGAATTCATTCACTACTGCATACATAGTTTTCAAGAAGTCATTGCACTGTTGTTGGAAAAGAGATCAAAGATATATTCATTTACAGTTCTAATTAGAAAAATCACAAGAAAGATGCACCTTTGATAGAAGGCTATTGAATGTCTGTGAGTATTGGTCCAAACTACTGATTCATAAGAAACGAAAATTTAAAACTAGACTGTATATTTTAGGTGGGTTGACGTGATCAGCCTTCATGATTATTAACAGACAACCCTCAAGTACGTGAAAAAAAATGTAGCTCTTAAATATCTATTTTGTGAAACAGCATGGAATATCTCACCTTGTCCACTTCACTCATACAGTGCATATCAGCTTCAAGTCCATGGGCACCTGCTTGCTGCCAGATTTCCTCGGCTATGGCTTTTGCCTGCCCCTTTTGTGTTGCATAGAGGAGCAAAAACCTCCTTTTTAAATCACAGCACATTTCACAAAACAGAGAACTTTTTTTTTTTTAAAGACACTGCAGGGGGGAAAAAAAACAAACAAGCAAATTTATTGAATGCAGAACAGCAAGATTTTGCTTTCCTTATTAGATTAAAAAGAGATACTTTAAAGGATAGTGGTATTGGCATTGAACTTGGAAATGAGGCATCTACTCTGAAGAGAGGCTATTTCTCCTAACCAAGCTTTGTAGGTCAAGTTGCAAAGGACTCGTGGTATTGGTCACGCGTGCTGTACTGTCTTGATATTGCAGTAATGTTGCAATATGCCCAGTGTCAAGAATCTAGTTTGTAAACAATACAATAACTAGTTTCATGAAAATAAATACTATTTTTGTTAAATAAGTTATATTTTCCACTTTAAGTCAGTGACTGCTTTGGTCACTTTTCTGAAATATATTTGAAAATAAACCAAATCAAACATAGACCTGGTGAAGTCAGACTACAAATCCTAAGGAAAAAAAAATAATTATCAGTTTCTTCTTTTCTGAAATAAGTATTTTTTGCCTGAATGCCTTTATACTTTACTGTCCACTATGTCTATATTTTAGAACACGTTGTTTTTCATTTCATATTTCAAAAAGGAGCTTCCTACACAAGTGCAACTACAGAACTGAGTTTTTTTCTCCTAAAAATAAGAAACCACCTTGGAGAAATCTGCTACAGTGTACAATACCACTTCCTCAAAGTCTTGCAAGCAGCAGGATGAATGAGATGCCTATCTTTATCCATTCACCTGCCCCATGAAAGTTTGAATGTGATAAGTTTTCTTTCATGATTTTGACACAGACAGAACACAACAGATATAAGGACAACCCCAAGAAGCAGTGAATAAGAGAGATAAGCAGAATGTCTCTTACGCATCTATGACAAATTAATCTTCTATCAATATTTTGTCACTGCTAGGGAGCTGCAGTAGAACTCAAATACCTAGAATTACAACTGCGTAATTTTCATTTCTCAAATTGAGATTTTTTTTCACATGCCTGGGCTCAGTTTGCTGTACTTCACCTATTGCTCCCACATAGATTCAATTACACAAAGCCTTCCGTTTACTAGCCACACACACTGATTTATGGAAACCTGTGGCTAAGCAATTTGAGGCGTATCTTTCTCTTGTTTCTCTCAAGGGAATGCAAACACAGTCAACCGCAGAAGAATACTGCACTCTATTGATATGGCATGATATTTTTCCCCACTGTATTGTGGAATGTTTCTCCTATTAGAATTTTTTAAAGCATACTTGTAAATCAAAAGCAGTAAAACTAAGTGATAGCTTAAGAGTACAGTGCCTGTACCATACACAAATTCCATGAAAAATGTAATTACTAGAAAATTTTAAGATTTTCATTGTATTTTGTTCTACTACATTTTCCATTACAGTTTTCACTTTAAATTTATTACAGTATGTTACCTAAATATATTAATAATTACCTTAACAGTCACTGTAAATAAATTCATTTAAATGACTGGCTTCATGTGCATGTGCACAGAAGATGCATAAACCCAAACAATCCACAAAATGATTTTTCACCCTCCTTTTTCAAAAGAAATACAAAGAAATTTGATGACACACAAATTGTGATGATTTGTATGAAATACAGTTTAAATACCCTCAGATCCCTGTAGTAATACAGATTCATCCTAGTCACACGCTATATTTTCACCCTATTTGTTCTCTTGTCAGCAGGTGGCAATGCCTGACTATAAATGGAGAAAAACAATAAAAATGAAACAACATTTAATTACTACACACTTTCTCATACCCCAAAAAGGGAGAAAGATAATCAGTTTTCCACTGGGACCACGCCAAAGCACAGAAGCCTTCTATACACAAAAACCTGAGGGGTAGGATGCCAACATTATAGCCAAGGGATTACCAACAGACTTCAAACAAGAGAGTCAGCTTGGGAAAGTGTACAAGAAAAGCATGAAAATTTGCAATAGTAGGGAGAGGAGAGGGCAACAGCAAGATCAGCAGTCACAATGTGTTGCGACATGGCCAGATGTTGCCCTAACAGCACTGTGACCTCTGCCTAGGCCAGGCATTGCAGCCTCCCCAGAAGACACTGTGAGCTGCTTCCACTCCAGCTAGCACAATAACAATTAACGGTGCAAAAAGTAGTTACCCACATCTTGGGTGCTTGTATGCGAACTTGCAGGGAGGTTTCTCACTGGTGTGTGGACTAGTAGATTGCATAGAGATACAACATTTTGAGCAATGATATCTCCCACAGAAGGTGTGTGTAAACAAGAGAACACGCACAGCATCGTGTTTGAGCTGCACACCTCCTCTGAGAGGAGACTGTGTGTGTATGTAACAGTGCGAATGTGTGTTTGTTGGAAGGGGAAAAGCCACAACTAGACAATTCCTTGGAATTAGATATAGAAGGCTGTTTAAATATTTGTAGGCATTTATTGACATTTTGTAACCGCCTAGTATCGTATCTGTTGCATTGTTGCTATTTATCTTGAATATATAGTTCAATTAGCTGATTAAATAGTAGTTTAATCAACTGCCTGACAACTAATCATGTCACTAATAGATTAATAAACTCCTTTGATCCTGATTTGATATAAACTACACAAGTTGAGGAGTTTCTCCCTGTGAGAGCATCTTCTGTCATCAACCAGAAGAGCTTCATGCATAAACTGATCAAGTGTGATGCCTGCTAAAAGAAAGAAGAACTAGTTGTGCTCACCTGCAGATGAACACAATCATAAACCAGGAACACACTTGCACTCAGATGAAGATACTGCCCACATTGGTCTTGCTTTGCCCCACTATACACTCTTCAAAGACAATACACCACTTCCACTTACGTGGTAGAAGTTCAGCTGAAATAAAGAGGGGAAAAATGGTAATTCTTTACTATCAAGCTTTCTAGAGAATTCCTCTAACTTTAAAATAGTATTATCACAGCAGCAGCCTTTAACATGTTGATGTGCTGGTAGTTGCATGTCAAAAACCAAAACAATGCTTAAGCTGAGAAAAAAAAAAAAAACAAACCAGGATTTGCTGGCTCAAACCAGGACTTAACATGAAACTAAGGATGTAATTCCAAATTATAGCTCATCTGATACAGTACTCAGAAAAGTCTAAAAACTAACAGCCCACAAAAGATTAACAGGGAGCCCATCAGCTTCCTAAGTCACAGCTGGAGCAAACAAGCCATCCATGTCGCCAAGGCGCAGTCAATCGGATGTGCTGGCCCCAACAACTACGGGGCTGCACTGCAAGTCCAGACTATCTACTTCATGTACTCGGTCTGTCAAAAACGTCCAGCTGCGCGGCCAGGGACAGGAAAAAAAAACACAGGAAACTTCTGCAGTAGCTTTACGTGCTGCTCAGTGAAACCCTCCAGGGCCCAGGGCTGACCTTCCCTAGTTAAGCCAAACGACGCCCCGCTGGGAAGCGGGAAAGCTGTCCCTAAAGAAGGTCAGTGATTTTAAGGAGGTAAAGCCGGGTCCACACCGGAGGCTTGAACGCCGCTGCAGCAATGGAAGTCTCCCAGAGAGCCGGTGCCGCCGGGCCGGGCCAGGCCGGGCCCCTCGCCTCGCCTCGCCTGCCGCCCGCCCGCCCCCCGGCAGCCCCTCAGGGCGCACCGCCGCTACCCGTGGGGCTCGGCGCTACTTGCGCTGAAGAACGCGCTTTCGGTCCGTACGTACGGCGGCACGAATCCGACTCCCAAGGCACAGCGCCTGCGCTCCGCGCACGCCCGAACACCGCCGCGCCACGCCAGACCTCCGGCGGCAGCGAGGAGACGGTGGCTGGGGCGGGGCGGGCCGGGGCGGGCCGGGGCGGGGCGGGGCGGGGCGGCGCGCAGTGAGGGGACCGCGGCGCACGGCAGCTGCTGGCGGCGCCTGGAAGTGGCCGCCGGGAGAGCGCGGAAGCTCCCGGCAGCCCTTGCGCTGCCCGTCATGGCGGCGGAGGTAAGGTTTCCGCAGCTCGTTCCCCGGCACCGCTGGGTGCCTTCAGCAGCAGCAGGAGGATGAGGACGGAGGGGGAGCGGCGGCCCGGCCCATGGCAGACTGCAGTAGGCGCTGGGGTGGGAAGGGGGCACCTCGGGCCCTGCCCGCCCCGCGCCGCTCTTCGCGGGGGCAGGCGTTGGGCCTGAGAGGCAGAGGAGTCGGGGGAGGCCCCGGCGGCGCCGCCTGGTCCGTGTCGGACTCACCCATCGCCACCCCGCTTGGCGCGCTCCAGCCGCGGGTGCCGGCGGCGCGCCCTGCTGCTGCCCAGCGCTCCCGGCCCGCCGGGGTACCGAGGAAAGCGCCGCCGTGCAGCTCCTGCCTGGGGAAGCGTGTCCCCCCCGGCCCCGGCTCTCCCCGTAGTGTCCTTACGGAGAGACGGGGCAGAGGTGCTTGGCAACCTGTCACGCAGGTCTCGCTGCTCCCGGGAGTCTCCGCTCTGCATTGCCTTGTGCTGGTGGTGGTCGTGGAATAGGGATCGTCCCAGTCGCGTCCGGCAGCTAATAGGCTTTTTGCTGCGTTTTAATGACACTGGTGTTCTCCAGACTGTGTATTTATATGTGTTTTTCTTCCTTTAGGTGTCTTTTGAGAATCCACTTGATCCAATATGGCTTTGATTAGCAGAAAAAGTTTCCAGTTTTATTCATTCAGCGCACCAGCAAGCAGGTCCATTTTGATGACTTTAAGCAAGAGGTTGAGCTTTATCAGTGGGCAGCGAAAGCCCCAAAACTGTACCTCTGTAGCCATGAGGATGCTATGTTTCAAAGATAAAACTCAGTATATGTTTTGTAGAAAAAACCACGTACAACTGCGGTTACAGCCTCTTTCTGTTAATGAAACTGTGCATCTTTGTGGAGATACTGGGAGCAGTACTAAAGCTAATCATGTGTGGATGGATGAACAGCTGTTTTTCAAGAAGTTGAACCGCCTTTGTACATCGAAAGAGATCTTTGACTTTCTCAGCTCTCTGGAAGTCATGTCTGATACGATGGCATCAGGAGCCCTGCAGAGGATTTCTGAAGTGGAGGTGGATGACAATGGCCTGAAAAACCCTGAAGGAGTGTTAGAGAATGAAGTTTTCAGGGCATTATGCTTTCGGTTTGAATTCGAATCCTCCAAACTGTCAGACACGGGGCTGCTGAATGCCTTGCAAGCTTTGGTAAAACTACGCATAGATCCGCAGAGTACACTGATGGCAAGCTTGCTTTCAGAGGGTAAAGAACGGCTTGGTAAAGGACAGCTGACTGTTAAAAATCTGTGTGCTCTTGGAGAGAGTTTGCTTGAGTTGGAAGGCCCAACTTGTGCAACACTGGAACAAATTGTGAACCACATGCAAGAAAAAGACATTGAGAAGTGGAGTCCTAGGGAAGTGGTGATGGTTTATAAGATGCTGCAGGTGACTGTCAGGGAAAGGGAACAATACCAAGACTTGCTAAACAGGCTGAACAGTGTCACTTTAATCATAGTTTCCCAGCTAAGCCCAAAGTTCACAAGCATAATACTGAATTCACTGGTTGTTCTTCATCAGGCTCAGGCAGTTTCCTTGGTCACAGCACTGTGTAAACATTCTGTGAAGTATATTCCATATTTCACAGATGATGAACTGGTAAATGTACTGGAAGCCTTTCTATACTTCGGACATCGCGAACAAATCTTTACAGAGGCACTGGAAACACATGTTCCCAAGTCCATCTTTACCATGCACCCTCAAACAGTCAGCAAAGTCATGCAGTATTGCTGCAGAAAGATGATCCTTTCTAAGCCCATCTTCGATGCAGTGGCAGAAAGTTTCATTTCCAATGCTGACAGACTTAGCACCGACCAGATTGCTGGGTATATTATACCATTTGGGACTCTTAACTACCTGCCTCCAAGTGCTTCTTCCTTGTTTAGGAAGCTTGAAACTGTACTGCGTGCTCGCCTTAGTCACTTCCAGCCTCACACCTTGCTGAACCTGCTGCACTCGTGCGTGCTTATTCAACGTTATCCAGTAAATTTTCTGCCGAAAATATTTAGTCCCTATTTTCTGCAACAACTTCAAGGTAAGGAGCAGTGTTTCTCTTGCGATGTCCGTATTTCCCTCTGTTATGTGGTGTGTCTCGTGGGAAGTGCCCATGTCTTATCACTCATCTGTCAAATCAACAATGACCAGATTAAGATGACTGGAGAACAGTGGTGAGGAGGCCAAAGACTGTTGCTTCCTTGTCACAGTTGCAGTTGTCTTTCAGTTTATATCATTTAGAGGAGTTTGGAAATTGCAGTGTACAATCTTCAACAGAGATTTGAATTCCCTCAGAAATTTTCAGTTAATCCTCCTGCTTTTCTGAAAGATACTGACCTTCTGTTTTTCCCCATGTTTGTCCTTCGTCTCATACAGGTTTTAGGCGCTAAGTTATTCTGTGCAGGAAATGTGTTCCTTTGAACTCTGGCTGTTTAAACTTCTGTGCCTATTTAGTGACTGGTAGCAGTGCTCATGTTGAAGTGAGACTGTTTGCTGTGAGACTGGGAACACTAGGAAGGCTAGTGAGACAAGTTATTATGGAACTAACAAGACTGAGCCCAAAAGTGGTGGATTTTTTTAATGGCAGTGATACTTGGAAAGATGCACGACTGACGTAAAATATAGTTTAGTGATTCTGGGTTCATTTTTCTCTAAATTGTTGCACTGTACTGACTGCCACGTGAGGGATGTGCCATAAAGGTGGAACACTGGATAGCGAGTCCTGAGACTTGACTTTTATCCTGGGTGTAGCCCTCCATTTGCTTTGCAGCAATGGGCAAATCACTTCACGTTTCTGTATCTTTTGTTTTCTTCCCCCACAATTGTTTGCTTCGCTTACTTGGATCTCATACCCCTTAGGGTCGGGACTGGCTCTTAGGCATTTTACTCGGGGGCTAGCCCAAGGGAGGATGCATTTCAAAAACCAGTAGAAATACTAGTAGTAGTGGTTGTGAAGCTAAAATAATCTACCTTCTGCTTGTGCACGGCTGGTTAGATTTAAGATTTCGCTGCCTATTTTTTTAAGGTTAAGTCCTTTGTGACTTTGCATAATCCCTATTTCTGGATATTTTCCTAAGCATCAAAACTACTCTCTTCCTGAGACTTTAAGGGCAAGGTACATGATCACAGTTGCAGAAAACCTGTTTGTAACCTTTAAAATGGGGAGCAAATTATAACATGCAAGAAAAGTTATAATTATGGCTTACTTATAATTGTGTTACTAGCAAGCTCACCTGTTACTACAGAAATAATTCATTGTATTTAAAAAAATAGTCTAAAAATCCGTATAAACTTTGGTCAAGATAGTACAAATTCTAGAGACAAGTGAGGTGAAGTGTAGCATTGGGACAAAAAGAATTGAAATTGCTATTTCAGTGAAATTGTGTTGCAGTTATACACACAGAATTTGTAAATCCTGGGCAGTACAAAGTGTGTTTTTCAAATACTATTTTGCCCCGTGATTAAAATAAGGTGCATTGCATGTGGGTGATTCTAGTGCTTTATTCCTTAGCTTCTGCCAGTCTGTGTCGTGTCCAGCTTTTCAGGTGGGGGTAAGGTAGAACCAGGTTTGGACTTCTGCTGTCATCTCTAGTCTTCTGTTCTTTCAGGATAAGAATTATTGTGTTATATTCTTGATTCCAAATTGGTTGTATTTCTCTTTCATATTGTATTAGGGTCAGCTTGTGAGTGCTGAAAAGGGTAAATTGATAAAACTGAAAAAAAAAATTAATTTGCAGTGCATAATTGTTGGCTTAATTAAAATAGAAATGCGATCTGAACCAGTAAAATGTAACAGCATCATAAATGTGAGCCATTAAGGATAGACTGGTGTGGGGTTTTTTTTAATTGTCTAGGTAAAAACGTAAATTGAATTGTAAGGCTCACGTGTGTTTTAACAAGGCATAAGGATTGGTGCCTCGTCCTGGTTTTTAAATGACTTTTCATCTGATACGGTTATGTGTTGCTTCTTTCCATCGGCGTCTTGTCTGCCGACTGCACTCCTCTGGTGGAGGGTTCCTGGGCCCGTCTTCGTTCTGTGCTCTGAGCTCCTTTCCTTCCTACCTCTGAGCAAGCACTACAGTCCCACTCATCCTTGGCCCTATGTCTTACCACACTGAGGAAAACATTACAAAATTTAAAAATCTACCCCATGGTTTATCCTGTCTTGCTTAGGAAATCTCAGAGTCTGCTCACCTTCTCCTTCTAAGACTGTCTTGCCTGCACGGGCTGCCTTCCTTCTAATAGGTTTCTTTCCCCAGTCTAGTAAGCTTCTAGAACATCCCCCATGTGATAGCTGGTCCTTGGCTCTAGCTGCTGCGTAATCCAACGCGTTTGGACACAAAGCTATTAGGAACACAGTTGTAAGCTATAGATTTTAAGTAATTTTGTGTTAGATGGTAAAGCATATTTAGTGGCATTACAGGGATGTGTAATCTATGCCAGGAAGACGAGTGGCTTCTCAAGATCTCAGCTAAGATTGCTCTGTTGATAAAAGTCTATATAATAAAGGCCACGTTTTCAAAGTGATTAGAAACTTTAGTCACTCAATTTTTAGCTATTCAACATGGAATACCTTAAAGGGTTGTTTTATAGGAAGCAGACATTCCTCGTGATAAAAACCAGAATGTCTTTTAAAGTTCTCAAGCTGATACTTGTACTATGAGGTTTCTCGTTTTCTGAGTTACTTTGAATATGTTCTTTTAAATCAATGAGGGTGTTCCACTAGCGTGGTCAAAGTTCCAAACAGGACCTTGAGAAGATGACCTGCATGATTAGCATCTTACACTACACCAGGTTTTTACCATTCTGTAATAATACTTCGCACCTAATATGAAGGACACTTCAAGTATACACTCGTAGACAAATCTCCAGAAATTATTCAGTATTAGCCACTACTTTCGGATTGAAAAAACAACAACTGAGTGAAACAATGAGATCCTGGGATTATAACTTGGGGAGAAGGAGTTGTGGGGAGAAGGATATGGGTTATTTCTCCAAGACCTCAACTCAAACTTACTCCTCCCTGTAGAATGTCCTGCATCTTTCAGATCCTCATTTCTTCTGGTGAAAGAATATGACAGTCTTAACTAAGATCTTACTAGTTGTATATATTTTTTTTAATGTTGATACTTCTGTAAATCATTTCCTCGTTCTTCTAACTGCGTCATTTCACAGCTGATCTTTCTGCTTATTCAAACAACGATCAAGAATGATAATGATGAAGTAGCTTCTCTGCGCGTTAAACTGAATAGCTTTTCCTAACTTCTGCATGATGGTTTGCGTAACGATATTTTCTTGAAGGTCCATCTCAAATCCTGAATATTGTTGTTTCAGCTCAGCCACCTGGTTTGGACAGAATTGTTACCTCCCAGCTAACCCAGCTTTTTCTGACTGTCAACCTGGAGTGCCCATTTTATGAGGTATGGTACACACAAAACAAGAATGGATGTTAACGAGAGGTGATAAGGTCATTAGAGCCCTGTTGATAATTAGTTGAGGACTGTCTTCCCAATAAAAACATTGGAATTAGACAAAACAGCTTTTTTTTTCCCTTTGATGAAAATATGAAGCGTTTCTACCTGTTTGATTGACTTAATATATTTGCATGTGTGATGGAACTAACTAGCTCTAAGTTAAAGTGCTTTTTGTGTGTTTCCGAGTACTGTTCCAACAACTATTCCTTTTTTATGTTTGGCTTGTGAAGTCTTGGAGCACAAAAGAGATCAGGCACTTTGATGTTGGCCTGACTGCAGAGGAATGGGAACAGTTGTGCATTTCTCATGAGCGATATGTGCAGCGTGATAGCAAGGAAGCTTGCTGAGGATGTCCTGGTGGTTGTTTTGTTGGGATTTTTTTTTTAAGTTTCCAGCAGATCATACCTCAGACACTTAAGTCTCTCAATAGACATGGCTTTGAAATGCATAGAATACATTTTGCTACATTAATATGAGGTAATTACAAAAATGTCATCTCCCTTTTTCTTTTGTTTCATTTGATTTTCTGTCACTACGTAGGGTCCCAAACTCCTTCCAAAGTATCAAGTAAAGGCCTTTCTTACACCTCACAGTTCTCTGGATGTTCACCTCCTCAAAAAGGTGAAGACTGGATTACTTTACTTACTGAAAAAAAGAATATATTTTTCATCAGAGGTGTCAACACCGTATTTCTACATAGTTGGTAAGTAACATTTCTTTAGATTAATAATAAAATGTGTGCTTATGCTGTCAAAACTTTGTGCTCAGTTATTTTCCAGAAATAAAAAATGATTTTATTCCCTTTGTGGGCATTCTAAATTGTGCAAATACACAAAAAGTAAACTGGAATACAAAACTCTGTAGAAGTTCCGAAATGCAGAAATGTCATGGGACCTTTAAGTAAATGCATTTTCTAAGTTAGAAAGAAGAACAGAGAGAGCAAAGAACTTGGAATTTACTTGGAATTTACACAGCCAGTCTGTACTGAAAATAACTGTTAACTCTTGTATTTTGTATTTTTACTATCAGCTCCTCTTTTACTTATCCTGTAAACAATTTGTATAATGTAAAGCAAAATGAGGCAATACCACTTGCCTGATCTCGCTGCTTTGGAGGTGAGTGGAGAAAGGGAGAGCTGGAAGGTTGTCCGCCCTCCGCCCTGCTCAGCTGGGCTCTTCTCCCCTTAGCAACAACTACTGACTACATATAGCCATTGGAGATCTGTGGGCTGAAAGAGAGGAGTGAGAAAACCAGACTGTTTCATGTGCCAGGAAAGGAAACTGAGAGAAGGTAATGGTGAGGAAATACGTGTCCCCAGGAAGGGCGAATGATAAATAAGGTGTTGAGGGAAACGTCTTTTGGACCCCATGGAAATCAGAGGGATTTAAAAAAAAAAATCAAGAGAGAGATGATTTCAGAATTATTCTGAGTTTCAGCTTCCACATGGGGTTGAAGTTGGCAGGGTTTAGGTCCAAAGGTCTGTTTGCAAATTGACGTAATCTATAAAACTAGGGAATTGGTGAGAAAAAAATAAAGGAGAGGGGCAGAGAGAGAGAGAGAGAATCTCCCCAAAGCCCTCAAAATGCCAGAGGCCCTAGCCAGCCCAGAAAAATGCCATTTAACTACATTATTATTATGGTTTTAGTGGACTTGAAATACTACTTTGCTGTTAGCATTATGAAAGGCTGAAGTGTTACTAATTATCACTCATTTGTGTTAAGCAGTCTATACACATCTTTCGCTAGGCTCTGTGATTCAGAAAAAAGTATTGCCATAGTATTTTAGCTATTTTACAAAACAATGAACTGGAAGAGGATGAGAATTACAGTAAACAGTTTGTTATATGAATGAGTTTTAATGTCACTTCTCTTTTCATTTATACTAGATATTGAGATTAAATTAGATGAAGAAGGTTTTGTATTGCCTGCTGCCCAATGTGAAGAGGTGCACAGACGGTAAGAGAATAAAAGAAACCACTGATACGACGTTGGTTAATACTGACAAAGAGCATCCAGGGTGAAACCCTGGCCAAATTTAAGCTAATTGGAGTTTTGTCATTGACCTTAACAAATTGCAGGTTTCACACTGAAACCACTGGCAAAAGGACAAAGTTGGCAAAATTAACGATCTGTACTTTTTCCTCATTGTTTTGCCTCCTGACTCCTGACAGTGTCAGACAGTCTCTTTAGCTAGTGATAGTCACGATTGAAGTGATCCTGACTTGGCTTACATTAATGTATTTTGATCTTCTGTAATTCATTTTCAAATTAAAACCAAATTAATTCTAATTGAGCGTGTCTGCATAGATTTAACATAGTTTAAGCCAGTTTGAGTTCACAAATCTGCTTCTGTAAGGAATCCTGTGTAATGAGGATATTTGCTACAGATGCTGGTTTTTATCAAAAAATGCATAGGTGTTTAAAAAATATGTTAAACAAGGATTATGTTGAGAAACCTTGGATACAAAGTTAAGCAACCTGCTAGATAAAGCAAGTCTTTGAAAAGGTTATGTTTTCTCCAGCTTAACCTTCACAAGACTCGCTGACTGATGCAGGTTCTTTCAAAAATCCCATGCTTAAATGTTTAAGAATGGACTTTTTTTTTTTTTTTTAAATTACAGCTTTCATGTGTAAATAAAGTCACAATACACTTAACATACTGAAAATTTAAGCAACTTTTTTTTACAGTGGATATACAAATTTTGCTTTAAGTTGTCATGATTTTTATCACCAAGGAGAAAAAAATATAGTTATAATCCATGATGCTGCAAACCATACATACAGGTTTAACTTAAACAGATTTAGCTTAAACTTAACTTTAACTTGAACTCTAACAGATTTAACAGATACATTAATAAGTTGAACAAATTTAGCTGCTGAAATATTTTCATGCTGAGACAAGTACTTTGTATGTTTTCCCTTCTAGAAGAATTCAAAACATCTTGCCAACAGTAGCATTAAAAATACCAAGCTTTTATTAACTAGTACGGGAATTCTTGTTCAGAGCATATAAATAAGCTTTTCGGATCAGTTTCACTAAGCTTCAGGCTTCCGCCCTCCCACCCTTAAATTGAGTGCTGCAAATTGTCCTGAACTAGGTAATTCCCATCCTACGACGTCTAATTCTAGGAGGTGTTAGGGAGTAGGAGAGGAGGTATTGTCTCATGCTTCTTCGGAACTGCAGTAGTTGTGGTGATTAAAATAACTGATTTTTATTTTTTCTTTATACTACACTTGTGCTTGTTTTTAGAATTGCCCTCTGTGTTGATGGTCGAAATAGATTTTGCGTTAACAGCCGCAATCTGTTGGGAGAAGAAGCTATTAAACAGAGACATCTTCACTTACTTGGTTATGAAGTCGTGCAGGTAAAGTCCAAAGACAGTGGTTTGCTTTTGGTCTGGCTAACAAAACAAGTGAGAAATTATTATTTTATAATGCTTAAAACTGTAGTTGGAATTACTTCCCAAGGCAGATATAGTCTTGTTCTTTATATATTGTGTTCTATCTGCCTAGCTTTTGCCTTTTTGAGGGTGTTAAAGAAACTGTGTTTTTGTTCTTGGATCAATGAGTGTATTCTGCCTGTTTTTCCCGCCAAATAATGGCTGCTTGGAAGAATACTCCTCTGCAGTGATTAAGGTTCAGATCTTGTCTTAAAGGAAAATGTTCTCTAAGAGTTCAGTAGAATTGGGATTTTTAATTAAATACTTTTTTAAAAATGCCTGAATTTGGGGTTTAAAAAGAGGGGTTAAAAAAAAAGCAACTGCTTTGTATTGTAAATAATATTTTCACAACAGAGTATATCCTTTATTTTGCCTGTTGAATTAATAGGGTTGTTTTTATCTCTCAACATAGTTTGGACCAAAACAGTTACTTTTAGATTTTTGAGGTTCTCTTTTCCATTTATAACCATGTTTCATATAAGCCTACTCCATTATATTTAACTTAGTTTAAACTGTAATGAATGTCACTCTTTGTTATACAATAATCCCTCTTCAAGTCATTTACAGATCAATAATACGCTGAAGATTAAATATTTAATTTTAAAACAGACAAATCTTTGATGTGTAATTTTATATCTGCTTAATGAACATCAGTCTTACTCAGTTGTTTATTAAAAGGTATTTCCAGCAAACTTTTTTGTTTTGTTTCCAGATTCCATTTTTTGAGATTGAGAGTCTACATAATTGCAGGAAAATGGCAGAATATCTACACAAAAAAATCTTTCCTCATACATATGGACTCAGCTCCTGACACTGGAGAATAATGCTAAATCAGAGGTTGACCTCCTGTACTATAAAGTGTAAATATTGTGCATGGAAGAAAAATTCTGTTTTCTAAGTGACTCGACCTAAAATGATTTGAGCTTCTGAATGTGAGGCCTTCCAATATTTGAAACAATTGACATGTAAAGAGTAATAAAGAACAACATATTTTTGTAAGTTTTGTGTCAATATTTATTTTAAGTTAACAGATATAAGTGCCAGACAGTCAGTGCTGTGTTTCCTTTATATTTTCACTGGTTCTAACTCACAACTGCAAATGGACAGATGTGACTATTCAAGGATACTGGCTGGTGTTGAACGTACAGAATGTGCCATGCTACCTGCCAATCAGGGCTTTTCTTGACAGTATAAAAAGAAATTGTGCAATTTACTCATAGCTGTTTGTGTGATTTCCCAAGTGTTTCATAAAACTAAAATTTGCGGTGGTTGCCCAAGCAGTATTGGCTTGTTGCACATGCTTAAGAGATGTAGAGTGCTGTTCCCTAAATAGCAATGCCTTAGAAAAAAAAGAGTGTTTTCATTAAAAAGATCCACTTTACTTTGTAAAAGAACAGCTGCCATGGGATAGTGGACTTGCACAGCTGTCTCTGGGGGGCCACCTGATGTTTTGGGTGTGCACTATTTGTGGTTTTGTCTTTGGTGGGTTTTAGCTAAAATGTCTAAATGAGGTCGTGTATGTGCTCCGGCGTTCCTTCTGTGCACAGCCTGCCATTCAGGCCTAAACTCAAAACTCATCACACAGAAGCTCAGAAGGTCTCTCTCCTGTGCAGTCCTTTTTTTATGTACGAGTATAAATTCTGGCAGAAAGGTTGAACTGAGAACTGGAACCAGTAGCCACTTCAGCCAGAACAAGCGTGCCTTAACTCAGGTCAGCGTGTTGCTTTCCAGATGAACGAAGGAAAAGTAACATAGCCTGAGTTCTGATCACATAATGCATACTTGAAAATGCATTTTACACGGCAGTTCATCAGGTTAGCTTGTGCATCCTGTCCTGTGTGGGATTATTATTTATGAGTAGCAAAGCAGAATTCCAAGCCATCACCTAGTTTGATTTTATTTGTTATGATTTGATACAAAAAAGGTGAAACTTGAAGTTCTGTGTATTTCACCAGTAGGTACAGAATGTGGCCATCTTTTCCTTCCAAGGCTACTGTTAATAATTTGTGAGTTGTGTCTGTGAATTGTCCCAACAATCCCTGGGGATTTTTGGATGCGAAATCAAGATCCAGAATATGATTTACTTGTGTCATTCTGTGCATTCTGTTCATATTAATTTGTTGCATCCATAAAATCCTTACTTACAGCAGTACGTCAGCACTGACACAGGTGCTGAGGGAGCACCAACAGGTAATGAGATACTGTCCAGCAGCATAATAGGAAGCTTACAGCACATGGGTAAACTAACAGTTGTCATCCTAGCAAAAGAGAAATTGAAGGAGAACGACTGAAATATCTTTGTAGACATTTATAAGGAATTTCTCCCTAACAGAGAAATTGTCCAGGTATTCTTTTGACACTGAGCACTGAAAGGAGAAGTCGACCACTGAGAACTGAATGAGAAACAAGTAGTAGAAGGAACAACCTGTGAAAGGTCTTCAAAAGTGTGAAGGGACTGAAAAAGAAGGGGGTGACATAAGCAAAGAAATGAGATAAGAAAACTCATACTGGTGTTTTTACGACTTAGGACTTTCTCCATGGTGGAAGTGAGCTGGTGATGCCTATTTCTCACACAGGCCAGAAGGTGGTGGTGTTCTCAAACAAATTCGATTTCCAGTAGGTTTAGGGTTTTTTTTCAAACACAGATGGTTTGTAAATATAGTAAGACTACTTAAAAGAAGCAATTTGTACTAACTGTCCCAAAATTAAAACAACCTGCCTAGAATACGTCTCATTCTTGACTGCTATACATCTGATACTGATTTTTGAAAAAGCATTCTGGTATTGATGGAAAACATTTCCTTCTCACTTTGTTCTTACTGTGAATCCTTTCATTTAATGCTGCTGAATGTGTTTAAGGAAGTGTTTATTGCTGAAAAGGAACGCAGCAGTTACTGCCCTTTTGTTCTTTTGTTCTAGCTCAGTGAATATAGACGAACTTGCAGGTCATGAATAATGAAAGTAACAAACACCTCTCACCAGGGGCTGCTCTGTGTGCTCTGCTTCTCACATCATGCCAAACAAGTGCTATTGAGTGCCTAAGTTACTGCTTATCTTGGCTCCAGGTGAAGAAGTTCTTTGTTGTTATAATTTTTTACTAGGAGACTCACGATGTGATCACAAATGATATAGGTTTCCTATGTGTAAGTACCTGACAGAACTCCAGTGTCAGTCAAAGCTGTACACCTCCAGTCCCTGTTCTGGTGGGATCAGTCTGGCTGGTGTTCCTTTCTAAACAGTCCCGCCTCAGCTTTAAACAGCAGCAGGATCAATGGCTCTTGAGAACCAAACTGATGCAGACCCTGCAGGAGATATTCCTTCTCTTGAAATTGCCTTAAAACTTCAGTACTGAAGAATACAAGGCACTAAATGTTTAAGCAGGTTTAGACATTTATTCTAAATGCGCTTTTTAAACAACTACTGCTCAAATCTTTGTGGTTTTTTCCATCCTTTCTACCAAACTGTTCAGTGCTTGTTCTGCTATTATTACTTTTTTTTTTCTCTTTTTCTCAGCACTCGATACAGAACCAAAGATGAATTTTCTCATGATACTCTTGAACAGATCAGTCCCTCGGGCACCATTCCTATAGTGAAAGCCAGTGAAATGGATGTCTCAAATCAGCTAAACCCAGGTTTTGTTTATTTAAATGCTAAGTACTCAGAAGTTCCCTTTAACTTGACTTCCACTTGAAGTCTGCTGAAACTGCTAAGCACTTCTGGAAGTCAGATAATTTCTTTACTTCCCCGCTTATGGGTAAGCTCATCCATTTTGGAAAATCTGGGTTGAATCTCTGTTCCGGCTGTTGTGCAGACAAAATGACACCTCGAAATTCTGTAGCCACACAGTAAGGATTAAGAAGTCAGTGACCACTGATACCTTGAGGAGCAAGCTTGCTTAAATATTAAATCTGTGCAAAGTTATGTAGAAGCACTGCCTAAAACTGCAGAGAGACAGCTGTTGACCCAACAGGTCTCCCTTCCAGTATTGCTGTCAAAAACGTACAGCTCTTGCTGATGCTGCTCTTCATGAGATTTTTGTGAGACGATAAGAAGACATGCGTTTGAATTAGCATGAGGAAAAATACAGCTGCTATTTCATCCTATTTTTAATCCAAATCATTCTTATTAACTAAAATGTAGAGGAAAAGACAAAAGCACCATATAGCTTTTTGATGCAAGGCGGGGTTTTTTTTCCACATAAATGTTGCTGGCAATGACAGATACAAGAGATTTATTGTGGATCCAGTCTTGGAGAAGGTTTTTCCAATAAGCAGATGATGCCGTTTTTCCTGTAGAATTCTGCCTGCACGTGATTAATCCTTGCATGATCTCTGGTTGGCTGCTCTATGGGCTTATTTATGCGTCTCCCATACTCTGAAGATGACAAAACAGCAACAGGTCTTGCCATTTCCTGTGAAAATATGAAAGTCTCATAAGAAAATCACCCAGCAAATACTTGGCAGTTATCTGTTTCTTAACTGTGCTGTGGCCAGGGGCAAAATAACAGACAGAACTGTACAGCATCTGCTACATGGATGTGTATTTATTTAGCAGTGACCTGAACTCTTACTGTTCCATCTTTGACCTAGTTTTTTATTTTTATTAATAAACCATGAATGTATCACTGGATGACAAGATGATAAGATATGGAGCTTGCCATGAGTTACTGTGGACTGTTAATTTTTTTACACGCTCACACACACAGAGGTGATTACCATGTGATTACTGGCAAACTAAGTGCTATATTACTGGAAGGTGTCACAGATTTTATTTTCATCCTTATTTTTCTTGTGCACTGACTTGCATGATTCATTTGAAATATAGGAGAGATTTAATTCATGTCCCTGTTACAGGAACACCTACCCTGCTTGCACAATTCAGCAAAAGCACCACATGAAAAAAAATCAAGGCCTAAAGAAAAACCCTGAGCAACCACTAGCCCATGCAAGCTTTCCCTGAAGGACATAAAGCATATACTACTGTACTTTTGTACAAT
The DNA here is from genome assembly GCF_009769465.1 of Tauraco erythrolophus. Lineage (NCBI taxonomy): Eukaryota > Metazoa > Chordata > Aves > Musophagiformes > Musophagidae > Tauraco > Tauraco erythrolophus. The sequence continues at coordinate 24,709,801 of NC_141467.1, read as the reverse complement.
GAAAGGTTTTACTAAAAACGCTTGTAGCTGTAAGATTACAGAAATAACTGCTCTGCAATGATGGGAAGTGGACTTGGTGAAAAAATAACCTGACCAAGAAGAGATTATTTTAAGCTGCTTCTTAGCAAACTGCACTTTAAGTGACTGTGCAATCAGTATCTGCAATCTGCAGTTCCTTCCTGTGCTACTGCAACGGGGAGCTCTGGAGGCAGAAGGGAAAGACAGGATTTGTTTGTTTTTCTTTCCCTAGCCGAAGGTCCCAGATTTATCAGGCTGCTTGTATGTTTGTGCACAGGCTGACACAGTGAGCCTCGGTCCCCAACGTGTTTACCTCGTCTTAACGATATATCTAAATCTATATGTAGATATATATCTGTATCTCCTTTTAGTATCTAAAAGGAGAATCAAAATGCAGGTGCCACACCACAGTTTGAGTGAGAACAAATGACTTCTTCAAGCCTGAGCCGTACCAGCACTCAGGACAGAACCCATGAAGCGCATGAGCCCTTGCATTTCCTGCGAGGATGCAGGTGGGAGCACAGATCCCAGGGGTCTCATAGCAGGGCAGTCAGCCGAGAAACGTTTCTAGACTTGTGGACAGAGGCAGACCTGAGATTCTTGGGAAGATGCTGTAAACTCTTTTTTTGAAAAAAAAACCCAAAAACCAGAAAAGCCCATTCCAAAACAACCATTCATCCTCCAACTGTCTGCCTACCCTTCCTGCCTCCCTTGCTCATTAAAAAGCTATTCGGTACATGAACTTTTAATGCCACCAGAACAAAAATCAAGTCAAGAGGAGTGGCAGGCAAAAAATAAGACCATTTTGTTCCCCCTCTCCAGTTGTGGATAAACGTTGAAAAGGAAAAATGACCAAATTTTGTACAATCAAGAAAGACTTTGCTAGCGATACAGGGTTTACAGTGTGAGCAGCAGGCAGCAGTATGTAATTCCGATAGTTTGTGTTCCCTTTAAATAAATAAGATTCGCTTTTCAGCATCCTTGGTGGCACAGCGCTGACTGTGCACAGTGGCATTTCATCTTTGTGGGTTTGGCATTCGGCAGATTTCAGATTTTCCAACAGTTGGCTGGGAAGCGTCCCGCTACACGCCTTCGCAGCGTGTAATTCCAGCACTGTTAACACTTGAAATCCGCAACGGCAGCCTTGTGCAAACGCTCCGCTGCAGTCGCTGTGCATACGTGTAGCTAAACTGGGTATCTGTGGCTGCATCCCTGGACTCCCTGGGCGCACCAAGGCTCCCTGCAGGAAATGAAGGGCCTACGTGTGGTGGTTTTGTTTCTTCCATTTCAAGGAAAGGAGTGTGCTGTGGAGAATTCAGCCTGTCTTCTTTCAGTGTTGTACTAGAAAGATGTTGATTGTGGCCCTTTTATTTATTATGGCTTATAATATAGTTTTATTACATAAAGTCTGTGAGGGCCACTGAGGTAACTGAAGAGCAGGAGTCGAGTACGTGACCTGCACTTAGTTATGGCTAAATCCAGTGTTGGGTGTCATCAGGAGCAGGAGGATCATGTTGTTAACATCTAACAGCTGTGGGTTTGATGTGTCTCCGTGTTAAGTAAACGGCTGGATTAAGGGACACCTGTTTAGAGTCCCTTGCGTGCACTGCCCAGCAGAGCTGGTATACATTCTGGCCCATAAGTGTTCGCTTTAGGAAGCAAACTGGTAAGAAAGTGAGTTTTGCTGATACTGAAAGGACACAAGAGCTCAGTAAAAAATTGTAGTTCCGCATAGATAAACTGTTTCTACACAAATTTCCCAGCTGGAGGTTGGGCTTGGTATTGGGGGAAGGGGATTGGCTTTGTTTTGTTTAAATAAAAAGGTTTATTTTTAATTGGAGTAGTCATTCACATGGCTTTTGGCCTCATGCAGATTTGCAGTTGAGTTACTAGGCTTGAGCAGGTGATGGTAATGGGCACTCCTGGGATTCCTTTGGGAGCACCTAATACTCCCGGCCCTGTCTGGTAGGGTTGAAGGGCGTTATGGCTGTGCACTGAAATGTCTGACATATATAGCTGCTAGTGAGACGAATCACAAGCAGTGGCCTTTGTCACAGTTTTATTATACAGCGATTACAGTAATTTTAACTTTTGTCTCTTCCTTCTTCCATCTCTATCACCAATACAGGCAGCCATTCCTAGCCTACCCACCTCTTTACATCCCCTGAATCCATTGGGATTTTGAGGCCATTAAAACACAGAGGTTGCACTTCATTTGGTTTTTGAGAGCCTCTGCCTCTGTCTGTGTGTATATAAATATAAATATATGTATATCTATACATGTGTATGTATGTGTATTACTCAGAGGTGGCATGGAAAAATGCATATTTTTATATATATGTATATATATTATAGTATTTCTGTTTTCAAAGCAGCTCTTTAAAAAAATGGCTACATGCTTCCTTAGCTATTGGGCTGCACATCAAACCCAGATTCTGCTGGCCTTGAATGCTTTGCCCAGCCTTTTCCAGGCATGTCCAAGGTCATCTGATTGGCCCCTCCTTTGCACTAACTCCCTGTGAATTTCCTTCCTGCGGGGCAACCTGGTGTAAATCTGTGTAACAAACTCACCAGCTTCAGAAACTTGGGACCTCTCAGCAAATGCTGGCGTAGGGAGGGTGGATGTCAGGGGGCAGTGGTTGAGTCGAGGCCCTGAATCCAGTCTTCTCAGGGAGAAGATTTTTCAAGCATCACAGAAGCAGCTGCAGGACCACCTGAGCTGCAAATCTTGAGGGGCACAGACGGTTCAGAAGTCACACTTAGTGACCCTGAAGCTCTGTAACAGAGGGTTTACCTTGCTGTGTGTATCTCTTTCCTCATGCTTTAACTTGCATATGGCTTGTCACCTGGAAATCTACAGGATGCCAAATACCAGGGCATAACTCAGGTGTCTTCACTGGCTAATGCTTTTCACTGGCTAATGCTTTTTCCTAAACCTCCAGGCTGAGGACAATGATGTTCTCCTTTCGATTCCTATGATACAATATAGGCTGCATTATAAAGGATAAAACAATGCCTATAATCTCCAGCCACATCAAAAAGTACAAAATACCTTTAACAAAAGTAATTATGAAATTATCAAAAGGTTACCTCCTCGTTAATGTTAAGGCCACGACTCTTTGCATGTTCTCTGTCACATCGGTGAATATTTTCATTGTAACCCTCTGGTCTTTTAAAAATGGAATCATATGTGGAAACATCTCCTGTCTTGAGAAAAGGGGGAAAAAATGGCTAATTGGCAGTACGGCTTAACTTTACGGGTTACAGCATATATGTAGTTGAATCAATACTTAATAACTCAATACTTAATAATTACTAACGATGCAAATATAGCATTAGATGATGGCAACTGTAATATTACTGAGCTACCATTAGCAAGTTGGGGTCACTCCTTTGGAGTAGTCTGCAACAAAAACAGCTAATGATGTGTGGTATCTTTTGAAAGTCTGTTCAGCTCTGAAATTTCCCTTGCAGCAATTTACCTCAATTTTTCCCTGTAAACTGTTTTAACTTTTGAAAATTTAACTGCTTTGTTTGTTTGTTTGTTTGTTTTACTTTTCTGAACTTTATATTCTCCTCCTTAAGTTCATCAATTTGTGAAATGATCTGGCATTGTAATGTAAAAGGAAAGTAGGCAGTTTCAGAATTCATTTGGAATGAAAAAACAAAAGTATCCTGCAGTGGAATCACCATTTAATTTCTGATTAAAGTGGAATTGAGAAGAGTTCAGAAAAAAGCCACAGTGGTAACCCTGTGATCCTGGAGTACGAATGTATCTGTCGTGTACGAAAATACAGCACACCCCAAGACAGAATATTATTGTATTTACGATACTTGTTGGCATATTTGCATCCAAACAAGCAACATTAAAGACCTGATCTGCTGACAAATACATCTGTGAAATCCAATCAAGAAGTTCTCAATGGGATCAAAGGCATTTCGAAACCAAAAAGGTTTTCAAGGAAAGACAAGCAAAATGCTCTGTTGCAATACGATGTCGGTTGTTAATGAACTTCATGAAAAGGTCTATATGCCGATCGATCACTGGTTTTGTGCACGGCTGACTGCAAATTTGAAAAATTGTGCATTTTGTTGGGTTACTTTAAACCTTTAATTTTACAGTGCGTCAAATTTGGCCTTGGAAAAACTCTTGTATTTTGAGTCTTAGAATTTACAATGCCATCCTCTGAAAATAGTCGAAATAGGGCAGGTCAAGAAGACTATAATGGTTCCATTAAAAGTAAACCATGGGTAAGAGCGCTAGTGAGGCATCGCTGTAATCACAGGCTTCTTTTGGAAGGGTATCCATCTCCATTACTTGGTTCTGCCAAGAGTGGTGGATTGATATTTAACCTATCCATCCCTTCATTTCTCAGAAACCATTAAGCCTCGGAGAATTTCAGGCACGTTCAAGAGCATCCTGCATCTGATTTGCCACCTCCATTGTTACTATTTTCTGTGCTTCCTTGCTTCACCTTTCCTACCCACACTGTTTCATTCAGAATTTTAGTGGGCATCTAATTTGTGCTCACCACCAGGAGCACAAGGGAATGTTATTTGCTCCTTTGTTTTTATTCACGTGGCATTATTTGTCCATTATTTGTCACCAGTGTCAGAGGAGCTAATTCATTCTTTCTGGAACTCGGAGATAGGTAGCCAGACTGTTATCCTGTTAAAAACTAGCCCTGTCCCAGATTATCTGTTTAAGATCTTCTGGCAGATGTGTAGAGGCAACGTTTCTCTGCTCAATATACTGATAACTTTTTGCTATTGTTTCTTTTTGTTGTTGAATGCTGATTTAGTTGGCCCAGGTGGTGGTGGTGGGGAGCTGTTTCTTAAACCCATCAGAGCAAGTGAATTACACAGAGCAGACAATAAATTTGCAGTCAGGGTGGGCATCCTCTGTGCACTGCTACTAAAGCTAAACACTTTGCAAACATTTATTAATATTCCAGACACACATAAAATAGGTAATAACTTTCTCCATGTCACAGACGAGGAAACACCACGCGAACCGGCTACAGTAACTTATGTAAACCAATCGAGGGAGGAACTGTCAGCTAAGGGATTAGAAGTCAGGAATTTCTGGTCTCTGGCCATCTGCCGAGCACATCTTCCTTTATTTCTCTCTGCTTCGGTCTCTGACACACAGTTGATTTTAGGTATTTAAGCTGCAAAATCGAATGAAAATTCCCCTTCCTGTATAAATACAAAAAATTCAAATGATCTAATTCCTTAATTGTGCAGAAGAATGGGTTGAATTTGCTTCCTCCCCTGTGGGCGAGGCCTGTGCTGTGAAGAAACCGATTAAACAGCTGTTATCACTTTTTGTTTCCATGCCACTGGAACAGCATTTTCCACAAAACAGGTCATTGGGAGTGTGAAAGCAGACTTTATATTGTAAGCAAAAACTCTACCATATGGTTGCTAATTCCAAGTAGATTGGATAGACTGCCAGCTCCCCTAGCCCCACGGGCACCACGCCAGCCCTCTGACCTGCCCTAGCCTGACTCTTGTTTTGCTCTCCCTACTGTGTTTTCCTAAGCATGGCACCAACTGTGCCCGTTCACCTTTGGCTCGGAGCACCTTCCCAAAGTCATGGTGAAATCAACATGAAAGACTGAAATAACAAATCTACCTGTCTTTTAGCAGGGCCACCCAGACAACGTGGGAAATTTGCTGTTCCTTTAATTGCCGGTGCTGTGCTGCGGTCTGCACCCTGCCCAAATCCCAGGACCTGCAAACTCTCCCAGGTCATCGCTGTCCAGTGCTCTGCACCTTCAGCAGCCTGTCACTTGGGTGGGGAGGAGATTCAAGCAGTGTATTTGTTGTTATAAATAAATATATGTTGCCATAATATTGCTGTATGACATTGATATAACAGACATTTCAGAACTTTTTAGTGTTAATTTTTTGGAAGAAAAAGCTAAGTTTAATGTCTCATATGACTCTCTTCAGAGAGAGGCAAGTTTGCCACCCAGGAAGGATAGCCCAGCTGAGGCTGAAGCTGTAAGACTGTTTTAATTTCTGATTTTAAATATGATGACAGAGAGAACAAGGAAAAAGGGTGATATAACGCAGCAGAGAGCGAGAGGTAGACTCCCTGATAGTCTACTTGAGTTGCTACATGTTAGGTGTCAGTGCAACACCTTCAGAAGCACTCAGTTATCAAGGCATATATTGATGTTATGGTTTTGAGCAGCCCTACTGATTTTCTTTATTAAAGCTGAGCATATGGAAAATTTGTGTGATGTACATTGAAAACTTTTTCTCTCGACTGAAAATGGAGCAGTTTCTTATTAAAGGATCTCTGAAAGCTCAAGTTACCAGTAAAAACACAGGTGCTGCGTCCAACCCCAGTGACGGATGGTGCCGTTCCCAGTGTTCCTTCTGAAGATGCCTCATGTTTTGGTGACACCACGCAGCGGGTTGGCCTTAATCCTTGGCAAACCATCCCTCTGCCTACTCTTGCCATCCAGTGAAAGACATGAACTTAGTTTTCCATCCACAAGCAGCAAACACCCGTTACGCTTCGCAAAGGCCTCTGACGATGAAACCTGCTGTTCAGGCATGGGACAGCCTGGCTCCCAGCTAACGCACGGCACTTCTGCCGGCCTTTGGAACACTCTGAAAACGGGATGTTTTCAGGCACCCGCCTGACCGGGTCCCTCAGGATGACGAAGAGGCCGAGCACTGTCGTTAGCTGCGCAGGAGCCCACGGGGAAGGCTCATCCCTCCGGCCGCGCACGGCCCCGAGCAGCTCCCCGGCTCTCCCCTGCTCGCTTCCCTCCCTCACCTTAGCCTCCCGGTGGAAATAGCTGAGTTCCGGAGGCCCTTCCCGCCTGCTCGGGATGCTGCTGAAGGCGGACAGGGCAGAGAGAGGAGGCCGCCGCCCCCTTCCCGCCACCGCGCTGCCGAGTGCCTCCTCTGCCCCTCCCGACTCTCCGGCGCCCGCGGCCCTCGGGGCGGCCGGCGGCGCCGCCGGGCTGGGGGAAGCCATGCCGCCGGGCGGCCTCCGTTACCCGGCAACCCTCCGCCATACCCCCAGGGCGGCCCGCGGCGAAGGGAGGGCGCGGGCGGCGGGGCCAAGGCGGGCAGCGGGGGCCTGTAGCGCCGCGAAGCGGGCTGTGGACACGGGGAGCCGAGGCCGAGGCCCTCCGGGCAGCCGAGGCCGAGGCCGCAGGCAGCCGGCCCCCGGGCGCGGCTGCGCCCTGGTGGGCGCGGCCACGGGGGCGCCGGGGCAGCGCTGGGCGTTTCCACAGAGGGGTGTTAAACCTGAAAGTGTGGATTCGGGACACCCGGGCTGGAGGCTTTGAGCAGCAGCCGCAGGGCCTCCTCAGCGGCAATCTGACCTGCGGGCGGCCCGGGGCTCCGGCGCTGCCCTGCCTCCGGCCAGCTCCCTCATCCCTCGCCGGCCTTGGAAGCTGGGGGAGAAGGTTAGAGCAAAGCCTGGCCGAAAGGGACTGACTTTTTGCCATGGCAGTTCACGCTAATCCAGAAATCCCCTTTTAAGTGGAGAAGTTGAATAAAACCACACTGCAGCATGGAGTTTCCACCAGAACGAGGATCCCTTGAGGAACTTGGGATCTCCTTGGCCAGAGCCTCCTCACCTGCTGGGGCACAGGTTTCAAGGAGATGTTCAGCCATTTCAGGCAATGCAGTTGGAAATCGCTCTCACACACAAACACTCGTGTTGGGGGCACCGAAAGCGAGCGTCATCCCGGTGCAAATCTCTAATAACAGATTGATTCCAAAATGCTCTACCCTAGCAGCACCTGGCTCCTAGTTTTGATATTCATCCCATGGTTATCCTGCTTTAATACAAGAAATATACGTATATATAATACACATAACTATGCCCATGCTGCTTCTTACTGTGCTGTGCGGGGGTCCGTGACTAGCTCGGATTGTTTTACCCTTCTTTTCTGCAGCCATAGTTGCCAGAACTAATGTGCTGTAGGTGCAGCTTTACTATTATTATTGCTACTAGTATCTTTTGGCAAGTGCTCTCACAACAGCGCTCTTCCAGGCATCTTGAATTTTATTGCATATCCAAGATGTATTTAAAAAAAACCCCAGCATTCAGAGTACCAGAAATCTTCACAACTGCTTGGTTTGGGCATCTCGGACCCAGGCAAGAATTCAGGCCTACTGATGTACAAGCCCCATCTATGCTATGTAGCTGCCACTCACCCATCACTAATGCACCAAAAAACACAGCCTCTTGCTTCTTTGCAAGTGCAGTGTGGAGGTATTTATACTCTACAGAATTGGGTGGGTGTTTTTTTTAATCATTCATGACGATTTCCATCTGCTTGCCTAATAACGTCCCTCTACCAATTAGGATCCTCTCTGTAGCATCGGCCAAATTAGTGCTGTGTAAGTGAGCAGAGGAATTGAAAATCCAACAGCTGCCTTACATCAGCTTCCTATGCAGAGACACGTTTGCCGCTGTGCAAGTGCTTTTTGAAGTTTAGTCCAAGCACCAAGAGATAGCAAGCCCATTTATAAAAAGCAGCTCAGCTGAAGCTGCAGCTATAAATAGAACTGGAAGAAACCATTCACCAGAAATACAAACTGAGCTAGGCGAGAGCTCTGAAGTCGGATCTGAAAGGTTTTTCCCTGGATTTCTTTCTACCGTTCACATGTAGCTCATTTTGATTAACATTTAAGATGGCATTACATTGAATTACACTATCTGGATGCAATACAGATTGTTAAAAACATTGCTGGATGCTTGTTACAGATTTGTCATAACCCCCTCATTTGAAATAATTAAAGCTGACGCATTTCAGTTAATTTTTCCTTCCCAATGAAGGTATGAATCCCTTTAGAATTATTTGAATCTTACAGAGGATTTTTCTTCCTGGCTGCCTTTTGCAGACTCCCCAGAAGCAGGATATGAATGCCCAGGGGTTTCTCTTCCAGTTACAACCAGACTTAGATCACGTGCTACTAATACGCTACTGTATGTTCCTGTTCCAGAGTAGCAAGGAAGGTCAGTCTGTTTCCTCAGTAACTTAAATACCAACATGTAAACAAATGTGAGAGGGTGATGGAGCAATTTCAATCTATATGCTCAAAACTATACATTCAAATACAGCTGAGCTCAGAGACCAAAGTGTTACAAGTTGCTTTGAATTCAATGTCTTACGGAGAAGAAGTGCAATTGCCTGCCTTTTTGACAGTAGTAACACTTGCCTCAGGTTCCTCTGCTAAGGGTCCTGAATTTCCAATACATTCATATGTGCTTTTATAGCCACAGAGGTATCTCAAAGGCAAAGGCACTGTTCTGAAATGTCAAACTGGCTTATGGAATAAGTTTGCAAGAAAATTCCTGAAAGGAGTTTGTGAAGCAAATGGTAACAGGCGCAGGGGGTGGGCAGGACACAGCAGAGATGACAATGACAGGGGACAGGGACAGGACAGGACGGATCTGCACATGAGGACAGATGACATGTAACTGGACAGGTCATTGACATGCAGAAAAACCACAGCATCTGTTTTCTTACTGCAAGCTGATGTACCTGTTTAAAACTCACGTCACTTAGAGCTGAGATGGCTGGCCTGCTGTCAAATTAAGGTTTAGCAATTCATCTCCTGTCCTTGCTGTCTGACCTCAGCGTGTATCAGATTTCTGTGTGTTCCTGACCCTCTTCTGAGCTGCGAAAGGGAGACGGCCTTTGCCACAAAAGTTCCATCTACTGGCCCTTGAAAAAGAGGCTGAAACAAAAATGGTTGGACTCGATGATCTCTAAGGTCTTTTCCAACCTAGAAATCTAGAAATCTATGAAAACCGACTCAAAAATCCTGTCCCCCTTCCACTACCACAGCTTTGGTCCAAGCCAGTCGTTTCACGCAAGTGTTCATTTCTTCCAGACCCTGAATTAGTAACAGACCGACCTTCTCAAATTTTTCAGAGGTTTTCTGAAGGAGACAGAGACAACTGTACAGCACCTGCAGAAGTCAGCACACCTTTCGCAGTCTTCAAGGATTTTTCGTTCATGAGCTACTCAGGAAATTTTTTAACTTTTTTTGAATGCATCTGTTGTTTCAAGTAATTCTCTACACAATTACTATGACTGTGCCTCGGTCTGCAGATTTCAAACGTTTCCTGGTTGGCTTGTGACTACAATTTCAACTGCTTGACTGGAGAATTAGGCTTTTCAAATAATTATAATTATTTTTATTTTAATAATTTAAAAACAATTATAAAATGATAACTGGTTGGCTGATATAATTTGCAATTATTACTTGTATGCTGACTGGTATCTGCTGAATGGATACTCCATTTCGGATGAATACTCCAATTCAGATGAATATTCTGTGGTAAGCAGAGTAATACACAGTGGTATACATGAGGTGACATTACTTTCCTAACAGCTGTTATTAGGAACACTGTTTTGGAATGCAAACACAAAAATGTTTGGAATGTCAAAAAATGGTCCTGGAATGTCAATCTTTCAAAATACTTCATGTGCATTTTTTCCTGTCAAAACGGAGATTTTCATGAGGAGCATCTCAATGATGAATACAAATATATTTGAAAAATACTCCACTAAAAAACTTCAAACTATTCTTGGCACAATCTCTGTTTTGAACACTGGCATCCTAAAACATAAAAGGGTTCATATCTTCATAGTTGCAAACAGGATAAAATGTTTTTATTGTGCATTTTGACACATTAAAAACTACATTGGCCTGAATAATTCCTGCCCTTAAATTTGAAAATGTTTACAATTAGTATGTAGCAAACTTTAGGATGAGACAGCTACAGTTGATTTATATACCACTTTTGACCAATCCACACAGATTTGAGGTACTTCAAGGAACAAAAATACTCTCTTGATTACATGTTTTATTTAAGGCACATATATCTCATTCTACATTCGTTTCCTCCCCGGAGTCACTCCACTGTTTCAGACAAGAAATGAAGAATGAAACTAAAAAGCTTTAGTCTTAAAATTTTTTGTGGTCCACCTGTAAAAAGTGTTGAAGGGTAGTACCTAGGTCAAGTGAAGGAGAATATACTATCTGAAAATTAAAAATTAAAGTATCTTCATGCAGAAGTACAACCAAAGGAAAACTACATATCAAAGGACAAGGTAATCATTGCTTTTAACAGTAAATGTGCTGGTATATAAAGCATCCTGACAACATAGCTAATTATTTGACCTGAAACAAGGTTCTGAAAACAAAACAGGAGAGACTTTCAACAGCTCTACCTTCAGATGCGCACAGCTGCCGCTTTAGAAACGAGCAGGTTGAACTCCTACCTGTGCCTCAGTGGAAAAAGGGAAGGTCTGTAGATATTTTACAAAATAGAGGAATCGTGAAGGAATACAAAGAGAATGAAACATGCTTTTCACATAGCATAAATAAGATGCTAATGCCTCTTTTCAGAAACAGCAGCTAAATAGCATTAACTTACAGGTAATCTCAGCTACTTTGGTAGTTAACAAAAATATCTGCAAGTCTAATCTTTCTTCCTGTCCTTTGGTAGCCCTCCATAAGTTGGAGCAAAGCATTGACTTAAAAAAAGAAATCCAGCAGGCTCCCCAGGTGTTCCCGTTTGGATGTCATTTTCCCAGATCACAGTGAACCACTCTTACATTGACCTTTCGGCTGCTGCCTCACAGTGTGAAATACGTTTGCATCGTACTTTTGGAAGTCATGCCCTTTGTGGTTCGATAGCGACCTATGAACTACGGCACCAACACGGAAGTCATAGAACTTGAGCCTTACTGTGATGTAGAATATAAGGAATGTCAAATATTGACTTGTATGGTTACCATAAAGCTTTTCAAGTTACACACTGATATGTGAGCAGTGTTATATCCAGTTATTGAGGCAGATGGAATTGCCACAGGAGAGGAAGAAAGAGGATACAAGAACTCTGGGTCAATCCAGACAGGGGAAAAATAAAATGGTATAAACAGTAGATGAAAAATGCATTGGAAGACAAAAAGTATTTATTGGATACAAATAGCTTCTCGGCACTAGAAAGATAATAACACTACTCAGCAACTGAAGGCTAGAGAGAGGATGGTATGCACCTTTCTTTGTCTGGGCATCGTACTGCATGTATAATCATCTGTATCCCACTTTCTTGTTCTTTAGCAGGATTTGTCTGCAAGAATCTGAATGCAACTACAAAATGAGAGAACACCAGTGAAACATGAGTGCTCTGAACAAGGGCATTTTCAACATGCTTTTGGCAGGCACGTATATATCTTTCTTTGTATTTCATTGGACCAGTCAGCTCACAGCCATTCAAATGTTTTAACGTTTCATGGCTTACAGAAATATAATATTGTTTATCAAAAACATAGAAACAAGGCTATGAAGTTAGGTACAAGGTTTGCTACTGATGTGCAAGAACACAAATGAAAAGCAAAATCTTGAAGGTACAGGTTATACCTGAGCTGCATATAGATACGGCAGTACAATATAATCATCTTCACATAAAGGGTTTTCATGCACAGTAAGAAATGATTTCTCTGACCTGTGGTAATACCAGAGTGACTTTAAGGGCCCATAGTACAGCCGAATTCTAAGGGATTAATCATTTTTTTAAGTGTTCCTAGGACGAATTTATAGTAAGTGGAGACGATGGATTTAGGAGGTGTCTTAAGCAAAGCTGAGTGACAGATTGTTTTAGGCAATGACTGAGATGCTGTTTCTGCTGCCATGTGAGCTATTTGGAACGTCTTTCATTCGACTGGAAGATATTTATCTTAACTTATTAATTAGAAGGAAGAAATCGGAAAGACAGCACAATATTTTTAATGAGATTTTATTAGACTGAGCACCTATCTTGAGAGTTACTGATCAAAAGTCTGCAGCTCTGGGTGAGATGTCAAGTGTGTTATGTCGGACGTAACTGAAATGACTTGCATTTTGCTTTCAGACTAACTTAAAGGGATCAAAATTCAGATTGTCTATTTTACTACAGATGTAGGCATTTTGAAATCTACTGCCATTCCAATTTGCAAGTGGGCAGATGGCTGCTGTGAGTAAGCCATGCCGCACTCAGTGAGACTGTGGCCTGATGCCATTTATTTGTGATCCACGATTTCAAGAATGACTTCTGAAAGGACACCAGTGCAATACAAATGTAAATACGTGCTTCATGAATGAGAAAACTGAATACTTTTTACATTTGCATAACGTGCCAGAGCTAATGGTGCATAAGTTGACTTCTATGTTCATGCAATATCAGTCAGAAAAAATATTGTAATTATATGCCATTTTGCAAATAGGGGGATTTTATTAATTTTGATCTTGTTAGGATGTTATGACTAAAATAATATGTTAATTTCAAGTACTGATTATAGCAAAGCAAAAATTAATCTTTACTGTCTATGCTTCAAAGGAGCATATAGTACAATTATCTGTTTTTTCAGTCTTTCATCTTGCTCATCTATGAAACACCGTAAGCATGATACTTTTTAATTCAACAGGATTTAAATTAGTTTTGAATATCCACAAAGTAGCATTTTTGTATCTTCCGCTCATACTCATGTCTTGATAAATTAGATGATTTTAAATATCCCATAAAATCCAGCATTGTAAAGGTGAAGTGAAAGGCATGCAAGGGCAAAAGAGGTTGTCAAAGTGCAAAACAAACAAAACATTTCTTCTCTTATACAGCTTCTCCTAGTTTTTGTTTAAGCATTGCGGGCCAGTTGCAAAGTAACACTACTGCTGTTTCCAGTATCGCCCACTTCACTTGTGTTTATGGATTTGAGGCAAGTCTCCTGTATCACCTAGGGAGTAAATGACTGCAAAGTGCCTAGGATGCCACACAAGACTGAAGGCAATAGAGATGATTCAAGTTCTGAAGGCAACGGCAAATCTAGCAGATATTATTGACCGAGGCTATTGAGACAGCTGGCCAGAGCCTGCCTCGATGTCTAACTGCTGAATAAAAAGCAGCAGCAGCAGCAGCAGAGGACGCGCAGGTTTGAAGCGACAGAAGCCATGGAAGGAAGCAAAACTAAGAGACAGCAACAGTAAAACAAAGTACATATAAACCTTTAATGAATTAACCTTACAAAAGACAATAGCTTCAAAACATTTGACACGTTTGTACAAAACTATTCCAGCATTGTTAGTTCTCTCCTCAGAAAGAATGCCAGCAAGCCACCCAACGTGTCCCTGGCTATGAGATGCAACTGGTGATCACATCCAAATCATATGTGGACAGAGTAAACTTATTTACAAATACTGTATACTTTAATACCAGATTAGTGGATGCTATTGGGGAGCGATTGTATTTTCCAGAAAACACCATGCATCAGAAAATAGTATGCACCCCTAGCTTTATTGCCTTTTTTCCCACATTTGTCACTAACACCTCTTTTCAGTCCTTTCAGGATGAGTTATCTCATTGTAATTCCTATTCCTTCTTTTCTTGACTTTGAATAACAGTGCAAGTAGCAGTACAATCTTCCAGTCCTATAGCGTACATTGCAACTGTCCTTGAACATAGGAAATCAAGGTGCAAAATGATGGCTCATGGGACTATTCTGCAGCCATATTAAAATAAGTGCCACATACCAGAAAATAGCACGCATGTTAAGGGCCAAAATGTAGTTAAAAAGTGCGTGATACTTTCCTGAAAATATGGTACTGATGACACGTACAAGCATTCTTCAAGACGCCACGTTCCCTTGTGAAAGGGATCTTGTCATTTCAGTATGTACAAAGTATGTCTTCAGTTCTCCTTTTCCTTTTACATTTATTATTCCTCTGCAAGTGCTCATGTACCCCAGTGTCTGCAGGACGTTGTTTGTCTCCTCTGTAACCTGTAATGATTCAGCAATACAATCAGTGTTGATAACAGAGGAAAGCCGAATCTTACTCCAGAGCGTGAAGAGAGCCCATGTTCTGACCAATTATACGGGTTTTGCTATAAGGCTTTAAGGGTCTCAAGTGAGGTTTGAGCACCCGAGCTTCTAAACAGTCTGTTGCTGGATGCCAATTCTAATCACATCAAGTATCAAATTGGGTATAACCATTTCTTTACCAAATAGGGGACTCGTAGATACACAGATGGCACTAGGGGCAATGCTCTTCCTCATAACAGCATTTTTCTCAACTTCAGGAGCTGCTTTTCATTTCAGCAGACCCAAGCTTCCCTGTTTGTTTTTTTTTTTCAAATGCTAAGGCTGTGTGAATGAAGTGATAGCAAGACATTAACATCATCTGTCACAACTGCTGTTGCCAGTTTCTCCCACAACTGGCAGTGAACTGAACTTTAGGCAGCTCTGCCATTTTAGGTGAAAGTCCACAAGGACAGAGGTTGTTCAACAGCATCAGCTGTTGACTGCGTTTCTTTGTGAAGCAAGCAACTGTTTGTAGATGCCATTGCTTTGACATCCCTTCTGTTTTCAATTTTGACCAACAGCAGGTTACTTTTCCATTAGTTCTGAAAAGTCTCAGTCAATAGATTTGGAGTGCTCTCAATCACATGCTGGGATCCCAAAGTGCCAGGCAGCATGCTGGCAGATACTTAAAATGTGATCCCTGACTATGGAATCACTGGAAATTTAGTGAATTGAAGGTCTTTTCTATACCGGTGTATCTATAATCTATAAAATAATAATCTATACAGATTATTAATCAGCATGGTTCATTAAATGCGAAGTTTCATGATTGTTTTATGGATTTAACTTGATGTACAGCAGTTATGGCCATTTCCTTTATTTAGAAATAATTAACATCAGGAATGCCCTTCAGAAATAAGGTAGCTATTATTTTATGAGTTTAGAAATCCACAGAATAGAAATGTGATTTCCCTCAAATCCTCTCTTAATCTAGGCAATCCCTGACTTCCTCCACTGTATTCCTCTGTAGGGTCAACACAAAGTTTTGATTCTCCTCCCATTTTCTTTTAATTCTTTACTTTCCTGCCCAAGGTCTAATTCTTTTGAAATGTACAGATACAGCTGGTACGTATTTTTTTTTTCTGTAGGCATCCTTAGCTCCAAAATACAGACTTGTTTAGTGTACCAATATATGATGTTTTTTAAGCACCAAACTCAAAAGATTAACATAAATACTAGCCCAAAACCAAGACTTACCTGTATTTTATCTAAGACACCAGTGCTGTCCATCCTGCTGGCCACATTTACTGTATTGCCCCAGATATCATATTGTGGTTTTTGAGCTCCAATTACTCCAGCTATTACGGGTCCATGATTGATACCTAGAAAACATCAGAACTTAACATTAAAAAAGAAGATCCACCAAACAAGGACACACAGTGCATCTGGTAACATACCAACTCAGTGAACATGGTATTTGGCCCATGCTGAACAGTGAGTATAGCAACCAACAGTCGGTTCACAACTGTGTTATTAACCATTTACAGCAGGAGGATGTTACTTATAAAAATGCCAAAAGTTTGTTCATCTAACTTTAGTTTTACAGCTCCCTTCCATCCAGAGTAAATTTGATATTTTCAACCATTAGTATACTAATAATCTGCTACTGCCTTTCTCAGATAGCATGTGGAACACACTGTGGGAGAGCAGCAGCTTCTGGGAAAAGAAGAAATACAATAGTTTCATTTCCACTTGTAGTGAAAAGAGCTTCTCCTCTCTGCAATAGTTGATGGCCAAATCAAATGACTTTTACAGTATTCTTTGCTTCTTACATGTAGAATAAACTAATGCAAATGAGCTGGAATGATTTGAAGCCTTGTTCTGAAAACTGGATTGCCCACAGAATGGTCCTAAACAACTGCAATATAAATACATGTATCCAAATAATTTGATTAACCATGAAGCAAGAGTAACAAACTCCTAGCTCTGAAATGCACACTCTAAGAGTGCAGAACAACACAGTATAGTCTCTCATCAGACTCTGGGCATTTTTTATCCTGCAGTCAGTTTGTATCCTATGTTACATTTGTAAAGAGAGTGAGTTGTACTCTGCTAATAGGGAAGGAAAGCAGGAGGAAAAATCCAAAGCACTAGTGTTAACCAGTGTCAAATATGCTATAATTGTAACTATACATACCGATGAGCAGGAAAGCCAACTTAGACCTAGTGAGAAACAAACCCTGGACAAGTGAGTAGTTCAGATTTCTAAAATTATCTCCACGTCAGTGGATCGTAACTGATTCTATTAATTCCTTGACAGAAACCATGTCTAGGGATATATCTGCACAGCAAAATGAAAGTGTGATTGTAGCATGGGGAGGGATCTCAGAGCTGGCTCATGTAGTACATAGAGTGGCTCATATATAACATGGCACCGTGGGCTAGCAACCAGGCTATAAGCCCATCTGGAAACCCTGGAAAAAATGACTGTAGCAGTTGAATCTAGAAGATTGGGGAAATATGCAAACCCCAATGGATACCAGATAGAACCTGATAAATATTTATCCAAACGCTTGGGATTAAATGCACAAAGGGACTCAGGCCTTGCAACACTGCATTAACACCCAAATCATGGGTGTGTCTTTCTGTCTCATGACATCCAATGCACAGAAGGCATCAGGGATCTGAGAGTGGAATCCACAAAAGCCATTTGCTGAGTAGCCCAGGCTGGCTAGTGGGGAATACTGAAGAGATGTGTGTGGCATATGCTCTGCCTGCCATGGTCCAAAAATTAGGGCAGTGCGGTGAGACTTTCCTACAAAATACAATGGGCAGGAATTGACTTTTATTTAACCTCCTTCCTGAACCACCACTACTGATGGTTTCAGTAATACCTCAGGGGCTGGAGAGTCAGCTTTAGATCCTGCCTCCTTTGAGGAGAATTCTCTTAGGAATGTGTTTTGGTTACTCAGCCATTCTGGGGTGTGCTGCTCTACGTCACTGCTGCTAGTGTGGGTCTCCTTCACATGACACACATGAATGTTTGTTGGGGCAAGGCTGGAAGAGTAGTACTCTCAGTCCAGGTGAATGGTCTAACAGAGGGCGATACTGTCTGTTTCTTTCTCTTGTAGCCAAAGTGGCATTTAATTATTCCAGGAAAAGGCAAATACTGTTCAGTAAATACTGCTCAGCAGGACAGACAGAGAATATCTCATTCCTAGGTATCCTACAGCCTGGGCTCACTGTGTTCTCCAAGGAACAGAGATCCCCATGTTTGAGCAGCCTCAGCCAATAGCAAGAACCAAATTAAGTTCACCTGAAACACAGACAAATGTTCTAACCATGAAGCTATACGGAAAACCACATGTGAGCCTCTATTCTGTTCTGAAAAAGAAAGCAGTACCTGTGCAAAACTTGCTGCAAAAGCACATCTGAGCTTGTCTAACAAATCAAGCACCTTAGCTAACAGAAGGGGAGGAACGCCCTGAAATAAAATCTAGGTGCTCCCCTCTCTTGCCTGACAACGTTGGGGTGGGCTCTGTACCTCCTAAGGCACAACTAGTGTTTCAGGCACACACAGAAAATGAAGGTTGAAAGCTGAGACCTCTAGTGAGTTGCAACAATTCTGGCGTTAGGGGCTGGCTGAGGAAGGTTTTTACAAATGGCAGTTTGGGCTTAAATCCTTACAGCGGGGACTACGTCAGAGGTAGATGCTCAAATGTTTCTGTGGCTCTGTTATGTATATCAGACGCTTTCATGGTCAGGTGGTGGTGGGAAGTGGAGAAGAAGTGAAGATGAGAATTGAAGATCTCAGAGGTGCCTATACTGGATTAAGGTGGCAAAAGTGCCAGTTTGGGGCCTGTGTCTCTTTGTAGATTTAATCATTCCTCATTTAATGAAGAAAAGGAGTCTGACTTCTCTGGAACCTATAGCAAACACCTTAAATCACAAGCAGGTATCTTTTTTTTTTTTCCCCCTAGAAAGTTTGCTTCATGATGCCTACTTTAAAGGAGTCAGCATTGCTTTGATCAGTTTGCAGATTTAGCCCCGACACTCAGCAGCTCTTTATCTGTACTGACACTGCTGGTACAAGTATGTTTGCAAGTATGTGGCATGTGTCATCTACGGCAAGAAGAGAACTTCTACTCTGTACAGAAATATGATATCTCTGTACGTTTCTTCTAAACCCATCAGGTTCTGTGACACTTTGAGAAGGGAGCGTACTTCATACTTGCTTTGCCATTTTTTAACTCTAGCAAGGAGCTCAAAACCTACTGGCAAAGGAGTGCTCTCAGGAACACACGAATATTTCAAGTGAGAAGAGAGCAGGTTTTGCCAGTGGGTGGCACTGTGAAATAAACATGAGAGGAGAAGCCAAAAGGAAAAAGCAAGCGGCACAATAAGAAAGAGACAAGACAGGAGAATAACTGTTGGAAATCAAATACTTCTGACATGTTTACAAGATTTATGGGTTTCCAGTATTTATTTACTGCTTTCATTTCACACTTTCCAAGTTACATATTGCATTGTAAAACTGCTGTGTGCTGCTATCAGGAAATAAACATTTTGGAACATATGGTTCTTGACCAGCTCTGAATTCATTTATTTCATCATGCTTCCCATGGCTTACTGCAGCTGCCTATTTCTTTTTTCAAATACCATGATGCACAAGTAGAAGCATTAGCATCTGAAATATAAGGGATACACCTTTCAAATATAAACAAGTAGTCATCTTTACTCTTATTTGTCAATAACCACAGAATAACAAAGAAGAGAAACATCTTCCTTCGTCTAACACTGGGAAGGAAAGGGTGCATTTTTGCATGCTTGCTTGAGTTTAGTACATCTGAAATATTTCGAACTCCAGCCTCACTGGCCTCTTATAGCTCTCATCCTCCAAAACCATTTCTATGGTTTTGTATGTCTAGAGTCTTCTTGCGTCCTTTGGTATTCACAAGCTTGAAACATTTATGCCGTTAACAACCTCTAGAATAACTATTCTCGAGTTACCATAAAAAAATTCAGAGCCATGGGAACGTATTTTTCAACTGTTTTTTACTTAGGGGTACTGCGCTTTTCTGAGTCTTGCCTTGAAACACTCCTACAGCAGCTGTGGTTAGCGGGCAATACCACGTAAGCTGCCTTTAAACAGGGCACAGATGGTGTTACTTACTTTCAGGGCCCTTTTGGTCAGCTCTACTAACACTTTAATCAGCAGGTACATCACACTGAATTCTCCCCCTCCTGCATGATATTCTTGTAAAAACCCTGTGATACATACCTACTCGTAACTTGAAGTCATTGAATGAGTGCTTGTTTATGACATCCAGTTTCGCCACCAAGGCAAATGCGAACTCCACCATAGTTCCTATGTGCATATACTGTCGTTCAGGTTCCTGAATTTGAACAGCCAAGCAAACAGAATAAAATAATTTTCCTTAGCCTTAGTTGCTGTGAGAATACAACCAAAATATGCTGAACACTTGAAAGCAATTAAACCCTTAGGGATGTCCTAATGCCAGCAGGCAGCAGAAGAAAAGGAATGTAGAAGATGGTGCCCTGTCCAGCATCAGTTAGATCAAACAATGGCCAATAGATCAGGATGCATTTTACTTACACAGTCAGGCAGTCTAGAGATGATAGATCCAAAACATGTCTAATCTAACGTTTTGATTGTCAAACAGCTGATAAGCTGTTATCTAATCTCACAGGCACTCAGTGTCTATGTGTGCCTAGGACTTGCTCATTAATTTTCTCTAAGTGTCTGCTTCTATTTTATGCCCTTTAATAATAAATGATGCTTGTGGACAGCCCCAGAGAGACTCTTCCCTCTCACTGTTGCACAGTTCAGCACCCCAGGTAATGCTTAAGCTCTAGTGAAATTCACAGTTTTAAGAGTTCCTCCACTGATCTCATCTGGTAGATAAGCAAGCACCTCCGAGAACATCTAATAGGCCTGGAAATGAATAAAATACAAGAGGAAGAGAGGAAGAAGGCAATCCATGCTCTGTCCCCCAGTTTACTAGCTTAGAGCTTATACCACTTAAAAAGGCTATAGACTTAATGTCTCCTCATATATCAACACTGTAGTATAATTACTAAGTACTGGTTTGAGTCCCCTCAGGCTGAGGAGAAAATTGATTTTAGGGCTCCCACAGCCCAGAGTAGGACCTTGACAAGATAATGATTTCATAAGAGATGGACTCACTGATGTCTATGAGAAATGACTGAACCTTCCTCATATAAA
The DNA here is from genome assembly GCF_009769465.1 of Tauraco erythrolophus. NCBI lineage: Eukaryota > Metazoa > Chordata > Aves > Musophagiformes > Musophagidae > Tauraco > Tauraco erythrolophus. The sequence goes on along the minus strand of NC_141467.1, from coordinate 24,688,705 downwards.
GTGACAGAGGAGATGGACAGATGACAACTCCGGGAGATGATTCATAGAGTAGACACAACAGCCTAGGTGGGACAGTAGTGGTGCTTGCCATAGCAGCTGTTCAGATGAATAAAGCCTGTTTCCTTTGGAGTTCACTTCTAGCTAAGACAGATGGTTTCCTGTTCAGTTGATGTATTCAGTCCCCCTCCTTAGGCACTTAGTCTTCCTTGGGTCCTTGTTTTAAGCTGAGGGCTGTTCCCAGAAGTATGCCTAGTAGTCAGTCACTGCCACACTAGGTGCTGCAGTATCTGTGGATCTTTGGGTGTCTGGAATGAAGGCTGCTGAGTTTTGGTGGACCTCCTTTGAAAACGTATACTAAATCACCAAAGGAACACTAAAACTTGCATCTCTCGATTCACAGTTTGTGGAAATATCTCAAATGATAAAATTCTTCCTGTGCACACACTAGTTGTGATTAGTTGTGACTGAGAGATCCTCTGTGTCTGCTCATCTCCAATCTACAGTTCTGCGTTTCCTTCATCCCCTTCACCTCCATGTATTAAATGTCAGAGCTGATTTAAAATAATACTTTTTTTTTGTCCTCAGGATCCTTAAGGTCTATAGTTCAGGTCTTAATTGCTTCTGTCTAGAAGGAATATGAGTTTGGCAAGAACACATTAATCCTTAGCAGAGAATGTGTTGATTCATAATTGCTGTCTCTCTGTTGCTAACCTGTAGTACTCTAAAGATCATGGCAAAAGCAACGTTTTTGCTGAAAAGTTATGAATTGCTTCTCTGAACTTCATTTCTAGTGAGTGCAGTTCCCAGTCCTACCCTATTAAGTAAACCAGAAACAAAGAAACACGTTCTCAGTGCTGAGCTTGAGGGTTCTGTACGTGTATGGTTAATACGGCTACTCAGCCCTCCCAGCTTACAATGGAAAACAGTCATTCTTGCAGTCTTTTGTACACTCTATAAATCCAGTTCTGCTGTAGCATGTAGCAATAAAACGCTGTGTTGTATTTAGAGTAGAAGGCCTATTTGAGACTTTGCAAATACAGAGGTGGCATTTTCAAACTGGAATGTGAATAACAGTAATTCACAGAGACTGCTAAACAAAAGTATACACCTGTCCAGTACAATACAATCTACCTTAATATGAAAAAACTAGGCCACAACATTATACATAACCTGTGGTTTGATGAACAGAATTTTAGCCTTCATTTGAACATGTTTTTTATTAAGCAAGAACCTTTCTCATGTACCTGGCACTGTTCTTGGCTGGGTGTAGCACTCAGTCCTGTTGCTGCCATGTAAGTGCTTCCAATGGTCTTTATCTTTTCAACTCCACTGAACTTTGGCTTTGACAATAACTGTAAAACAAGGATAGTTATTCAGTAGAGCCTTGTTGCTCTAACAGCATTGTTACTCTAACAGCATTCAGAGCATCAATACTTGGAACAGACTCTTAATAGACAAAAAATGACTTCACAAATATACGCAAGTTGAAGGACTTAAGGATGGATAAAACAACGGTTACAGCCTCCAAGGAAAGGGAATTTGTGTCTGCTAAAATACCTTTTTATTTTAAAGGGACTAAATTATTAGCAATGAGAATAAATTCCACCTTATTGTACATACAGATCTTAAAAGGTCTGTAGACTTTGGTATTGGAACTGAGTCACCATGTAAGCCAACAGTTAAAGCTTTAGGCAGCTTTCTGGAAGGCAGCATCTTTCCCATGCCAATGGGACAGCCCATGCCAATGGGACTAAAACCCAAGGGTTTTAGTTCATTTTCCAGGTTGTTTTGAACATCAAAATGTTCTCCAAATGGGTTTGCAGCTAAAATACCCTTTACTGCTGCAGATCCCCAAATCTAGACTGTGCTCTCTCATGACATAATCTTAACGTATTTTTCTAGTATCTTCATCACTAATAACTTTAAGACAAATATCGTTCTCAGTGAGACCTTTACAGCTGCCTTTTCACAATCAATCTGTAGAAAAACTCTGTACTTGCTTGTAACTTCAGAGAATGGAATACTAAAACTCATACAATCCTTTGAGTCGCTCATGTATCAACTGATAATGCTCTGTATAACGAGACCAAAGCTGCATCATTTTAGGGGACACAGATTTACGTACCTGACTTCAGGCACTAGTATTTAGAAACTGTAGCTAATATATGGCATGTAATATAACTGCCTCATGAACTGCAGCTTTTGCAGGGCAAAAATTTCTCCATCAGATATGCACATAGGATTATCATTATAGCTAATCAAAAGCAATTGAGTATGATGCCAGATCAGTATCTGATTTATCCCAAATAAATTTATTTTTCCTTTAATACTCCCTGTAAGTAAATTCCACATGACTAGGCACACAAAAGCTCTTTTCTGACTGCTCTTCCACTCTCCAAGTATGTTTGCTTACTGTTGCATACCCTGGGTTATTAGAAACCATAGGTTGATTGTTGTTAGAAGTACCTACATCATCGAAGTCAGCAATGATCTCATTTAGCAGCCTGAGACATTCCAAGCCTTCCTTATTTACATCAGATTCTGTGTAAAATTCCTTGAAATCCGGAACAGAGGCAAACATTACACAGACGCAGTCATATGACTGATGATACAGATCCTGTCCAAAAGAAAGCAGAACAGAAAAAAAAAAAATCTATCATACTCAGCTCTAAATAAAAGTCTCCCTATTGATATGCAATGTCCTGATTCTGGAATGCCTTAAGATAGTGGTTGGGTATTTTTTGCATTTAGTTGCATTCATTAGTTTTACATGGTATATAAACCTGTTTGTTAAAGAGACTCAACATATATGGCTGAAAATATTTTAGTGATTCAAAGTTACCTTTCTTTGCTCCTGAACATTAACTCCGTGAACATAAAATGTTCACTAATTCATTAGACAAAGCCCATTCTCTGAGGCTTCTCATGTAGAGAATTTGGTCTGGCTTGCACAGCTGAAACTATATTTTGCAAAATAATCTCTAATTTATTATTAGGTGTTTGTGTTATTGTAATTACTAGCAAACTGGACCAAAATCACAAACCCAATGCACTACAAATGCCTAATCCAACACAATCCTGATAGTTCTCAACCTAAAATGACAAGATGCCTAATAGGACAAAATAACTGTAATTTATTTTCCATATCAAGGAGCTGAGGCAAAGGGAAAGAAATCACCTAAGCTAAAAACTTATCTATGTCAGATGCTCTACTGCCTTTTGTGACCACCGAAATGAGAGCACTTCGGCTCCACAGGAAGATTCCGGTGCTAAAAATTACCACACCACACCCCCCCTTCGGTCTCCTCTCCACTACCCTTGAACATTAGAATATCTCCTCTTTCAGAGTAAATTCACATCCTGAAAAAAACAGAAATATTAAATAATATTTATTAAACTAATACTTTAAAGAAAAATTAATATCTATACACAAAGGTAACCACAGCAATAAAACATGCTGTAAGCTACTACAAAGTCAAGCTTTTCAAGTTATTTGAGTAAAACAAGGATTTCAATGCTCATGTGAATAAGATGAATAGGATTTGTTCTGTGATTTCAGGAAGCATCAGATATTACTTCTCTTTTTACTTATGGAAGCTTTTTTTTTTTTTCAATTTCACAAGCAGTATGCTTCTTTTTGAAAGAATGTGGCATGTCTCTACACAGATGTGTACAGACAGTGAATCTCTATTAGTGATATATAAATGAAAAATTGCAGAACTATGGAAAATATGTTGACTGCCTCATCCCAGAAAAGATGTGAGGGAAGTTTCTGGGCAAACATGAAAACAATGGTGGACAGAGAGGAACACGAGCAGCTGGAGGAGGCAGATGATTTATTACTAGATTTTTCTGCCATTTATTTTCTAAAGATTCCATAACCACAGCATCACTGAAGCTCTACCATGCTGCTGTGCAGTGGGGATGGAATATATCATTACAATTCACCATTATTATTTATATTCTTAAAGCTGAGCCGATTGAAATTACCTATCTGTATCTGACGTTGGCTTACAGCCATATATACAAAATTAGTATCACTTTAAAGTGACCTGATTGTGCTCATGAAAAGCAACTGAACAAAACGTCCAAGCCGATGAGTTCACTGTCAGATCACTGCTACACTTCAAAGGAGTTACGGATCTCCATTGTCCTCTTTCCAAGAGAGTTTTTCATGAAGAACCAATATTCTGATAATACTTTTCTGCCATCAATTTTATCCACCTCCATGAACACCTGGTTAATAAATTTAATCCATATAATAACGTAATCAAATGGTGGGGAGAGGCAATCCCTCTGGATGGAAGACATAAACTGAATTTAGGTAATTTAAGCACCCGACTGAAGTATTTAATTTGAGAGCACAGTCATCCTATGTGTCCTATATTGTCAGTACAGCAGATGTGCCTATCTGGAAGGTTATTTTAATGTCAGATGGGCAGAATCACCTCAGATAGTGTTTTGCTCTCTCAGTCAGTTATGGAAAAAAGGCTAAAGAGTTAATTTTTCCTCATATAGACACTCAAGAGGAGTGCCTGAAACTATACAGGATGACTCTAACTCTAAGAAATTCAGAAGCTCAGGCCCAAAATGACCTCTCTTTGCTCCAGTCTTCCACTCTTAAAACCAGGTCCATTCTGTAATACTGCAGTGACCTATGCTGGCGGGTGGCTTGAGTATGTGTGCGCCTGGACTCGGTGCAGACATACTCAAACTAGCTTGAAATTAGTTAAGTGGAGTTGTAGAAGAAGAGTAACAGGTTCTACTCCTCAAATATTTAGCTTTTGCAGTTGGCATTTTGCTTCACATCTACGTACTTTAAATTTACTTCAGGCATGTCTACACTGAAGCTACAGTAACATTTGCATATAAATATACTCGAAAGTTAAGATCTGATGTGCTGAGTGCTCTTCATAGACAAGTTAGCAGAATAGGTACAGAGATGGCATTCTGTGGCTAACTCAGCTTTCCTTCTGTTTCCTCAAGTCACCTTCCCTGTAACTTGATTTCAATTTTGGGCGAAGGAATTCAGGCCACACACATGGTGCTGGTTATTACAAGAGGACTGCATCACAAATATAGGGCCCTGGTAATACACAAGGGGAAAGTTGCAGTGTTATATAAAAGACTAGAGGGAGACAGAAGAGTATTTATAGCAGAATGCAGATCATTAATACTCAAAACATGGATTACCACACATACTTTTGACAAAATAAACAAGTTGCATACATCTGTAATCAAATATTTAAAGAAAAAGTGTTTTTTTTTTTCACATTCCTACCAGCTGGAAAAATCCAGTAAGTTAATAGTATCGTTGTAATTAATACTAATACGCAATTCTATTGTCTTAGGGATTCTGTTTTTTAGTAAAAAAAAAGTTGTTTTAATTCACCAGATAAACATTAGATAGTAGCTGTTTTATTGTCTTTATTGAATCCTGCTGATTTTGCATCCTGAGAATGTAAAATGAGCCAGAATTACACTACTGCTGAGATACTGGTTGTGAAGTTTGTGAAACAGACAAAATCTAGGCACACAGGTGATACTGGGACAGTGTCATATCTGAAATAGTACATGGAAACTAATGCCACATAAAGGTTTTTATGAGAATATAACTTTGAGTCATAAAATACAAGTCTGTTAGGAGCTACAACTGTAGCTCTTCTTTCTAGCTACTTCTTTCTTTTCTACAGCTACTTCTTTCCCCCTTACAGGGAAAGAAGACCAACTATGCACTGCTGCAGGCATCTGATATTACTGAATAATATGAAGCAGAGAGGATAGAAGATGGATTCATTTTACCATCTCATAATATAGGAACCAGAAGATAAATAGAACATTTAAAAGTAGAATAAGGAAAAGTATTTTACATAAGAGACATAAAAATGCGTATTTCATTGCTATTCAACAACATGAAAGACGAGCTTAGAGAGTTAAAACCCTGGATGCTTATGTGAATAACAGAAAAATGCATAACTAGGAAGTGTATAAAATGCATCTGCAGAAGCAAAATATGCCCTTACGATTACAGGTAAAAGCAGAACGGTGAATAGCACATTAATCATAGAATCTTAGAATCATAGAATCACAGAATCATCTGGTTGGAAGAGACCTTCAAGATCATCGAGTCCAACCATTCACCCTGCACTGCCAGAGTCCCTAAACCATGTTGCTCAACACCAAATCTACATGGTTTTTAAACACCTCCAGGATGGGGACTCCACCACCTCCCTGGGCAGCCTGTTCCAATAGTTCACAACCCTCTCTGTAAAGAAATTTTTCCCGATATCTAACCTAAATTCCCCCTGGCGTAACTTGAGGCCATTCCCTCTCATCCTGTCATTCATAAAGTGGGAGAAGAGACCGACCCCCATCTCCCTACAACTTCCTTTCAAGTAATTGTAGAGAGTGATAACGTCCCCCCTGAGCCTCCTCTTCTCCAGACTAAACAGTCCCAGCTCCCTCAGCCACTCCTCATAGGACAAGTTTTCTAAACCCTTCACTAGTTTTGTTGCTCTTCTCTGAACCCGCTCCAGCACCTCAACATCCTTCTTGAAGTGAGGGGCCCAAAACTGGACACAGTACTCCAGGTGTGGCCTCACCAGTGCTGAGCACAGGGGGACAATCACTTCCCTGCTCCTGCTGGCCACACTGTTTCTGATACATGCCAGGATTCCGTTGGCTTTCTTGGCTGCTTGGGCACACTGCTGGCTCATGTTCAATCAGCTGTCGACCAGCACCCCCAGGTCCTTCTCTGCTGTGCAGCTTTCCAGCCACACTTCCCCAAGCCTGTAACGCTGCAGGGGGTTGTTGTGGCCCAAGTGCAGGACCCGGCACTTGGTCTTGTTGAATTTCATACAGTTGGCCTTGGCCCATTGATCCAGTCTGTCCGGGTCCCTCTGTAGAGCCTCCTGACCCTCAGGCAGATCAACACTATCTCCCAATTTAGTGTCATCTTCAAACTTGCTGAGGGTGCACTCGATCCCCTCATCCAGATCATTGATAAAGATGTTAAAGAGAACAGGCCCCAACACTGAGCCCTGCGGAACACCACTGGTGACCGGCTGCCAGCTGGATTTAACTCCATTCACCACCATTCTTCAGCTGTTCCTCGAACTTTTGCTTAAGTACCTAACACCGGATAGTGCCTGGGCCCCACAGTTGACTGGACTGCTGAGGGGGTGGCAACTCCTGTCTTAATATGAATGCCACTGGAAAAAAGTCTGTCTTACAGGCATTAAACATGGAGCCCTAATAAGCTATTAGGAAGTGCCTTCACTGTCTTCCCTGAAAGCAGAAGTGTTGCCCAGAATAAATCATGGCAACTTGTGCAATTCACAGTCATCAGGAAGAGAAATATGACTGAGCAAAAGACAGGAGCAGAGATTCAAATAAAAGTGCTGTTCTGACACAGGAAGATCAGTGTGCTCTATGCTGTTGGCTGTTCACCTAGTATGGGGACAAATAACCTGTTAGAAAGGGATGCATGCCTCTTACTATTACAGACATGAATCTTTTTCTATAACCAGAGTTATCACTCCTTCCTCTCCTCCACCTCAAAAATAAATGAACACATTGTATGTGACCACTTGTCATATGCTGAAGCTCAGCAACAGTGTCCCATTTCTCTTCCTTCCTCTCTAATAGAGGCAATATCCATCCTTACTACTGCTCTATAGCACAGTACCAGCATGGAAACAACAACAAATGGCACTGTTTATAACCAGATGAGTAGTGGCTGTCACAATAAATGTCAGAGAATTTTAAGGAGGCATTCCCAGCTAGTTTAATTCGATCATTCACAATAATAAAGGCTGTGGCAATTGGGTATCTAAATTTTCCTATGAGTAATTCTCTTGAAACAGTACTCTCCAAACTGTTTAATCAGAAAATTAAATGCGCCACCATTCCAGGAAGGAATGGCTTAGCCTCTTTCAACAAAAACAAAATCATCCTGTCTTCTGTAGTCAATGCCTTCCTTCCGCCCGCCACCGCCCCCCCCCACCCCGCCCCCGACCTTGATAACATCTGAATTTTTGCTGGTTCGCTCTTTTTACTGTCCCCTCTTCTTCTCCAGTGTCTAGAGACCTTCTCAGGATGCAGGAGGCAAACCGGTCCCATTCTACCTCTTGGAAGGGTATGGCGGTCAGCTTCTCTGGGGTAGAATTTCTGCTCTAAGTAGGGTGCTGGCTCTATCCTGCAGCTAATGAAACAGGATTCCTCTTGCTCTGTAATGTGCTTGCTGGTTAGCCTGCAGCGCAAAAGCTCCTGAGCACTTTTTACTAATAAGGGATCTGGATGCTAACAGCATAAAGGAAAAGGCGGCATAAGCCAGGTGCAGATATATTTAATCCTGGCCCCATTTCCTGCATTTTGTTTTACATTTGTTCCTTTCTTTCTCTCTCTCAACTGTAAAGCACCCTGTTCGGTACCCAGCATGCAGACTATAAGCAGAAATCCAGTTCCGGAGGTTCTGGTAAAGCAAACAAACCTTTATTACAATTTGCTCTGAAGTAGTTTGCTTTTACCACATCAGAATTAGTCAATGTGTATCCTGTTATGAAAAGTCCTTTGCTTGTCCCCTAAAGTACAGTCCCACTACTCCCAGTTAGCATTCATCCACTCATTTTTTCCCCTTTCATTCCTGCTGTCTGTTCTTCAGCAGCATACTTTGTCTTCCCTTTTCTCCATACAGCTGCATGCATAAAATTCTAAGAGAAGTAATATTCTGGAACAGACTATTCATCTATTAGATTAATTTTCATCTCAAAATCTGGTTTAAACAGAAAAGAATATACATAAAACCATATCAACATGAATGTTTGCAATGAAGGAAAATGTGGACAAATTTCAATTTGAGATGTGTTTACCTAAATATCCACACAAAGAAAACAAAAGCTTGATCTGTCCTAACATATTCTCAGGTGTATACACGTACACACATACGCAATGTCCTTTAAGGCTCAACACGTCCTTGCTGACACTGAAACAAATCTGAAGACATGACAGAAGCTTATATTCCTGAACATTTCCAAGGATTTGAAAGGTTTTTTCCTCTTTGAAAACTGTGTTTAAAGACAAACAAAACAAGAAACAACTCAAGATTTATTTTATTTTAAAGGGATGTCAATAAAATTATGTCAAATCATTTTTACTTTGGCTGACATGATAGGTTGGAGAGCTCAGCGTACTACAATTTCTGATCTACACTAAATTTACTAAAGCTCATTCCAATCTAAGAATCTTGAGGGGTGACAATATAAATCCAGTTGCCAATACAAAGGTGAGCAGATGGTGTTGCTCTGCTGGGGAGCTGAGATGAAATAGCACATAAATGAGAAAACAATCTCCTGATGGTTTGCTGTGTTTAATGCCTGAACTGAGAACTGGAGCTGAGCCAACCTGGCTTCCAGCCAAGGTCTTCACTGGATTCAGAGGAACCCCACAGCAGTTTTCATTTGATATTAGCTACCAAATGAATATTTGCAGGTAGTACTAAAGTATTGATAAGCACTGCTTAACGCAAACCGCAGTGAAAGGGAAGACATTGTCCTTTTTGACTCAGGAGATCAAAAATGAATCTGTAAAATTGCCCTCTCCCCTCTTTTGTCAGTTTTGGAACAATTGTTTGGTATGCACAAGTAGCGTTAACATATATGCTATAGCATTTAAGATCTCTGGAACTGCGACTCTCTAAATGCTTTTATTTTTTTTCATCTTTTTTTGCCTTATTAAAACTGTAAAGCAATATTAGGAGCAGATCTAATTTCCACCAAAGTCAACACAGGTCTTTTGGTTGATTGTTCTGGTGCTTGGATTAGGTCCATAAGCAGCGAATAAACAGGTAATTCAGTGTTCAGAATCTTTTCCAGAATTAACATAGCCGCTGTTTCAGGGGAAAGGCTAATTTTCACTCCACTAAGCAAGGTCTCCAGTCACCAGGAGAAAATTCAGAACCTGAATGCAGCTCCACTCGGACCACAAAGAAAAAAAACATCTGAATGCATATGATTTAAATTTAAATCCATGTTGATACAACCATCCCCTTCTTCCTCCTCACCCTTTTTTTTCCTTCTTCGAAAGGCAAAGCGCATTGCCACTTAAGGTACTAAGGTGCACTCAGTGCTGTAAAGCAAGCCTTTCAGGCAGGTAAGGGAGAACGATAGTGAATGTAAACCTATAATCTCACTGTATGGACCTACTGTTCAAATCAGCATTAAGTGGTATTTCCAGGATATGCTGCCTTCTTACAGAGCAGAGGATATACAGAGATGGCTGACCTCATTCTTCAGATTTCTTGCCAAGAAATGTTCAGCTACGTGGGCTGGAAGCACGTTCTCCAGAAGCACCCGATTTAGGTTCTCCATGGTTTCAATCTCTTCCCGCTCTTTTTTGAACTTGTTCTTCCACAGGAAGTCTAACCTACAGTAATATTCATTCTGTTACAAGAGGACACAGAGGTAAAGAAACAATAGGCATCTTGTCCTGCTGGAGTACAGGTTTAAGAGACAAAATAAGCACAGTACACCACCCTTACAAGGCTGTTACTTGGCCACTCAAGTACAATTCCAGATCCCACAGAAATCAAACCCCAAACACGCACTATGTGACATACATTTCATCAAACTTATAAGGCCCCTCCAACAAAAGGCCCATAAAAAGGCTCAGGAAAAATATAAAATAAAGAATGGGAGATTTATTTATTTACTCACAGGCTTTAGCAGAAATTAATTCCAGAAACCAAGCACTGTTACGGAAACCATTTACAGTTTTGCAACTTAGTATCATGTCTTATCTGAAGTGTAGAATTTCACTTACAGTAACAGGCATCTAAGGAAGACCTGAACTTTTACCAGCTTGAACTTATATCATGCAATCAGCACAGTAAAAAGTGGCAGTACAAGAAAAAACAGCCTATTGATATAATTTGCCTTCAGTTTATCAAATAATTATCAGATTATCAAAAACAGCCCAGCCAGTTGGGCCAACCCAGTATTGGTTTTGTTGGGGTTTTTTTTGTTTTGTTTTGTTTTGTTCTTGTTTGTTGGTGGGGTTTTTTTGTTTGTTTTTATTTTTTACACTGCTTTTTACAATACTTTATCCTTCTTTTCTTTTTGTCCTAGAGTTTTCATAATTGTCTTTTAACATCCCCAACAATAGCAATAATTGGAACTATATGGAAATGTATAACATTCCTGGAATATCAGTATTTTTTGAGATCTGATTTCACTAAAAAGATGTTGAAAAATGAATAAAAAAGCATTTTTGTGGAATTCTCTTTACTACTTTTCAATATTGTAAATGTTTTGTCATAAATTCTATGGTGTTATTTCTACAGTAAAGCCTGCACTGGCCTGACTATGTCATTTGAGCTAATATAAATCAAGAGCTATTTCAATGTAGTTCAATGGTTTAATGCTATCATGCAGCCTCATGAAGACTATGTTATTAACCAGGAGAACACGATTATGATGGCAATCTCATTATAGAAAAACCTAAAAATGCTAGCTAGTGTTATTAGCAGTCAGTAAGCATTCACATCAAAATGAGAACAGTCCTTCTTATTGGACAGTGGCTGTCACAGCTCAGAATGATTCACAGATATTTCGTTGAGATTACAGCCAAAGATAGAGTAGAAAGTTGAAATGAGATGGTATTAAAATGATTTGGCAAGCTTTTAAATATGCATATTATATATTTATACATCTAAGTTCCCCACATAGATGATAAATTCAAATGCCATCAAATGTATTCATGCAGAAAAAAATCCAATAAAAACCTGGGATGTCAAAATTATTTGCATAAATGGACAAAAGTAAGCTGGATGCCTGGCATAAAACTCAAATTAGGTATCCATACATTGTACCAACTTTGTATTAAAAAGAAATGGTTCTAGATAAGCCGAAGTCTTCAAAAGATATGTTTCTTCTTTAAGAGCTAGCATTAAACAGATAATTTATTTACTGCTTTATTATTTATTGAATGAAATTTAGGCTGCCACAAAAAATGGCAGAGAACTCAGAAATCAGAAAAACTAAAGCAGAATGTATTCTATGATTTGTATTGAAATTAAAAAATTCAACGTATCATATTTCAAAATGCCTGTTCAGACTTTTGAAAACAAAAAAGCACTACCTTATTAAAATTTACTTTAAATTGTGTTTTTTGTTTGTATGATTTAGCCAATTTAGTATACATGACATTAAAGATCCTGTTCAATCTTTGTAGCCTTGCAGTCATATGAAAACCAAGATTGGTTCCTACTTTACATGTTACCTCTAGAACTTTTTCAACATATAAGAATGAAAATATCTCAGAACAGCCTTTATACATCTGCAGGCACAATACTCTTGAGACACACAAAATTCTCCTTCACCTTATGCCGCTTGACTTGACAGCACTTCTCAGCGGGTGAGCATAGCGGAACACCCATGGAGGCATGAAGGACACTGTTCCTCCAGGCACCACAGGATAATTGGCTTCCTCCAGGAAGGACAAGAGACTACCACGCACCTGTGCAAGGCAATGCAATGCAACCCCAGAGGCCCAAATCAGTGGTAACTTCTTGGACAAAAACAGCTAAGTGCAACAAGAACTGATTCATGTCTCATTGATTGCACAGAGATGGGTTTATCCATATTTTTTAATTTTAGTGGGACACTCATCTGGGTCTATTTTCAATTTTTGCCTGAGTGAGGCAATGAACCAATTCTCTTCACTGAATGAATGTCACATAGAAAGTCAAGATAAGCAACTCAAGAGTAGCTGCCTATGCCGTAGGTGTCTACAGTCAGGGGAGACGAACGCTATAGCATTCAGCAAAGGGGCAGCAAAGGCAGCACTAAAGTAGGTAAGATCACTAGAAATTAAACCTGGGTTTTCATTCAGATGAGAGAGCTAAGGATATTCCACCTCACAGCCCTTACAGACAGCAAGTTTGAGAAACTGTTTCAATATGGAGCATCAGCAGAAGATGTCTTAGAATACATTAATAAGTTGATCAACAAGAAGTCATCAGCTTTAAAGTAACCAAAATGAAAAGCTGCTGGTCTGAAACTTGTGATGAATAGCCTGATCATTCAAACCAGTCACAGTGTCAGAGAACTGACAAATGGTAAGGATAAAATGCAAATCTTTGGAAAGGAACTGAGGTGACCCTGGGAACAATAGAGCAAGGTACTTTGGAAAAAAACTATGCTAAGGAAAAGAGCTATTTAGACAAATAAAGCTGATACAATGGGGAAGAGTTGATGCCTCTCCTGTAAACATGCCTCCATCTGTTACAAGGAAGGCAATGGGCATGTGAATAGGAGTGAAGTCTGAACTAAGTTTTCATTAAATTCTTTCAGAAGAGGCTCTTGAAAAGACTACATTATCTAAGAAGAGAAGGATCCTCTCACAGAATAAAAGCTCACTAAAAAAATGAACAGACTACAAATACAGAGTTTTCACAGCTGAAGGAAGTTGCCATAAACATCTGGGCAGTAAAACAGCCAATGAAGTTCAGTGTTGATAAACACAATATAATCAGTCACGGGAAAAACAAAATATTCACCTAGCCTACAGAATAATGGGATAGGTGTAATTTTAGGTACTGATGAGAAAGGAATTCACAGGCTATGTCAATACCGGTAATTCAAACTGGGCCATAAGAGAGATTTAATGCTCAATAATGCTTAAATGTGAGCATGCTCCTTACACACAAATCTGCATTCTCCCAGGCAATGCCTGGGCAGGGTGCAAGAGCTGCCATTCTCAATATATCATCTGTCTGCTACCAGCCTATTTTCAAATAACTCTAATGGCATGCATGCTGAATGAAATGCATCACTTGACCTCAGTGCAAGGGAATGGTTGTAGCCTGTGCTGGCATGACCATCAAAAGAAGCAGTTCTATTTTCTCCACCTCACTTCTGGCTCCTTACTCACACTATGCTCATTTTTTTTTGGCACAAGCATTGCTGCAGCCACACCATAAAACCAGATCAGGAAACAGATCTGGCTGAAAACCAACCATTTCTCCAGGGTTAATTTTTAAGCCAGATCATTTCACTATTTTGGGCCACTATACAGCTCCACAGGCAGCTGTGCCAGTACAAATGAGGAGATATAAGGATAAGAATGAGTAGCTGAGGGAAAGCCTACTTCTTTCAGTAGGGATGCTGGCTGTGCAGCTAAAAGTATTAGTTGAACCTGAGAATTATGTTGGCTCATATAACATCTGATCATATACCAGTTCTTCCTCTCTTCAATCCCATTCAACCAGACACACATTCCTCCTCCTGTTTTTCCATCAGGACAGACATCTCTCTGACGGGTGGTGAGCAGGTGCACAGAGTTAGACTTGTAGGAAAGCATTCACTTTTTTGCATAGATTAACCTTCTGGTTACTCACTCTGTGGACATTGAAGCACCAATTCCAGCTTAAAGGAAATGGAAAGACCACTTTTCATCAGTGGCTATTATCTTTAGCATTGTTTAAATAATCAGATATTAAGAGAAAAGACATGTTGTTATCTGCAAAGTAGAAAAATGCAAATGTGAACAGAGAAATTACTTGTGTATTACCCTCTGTGGAAGAAGAGTAAGGAAGAATTTTACTTTGCCTACAGTGCCAGGATGGCTCGACAGTGTTCTGCAAGTGGCACTCAATGAAAGTAGTAAGCAGAAAGTTTAAAAATAAACAAGAGACAGATACTTTCATATGACTTTTTATCAAGTTGTGAAACTCATTATCAGGCAGTGTTGGGAAGACAAGGAAGATAAAATAGGTTAAAAAGGATCAAACAGTGTAACAGAAAGCAGAGCAACCAACAGCTATTGAAAGCTGCCACAGAAATGCTGACTGGCAGAAAGTGGGAAGCATATGTACCTGGAAGGGTCGCTCTACACAGGTTCACTTCCTCCCCTCTTCTTTTCCCAAGCATGTGGTACCAGTCAGTGTTACTAACAGTAACTTAAAATGGCAGGTCTTATGCCAGGTATGTATTCAAATTAGTTCATAACATTTTGTAGTTATCATTTAGACTTTGCTTGCGAGCGTCTGAAAATACAGAGGTTTTTTTCTCCTCCTTTAAGGGAGAATAAATTGGCAGAAAAATCAAAGGGAACAGACTGAAGAGCCACAAACAAGAGGTATCATGACAAAGATCCTGAACCTACAGCTCTGAAAACAAAGACTTTTTCCATTACAGGATCATCTTTCAATTGATGTGTGCACTGTTGTTGTGTGCAAAACAAACTTTCTTGTTGACGTGACTGAACCCACAAAGAAATACTCTCCTTGCCCAGTGAAGAGGACATTCTTTCTCACCACCTCCATCTGACACCTTGGTTGACAGGGACTAAAGGTTCTCAACTGATGGGATGAAGTATTTATCCCTCTTTCCTAGGGGAAGTAGCTGTGCTCTAGCCCCACTCTCTGCTACTGTCATCAAATGCAAACTCTAATGCTGCACTGACAGCAAGGCAGATGAAAAGCGTTATTACTAACTCAAGAAGGATGTTCTCCACTATAGCACGTACTGGAGAAGCTGCCAAATAAGAATTTTTTGTCTGGTAACCTGCAGGGCCTGCTTGGCAATTTAAATGACAGTCACTATGTTTTGGGGAATTGTAATGTAAACGAGTGATTTGAAGACAGTATGGGATAAGATCCTTCCCAAGGCTGCAGGCTATTGGGGTACAGGCTGTTCCTGAGATTTCACATGGCTTGCCTCTTCCATCTCAGAGCTGGCTACATCGTTCCTGGCACAACAGGCTGGAATTGCAGCTTTTAGCCATGGATCATGTACAAACCCAAGGATTTAGAGAGAGAACTGCCCTTGCATCTGCCCTCGACTTTGTAAAGGGTAAGACCATTGACATCACGTTTGTACTGAAAAAGCACAACTGGGTAATAAAAAGAGTAGTTTCCTGTTGGGTCATAGTTTTAGTGCAACTGTGGCCTCAGCATGTGGTACACTGGTGTGTGCATGCTACATTGTTTTTGTGTCTATATCAAATGGTAATAACTGTGAAGAAAATAGCGTGTAATTAAGCAACTAGGGAGACAGCAGATGGACGCAGACAGATGGGAGCACACTAGGAAGCTATGAGACAATATTGGTCAGCATGACAAGAAATAGTCACAGCACACTATCAGCATAATGTCTACAGTCTCAGTGACAGTTACTGGTGAGTTTTAAGGGCATGCTGGAAGGTAACAAAGAAAACAGCTTTTTAGATGCTTCTGACGCACCTTTGCAAAGGTGTGGGGCAGAATGGAATAAAGGGGTTTGTCAGAAAACTTAAAAAATGTTTGAGAAGGTGGGAGGCTGCTTGTAGAGACTGGCAGTGTGTCTGATGCAGATGAAGAGAAGTGTGCATCTTACCTGTCTACCCAAAACCAGTAATGTGACAAAGAATATAAACAAAGAAATCGAGCCCATTGTCTTCAGGTCTTTCAGAATTCCTGGCCTGTAAAAAAACCCAAAAAGTAAGTAAAGGAAGCTGCTCAAAAGTTAAAACAAAATTACTTTAGCACAAGAATAAGACCATAATTGTTACTATTTTTCTGGTATGTAAACTAAGACCATTTAAATATGACATGCTTTATTATTTAATGAAATATTATTATTTCTATTATGTAGCTTTATTTGCTTCTACTACATTCTGTGCAAATGTGCCTACATTTTGAAATCCAGTAATAAGATGAGGATTTAGTAAACATAACATCCTTGTTTGCTTGCAAATGGAGAGCATTTGGTGCTTATTCTATACAGGCAGAACAAAAAGAGTTTTTTTATGTAATAACACTACTTCCGTAACGGAGAGTTTCACTGTACCCAATGAATGTGAAAAAACAGAAACTAAAGCACCTAACTCCCAAGATGCCTTTTCACCTCAGAATTACAGGAGACACAAACTAGATCTTGTACAAAGTTTATTAAAAACTCTGTGTTGGGAAAAGACACTAGACGTAAGGGGAAACAGTTCACACTAGCACTCTCCTATTAATGCCATGGAAAGAAGAACCTTGAGAGATTTAGGAAAGAAAATACCAAGAGACACACAGCTTGACTGGCAAAACCAAGGCTGCCAGAAGCACATGCTAAATCTAACCTGTCATGTGGTTCGCCGTCGCATCATAGACATATATTTACCACTAATGCAATGGAAACATAAAGACCTGCACTTGTTTATTTACTCTCCAGATTTAAGAGCAAAGAAAATATACACTTTTTGAAAAATTCAGATCCTTCCAATAGTATCTCCATGTCCTAAAAATCTCGAGCAGATTACAGCACGGGAAAAACGATGCTGAAACTCTATTCTGAATATTCAGGTTTTCTGTTGTGGCACATGCGCCATACACTCAGCCTACGTAGAATAGCATCACCTTTTTTTTGAAAATGAGGTAGAAATTACACACGTCCAAAAATTATTTTACACAGTAATACTTCAGATTAGAGTAATAATTTTGATCTTACATATTATCACCTATAACAAAGATTTCAGCAGTCTCACTGAAAAATTATCATACAAATTTGCAAGCATAGCAAAAAAAATCCAAACTGTTGGTCTACGAATTTTTTCAATAGCCAAGACTTCATTTGAAAAGTTTTAAGACAATGTACTAGTTCTGAGGAAATTGATTTTCTTTGGATTACAGCAAATATGCTTTAACAGCTGCAATTATATTCAGCCTTAGGCCTTAACAACCTTAATCATGACTTCTTCTTAATGTCCTTTACTACAAAAATGCAAATTAAACGACACTATATTTCCTATAGTATGTAATTTAAAGACTTTGCCCAGTCTTGTCTATTTTATTCTAATGATGGGAGGTGTGACATTAAATTATATATTAACTGCAGCATGACAATGATTTTCAAAGAATCATAGAATGGTTTGGGTTGGAAGACACTTAAAGATTATCTAGCTCCAACCCCCCTGCCATGCACAGGGATGCCTTCCACTAGACCAGGTTGCTCAAAGCCTCATCCAACCTGGCCTTGAACACTTTCAGGGATGGGGCATTCACAACTTCTCTGGGCAACCTCTTCCAGTGTCTCAGTACCCTCTGAGTGAAGAATTTCTTCCTTAGATCTAATCAAAATCTTTCAGTTTAAAGCCATTGCCCCTTGTCCTATCACTACACATCCTTGTAAAAGGTCCCTCTCCAGCTTTCTTGTAGGCCCCCTTTAGGGTCTGGAAGGCTGCTAGAAGGTCTTCCTGGAGCCTTCTCCAGGCTCAACAACCTCAAATCTCTCAGCCTGTCTTCATAGCAGAGGTGCTCCAGACATCAGAGCACCTTTGTGACCCTTCTCCAGACCCGCTACAACAGCTCCATGTCCTTCTGATGTTGGGGGCCCCACAGCTGAACGCAGTCCTCTAGGTGGGGTCTCACAAGAGCAGAGTAGAGGGGCAGAATCACCTCCCTCCACCTGCTGGCTGCGCTTCTTTGGATGCAGCCCAGGATACGGTTGGCTTTCTGGGCTGCCAGCGCACGTTGCCGGCTCATGTTGAGCTTCTCATCCACCAGCACTCCCAAGTCCTTTTCCTCCATTCTGCTCTCAATTCATTCTCCTCCCAGCCTGTATTTGTGCTTGGATTTCCCTGTCCCACATGCAGGACCTTGCACTTAGCCTTGTTGAACTTCATGAAGTTTGCATGGGCCCACCTCTCCAGCCTGTCAAGGTCCCTCTGGATGGCATCCCTTCCCTCCAGCGTGTCCACAACACCACATAGCTTGGTGTCGTCTGCAAACTTGATGAGGGTGCATTCGATCCCACTGTCCATGTCACTGACAAAGATGTTAAACAGCACCGGTCCCAATACCAACCCCTCAGGAATGCCATTTGTCACTGGCCTCTGCTTGGACATCAAGCTGTTAACCACAACTCTTTGAGTGCGACCATCCAACCAATTCCTTATCCACCGAGTGGTCCACTTGTCAAATCCAAGTCTCTTCAATTTAGAGACAAGGATGTTGTGTGGGACAGTGTCAAATGCTTTGGACAAGTCCAGGTAGATGATGTTGCTCTTCCTTTATCCACCAAATCAGTCAGGCATGATTTGCCTTTAGTGAAGCTATGTTGGCTGTCACCAATCACCTCCTTATTTTACATGTGCCTTAGCATAGTTTCCAGGAGGATTTGCTTTATGATCTTGCTGGGTACAAAGGTGAGATTGATAGGCCTGTAGTTCCCCGTGTCTTTCTTTTTTTTCCCTTTCTAAAAATGGGGATTATGTTTCCCCTTCTAAAATCAGTAGGAATTTCACTGGACTGGCATGACTCTCAAATATGATGGATAGTGACTTCATCTGCCAGTTCCCTCAAGACCCATGGATGCATCTCATCAGATCCCACGGACTTGTGCACCCTCAGGTTCCTTAGATGGACCCAAACTTGTTCTTCTCCTGCAGTGGGAAGTTCTTAACTCTCTGAGCCCCTGCCTCTGCTGTCTGTGACTTGGGTGGTGTGGCTAGTGCACTTGCCAGTGAAGACTTAGGTAAAAAAGTCATAGAGAACCTCAGTCTGCTCCATATCCCAGGTAATCAGGTCTCCAAGCTTTCCTAACTTGATCCCTGGCTGCTGAGATAATTTCTCTGTATTCCTCTTAGGCTACCTGTCCCTGCTTCCACCCGCTACAGAGGCTTCTCTTTTGTGCTTGAATTTGTCCAGGAGCTTCTTTTTCATCCATGCAGGCCTCCTGGTGTTTTTGCCTGATTTCCTCTTTGTTGGAATGCATCATTCTTGAGCTTGGAGGAGGTGATCCTTGAATATTAATCGCTTTCTCTGGCTCCTCTTCTCTCCAGGGTTTTATCCCATGGTACTCTACCAAGCAGATCCCTGAAGAGGCCAAAGTCTGCTCTCCTGAAGTCCACTCTCCTCGCTGTGCTAAGGATCTTGAACTCTACCATTTCTTGGTCACTGCGTCCAAGGATGCCCTTGAGCTTCACATTCCTCACCAGTCCCTCCTTGTTGGTGAGGATAAGGTCCAGCATAGCATCTCTCTTCGTTGGTTCCTGTCGTGGGTTATGTTGAACCGCCCCACACACAGCCGGTCACTCCCCCTCCCCCACCCCCAGGAATGAGGGAGAGAATTAAAGGATAAACGTGAAACCCGTGGGTTGAGATAAGAGTGATTTAATACAGATGATTTAATACAATGTAGGTGCTCACCACCCCTCGTATGCGAAGCCCGTCTCGTCCCGAAAACTGCAAATCCCAGACGAACGCGAGGCCCCGAAATAGAGAGGGGCAGAGAGGGAGAGAAAGAGAGAGAGAGAGAAAGAAAAAAAAACAGCAGAGCAACAGCACAGCAAGCGCAAAAGAGCAAAAGTGCAAAAAGAGCAAAAGCGCAAAAGCCCCTCTTCCCGGCTGACCCTCGCTTTTATACTGGGCATGACGCTGCATGATATGGAATACTAATTGGCCAGTTTGGCCCTCAGTCTTAAGTTCCACACAAATGACAAGGGGAATCGTGTCCCCCTTGTCCCAGCTATGCTCCCCCCTTATCCTGCCGTGTTTCTGTACTCCGCACACTGAAAAGTCCTTGGAGTTTCACTTCCAACCACAAACATCAGCTTGCTATCAACATTCTTCTCAGAGTGAGCCTCTGAGTGAAACCAAAACAGGGAGCTCTTCTGGCTGTTAAAAAAAACTCTGTCCCAGCTAAAACTGGGACAGTTCCTCTTATCACTTGGCGAAGGAAGTTATCATTAATGCATTCCAGGAACCTCCTGGATTGCTTATGCCCTGTTGCGTTGCCCCTCCAACAAATATCGGGGTGGCTGAATTCCCCCATGAGGACCAGAGCTTGTGAATATGAGGCTGCTCCTATCTGTCTATAGAGGGCCTCACCCACTCAGTCTTCCTGGTCGAGTGGCCTCTAGCAGACCCTCACTACTATGTCCCCTGTCCCTGCCCTCCCATTAATTCTGACCGTAAGCTCTTGGTCAGGTTCTCATCCATTCCCAGGCAGAGCTCCATGCACTCCAGCTGGTCATTGACATAGCACTGACATTTTAAATTGTTACTTTTAGATTATATAGCCAAACATATAGAAAGAAAATCTGTTCCATGACATAAGAACTGCCACAGGTAGTATTTAATTTCTATTAATTTCAGAAGGAAATCCACCTACCTTCTAAGAGGTGCCGTTGCGTACATAAATTTGCTGTAGTCATCCAGCATGGGCCCATGGGTGTGCAGAAGGATAACATTGTAGCCCACCAATGCAATCAACATTATCATCATTTTCAACTCATAATTTATCCTCAGGAAAACAGAACAGGAAATAAGTCCTAATATGCAGCTGTATATGAAATACTGGCAAAGAAAAATGAAATGGAAAATATTTAGAATTTGGCTCTTGAGTAGGAAATCATATATACTAAAATGCTCAGGCTAGTTTAAAAAATATTGACTGACCACTTAAGCATGGAATCTATCACAACCTGGGACATTATGGTTTACAGACAGTCAATAACAACTGTATGTTGGTATTTCATAAAACAGACCCTTTTTCTTACTAGGCTCCAATTCACTCAAAACTCAATAGAATCCAGACTATTCTTCCAGTTTATGCTCCCTAACGTTCACTCTTTGTCACTTTTGATTTACTTATCTACAGTAGCAAGGAGTGACTATCCATGGGACATCACTGCTGGTGTTCAAGTCTAATGCAAGAGCCTACTTACTTCCAGCAGCCTGACAAAAGATTTATTTCTGTGCCACTGTAAGGTTTTCACTCATGCTGGAGTTCAGTCACTACCCTATATGTATTACTAGCATAAGGGTCACGGTAAAACGCCCAAAGATCTCTAGACAACAATTCCATTGACTATATTGGCAGTATTCATAAATTGATGCAATACAGAGTTGTTATGTCTTGTGTGATCTGATCTAAGTGGTCCTGCTCCGGCAGGGGGATTGGACTAGATGATCCTTTGAGGTCCCTTCCAATCCCTAACAGTCTGTAATTCTATGATTCACAGATATGCAATTTTATGAACTCTAGAAATAAAGATGAGATATGAAGACTATAAAATTATTAACATGGCCTATCCATAATATAAATAAAAATCCTTCTGTCAAGTGCTCTTGAGTTAGACTACATAAGAACACATTCAATCATTAAAAAAGTCTTTGCTTTCCTATGTCTTCTATACCAACAAAAATATGTATGGTTGAAGCTAAATTCCTTTAAAATATTTTCTCTGGATACTTTCTGGAAATGGATTACGACATCAAAATTAATGTTAAAACAGGAATAATACATTCTCACTAGAATAATTATCTTAGTTCTTAATATACAGCACCTTTGCCAAAGACACTTCCTTAAAATTACAGTCCCGCACCTTATAAGGAAGTTATCTTTTCTGAAACTACAAAGTATTCTATTTCTAGATAAGCTATTTTCAGACTACTGTTGACTTGTTGATGGCAGTAGTTCTGACAGAACCTGAATCACTGTTTGGAAGAATAATTTTCACAGCACCCATCGGACAGAATTGATCTGCCATCTGAATCTCTGCCGTTACTGTAATTTGCTTGCAGATCTGCTTGAAACAAGAAATAGAAAGAACTGCTGTTCAGAATCACCAA
Organism: Tauraco erythrolophus; assembly: GCF_009769465.1. Taxonomy (NCBI): domain Eukaryota; kingdom Metazoa; phylum Chordata; class Aves; order Musophagiformes; family Musophagidae; genus Tauraco; species Tauraco erythrolophus. The sequence continues at coordinate 24,666,108 of NC_141467.1, read as the reverse complement.
AAATAAATCTTCTCTGATGGCTGCATTCCACAGGAGGTCACATTCTGAATTCAGTGTTACGTAAAAGTAGCACGACTGATTTTTTACAGTGTAAGTCATTCTACTTGTGAAATCAGTTTTCCAAAAAGAAACAAGAAAACAAAAGGCAGTCTTAAATCCAGAACTGGACGTAGTTTGACAAAGACCAAGAAATTTCCAAGTGGAATAGACAATCTGTTAGTGTTCCATAAGAATACACAAACTAGACTGAAAATTTCACCTCAGATTTCAAACGAGAGTGGATAGATTAGAGCGGCGCAGCCACACATTTCAGAATGCAGACTCCGATGTTGTGTATTGCAACGCAAGACTCCAGTAAGCAACAAGCAGATCTGGAAACGAGCAAGCAGGCAGCTCTGCTGGAACAGCCACACCACATTATGAAGCTTTTTTTTCCAAAATGCCCTCTTAAATAAACCTTTTTTCCAATTGTATCTTGCTATTGTTTCTGAGTGCTTAACATTGCAAAGAAATTTTTCAGTTCCTGTCAAAGGAACAGAAATGTCATCCTTTTAATAACAGAATTTGCAAATTTTAGTAGATTCCTAAAGTATTGTAGCTCGAATCCTTTGACCCTTTCAGCTCTTCAGATTGACGTAAAAGGCCTTGAAAAAAAATCAGAGGAGGAACTGCTAGACAAAATGCTTCAAAAGATACACTGTAGAGGAATAAAGGTAACTGGCATCGTAGCTAGCATCTCAGAAGGACACATGCAGCTACAAAGCTGGCAAGACACTGGAAAACAGTAACGATTTGATGAAGGAACAGTCAAAGTAGTCTTATTTCATACAGAAAACCATGGCTGTTGAAATTGCTGTCATATGTATAGTGTGAGAGCTCTGGTCTTTGTCAAAGCACAAAAATTGCAAGCTGTCAGACAAATGGCAGTCTATCTCCTGGGCCAAGTCGTCTGCTCTCAGTTTATCAGATGAACATGAACTTTCCTACAGAGGAATTAATGTCCAGCTGGGAAAAAGTACAGCTTTTGTGTGCAGGTATACTGGGCTTGTTTCTTAGACAAGTTCTTCAAGATCCGTTTCAGGCTTGTTCATCCTACACCTCTGTACAACCTACTGAAGAATGAAAAGGGCTCAGACTACACAGGCATTGAGGCTTTTTCCAAGGCAGAGAGTTGCAGTGATATCAATCCTTTATAGCTACTCTGACTGAAAGATCACTGCACACCGAAGAATTATCAATCCACATCGCAGCGAAGCTGAGCAGATGCAGGTCCGTGCTGTGCTCTGCATGTCCCTTGGACACACGACAACCTCAGCCAACTTATGGCAACTGAGGGGCCTGCAGGCAGCTCCCGCTTGGCACCAGTGGTTATGCCACCTCTGTGGCCCCGACTTTATGTAACGGTGCAGCAGTGGGTCTTCATGGACATCATTTCTGTCTGACAGCAGAAACGATGAATAAAAATGTTTCTTTTAAGAAAATGCTTTAAGAGCTTAAAAGAGGAAAAGGCTGGGTAGCCTCTCCACAGATGGGATCTGCACCACACGCTGTCCCTGACTGCAGGACCATCTGATGCTGCACGATTCAGAGTTCCCAGCATCTGAAGTCAGTAACATCGTCTATTCTCTTTTTTTTCTTTCTGTGCTAGTTCCAATAAACGCTATTTTAACTGATACCTTACAGAGCCTGAGTGACAGCCCAGTGCATTTGGTCTGTTCTCTTAAAATTTAAGACCTACAGTTCTGTGGTTATAAAGATCTTCATAAAAGTAAAAAGGGATTCTAATCCAATATATTTACAGAGAAAAACTTGAGAAGAAAGTAATTCTGGAATTCTCTAGTCAAATAAAGTGCATTCCAAAACTGCATCTTTTAGAAGTCAGTATTATGACTTTTATTTATTTATTTAACATGTGGAAGTGGCAGCACTGATACCACACTGTATTTTATCACAGGAAGAGATAAGCACAACTGGAAATCTCTCATGCCTAACTACTATTCTATGGAAACTACAGAACCATCATAGCAAAACTAAACAATAACTAAATACAAGCAAAGTCCCTAAAATTTACTGTGTAATCTTTCCTAAGACTTTAAAAAGAGCAAGAAATGTAACTAAGAAAAGTTATTTTGGGGGGGTGGATGAGGAGGAGAATCAATCAATACGCTTAGAAATGAACGAAATTCTGTTGTGGCTGAAATATTTAAAAAATCTGTTATTCATTCATTTTAGATGACATAGTCAATAGGCCTGTCAGGTCCACTATCATAAATCACAGGAAGTTTATCTGCAGGAATAAAGCTTAAAGCTAACACACAGATTCAGAAGATTGAATTTTTAATTTAAGGAAACAAACATTTGTCATCTTAAGTATTCAATATATCATTCAGTAAAGAGAGAATAATTTTATTTCGAAATTTAAAAAAAAGATCAAAAGTAGTAACTCAAAAGGAATTTGCAGCTTTTTCAAGCTAGAAGTTGCGCAGTGCCCGAGGACGAACATGATGTGCATTTGAGAGCTGTTTAATAAAAAAAGTGAGGGAAAAAGTGTTTAAAAACTTTAGCCAACCTAACCTTTTCATTTATTATTATCAGAAGTGACATTTTAACATAATATTTGGGGCCAATTTAGCAAAGACAAAGTTGAAAGAATGCAAATCAAAGTTTGATGAAAGAATGCATTTTAATAGTTTAAGATCTATAAACTACTAATTTTTAGAAATGTGCTAATCATGCGAAGAGCTGGCAAACATCTTACTTATACATGGGAAAAAAAAGGAAAAAGACACAAAGATTTTTTTGAAGAACAGCAGGTTTAATCTTAATAATAAGTGTAATTTTTGAAAACTGTATCCTTCATATGCTTGATGGAAAACTTACTGGTAAAAAACCCACAAAACACCTTTCAGGATGTTCAAAACTATAACAAGTAATACAAAAAAAGATATGTAGAAATACTGCTAACTAAAAAAGCAAACAAACACAACCAACCATTGGAACAATTTGTTTCTACGTGCTTGTGAGTGTGAACATATGCAGAGGCTGGGAGAAAGACTGCATCATTTCTTTGACAAGGATAGCTTGATGCCAAGGCCAAAAGAAGATGTAGGCACCTCTCCACACCTGGTGATATTTAGTTAGCTAAATTTGAAAATGCGAAATACAAACTCACGCTCTGCTGTTGCTTTAACAGGGAGGTGGTGAAAGTTCGTAAGTGCTGCAGTTACTGCAACTGTTTTGTTTTTTTTTTTCCAAGAGAGTTCTATACACAATTAACATCTTGCATTTGTGTGTGCCTCGGATCGTTTAGCTTGACATAGTGAATAGCACATTTCCATACTGTGTGGAAATCATCACGCATCATTCTGGTACTGGTCTCATCAATTCTGCATGGAGATAAAATAATCTCCCTTCTCCTCTCGCTACCTCCTGCTTGTTCATCCAAAGACTATTGACCTATTTTGGAACAATACACAGCTTGTTATGTTCAACCACAGGTCTTTCGTAATCCCTTTAAGAATCATTGCTCTCTAGGATACAGATCCCATTTTTTTTGGAATGCCCTTCCCCCTCTTCTTGCATGTGCTACTGTGCTTTTGTTCACACTAAGATATCTCCAAATCAATTCAGATCTTTTCAACAGTTTATATAGTGGTACACAAATGTATTATTCCCCCCTCTCATCTCATCTCTTAATCAAATATGCAATGACAGAAGTGTGACGATCACAGATTTCACATTCAGTGCCAGGTCAATGATGAAAGTGGTGAATATTTTAAGGTCTACCACTGGCCCTTGTGAAACTCATCTGCAGACCAACCTGGTTTTCTCATTGACAACGATGCGGAGCTTTCAGTGCACAGTCTGCTTTGCAGTCACTGTGTGTTCTCCTGATACCTCGTAAGGCCAATTTATTGGCATGGATGAGCTATGCTTCTTACTTACCAGACTGTTTCCTGCTTTTTAATCTGACATTCATTAAAACCTCTATTTTCAGAAGTACTAACCTCCTTTAACTTCCCATTTCCTTCAAATGCAGTTGCAGGTGACTGAAAAAAAATCAAGCTTTTGCTACAGTCTTAAAAACTGGTGGGTGTTTAACTTCAAGCAGATCCAGCAACAGTCAATTTAGCTTAATTGTTGTAAACAAACAAGGAAATGTAAAATGAACTTACCGGTAGGAAAAAACAGTTGTTTTGTATACACCACCGTGTCTGATTACTCGAATTAGGAAAACTTGCATTTGATGAATTAAGAACTGAGGGAAAAGCTTTCACAGCATTATCCAGGAAAAACTAGAGAAAAACAACAGAAAATCCATTAGCTTGTCAGCTGTTTAAGGTCAAAATAGAGAAGAGAAATGAAGAAGCAGAGAAAGTCTTGCCAGTATTCATTTAACTTCGGTATTTCACTGCAAATCGAAATAGAAAAAAGAAAATGACATCACTTGATTAGTCGTTCCTGAATGCTCAAACAAAGCCAACTTTGTTAACCTCCATCTGACACTTTCCATTTGAATAAAAGACAAAAGGCTCTTTGTCATGTTACTTTCATATATCAGAAGCTCACACACAAGAAAGACAATGAAGAAATAAATTCAATATTAATAATTCATGGGTTTACTTCCACGGAACATCCTATTTAAACACAGGAAGAATTAAAAAAAGAATAAGTCTACTGAAGCTGATTTACATGAATGTAATCCTTCTTGTAATAACAATGACGATAATATTGGTATTAATGTTATTGAAACAGAAGAGTGGAACCAGTTTATCCTGGGTCACCAATTTCAGCCAGTTGATGTCACAGGTAGCTGTCATCATACAGTACCCTTCGATATATTGATCCAGTGCTTTCTTAATGGATTACATTTGACAACATTAATTCCACTGCTTTGAATCTCACCACTTAAACTGCTTCTAAGTTTAACCAGCATTCACAGCCAGTTCCCATGTTTTTTTTCTTCTTGTGCTAATCTCATCCTTTACCTTCCACACAGCTCCTTTCTCTCCCTGGTATTTATGTTATAGAATCATAGAATCATAGAATGGTTAGAGTTGGAAAGGATCTCAAAGATCCTCTAGTTCCAATCCCCTTGCAATGGGCAGGGAAACCCTCCACTACACTAGGCTGCCCAAAGCCTCATCCAACCTGGCCTTGAACACTTTCAGGGATGGGGCATCTATAACTTCTCTGGGCAACCTGTTCCAGTACCTCACCACCCTCTGAGTGAAAAATTTCTTCCTTGTATCTAATCTAAATCTGCCCTCTTTAAATGTAAATCCATTGCCCCTTGTCCTGTCCCTACACGCCCTTGTAAAAAGTCCCTCTCCAGCTTTCCTGTAGGCCCCCTTTAAGTACTGGAAAGCTGCTATAAGATCACCCCGGAGCCTTCTCTTCTCCAGGCTGAACAGCCTCAACTCTCTCAGCCTGTCTTCATAGCAGAGGTGCTCCAGCCCTTGGATCATCTTCGTGGCCCTTCTCCAGACCCGCTACAACAGCTCCCTGTCCTTCTTGTGTTGGGGACTCCAGAGCTGAATGCAGTATTCCAGGTGTGGTCTCACAAGAGCAGAGTCGAGTCACCTCCCTCAACCTGCTAGCCACACTTCTTTGGATGCAGCCCAGGACACGGTTGGCTTTCTGGTCTGCCAGCGCACACTGCCGGCTCACGTTGAGTTTCTCATCCAGCAGCACTCCCAAGTCCTTTTCCTCAGGGCTGCTCTCAATCCATTCTCCGCCCAGCCTGTACTTGTGCTTGGGATTGCCCCGACCCATGTGCAGGACCTTGCACTTGGCCTCGTTGAACTTCATGAGGTTCTCACAGGCCCACCTCTCCAGCCTGTTCAGGTCCATCTGGATGGCATCCCTTCCCTCCAGGGTGTCCACAACACCGCACAACTTGGTATCATCTGCAAACTTGCTGAGGGTGCACTCGATCCCGCTGTCCATGTCACCAACAAAGATATTAAATAGCACTGGCCCCAGTACTGACCCCTGAGGAACACCACTCGTCACAGGCCTCCACTTGGACGTTGAACCGTTGGCCACAACTCTTTGAGTGCAACCATCCAGTCAATTCGTTATCCACTGAATGGTCCATCCATCAAAACCATGTCTTTCCAGTTTAGAGACAAGCATGTCGTGTGAGACAGTATCAAATGCTTGAATAAGTCCAGGTAGACGATGTCAGTTGCTCTTCCCCTATCCATCAATGCTGTAACCTCGTCATAGAAGGCCACCAAATTAGTCAGGCAGGATTTGCCCTTAGTGAAGCCATGTTGGCTGTCACCAATCACCTCCTTATTTTCTATGTGCCTTAGCATAGCCGCCAGGAGGATCTGCTCCATGATCTTGCTGGGCACAGAGGTGAGACTGACTGGCCTGTAGTTCCCTGGGTCTTCTTTTTTTCCCTTTTTAAAGATGGGGGCTATGTTTCCGCTTTTCCAGTCATTGGGAACTTCACCGGATTGCCACAACTTCTGAAATATGATGGATAGTGGCTTAGCAACTTCATCAGCCAGTTCCCTCAGGACTTGTGGATGTACCTCATCAGGTCCCACGGACTTGTCCACCTTCAGGTTCTTTAAATGGTCTCAAACCTGATCTTCTCCTACAGCGGATGGTTCTTCATTCTCCCACTCCCTGCCAATATTTATGTTGCCAATATTTAAGGCCATCTCAGTCTTCAACATGCTTAGCAACTATACAATGCCACATTCCCTGTATCCGGTCTGGACTCAGAAGTATCAGTGCAGAACGAGGAGGAGGAGGATTGGTTTAGGTGCATGTCATAACAGGAAGACAATGTCTAAGCTGCTTTGCCCACAGTTAAGGGGGGAAAAAAACCCACGTCAAACCTGACCAAACTGCAGGTAATCAAGATTCTGTGATTACAAATACAGTACAATAGAATAGAATAGAACAGATCAGAACTGTTCTGAACAGAACAGCAAGTTCCGTTGGAAGGGACCTATAACGACCATCTGTTTAACTGCCTGACCACATTATCAAGGGCATTGTCCGAATGCCTCTTAAAAACTGACAGCCTTGGGGCACCAACCACCTCTCTAGAACACCTGTTCCAGTGTTTGACCACCTTGTTTGACCCGTAGGTTTGAATTATTCCCACACGTCTTGTCACTAGATCACAGGGAGAAGAGATCAGCACCTCCCTTCCCCTCCTCAGGAAGCTGTGGAGAGAAACGAGGCCACTCCTTTCATTCTGTCAGGTAAACTGAAGCTCAAACGCTAGATTAACTTCCATTTATTCCTGTTTAATCTCAGCATAATTTCTTTGCTTTCCCAAATGAAGAATATTTCCTATGGCATTAACTGACATAAAACAGTAGTCATTTGTTGGGATACATATGTGGAAAACACGCATCAGCCAATTCCACGTGAAAGAAACCATTTTAAAACAACATTTCTAAAATACTCAAAGGACATATTTATCTCAGCACCCTCTCCTGTTGATCACTCACTTTATCTAACTGAAGAGAAAAAAAGAAGTACCTCAATACTTCCTAAGTGGTAGCAACCAACACTTTCTCAAAACAGTCATGCAACAAGGGAAAGATGTCTTTGCGTCAAGCTCTAGCAGATAAACAATAGCTACTGTAAGGACCGCAGTGCCTACCAAATGAAGACTGAAAGGAGGAGTACCACAGGTTAACATAAACCCATCACACACCTGTGCTTTGCAAATTCCACCACCTCTCTCTACTTGCTTCCTAAAAGAATGAAAAATCCTTGTCTTGATCCATACAGCCCTTCTCCTGAAACGGGAAAAAACTGCATTTGACCCTTTCTGGTTGGCTTGTTTCGCTAGTTTAAAATGCATGAAGAATGTCTTGAATAGACTGTTTTCCCTTATGCTTATTTATATACTTAACTATCAGTAAGAGAAAGCCCAGTCTTACGAAAAGTTTTATTTATTCTCTGAAAAATAGTATTTCAATGCTTTCTCAAGCATTACCTCGAAGTACAGGAGGGAAAATCGTGCTAAATGCTCGGGTTCAGAAAAGAAGATGTGCTAAACAAAAGCTGGCCCCTTTAAAATCAAAAGCCAACTAGCCAAAGCAACCTGGTGTAGCCCAGGGAGGGTGTTCCTGCCCACGGCAGGGGTGTTGGAACTAGGTGATCTTGGAGGTCCCTTCCAACCCTAACCACTCTATGACTCCATGGTTCTATGACGTCATCAGCCACCTCACTGCCCATTGTTCGGCGCACCTATAAAAGCAGGGTCCCAGCAGCCGGCCCACACTTTGGGCCGAGCTTCGAGGCCTTCAGATGCCAAGCATGCCTGGTAGGAAGAAGAGGCAGAGCACAGAGGAGGACGGCGGCCCACCTCAGCCTGGGATGCCACAGAGCCACTCCCAGCAACCACGAGGGAGCAGGACATGGAGCCAGCGGAGCAGCAACCCCCCTTGGGCCGTGAACACGATGGACAGCAGCTCTCCGGCCCATGGCAGAAAGCAGCACCGGCCTGTAGGGCCATGGTGGAACGCCGTGGAGCCCCAGCAGGTCAGCCTGCCAGGGACCAGCCACAGCAGTGAGGCAAGTGGACGCCCGCCTGTGCATGGGACAGAACGGAGGTGGTTCCAGCCTCCACCAAAGAGGCAGGGGCCTCCCAGCAGCCTGAAGATGGGTGAGCAGTGGAGAAGGATAGTCACCCTTCATGCCACGGACAACGCGACCCACCAGGCTCCTTGGATCGGCAGAAAGCGGCGCACGGCCGTAGGCCCACCAGCGAACGCCGTGGAGCTCAAGCGTGTCTGCCGGCCAGAGAGGAGCCAGAGCAGCAAGGCAAGTCGCGGGCCACCTTTGCACGGGACAGAACAGAGTAGGTTCCAGCATCCACCAAAGACGCAGGCACCTCCCAGCAGCCTACAGATGGGTGATCAGTGGAGAAGGATAGTCACCCTTCATGCCACGGACAACGCGACCCACCAGGCTCCTTGGATCGGCAGAAAGCGGCGCACGGCCGTAGGCCCACCAGCGAACGCCGTGGAGCTCAAGCGTGTCTGCCGGCCAGAGAGGAGCCAGAGCAGCAAGGCAAGTCGCGGGCCACCTTTGCACGGGACAGAACGGAGGAGGTTCCAGCGTCCACCAAAGACGCAGGCACCTCCCAGCAGCAGCCTGACAAACCCGAGGCAGTGGAGGAGGATGACAAGGAACATGCCCCCTCCTGCCATGAGAGCCATTGCCCGTGCTCACACCACCGATGTCACCCAGCACGCATCTGCGGGCACACAGGGGAACGGCATGGGGCCCTGGCAGGGCTATCTGCCGAGGCATGGTGTGAGGCCCAGGTCTCACAGCCCACCAAAGGACAGCGTGGAGCCCATGGAGGTGGATCCACCAGAGTATGGCACGGGGCCAACAGCTGTTAATCCACCAGACAATGGCGTGGAGCCCATGGAGGTGGATTAACCTTGAGAACAATTCAGTCATCTATGGCAGCAGGTCCACCTGGCAGTACCCCAGCCAGCCAGGCTCCTTCAGGACTGGACAATAAACAACAACAAAAGAATAAAAACGCTTTTGTCCCCTCTTACTTGGCACTTATGTTATCACAGAGGTGTTACCGACATGGCTGAAGGGCTCGGCTTTAACCTGCAGCAGGTATGTCTTGGAGCCAGCTGGAACTGGCTGTCTCTGACACGAGGACAGCTAACGGCATCTTCTATCAGAAGCGTGGCTGATGAACATCAGGAGGCCACTGTGACGTTGACTGTGACTGTGGGCGCTGCATGCGCCCAAATATGGCGGGTTTGGGCATGGAGGGGCTCGCTCCTGCCTGCCATGTTGCTTGGCCGAGGTTGGTAGATCCTCTAGTGTTGACTAAGCAGGTGGCTTTTGCTAAACGTGTATCTCAGTGTTTGAAAATTCCACCTCCCGTTGCTTTCACTGGGGTTTTTAGCAGTCCATTGTATCGTTCAATCTTTCCAGAAGCTGGTGCATGACAGGGGTTGTGATAGACCTATTCAATGCCACGTTCTTTGGCCCAACTATCTATAAGACTGTCACGGAAATGAGTCCTGTTGTCTGACTCAATTCTTTCTGGGATGCCATGCTGCCACAAGACTTGCTTTTCCAGGCCCAGGATAGCGTTTCGGGCAGTGGCATGGGGCACAGCATAGGTTTCCAGCCATCCGGTGGTTGCTTCCACCATTGTGAGCACTTAACGGTTGCCACTACGGGTGTGTGGAAGCGTGATATAATCCATCTGTCAAGTCTCCACATACTTATATTTTAATATTATAACCTCCTCCATACCAAAGAGATTTTAACCCTTGGCTTGCTCGATCGCAGCACATGTTTCACATTCATGGATATCCTGTGCAATAGTGTCCATAGTTAAGTCCACCCCTCGAGCACAAGCCCACAGCTCGTGCCCTGATCTATACCGTCTCTCTCGAGGAGGGTAACGCCTGGTTCGAACAGCTGAAATTCTGGAATGTGCAGGTGGAGAGCAGTGTATTTCTTCTTTTAATTCTCGGACCTCCTCGGACAGCTTCTCCACAGCTGTGACGCAGGTCCGTACGCAAGTATTATCGTCGTATCATCAGAGCCGAGGGATCACACCACCCACAAGTGGTGCGTCATCTCCAAAGTCCATTACTGCCAGTGAGGTAGAATACGCTGGCGGCGCGCTCTGTAAAATCTTCCGCCGTATGGGTCGTATGCACCGGATGTCATCCGGATCTACGGATAACTGTGCGTGTCTCGGGTCATGATAAATCACCTCTCACATGCCTAGTTCCCTCAGGTACTGAATAGCTCTCTCTATGTTGGCCCACTTGCCACAACTACACGGCACCTCGTCCTTGTAGGGATACCTTCCCCTTACAGCTGCCAGGAGCCGTCTCCAGAGGCTGCAAAGTCGTGTCTCTTTTCCAATCTCTTTATCAATGCCTCCATCCATAGAAAGGGCTCCTAGCTGCCTGGCTTCTCTACCGTCTACCTCCAGACTACTGGCCTGCAAGGCCCAGCATCTGAGCAACCAGGTGACAATGGGCTCACTTCTATGATGGCCGTAATCTCTTCGAATGTCTTGCAGCTCACTCATGTTTAGAGAGTGGGTGGTTATTGTCTCATCTAGGAGGTCGTCATCTCTCCTCTGCTGTTTCCTTGGGGAGAAACAGAACATTCCCGCTTTCTATCTTGTTGTTGTGACAGTCCTGCTTGAGAGTCGCCTGCCGCCTCTTCCCCTTCTGAGCAGCATGACGGCCCTGGTTGCTCTTCTTCATATCGTCGTGATCGCCCTGGTTGCTCTTCTTCATCCTCCTCCTCTCCTCTACGTTCTGACTTCCGTACACCGTTCCTCTTCCTTACAGGAGCAACTGATAACGTTGTAGTCTGAGTAGACGCAGTGCTTGTTGTAGTGGCTTGAGCAGGGTGTTTGCTTTTGCGTCGGGTACCAGAAGCCAGGGTTCGAGGAGCCGTAGTGCTTGTCACAGGGGTTGAGATAGCAAGCACAATAACACGAGTAATGCATTGGTACACATTTCTAAATGGTCGACTAACTCTAAATATATACAGAATTAAACGTATATTCAGGAGACCTTGCAACAGATTCAAACCGTTTACGTTACTCCAGTGATGTTCAGCATTCTCAAAATTCGAATGAGCTTTGGTAAATGGTCTGGAGGGGGAGGGGAAAATGAAGGGAGCCGTCCCCCTTATGAATTGTCTCTCCACAGGAGAGAAGCTACCGGTGTAACTGGCAACGACACCAGCCAGGTAGCGCTTAAAATTAATAAACGAGGTCCACATCACCATCCCCCTCTGCACCACCGAGTACAGATACAGAACTGGTCCCAACACCCATGATTTTATCAGCTTACACAGCACAGCAAAACTCCTCCTTAGCGAAAAAATGCCTTTCGACCCAGTCCAACACCCAGAGATAGTAAACCGTGCAAAAATTCCTCCTAACAGCACGTACGGCAGATGAGGTGCTAAATTACAGAAGTCCAGCAACAAGTGTGCGAGCACATAAAACAACATTCCGGCCAGCGACATCCAAGAAAACGCAACGAACAATTACAGTAAATTTATTTCAACACATTCCGGTCAAATCTGTCGTCATCTCAGTCCTTCGAGCCCCACACTGGGCGCCACAAAGGACTGTCGAGGTTTAAGCCGCTGCGGCAACTAAGCTCCACACAGCCGCTCGCTCACCCTCCCCCACCCCCCGGGGATGAGGAAGGGAATTAAAGGAGAAAAGGGAAAGAGACCCGTGGGTTGAGATAAAAACAATTTAATACCAATACTACAGATATATGAACATATATATATACATATGTAACATGATAAAGATATACAAACAAGTGATGTACGGTGTAATTGCTCACCACCCCTTGGCCAAGGTCTGTCTCATTCCGAACTAACGATCCCGAAACAGAGAAATCCCGATACTGCAATCCCGGGCAAGCGAGAGGCCCGGAAGTAGAGAGCGAGATGGAGACAGCACTCCGAGAGTCCAAGAGTGAGAGCTCCGGAAGAGCAAAGGCCCTTCTTTCCAGCTCTCCCTCATTTTTATACTGGGCATGACGCTGCATGATATGGAATCTCTGACTCCTTATCACTCCACTAATACTGCGCTGCCATGGCTAAATAAAGTGAAAAATTATTTGTTGGACAGTAACACTGGTATTTATTTACTAAGTATGTCCTAAGTCAAGGCAAAAGTTTATTTGTCACAGGTGTAGAACGGTATAGATCAAAAGTCTGACAACTTAAGACCCTTGAGGTAAATAAATCTCACCAAAAAAAGAGTGAAAGAGAAACGGAACAATTATTCTGAAGGGGCTTTTATTTGCATGAGACTTGCTAGACTCAACCTTAGGTGAGGCTGCCAAGGAATCCATCCTTATAATCCGAGAAACCTCTACCAGAGTAGAAATAAAACATTAAAGCCGCTCATACAAATACATTTCTTAGAGCTGCAAGTAATTTGTTGTATCTCCACTTTGTTCTCCTAAGAATTACACCAGAAACCAGAGCAGTTCACAGAAGCTTTGTGAAATTTCCAATTTTTGATAAGGAAAAAAAATCAACATTGAAACTTTGCTTTTTTTACTGAAATTATACAAGTCTCTTCCTTTCACACCTCCAGGACAGATTAATTTTTATGCTTCAAATACCTAGCTACAAATATGTCTTTCTCCTCAGTATTTATTCTGCCTAAAGACAAATCACTCACAAATATACTGATTCCATCAAAAGAAAAAATTAGCTTCATGTTAAATAAAACCAAACATGAAAAAATATCTATACTACAGGCAAAAATCCTCTAATAACTTTTCATCTCTGGCGCACGTTCAGAACTAAGCACCGCACAGCCTGAACTACAACAATTCCCACTGAAATAACAGCTGATAGTCCCGATCTTGGAACGTGGTGTTCTAGGTGTATTAAAACTCAAGCGGCAGCAAGTTTCAAACGGATTACTCCTAAGTGTAAATACTTCAAAGAAGGTTTAAAAATAACTAACAAGACTCTAGGAACTACTTGTGAAGATCATCAAATGAGACTGTAGCCTAGACAGGAAACTAACGTTCACTGTCCGTTCCCAAGCAGCCAAAGGCAGATTGCTCCCGGAGATAAAACACAGTAAGCAGCAAACTCATTTCTCTTCAGAAGCAAGAACAAGCTGCCATTTTACCCCCATCCCACACTGCACATCATGGCTCTGTGTGTGAGTGGCGTGGCCACCACACAGATCACAAAATAAAAATAAAAATAAAAATAAAAATACAGAGGTAGGACATGGACTGGCAGTAGTATTGGCCCAGAGTTCCCAGGTCTGGCACTTTTCATACAGATTGGTGAAACACCACCAATTCAAAAGTCAGATATTTTTTGCAACTTCTCTGAACATCACGCTGAATTTCAACATTCCTTTGCCTCAGATAATGCTGGAGGGCCTCTTTGCACTCGAAATCACACCAGCTTTCCAACTGTCCCTCCGAGCTCAAAAAGTTTCACCGCGTTTTAGCTACAGCCAAAAAAAGGTTTAGGCTTGGCTACATGCTGCTTGCTGCCTCAAGAACAGCAAAGTGAAAGCAGTGAGTTCTCAAGTCTCAGTACTAGGAAGCTGAATAAAACCAGAGGGGACTTTTGCCTTCTCAGCACCTAGGACTGTAGCTCTGCCTCAGTTCTGCTCTGGCTAAACAAATGTACATCATTTCAGGATCTGAACTCATCAAAGAAACTTAACTATGGATCTCACAGTGCAGGACCGGGGCTGACCACAGACAGTTCAACTATACAATGCCACATTCCCTGTATCCGGTCTGGACTCAGAAGTATCAGTGCAGAACGAGGAGGAGGAGGATTGGTTTAGGTGCATGTCATAACAGGAAGACAATGTCTAAGCTGCTTTGCCCACAGTTAAGGGGGGAAAAAAACCCACGTCAAACCTGACCAAACTGCAGGTAATCAAGATTCTGTGATTACAAATACAGTACAATAGAATAGAATAGAACAGATCAGAACTGTTCTGAACAGAACAGCAAGTTCCGTTGGAAGGGACCTATAACGACCATCTGTTTAACTGCCTGACCACATTATCAAGGGCATTGTCCGAATGCCTCTTAAAAACTGACAGCCTTGGGGCACCAACCACCTCTCTAGAACACCTGTTCCAGTGTTTGACCACCTTGTTTGACCCGTAGGTTTGAATTATTCCCACACGTCTTGTCACTAGATCACAGGGAGAAGAGATCAGCACCTCCCTTCCCCTCCTCAGGAAGCTGTGGAGAGAAACGAGGCCACTCCTTTCATTCTGTCAGGTAAACTGAAGCTCAAACGCTAGATTAACTTCCATTTATTCCTGTTTAATCTCAGCATAATTTCTTTGCTTTCCCAAATGAAGAATATTTCCTATGGCATTAACTGACATAAAACAGTAGTCATTTGTTGGGATACATATGTGGAAAACACGCATCAGCCAATTCCACGTGAAAGAAACCATTTTAAAACAACATTTCTAAAATACTCAAAGGACATATTTATCTCAGCACCCTCTCCTGTTGATCACTCACTTTATCTAACTGAAGAGAAAAAAAGAAGTACCTCAATACTTCCTAAGTGGTAGCAACCAACACTTTCTCAAAACAGTCATGCAACAAGGGAAAGATGTCTTTGCGTCAAGCTCTAGCAGATAAACAATAGCTACTGTAAGGACCGCAGTGCCTACCAAATGAAGACTGAAAGGAGGAGTACCACAGGTTAACATAAACCCATCACACACCTGTGCTTTGCAAATTCCACCACCTCTCTCTACTTGCTTCCTAAAAGAATGAAAAATCCTTGTCTTGATCCATACAGCCCTTCTCCTGAAACGGGAAAAAACTGCATTTGACCCTTTCTGGTTGGCTTGTTTCGCTAGTTTAAAATGCATGAAGAATGTCTTGAATAGACTGTTTTCCCTTATGCTTATTTATATACTTAACTATCAGTAAGAGAAAGCCCAGTCTTACGAAAAGTTTTATTTATTCTCTGAAAATAGTATTTCAATGCTTTCTCAAGCATTACCTCGAAGTACAGGAGGGAAAATCGTGCTAAATGCTCGGGTTCAGAAAAGAAGATGTGCTAAACAAAAGCTGGCCCCTTTAAAATCAAAAGCCAACTAGCCAAAGCAACCTGGTGTAGCCCAGGGAGGGTGTTCCTGCCCACGGCAGGGGTGTTGGAACTAGGTGATCTTGGAGGTCCCTTCCAACCCTAACCACTCTATGACTCCATGGTTCTATGACGTCATCAGCCACCTCACTGCCCATTGTTCGGCGCACCTATAAAAGCAGGGTCCCAGCAGCCGGCCCACACTTTGGGCCGAGCTTCGAGGCCTTCAGATGCCAAGCATGCCTGGTAGGAAGAAGAGGCAGAGCACAGAGGAGGACGGCGGCCCACCTCAGCCTGGGATGCCACAGAGCCACTCCCAGCAACCACGAGGGAGCAGGACATGGAGCCAGCGGAGCAGCAACCCCCCTTGGGCCGTGAACACGATGGACAGCAGCTCTCCGGCCCATGGCAGAAAGCAGCACCGGCCTGTAGGGCCATGGTGGAACGCCGTGGAGCCCCAGCAGGTCAGCCTGCCAGGGACCAGCCACAGCAGTGAGGCAAGTGGACGCCCGCCTGTGCATGGGACAGAACGGAGGTGGTTCCAGCCTCCACCAAAGAGGCAGGGGCCTCCCAGCAGCCTGAAGATGGGTGAGCAGTGGAGAAGGATAGTCACCCTTCATGCCACGGACAACGCGACCCACCAGGCTCCTTGGATCGGCAGAAAGCGGCGCACGGCCGTAGGCCCACCAGCGAACGCCGTGGAGCTCAAGCGTGTCTGCCGGCCAGAGAGGAGCCAGAGCAGCAAGGCAAGTCGCGGGCCACCTTTGCACGGGACAGAACAGAGTAGGTTCCAGCATCCACCAAAGACGCAGGCACCTCCCAGCAGCCTACAGATGGGTGATCAGTGGAGAAGGATAGTCACCCTTCATGCCACGGACAACGCGACCCACCAGGCTCCTTGGATCGGCAGAAAGCGGCGCACGGCCGTAGGCCCACCAGCGAACGCCGTGGAGCTCAAGCGTGTCTGCCGGCCAGAGAGGAGCCAGAGCAGCATTGCAAGTCGCGGGCCACCTTTGCACGGGACAGAACGGAGGAGGTTCCAGCGTCCACCAAAGACGCAGGCACCTCCCAGCAGCAGCCTGACAAACCCGAGGCAGTGGAGGAGGATGACAAGGAACATGCCCCCTCCTGCCATGAGAGCCATTGCCCGTGCTCACACCACCGATGTCACCCAGCACGCATCTGCGGGCACACAGGGGAACGGCATGGGGCCCTGGCAGGGCTATCTGCCGAGGCATGGTGTGAGGCCCAGGTCTCACAGCCCACCAAAGGACAGCGTGGAGCCCATGGAGGTGGATCCACCAGAGTATGGCACGGGGCCAACAGCTGTTAATCCACCAGACAATGGCGTGGAGCCCATGGAGGTGGATTAACCTTGAGAACAATTCAGTCATCTATGGCAGCAGGTCCACCTGGCAGTACCCCAGCCAGCCAGGCTCCTTCAGGACTGGACAATAAACAACAACAAAAGAATAAAAACGCTTTTGTCCCCTCTTACTTGGCACTTATGTTATCACAGAGGTGTTACCGACATGGCTGAAGGGCTCGGCTTTAACCTGCAGCAGGTATGTCTTGGAGCCAGCTGGAACTGGCTGTCTCTGACACGAGGACAGCTAACGGCATCTTCTATCAGAAGCGTGGCTGATGAACATCAGGAGGCCACTGTGACGTTGACTGTGACTGTGGGCGCTGCATGCGCCCAAATATGGCGGGTTTGGGCATGGAGGGGCTCGCTCCTGCCTGCCATGTTGCTTGGCCGAGGTTGGTAGATCCTCTAGTGTTGACTAAGCAGGTGGCTTTTGCTAAACGTGTATCTCAGTGTTTGAAAATTCCACCTCCCGTTGCTTTCACTGGGGTTTTTAGCAGTCCATTGTATCGTTCAATCTTTCCAGAAGCTGGTGCATGACAGGGGTTGTGATAGACCTATTCAATGCCACGTTCTTTGGCCCAACTATCTATAAGACTGTCACGGAAATGAGTCCTGTTGTCTGACTCAATTCTTTCTGGGATGCCATGCTGCCACAAGACTTGCTTTTCCAGGCCCAGGATAGCGTTTCGGGCAGTGGCATGGGGCACAGCATAGGTTTCCAGCCATCCGGTGGTTGCTTCCACCATTGTGAGCACTTAACGGTTGCCACTACGGGTGTGTGGAAGCGTGATATAATCCATCTGTCAAGTCTCCACATACTTATATTTTAATATTATAACCTCCTCCATACCAAAGAGATTTTAACCCTTGGCTTGCTCGATCGCAGCACATGTTTCACATTCATGGATATCCTGTGCAATAGTGTCCATAGTTAAGTCCACCCCTCGAGCACAAGCCCACAGCTCGTGCCCTGATCTATACCGTCTCTCTCGAGGAGGGTAACGCCTGGTTCGAACAGCTGAAATTCTGGAATGTGCAGGTGGAGAGCAGTGTATTTCTTCTTTTAATTCTCGGACCTCCTCGGACAGCTTCTCCACAGCTGTGACGCAGGTCCGTACGCAAGTATTATCCTCGTATCATCAGAGCCGAGGGATCACACCACCCACAAGTGGTGCGTCATCTCCAAAGTCCATTACTGCCAGTGAGGTAGAATACGCTGGCGGCGCGCTCTGTAAAATCTTCCGCCGTATGGGTCGTATGCACCGGACGTCATCCGGATCTACGGATAACTGTGCGTGTCTCGGGTCATGATAAATCACCTCTCACATGCCTAGTTCCCTCAGGTACTGAATAGCTCTCTCTATGTTGGCCCACTTGCCACAACTACACGGCACCTCGTCCTTGTAGGGATACCTTCCCCTTACAGCTGCCAGGAGCCGTCTCCAGAGGCTGCAAAGTCGTGTCTCTTTTCCAATCTCTTTATCAATGCCTCCATCCATAGAAAGGGCTCCTAGCTGCCTGGCTTCTCTACCGTCTACCTCCAGACTACTGGCCTGCAAGGCCCAGCATCTGAGCAACCAGGTGACAATGGGCTCACTTCTATGATGGCCGTAATCTCTTCGAATGTCTTGCAGCTCACTCATGTTTAGAGAGTGGGTGGTTATTGTCTCATCTAGGAGGTCGTCATCTCTCCTCTGCTGTTTCCTTGGGGAGAAACAGAACATTCCCGCTTTCTATCTTGTTGTTGTGACAGTCCTGCTTGAGAGTCGCCTGCCGCCTCTTCCCCTTCTGAGCAGCATGACGGCCCTGGTTGCTCTTCTTCATATCGTCGTGATCGCCCTGGTTGCTCTTCTTCATCCTCCTCCTCTCCTCTACGTTCTGACTTCCGTACACCGTTCCTCTTCCTTACAGGAGCAACTGATAACGTTGTAGTCTGAGTAGACGCAGTGCTTGTTGTAGTGGCTTGAGCAGGGTGTTTGCTTTTGCGTCGGGTACCAGAAGCCAGGGTTCGAGGAGCCGTAGTGCTTGTCACAGGGGTTGAGATAGCAAGCACAATAACACGAGTAATGCATTGGTACACGTTTCTAAATGGTCGACTAACTCTAAATATATACAGAATTAAACGTATATTCAGGAGACCTTGCAACAGATTCAAACCGTTTACGTTACTCCAGTGATGTTCAGCATTCTCAAAATTCGAATGAGCTTTGGTAAATGGTCTGGAGGGGGAGGGGAAAATGAAGGGAGCCGTCCCCCTTATGAATTGTCTCTCCACAGGAGAGAAGCTACCGGTGTAACTGGCAACGACACCAGCCAGGTAGCGCTTAAAATTAATAAACGAGGTCCACATCACCATCCCCCTCTGCACCACCGAGTACAGATACAGAACTGGTCCCAACACCCATGATTTTATCAGCTTACACAGCACAGCAAAACTCCTCCTTAGCGAAAAAATGCCTTTCGACCCAGTCCAACACCCAGAGATAGTAAACCGTGCAAAAATTCCTCCTAACAGCACGTACGGCAGATGAGGTGCTAAATTACAGAAGTCCAGCAACAAGTGTGCGAGCACATAAAACAACATTCCGGCCAGCGACATCCAAGAAAACGCAACGAACAATTACAGTAAATTTATTTCAACACATTCCGGTCAAATCTGTCGTCATCTCAGTCCTTCGAGCCCCACACTGGGCGCCACAAAGGACTGTCGAGGTTTAGGCCGCTGCGGCAACTAAGCTCCACACAGCCGCTCGCTCACCCTCCCCCACCCCCCGGGGATGAGGAAGGGAATTAAAGGAGAAAAGGGAAAGAGACCCGTGGGTTGAGATAAAAACAATTTAATACCAATACTACAGATATATGAACATATATATATACATATGTAACATGATAAAGATATACAAACAAGTGATGTACGGTGTAATTGCTCACCACCCCTTGGCCAAGGTCTGTCTCATTCCGAACTAACGATCCCGAAACAGAGAAATCCCGATACTGCAATCCCGGGCAAGCGAGAGGCCCGGAAGTAGAGAGCGAGATGGAGACAGCACTCCGAGAGTCCAAGAGTGAGAGCTCCGGAAGAGCAAAGGCCCTTCTTTCCAGCTCTCCCTCATTTTTATACTGGGCATGACGCTGCATGATATGGAATCTCTGACTCCTTATCACTCCACTAATACTGCGCTGCCATGGCTAAATACAAGTGAAAAATTATTTGTTGGACAGTAACACTGGTATTTATTTACTAAGTATGTCCTAAGTCAAGGCAAAAGTTTATTTGTCACAGGTGTAGAACGGTATAGATCAAAAGTCCGACAACTTAAGACCCTTGAGGTAAATAAATCTCACCAAAAAAAGAGTGAAAGAGAAACGGAACAATTATTCTGAAGGGGCTTTTATTTGCATGAGACTTGCTAGACTCAACCTTAGGTGAGGCTGCCAAGGAATCCATCCTTATAATCCGAGAAACCTCTACCAGAGTAGAAATAAAACATTAAAGCCGCTCATACAAATACATTTCTTAGAGCTGCAAGTAATTTGTTGTATCTCCACTTTGTTCTCCTAAGAATTACACCAGAAACCAGAGCAGTTCACAGAAGCTTTGTGAAATTTCCAATTTTTGATAAGGAAAAAAAATCAACATTGAAACTTTGCTTTTTTTACTGAAATTATACAAGTCTCTTCCTTTCACACCTCCAGGACAGATTAATTTTTATGCTTCAAATACCTAGCTACAAATATGTCTTTCTCCTCAGTATTTATTCTGCCTAAAGACAAATCACTCACAAATATACTGATTCCATCAAAAGAAAAAATTAGCTTCATGTTAAATAAAACCAAACATGAAAAAATATCTATACTACAGGCAAAAATCCTCTAATAACTTTTCATCTCTGGCGCACGTTCAGAACTAAGCACCGCACAGCCTGAACTACAACAATTCCCACTGAAATAACAGCTGATAGTCCCGATCTTGGAACGTGGTGTTCTAGGTGTATTAAAACTCAAGCGGCAGCAAGTTTCAAACGGATTACTCCTAAGTGTAAATACTTCAAAGAAGGTTTAAAAATAACTAACAAGACTCTAGGAACTACTTGTGAAGATCATCAAATGAGACTGTAGCCTAGACAGGAAACTAACGTTCACTGTCCGTTCCCAAGCAGCCAAAGGCAGATTGCTCCCGGAGATAAAACACAGTAAGCAGCAAACTCATTTCTCTTCAGAAGCAAGAACAAGCTGCCATTTTACCCCCATGGAAAACGTTTGTGGAAGCGTGATATAATCCATCTGTCAAGTCTCCGCATACTTATATTTTAATATTATAATGCACTGACTCCTTCTTCTGGGAGTGTGGGTTACCCTACTCGGGCTCCCCTCCTGTAAGGAGAAGTGGGTGCTCTAGCATTATGTGCACCTGTGCAGCTCCCTATGTATTATTAATGCATATGCTGGAGAGAAAGTGCCCCATGAGTTCCTGCGCCCAGACGAACCCGAGGTGTGGGTCCCAGCACATCGCAGCCCGCGCTGTTGCCCCACCACCCGCAAAGCAGGCAGCTCACAGTGTGTGACGGGAGGCTGCAGAGCTGTGCTGACAGAGGGGTAACTGATGGCAGTGTCAAACCAGGTTTTGGCAGTCAGTTGTTTCCGCTCATAGGTCTCTGCTTCCTGTTAGAAATTTCCATGCTTCTTTTATACTTTTTTTCTGTACTATTTCCTTCTTTGCTTCAAATCCCCTTTGAAGTGCCTTGGTTACTGTTTAATCCAGCTGATGCTGGACTTCCGCTTTAACAGGAACAGTTTTGGGCAAATGCCCTCCAGACAGCTTTAAGTATTTAATTCCTCTCCCTATCTCCAACTATTTATATTGACATTCTTATCTTAGCATATGCTGTTAAGCAGATCGTTTGCCAAAGGCAGGCAAAGAAAGTCTTCACATCCCACTAACATCTTCTGTAAACATGAAATAACTGTATTTAGTTTCAGAATTCCATCCCATGCACGTCCACAGAGCAAAAGATTATATATCATCAAGAACTGAAACCACAATTATATTATATATATTTATATAAATTAATTTCTATTAAAGCATTTTAATTTTGGTTTTGAGGTTTGTACGAGGTATTTCTGACCTATGAAAGCTGCCTGTATACACAGGATGCTATATTTAAATGTGGCATATCTATGAATACATAAATAAGCATAGAAAGAAAAAAGAAAGGATATGGAAATGTTGTCATCCCCCATGAGCCAAACAACACTTATTTCTGAATGATGTGTTTCTACTTGTCTTTCTTGTCTCTCATCAGTTATCTACATCTGCTATCACGCTTTCGAGATATATATTGTTCTTCGACATAATATTTTTTCGTAAGAGACAGCTCAGTACTACTAAGCAGTCACACCTACTCAAATGACTCAAATGAAAGCAATATTTTTTATGAATACAAATGTTTGCCAGGGAACATCTGAGCACACTACCATTAAATTCTCATTTTAACTTCATATATTCTAACAGCTTTTTCTTCTCTTGTGTTCATATAATCTGCAATCTTCAGTTGTGAGTTTTTTGTCTCACATGATGAAAATACCTGCTGTGCTGCTATTTCTTTCAGTAGGAACCATGTGGTGACAGACCCACCGCCCACAACATGGGATAAGCACGTTAGTGCATCTCTCTTGTTTTCTAACAAAGAATCTGCACAAGACTACATAATATACTAGTTTAGATTTTACT
This sequence comes from Tauraco erythrolophus, assembly GCF_009769465.1. Lineage (NCBI taxonomy): Eukaryota > Metazoa > Chordata > Aves > Musophagiformes > Musophagidae > Tauraco > Tauraco erythrolophus. Next base: position 24,643,378 of record NC_141467.1, on the reverse strand, counting down.
AAAACAGTCTAAAAAAAGACAAATTTCTCATCAAGGTACCTTCAACCCTTCTGTACAATCCACAAGATACCAGAACCAAGGCTTCATGAGAACAGTCCAATAGCCTGCAAACCTGGACAATTCGAATGAGTCGTATTTCACCTTACTAAGCAAGTGGGCTTCCTGATTTCCATGTTAATGTGCATAAAATAACACCCTACTAAGAAGAAGGAAAGGTGGCAGAATTGAATATTACATGCATTAATCAAATACACTCCGAATTAAACAATTATGGAATAAACAATAAAATGTGTAAAATTTAAATAGCTACTATGTGAATGGGTTGACCCTGTGACAGGTGGGCAGGAGAGAGAGAGCTGGAAAATACCCCTCCATTGAACTACTGAATCAAAGAGCAAAAGGCAAAATTAATTGATTCAAGTGCCACAGAGTTCAACTGTGGTCATCAACCTGCGGTAGCAAGAATTCATGCAGCAGTCATCTGTAAATACAAATGCTACTATCATTTTCTATGCAAAAAGAAGGCGTAGGCTACCCTCAGAACACTAATAAGTGTACTTTTGCACACCAGTGAGAAACCCTCGCAGCGCAGAGGTAAGCTCTTTAGGAAGCAGGTGCTCCAGGATCAGCATTTCCAGAGCAGAGCTGTGCTTAATCAACAGAAATACATAAACAGCAAAAGCAAAGGTCTGGTATGCTACCAATAAATGCAGCACAACTCAATTTACAGCTTATGTTTAATTTGATCCCATCACTGTCTTCTCTTCCTTATTATACAAAATTACACTGGAAACGGACATGCAAAGACTATAAAGAAAAGTATAGAAACTGTCTTTGCCACCATCCCTCTCATTTCCCACTACCTCCTTGCCTCATATGAACACACAACTATACCTGAAATTAATTTTCTGCCGTTCCAGAAAAACCACGCAATCTCCTCAAGACAGTTTTTATAGTGCTGTTGTAAACAAAGTTGTTCATGTTTGTGCCCTACTCTTTTGTTCAGCAAAAGACAGAGTGAGAAGAATATACCTTTAAGTATGGCAGAAGCATGAAAGTCTGGTATCATAGGTTGAACTAGAGGATTTTCATTTTTCTGAACACACAAAAAATGAAGGAATGACAGTTTTGTTCACCATTGCTCTTTTAATCTTTAAGGCAAACATGACTCTTTTAATTTTTCTACCAACTCTCCAAATATCCATGTGGTTTAGGAGAACTTTCTTTTGAAAATGCATATCACTGCTTCCTCATTTGAAAAATGCCAGCTGGTCTGGCAGCTGAGTCAGGAATTTATCCCCAGATACCCACATGAATGCCTCAAGAATAATGTGGTGAATCCCAAATTGTGGTATCACTCCTTGTCTTTACAAGCTCATAAGCAGAAGTTTAAGGTGAGTCTGGAATGCTGAATACCTACTTAGACTACTAAGCAATTTTTGAATAAACAAGAGGTGATGCTGAGACACTAGCAAGTTGGAAAAGGATGATGAAGATCTAGAGAGTACTGCACTGCATGATTTTTAGAGCACTTCGTCTCTGGGTTTGTACAAGACTTCTTAGCTTCAAAGTGCTCAGGCATCTACGTTATTTGGTGTCCTGTGGTGTGTCTCTTGTCAATAGTAAAACTTATCAAATTAGAGTTGCTCAATAATTTCATTTTTTATAAAAGTTTGTGTGCCAAGTGAAAATGTGTAACTATCTACATATCCCCATATATTCAAGTCTCAGCGTCCCTGCAGAGGCAATATGCAGTGGCAAGCAACTGCCTTGTTCAAAGCTCCCAGCAGCATTAGGTAAGAGAGATGAGAAGTCTGCTGGGCCTCTCCAGACTTGGATACCATCATGGTATTTGACAGATATGGAGCGATGCTCACTTATGCGTGTTCATCTTTGACGGACGTGGGGCAGATGATGATGTGACAGCATGATTCTCTCCCCCACACACTTGAAAGACACCAGAACTGCTGTAAACATTATTTCAGGACAGTTCGTGCCAAGTGCTTGCTATCTCACCTGCTAGTGCATCTCTGCTAGTCCAGTGTACCTAGACTGATGGTGATTTTATTAAGTTTCTTAAATTCTATCTATAATCTGGAACGGATTTGTGATGGGGCCCTGCATATACCACTTAAATGATGTGACTGTAGCTGTGCATTCCCCTGTCTCCTTCCAACTCCTAGGACAGGTCAAGCTCTAGGCAGTGTCTGTTTATTCTTCTTAAAAGAAATGCATTAGGCATCCTCCAAAATAGGGTCTTCAATGCGCTAGGCACTGTGGGGACATATAATTAAAGCATATCTGCCAAAGAGCTTGCCTATTAAAAATACAGCACTGAACAAGGTCAGCAACTGTATTAACAGAGTTAGCTACACTAAAAGGAAGGTATATTAGAATCATAGAATCATAGAATGGTTTGGGTTGGAAGGGACCTCAAAGATCATCTAGTTCCAACCCCCCTGCCATGGGCAGGGAAATCGTCCACTACACCAGGTTGCCCAAAGCCTCATCCAACCTGGCCTTGAACACTTCCAGGGATGGGGCATCCACAACTTCTCTGGGCAACCTGTTCCACTACCTCACCACCCTCAATATAAAGAATTTCTTTCTTATATCTAAGAAAGATATAATTATATCTTTCTATATTATATTTAGAAATATATTATATTATATAATATACTATATATATTCTATATGTATATTCTATATATTAATATATTCTATTATATAATATATTCTATATTATATCTTTCTATAATTAAATCTATCTATATTAAATAAATCAACTTTCTACTATGAGAATGGAAGTAGGTTTGCTTAATTATTTGTCATTATTAAAACACAGGATATCAGCCATGACTAGAGGGAGAATAATATGGGGCTAATATTCTTGCATAATTTAAGGCAGCTCGCTCGTGCTCACAGACATACATTAAACAATGGAGCAGAAATACTCAAACCTCAGTTCACATTTCTAAAGATATATTATTTCAAAGAAAATAGTCCAGTTGTTCAAAATTCACTGGACAAAAGACAGGAAAGCAAGTAACATCCTGATTCTGAAAGCTGGAAGTCAGGGCACTCTCCTGGGACATTATAGCCCTGAGATTCTGTTGCTGTGCCAAGAACCATTCATGCATTTGATGCAGAAGTCATTGAAACAAAGAGCTCTTTCATCACGTCACTTTCACTGAGATCACACGAATCCCAGAGGATGGTGAGGCACAATCATTTCATGTATCAGATACAGTAATTCGTTTAGCTTCCAAGAGTCGACCCTTTGCAGCCACACAGTCCTACTGTCTCTCTGAGATGCCGGGATTGCTCCCTGCAATATACTTTCTCATGTTCTGTTTAATGCAGGTCGGCTTCGCAAAAACTGTCTTCCTCAGCCATTGACTGTTGCCCTACTCTACGTGTGGCACCAGATCTAATGCTCAATGGAGGAAGCATTAGTCATCCCCTCTCTTCAGCTACAAAGTGCTTGATACTTATGTCACATTAGCTGTTTTTTAACTTCCCTCCACTGATCATGACTATGTACCTCTCAAATGTGAAGATTAGCTTCAGATGTCTGCTGAAACAGCTAATTGGAAATAAAATTGCACCCCCACTCTTTTCTAATGTCCCTTGACCATAAAGGCTGAGTTTTATTCGACATTTTGGTCTTAATTATGATTTATTAGATGTGGGATGGTTAGACGCTTTTTATCGCCATTAAATCTTAATGGCTACATTTTGCCTTTTTCTACTGAAAGAGTTCATGGAAATAAATGCAGTTAATGGACTCTGCTATTAAGTACATGTTGCTTGGAGATATAATAATGATACTTCAGAGTCTCTCCCACAATTTGCTATTAATATTAAGGAAATGCAAATTTCACAATCACATTTAAAGTCATTTTTGCTAGTCAGACTATTAAGGTTTAGTTTCAAGGTGGGAATTGTACTTAAAATTATCACCTCATGAATATCATGGAACATGATTATTTGTAATACTATAGTCATTACTGATAAGGCACAAAGACTTTAAAATACAGCCTATTAAGTTTTACTGTAACATTCAGTCCGCATAAAAATGGACTCGAACCAACAAAATTAAAAACTTTTTCTAAAAATTATGAACTGAACAACTCCTTTTTTGTTAAAATGTCTTTTACTAGTTGAAGGCTAAATTTCAAGTGAGCTGTACACAACAGCAGAACTTCAGTCTAAGGAAAATAACAGTTGTTGACCATATCTTTGTTTATACATTTTAACTTAATAAATAACCACATGGTTGCATGAACTCTAACTCAAAGTATATTTTAAACCCAAGTAGGTTATTTCATTTCTTCTTATACATTTATAGAGTTCAAAATAAGAGAAAGTCTAATCTGATCTACGTTTTACAAGCTACTATGTCTCTGAGTTTTCTCACATAGTATGTCAAATAACTTTTGCTTGGCTAAAGGGTGTTGTTCATAAAGGCATATAGTCTTCAGCTGAGGACAAGAAGTGATGGAGAATCAACAGCTTTTCAGAATGATTTGCTCCCACTGCTAAATGCCTTCAATGCTAAAAAAGTGAGCTTATTTTCTCATTTTCCAGTCCCTGCTTCTTTGAGTTGTTTCTCTACCAGCCTTAAACACCAAATTCAATTAGCTGAATTTTAAATTCTTGGATGGAATTGTTTCTATCATCTTCTCTCCAAAAAAAAAAAAAAGGAGAAAGAAAGGAAAATATATGCTTTTCTGAAAAGAAAACTAATAAAAACAAGACTAGGATCATTCAACAGAAAAAATGGAGAGAAGATTCTACCAGAAATTTCAAGTGTTCACATTTAAAAGCCAATATTACATCATCACATCATTATGACAAGCTTAGAACTTACTGTAACAGATGATTAATTAAGGATCCCCTGAAATGTGGGAAAACAAAATAAAACAGTGTAGAAATTATCAATGTTTAAGTCTTTTATGAACTTCAAGTAACAAAAGTACCAGGAACTCAAGGAAGTGCTAAAGTTGCAATTTCAAAAGCACGGAAGTGCAAATCTCACTCACTTGAAATGTGACTAATATCTATGCATTGATGTTGTAATGAAAACATTACCTAAATAAATATTACAGTTCCCATTTTGCAGATACACAACTGAGCTGAAACACTTTCACAGGTTTATGAATAAATGAATCAAGCTCAGCCCATAGGGCAAGAAGAAGGAAGTTTTTTGATCCCATATACTTCTCATCTCATTATACAACACATCCTCCAGAACAAACAATAACATTACGATTCAGGCTTTATGTAGAATAATGACAGATCTGCATTGTATTTGCTATAGTTACAAAAAACATAAATAAATTGAATTACATGGATTTACCCTATCAGGAGAGAAAACAAAAGCACAGGTTGAAATGCCTGAAAGTAGAGGTAAGCCCTGACAAACTTGTAGTTCAGTACTTTTGAAATTTTGATGTAACTTTGAATTTTCTCCCTTTTTCAAAAAAACAAAGACAAGCACATGAAATTCAATAATGTATAGATTATGATCATTTTGTGACCAGCAGAGGAGAATCAAAAATCTGAGTAAAGCTTAGTTTGTTTTGCACAAAGTCTTCCACACATCCTGTGAGGAGATATTTCATTCTTCGAGCCATACTCTGTTTTTCTAAGCAATGCATAGATGAGTAAGAGATTTGAACAGTTCAAACTGGGATTTAAATATCCTCTGTTCCTCGTAAATTACATTTTTCTTTAATAAACTTAACCAAGATCCAAGCTTTTGCTGAGCATCCTGTTTGCAGAGGTCCCCATTATACAGTGTGTTTTCTGTTGCTCTGCTTTACCTTTCTATCTCTGGCAATCATTATCATGTAGGTTCCTTGCATAGCCATGAGTCATGAATTCAATATCTAAACAAATACTGAACGAAAAAAAAGATCTTAAAAAGAACAAAACATCAATAAAAATTACTCCTTTTTTGCTTACCATGTTGAATACAGCCATAGTTAATATTATAACAGTGGTCGTCAATGTAAGAGTGATCCGTGGCCAAGGACGGTTTGCAATTATTCCAGACGATTTCAGGATCCACAACAATGAAGCCGATGCTTTCTTGCTACATCGCTAAGTGCAAAGAGTTCAAAAAAGAAAAAACAAAAATAGCTTTAGTATATTTAATTACTATAAACAAGGATAGAATTAAGAAGGCTCAAGATTGAGGGCAGCATTAATCTTGAAACATTGTACAGAAGTATTCAACTACTATATGCTCATAAGAGTTACAGATCACGATTATACATGGAACTAAATGCAAATTTAGTTAAAATATCTGCCATAATATCAGTTCTGTTAAATACGTATAATTTGCAAGTATCTTATTAAACATTCAATATGTATTACTAATAATAGCAAATACAGAGTTGATAGCAGTGTCATTATCTCTAATATCAGTAAAAACAAGCGAACAAACTGACCTTCCCTGCCTTTAATTGAAAGAGCAACACTTAGCAGCCTCTGGAAACATCAAAATGTAAATAATGACTCTGCACAGTCTTCCACAGAGAGACAGAGGTCTCCTCATGCAGGATAAAAGCTGTATACATAGACAGATCCCTGGTAGTCTACAAAATAGCGGGATTTCTGAGTTTTTCTTTGATTTGTTTGGAGACTTGTTTGATAATTCATTTTAAGTGAAAGCTAACTCAGCAAAGCAAATAAATCTTTGCTAAAACTATCTAGAAAACAAATAAGCATTTCATGCAACAGACTTCCAATTTGACAGAAAGAGTATTTAGTGAATAGAAAATTTTTCTTACATAATGGCCAAAATTAACAATAAAAAACTCTGACTCATTTAACCTGCTTTCAAGAACACATTGCAGTAGCCTCCATTCATACATGCATAGTGCCTAGAGGCACAAGATGCTCACACAGAATAAACAACAATTTGTGGCACATCCAATAGATAATAATTATCCCTAAATTTTAGCAATGAGGAGATAAGGTTGCCTAGAAGCATCTTGTGCCCTTTCCAAATGTCAAATTCGACTATACTGAAATTTCTGTAAAAAAGGCAATGAAAAGTTAAGGAGCATGACAACCCCACAAAAGTATTCACTTTTTATTAACTCTTTTTCTCTATTTACTTAATCTTATCAGAGATCATTTTACATATTTTTTTCACCCCAGCTACAGCAATCAGCAGAGATACAAGCACAGGAAGTCTCTGAAATGAGAACTCAAGCACTAAAAACTACCAAATATAAGCCTTAAATTAAAGCATTTATCTGTTAGTGCAGGTTCAATAGCTACAGCACATCACACTAAATTATGCTATTAACCAACATGCATCACGTAGTTTACATGAAGGTCTTTTTCATTCTATACATAACTATTTCCCTCCTAATTACACACTATTTGGACAAGTCCACTGTATATCTAGAACTTTTTTTACATATTGTTTCCTTTTATGACAAGGAGTTTTGCATATTGGACTGAACGGATTCTGAGTGAATGAAGTCAGTTTCAGGAAGGCCAAAACAATCATCAGAATCTCTGTCTCAAGGATGGACAAACAACAGGGGAAAAATAGGCACCTTTATATACCTCCCCATATTAAAAAAAAAAAAAAAAATCACATAAATTCAAGAGATCTCCAGTTTTGAGCAAGAAAATCCTGCTCAAATGTCTTTTTGAACTTCCAAATCCTATTCTCCACCCTTAATTACATCACAAATTTCAAGATAATTTGAATCCACAGGTAGATTTTAGAAAAGTTTTGTCATACTTCCCACTTTAATAAAATAAAAAAGCACAAAGCCTGGATTGCTGCTGTTGCAACAGAAGGAGAGTGTTCAACTGGATGAAGGGAATGAATCATTCAGTTATTTGTCTAGTCTGCCTAAAACCTCTTGAGGCAGGGAGCACGGATTTATGGCAAATTAAAACAGTCATGAAATCATGCCTTAAATTACTCTTTGCCTTTGTTATAGCAGACCTGAAGCTTTACCACAACTTCATCTCATTGTTCTGTGATTTTCTTGGAATTTTAGAAGTAGCTGGGATAGTTTAAGTTGGATTAGAGACAAAGCACTGAGAAAGTACAAGGAATATAAAGTGGAAAAGAAATTATACAGATGAAGCAGTACATCATATTCGGCTTTCTCAATTACGTTACAGGGAGCTATGCTGTTCAAGGAAAGTCTTTAGGATAAGAAATTCCAAGAAAAGAAGCTAATGATGAAAATAAAGTACCTGGCCTAAACCAGATTTATTTTATTATGAATTTTATGGGGTTTAGGTTATCTAACTAAAGGATAATCAAATTAAACACAAAGACCTGACGATGATCAACAGGCCAATGAAGGATGGTGGAACCTAAGTAACCTAACCAGTGAAGAACAGAAGCCACTGAATCTGCTGCTCCTAAGACCATTGAGGGAGAATGTTTCAGCCACAGTTTCTGATGGGAAACCTACCAAGAAGCCTCAACTAAAAAAATTCTCTTTCTAGATGTCCTGCAGAGTAAGGGCGATTACTGCCTAAAAGGATAGCATGCTGGGTGGGGCAGATAATTTTGAAATGGAGCAGAGAGAAACTTCTGATTGTGTAAAATATTACGGTATGTTTAAAGGGCATTGTGGGGATGCAGAAAACTTACAGGATGTTTAAGGGACAAGACAAACGTAGATCAGGGAGGAACACGCGTAGGTAAATGGAGAAGAGAGGGGAGGAAAGGAAACGGCTGTATGTAAGTGCTTGTCTAAATGAGCCTATTGCATATTCTTATTAAATCCTATCTCTAACCATCTTGTGTCTAAGTGCAGTCCTTATTGTAAGCCTGCATGTGTGCAAATGCTAGCACATCTCATGCTGGACTAGATGGCAAGTAGCACAGGACGGGTGTCAGCCACTGGAGAGAGACATTGCATGTCTAAGGCAACTGAGGGCCCGGGTGCCAGCAACTGAAGTGTCTCAGATCAGTCTCTGGAGACACCCATAGGGTGTGTGAGGGAGTGTGTGCGTAACCATTAGGAAACTTCAAGCTGGACTGGCTGATAGGTCAGAGATACATTTGGAGACAGCCAAGGTTTGAGCCAGTCACTGCAGAAAGTGGGCAGAGGCTGGGCATGGATATTGTGCCGACTTAAAGTCCATATTGACTGACCCACAAACACGAGTGTGCCTGTGGATGACGAGAGTCAGCATATCTGTATATTCCACTAGGAAACTTCAGTCCTGATCAGACAGAAAGGAGGAACTAAACCATCAGTGGTGTTCTTATCTACGTGACTGCTGCTCATGTGGGTGCTGGTAAAAGCACCTCTCTCTGTGTATCTGCGTGGTTCTCCTGTGTGCACAGTGTGTGCCTATGTTCCCTACTGGGAATATGTGCTCAGCCTCACTACTGTTTGTACCTGGGACACGGTACATACAGACTCCCATCGATGGGAGTGGGACAGAAGGATCCCCAGGGTCTTTAGTTCCATCCAATTGGTCTTCAGTGGACCAGGAAGGAACACTCCCCTGGCTCTTGAACTCCATTGGCTCCAACAAGCTCTAGCAGATCCCATATTCAATTTCAGAACTTTAAAAAACATAGCTCAGTAACAGATGCAAAATAACGTCATAAAAAAAGATGCTTTCATGTTTTTCTAGTGCTAGGCAACATAAATTGATGGTTTCCTCTGCACAAACAAACAACTTGCATTATGTTAATTCTGAAGATAAACTTAAGTTTCACACAGAAAATCTCTGTTGAATCCCAATATCTAAATACACCAATGACGGTGTTAAGTGATGGAGATGCCTCAGACTTTTCTACTTTAACATCAATGCTTCCAATAAATAAATTTGAACTTTCTTCATTTTTTTAAATTAATCATTGAAAAAATTACAGTACAGAACTGCTGAGATTACTTAATGTCCTTGCTGAGAACAGCATTTATTGCTGAGTACTGCTTTATTGCTTTCCAAATACCTGTACACTTTTGAGCAGACTTATGTATCTTCTGTACCAAAATTCCTTACAATAATTCTAAATTTCCTTTGTTTACAAGATTTTTCATCAATATCATCTAACTTTGCTAATGTATTTTAGCAAGGAGGAACTAATTGGACTGATTTTCTACATTTCTTTAAAAAGCTATTTTTCTGTTTCCATTTAATGAAAAAAACCCTTTATGTTCTCTGGCAAGAAAACATAAAGAAAAGTTCTGGAGAATAAAATACATTTCAGGAAACCATATATCATTCAGCCAGTGTGATTAATCAATAAAGAGATTTCATTCTTCCAGCTGCTATTGCTAAAATTACAGATATTGCTGGCTCTAGCCTGAAGAAAAATGTGTGTGTTGTATGTGTGACTGGAATGTGAGTGCAACTTCAAAAATGAAGTTGTAGACAGTTATTTCCACTTGTAAAACAGACGCACACCAGAATTCAGTGTTGTGTCTCTTGATAGGCTGTTTAAGGCACAGCTTTGAGTTCTGGAGGGAAAGGATCACTGTTCATGTGGTACACCTGTCATGCCCACCTGGTTTGTTAAATAGATGTCAGGTCTCTCAAACAGCACAGAGAGTAGCTTACAATAGGTTAAGTCAATGAGGTTCCAGAAAGGAAAATTTGTGACAAAACCCTGATTCAGATGAAAATCTTTAAAACACTGAGTAGAAATTTCTTCGAAAACATGAGGGGATACACTGTTGATCAGTAATTCTCTATATGAATTAACAGCTTTGATGAACCTCATTTCACTTTTCAGCAGTCTAAAACCAGTCCATATATAGTACAACTGCAGCAGTTCAGTACTGCTGAAAATTTTGGGAACTCCTGGAAGCACAACTAGACTGGTGGGGTGATCATTATATTCAGACTTTTAATAGCACTGGCAGAACTACGCAGTTTTATTTTGCTGATTCATTGGCTTACGTCAAACACGTCTTCTTATAAATGTTATGTCTCATTTGCAATTTTCTTAAGAAAATGGAGAATTAGATGAAAGGAAGGAAGTAATCATTTCTAGAAAACACGCAAAAAGGGTAAGACATTTGATCTCAGTAGCATTAGCTTCTGTGTTTATTCTAAGCAGAGTCAGCAGAATATGGTTCAGTGTTTATCATTTACCAACTAGAAATAATAGGTATTTGTAGTATGAAAGGTGACTAATGTATTGCCTTTTCATCTGAACATGTTAAATCTGATATGACAGCTCAGCATGATAGTGAGTAATACCTTGTTTTGAATATTCAGGTTATTAACATGTATCCTGTGTTGTCTTTCCACACACAAAAACCTACTTCAGTATTTAATAAAACGAATGCCGTCTTTCTGAGTGAGATCAAGAAACTGGTGCGAGAATTAATTGTGATAGCTATGTTGCAGATGAACGACAGTGTCACAAAAGCTGTCACTCTTCTTCTTCACACGCTAGCAGAGGTTGGAACGTCTTGATTGAAGACCTCCTATTTACAGAAAGCCAGTGAATCACATTTTCTATAGTTCTATTATGGCTCTTCTCATTTTGCATTCAAATACAACTTAATATTTTACTAATACTGATGTTAGAAGGAATGACATCAAGAGAAACAAAAAGCCCCAAAATTCAGATTTTTTTCACATGCTCAATTTCACTCACACTTGAAGAAGATATCAAAATTCAAATCCAAAGAACTGGCTGACTGGCTGACAGTGATTACACTGACGTAAGGGTGGAGAAGGGTGATTTCTGTATAGAGACACAAGCTTATACTTTACATACTTTCTAATGATCCTATTGTTGATAAAGAGGATGAAAGTACTTCTAAAATGAGTGCTGTAACACCAAGCTTTTGAAGTCCATGGTGGCACTTGTAAATCTAAGCCAGGCATTTTGAAACATACAAAATGCGTCCAAGTGAAGTGTCTACTCAACTTATACTGGATACAACTAGTTTGGCAAAGGCTAGAATCTTGAATAAAGAAGTAATGGGAAAAACTGAAGACAGTATCACATTTTTAATCTCACCATACTTTGCAGTGCTTATTATCCTTCACAAAGGGTCACATTAAAATGGCCATGTGGTTCACTTCAACTGTCTCATTCAAAGGAAAGAACACAGCAGTGAGCTGTATAAATTTGCTCAGAGTTCAGTCCTGGTACTTCCTGTGCTGCTGTCCTCATTCAAGAAAATGTACAGCGGCTGTGTTATATGCTATTTTAAGGTAAGACGTTCTCAGTCCCTCCCATCAAAGTTTTTTTATTTCACATGAAACATTTAAAGAGCCACTGATTTTGAGAAAGAACAAACCTGAGTGACTTTTTAAAGACAGTGCTCAGGGCACTGAACCAGAGGAAGGAGCTCTGAATGCTATATTCTATGTTGACCAAGTCTTGACTCCAAGTAAGATGCTACCACGCAGAAACTGCCTCACAAAACAGAAGCCCTGATCCGTGACCATATTATTGCAGTCCTGATTCACATGATGAATATCACCTCTCAGTCAATACATGTAAAGGAACCTTCAAAGCAATCTAGATGCTTTCTGTTTTCGTCCTTCTTATGAATTAACTGTAGGAAAAATTGTTTCCACACTGGACCATCGGTATCAGGAAGCTTACTTGGATATTTCTTTATTTGGAGGTTATATACAATCTCATCTTGGGCAAAGATACTAAAAGGAGCATTGCCGGATTTTAAAAAAATTCAAGATAGTCTCACTCATCAAAAAATATTAAGAGAACTTATTGGCACAACAGACATAAGAAACTTGTGGTTTTCACCAAGTCAGGCAACTTCTTCAGTTGGTCACAACCACATAGCATATCATCATAAACATATAACTCAAGAAAGTGAAGGGCCTCAATCTTCCATCCATATCTGCATTAAGAAACACACTCATATCAGAGGTAAGATTCCAAGTTGAAAATAATTTTCAAGTAGTGCTGGTACTGATACACCTGTCCTTGCAGAGCTTTTAAGTATCTTAAGCCTACATAGTCTTTCTGACTGTTACGGATCGATGCCAATTGCTTTAGAGTAAAATACAAATCCCTGAAAACAAAGGTAAAGATTGCGTGTCACTCTCTGTACAGTGCTGTGGTGTAATACAACTAATAAATAACGTCACGTCTTCTAGCAGGGACGGGACTGCTCACATACCGGCTGCACTTTGTTAGATGCTCCAGAGACCTCAAATCAGAGCATCTTTCAACTGTGGAGCCAGTTATTTTCTGATGTTTGTTTTGTTGGTGGTGTGTTCTGCTAATTCCACGGTTCAATCGAGTATTTAAGATAGATGATAAACATGTTCAGATGAGATAAGAGGAAGACATGTTTTCACTTCTAATTTTCTTTTCCTTGTTAGCTGAAGTAGCTAAATAGGTTTGCAAGGTATAAACATATGCAAAAAAAGTAGTTTCATATTAATGGAAAATAACTGGCACAAAGTGTTATCAATTAAGTGCATGCATGTCCCAGGTAGTGCAAAGAAATTTTTGAGATAGTATTTGAATCAAGGCACAACAAGTATCTGCTTCAGATTAATACTTCTTCAGACAGCTACCTCAGCTACCAGAGGGAACTTTCCCTTAAATGCCTACTGTGTTTTTTTTCTATTGATTGTATTACATTTTCCAATGTACCATTTAGGTAGCCAGATCTCCGCTTCCTTGCATTCGCATCAGGAGGTAAAACACATCTAACAGTCACCAGGTCTGAGGCATTTCACACTCATTCTGTGAACTCATCTATACTTCAAGAAGATAAAGAGAAGAGCCACAGAAAATATATGAGCTAAAGGACAATCACTGTCCTCTATCTGCATGTAATTTGGGAAAGAAATCTCTCAAAGAAAATTCAAAGAAAATACTCAAAATGAATAAAAATAACAGCCTACACTTAAAATATGAAAATACAAGCCAAAAAGGATTTTAAGACCCAAAATACTAATAATCTTAAGGTTTAACTCTGAACACTGTGATTACCTAAAAAAGCGGGGGAAAAAAGCGCATAGACACGAAGATGTAATTAGAATATAAAGATGTAAATCTACTTCAAATTTCAGGACATATGCCAATTGTAGCTAGGACTGATGAAGGTTTAATGCCTATGGGCAAAAGCCTGTTTCCACAAGAACCATCAGCCCTCCCTGCCCTCGGCCCGGTTGCCCAAGACCGGCAGGGAATGACACACCGCAAAGGCAGGCGCTGCAAGTCTGTAACCTGGCTATTCCTGCTACCGCTCTGCCTCATCGGTTCACAGAAAAATTCTTATTTAATGGCTGATAACATCGCTCCACAACAGACTGAGCTGGACCATGCCGCAGCGCTGCCAAACAGTAAAACCAACTAATAATAAACTCAGAGTGCAAGAGCGAGCATAAATCTTTTCTCACAATACTGCAATTAAATTCCATAAGAGCTAGTAATTTTAGCATTATACTCTGGATGTTTGGGGGTTTTTTAATTTACCAATGAAACAAAAATCATACAGAGAGACTCGTTCAAAGTCAGTTGCTGTGTGACTTACTCCGTGGTGGTGACAGCCATTTAGAAACGGTGGAAACCAGGAGGACAAAGTGTCAAAAGTTCTGAAACAAGCATGTACTGCAGTGACAGCCAGGTCTCCTAACCTGAACTTAGATTTTGCCGTCTTTGCTGGCACTACAGGTCCTGCTCTATAAATCTCGTGACAGTCACCTAAATATTTGACTGCTACTGCAAGTTTATGTACCAGGTGCAGGGGTCCGGGTTGGTGGGGCGGTCTGCAGGGGTGGCACCTGCGATTCCAGCTGGCTCCAAAGGCTCCACCACAGGGACAGCTGAGCAGCTCAGCCACGGGTGGGTGCCTCAGGAAAAGCCTGTGTCAGAAAGGGCGGAAAACTGGGCAGAGAGAAGAGAAGGGAAGAAAAAGAGTGAGAAATGGCAGAGGGAACACCAAGGTTGGAGGAGAGAAGGAAGAGGCGCTCCACACTGGAGCAGATGTCCACACTGCAGACCGCAGAGGACCCATATTGGAGCAGGTGGATGTTCCTGAAGGAACAGCAATCTGGGGAGACCCCACACTGGAGCAGGGCAAAAGTGTGAAGGGAAGAAGCAGCAGAGAGAAATATTTATGTACTGACCACTTTCCACCCCAACTTGTGCTGCCTGGGGGCAGGTAGAAGAGTCTGGAGCAAAGTAGTGAAGCTGAGTTTGGGACAGCGGGGAGGAATGGTGTGGCTTTAATGTTTGTTTTTGTTTCCTACTACCCAAATCTATTTTAATTGGTGATAAATTAAATTAGTTTTCCCCAAGTTGAGTCTGCTTTGTCTGTGACAGTAACTGGTAAGTGATCTCCCGGCCTTCCTCTCAACCCATAAGCTTTCTTATCCTATTTTCCTCCCCCATCCCGCTGAGGAGGTAGAGAGGGTGCCTGGCCCATAGCCAAGGCTAACCCAGCACAGTTCACCTGTCAGGGTCAGTCAGGCACAAAAAATTATCTTATTTTTCTGTGTGTTTTTAAAAGAGAAATATTTGATGATTTTAACTCTGTAATTACTTGCAGGTGTGTGTACACACAAACACATTCACATTTATTACATACATTCTGCAAGGGAATTCAAAATATACCCCTTTAGAAAAAGAGGTGGGAGAAACTCATACTGGAAAAAAAAACCCTCAAACTCAATAGAGATTAGGACAATAAACCTTGATTTCTGTTGACACTGAACTATGGTGTTAAAACTCAGATGTTGATACTTGTTCACTTGAGAATTTCAGGCTTTTTCTTCTAGAAATAATGAGTTTACAGTTATGGGTCAGATACTGCAATGGATATGGTACTGAAACATAACATAGGGTGTCACTGTGTTAAAGCTGCAAAACAATACTTGGATTTTGACATGAAAGAAGAAATCTTAGGGAGAAGACGGGAATGATAAACCTACCATCTCTTTTGCTAGTTGCCTCTCATCCATCACCTTACAGAACTACGTCCATGCTTGTGAAGGAAAGAGAGCGCTGCATCAACTATGTTCATAACTTACTTGTTGAAATGCTTCCAAGTAGCATAGCTTCTGCATTAGAGCAGCTGAACTCATAAAGACAGACATAAATAGCTCCTCTCCAAGCTATTTACATCTCACGAGTCAACAGAAATGCAATAATAGAGCTCTACTTCTGGGAAGTATTTACAGTACATACAAGACACAGGAAAAAGGACACTGAAAGTAGGTTTTAGATATTCAAGTGGCACAACTGCTCAACTCTGACTTGGGTTATTTCCTTAGCCATCCCTTTAAATGCAGAAACATATGTTTGTA
Organism: Tauraco erythrolophus; assembly: GCF_009769465.1. NCBI lineage: Eukaryota > Metazoa > Chordata > Aves > Musophagiformes > Musophagidae > Tauraco > Tauraco erythrolophus. Next base: position 24,627,112 of record NC_141467.1, on the reverse strand, counting down.
TTCCTCCTAAGCTGCATTATAAATAAAAGCCCCAGTATGTCCCAGTACTTCTTGATACCATTTCTTTGACATCTCTTTTTCCTACAGGAAGAAAGCTGGCTTTTCCTTGAAGGATATTTTTTAAAATTTGCTTACTCAACAGCAGTGCTCTGAGTCCATCATTTTATTCTTATGTCGATAAAAACAAGCAATCAAGCATGACATTACATGAGAACAAATTTTTGCTGTTAAGTAACAGTAATACCTCTAGGACCTCACTCCAAGGATTTAAAATATTTAAAAATACTGTTGTATTGTATCTCAGATTAATTCCTAAGCAGTGGCAGCATCCCTATCTTATTGGAAAGAAAACTGAAATGTAGATTAATTACATTTTCTTAAAAACATGTCCTAGTTAATTACAAGCCTCACAAGGGACGAGAGAGAAATTATAAAATCCCACTTCCTCTGTTTCTTGCTTCAACTGCCAGGCTACCTTTTCCTACTGTTTTAACTGCACAGTGAGAGATACGATTGTCTTTCCCATGTGCATGTTTTGCTTTTTTATAAAAGATCTTTCTCTCAGCTTTCTCCATGGGAGCTTGTGGAAAAATGCAAAGATAGAGAAGGAGAAGTTGGGATTAAGTGACAAGTACACAGATAGTTTTATTCTAGATTACAGGTCAAAATCAAATTGCATTCACTTTCCTACAAATCCTGAAATATCTTGTTTTAGACGGAGTTATAAGTTGGATCTATTTAAGAATGATTTAAAGGAGGATAATAATACTTGTAAATTATACTGTAAAATGCTGAAAGGTTTGCCTGAATTTTGAATTAAATTAAATTCTCAAATTCAGCATATTAATGGGTACACTAATAGGCATTATTACAATAACACCTGGACCGCTCAATGGCAAAACTAGAATTTTACTGTAAAATTTTTATAGATCAAATTGAATTACCATGAAACATTCTTTAAACTCAGAAAATGGTCTTATACAATACTTAAACAAATACACAGTCTCCTAAATTAAAGTGCTCATAAGATGAGCCACCTCCTGTAAGCACAACAGCAAAAAATTTTGAAAAGACAATTAATCAAACGATAATGCAAACCTCTCAGAGGATCCAGTTTCACATGGGGGGAAAAAGGACATCAGTGTAGTTACAGTCACTGCACTGGCATGTTCTGTTTTTCAGATAAATTAGTACATTTTATAGTAAGCTAACATGGACAAAACAATGTCCTGGGAAGCCTGAGCGTTTGCAAGCCTTTCTCATTTAACTGGTATTCTGCAAAGGAAAAGTGACTTGGCAAACAGAACATGTTATTTAAAAGAATCCATTAACTACTGGATTAAATTTCCTTGAATACCTACCAAAAGCTGTCCGGCAAAGCAGATAAACAAAATGAAGGAAAGCAAGAGAAATGCAGCCCCAAATGAAATTCCAAGAATAGATGTTCTAAAAGAAATAAGAAAACATGTATTAATTTCTGTTACACATTTGTCGCATGACCTTTCTTTTTCTATAATACTGATGATACGAAAAGTTACCATGTGCAAGTTGCAACTTCCAAATACCATGGCAAAACAATTCCAGTCCTTACCAGAATGACAGGCCTATTCCCTGCCATTTTCTTAACACAGGAATGCTTGAATTTGCTTTACCTCTCACTTTGCAAAACTATTACCTTGAGAAGATAGTAATTACCAACACAAATAATTTAAATGACAGAGAGCATTAAGAGCAGCAATGTTTACTGTCGGTTTGTTTTTACTTCAGAGAGCCTATATTAAAGAAGATCCTTCTTGCTTTATTTTTATGCTATGGATGTTATAATTTAAGAGTCTAATACATAATACAAAATAAAATTGTTGGTAGTGTATGTTCCCCTCCAAAGGTAGGAAAAGCAATAGCATGGGACAGTGATGTCCAGTTTTCAGTGTCTCACAGCTAGAACCTGTCATATCTGTGATGCTGCAGCCTCTCAGTCAGCAAGGGCCCTAATATAGTGACTGCTATAACTTCGACACCTCTGAAAACTCTATTTTATATCAAACTTGACTGGCTGGCTAGTAGATTCTGATGTATCAGAGGACGAGATAGGAAAGAAAACTAAACACCATGAAGAAAAGAGAAAAAACAACAACAGACTTTAAATGAAATAAAACTGAGTCATCTAAACTCTTCCTGAAATCACTGTTATTCAGCATTCTAGCTCACCCTCTTCTTGTGTGTTATAAATAGGAAAGTCTAGCCAAAATGGCATCACTGGATACTCAGTAAATTGAAACAGGGATGCAGAAATAATCCATGCATGCATTTATTCCACAAATGTGGAAATCTCTATATGAATACCACAGCAGAGCATAATTGCTCCATCAGGCACCATATAAGAGCTACTTAGCACGGCTGCCTATGGAAAGATGCAGTGGGACCTAATTATGTTTAATGAATGCCAAGAGGAGATCAGAAGCTCTGGACTAACGGAGTTGTTTAAGCAAGGGAACTAGATGGTGTTATGAAGTCCCTCACCTGAGCGTCTGCTTTCAGTTTTAACTACAGATTTGACATTTTTACAGTATGAAAAAATATCTCTCAACTCTTTGAAGCACCAGCAAATATCTTATTTTATGAAACCCTATATTGTAGAAATATTGGCATGATGTTTTAGAAATAAGTTTTATATCCATTGCTTTTTACACAAAACCATAATAAATGTGACATTTACAGTTACATTACAGTTTGCTCCTCCATAAACATATGATTCAGAATTAAAACACATTATTAATAAAAGCACACAATTATGTTCTTTAAAGATGCAATTTGAATTCAAATACATACATTTTAGAAAATATAACACTAGAAATTTAAGGAGTAGAACTCTATGGATCAATTTCCTTTGATTACGTACAAATACTGGAAAACATTTTGGTCTTTTTCAACAACAGTGTTATAGAAGCTATTTTCAGGAAAGAATGAAAAAGCATTAACTTCACAAACCAATGTGATGCCATATTGCTGCCATTAAAAGTATTTTGGAGAAAAATTTATGAGCTTCCCTACCCATCATTCAGAGAACCTCTTAATATGCTAAGTATTCATCAGATTTTGGGTTGATATGAACAGCTGATGAAAAAAACAACTGGCAATTGGCAATTCACAATATATATTAATCTTGAAATAATGCTTCTTTTAGAAATTATTTGAAAATCATTATTGCTTATGAATACATGTTCTCCAGGAATTTCTCATTGAGACTGAGACAATAAGCTGCACATCAGCATAGGTAAAACTACGGTCTCTACAACTAGGAATTTAAAATCTAGTAAGCAATAGAAGAGCTAAAAGAAAAGGAATATAATCTACAGACTAATTTTTCATATGTACATATACACTTCCAATCATATATTTCAATGAGATTCAAGGAACCATTCCTATGTTTCAGACTACTGTTATTCTTTCTCTGATATGAAGGACACAAAGAAGGAGCCTGTGTGATTCAACAGAATCTTAAGAAATGATTCAACACAGAACAGTCTTATGAATTAAGTTTGGAGTGCATCCTTGTAGAAGAAGAAAAGAAGACTTCTCATATTCTTCTGGTTTCATCAGTAAATATCTATTTTGAATAATTATTTTTTATCAGGTGATATGAGATTGGAAAAAAAATTGTATTTATACATACTTGTGTCTTTCTTGTTGATAACATTTTGACTGAAAAATAAAAAATTATTTTGAAGATAAAGATACTGAACAATGGAGAAGATAATGTATTCGTTCTACATTTTTGTAACTTTTAGGAAAATATGTGACTTATGGCACATATCCCTTAATGGGATGTAGAGAATTTCCTTAGCTTGCCCAGTAATTAACAGTCATGTTTTGAACTATTTGATTGCAAATTCTCTCGAGGTGATAAAATCATTATGAAGCAATTACAAATGACAATTATACAAGGCAATGCTGAATTCAGACTTTTTTGGTATCTAATAGTAGCTATTTCTTTCTTGATTAGACTGATGCTTTCACTAAGCCATCGATGGATTCAAGGACTACGTAGACTAACTGTATGGCAGATTCAGTGTTAAGAAAAATAATTTTAGTATTATAACCCCACTTGAGTCTGTTTTTTTTTTTAAATAGAATACAGCAGAAAAGTATCTAGCAATGGCAGTTTTCTTTCATTTATAATGTCTTATATTTTACACACCTGCTTGCTTTCAGACAAACTTTTTAAGTACTACCTTTGCTATGAAGAAATTCAGCTGTGCCTGACTGGAAATATTACATTAAGGCCTCCTAACCACCTTCCACATATAGAACAAGTTGATTGTTATTTTGGCATGACTCAGGACAAAAGAATACAATTTGTTGAGCACAGCAGCCTCAGAGAGCGAAGACCTGGGAAGACCCTTAAATGTAGATCCAAACCAATCCCTTATTCAAATAGCACAAGAAGTAACTCCTGTTCAATAGGAATAGACTTTCGTCAATTCACCAGTTCACCTTTTAAAAAAGAACACTACCAGTTCCATGTTAGTTAACTGTTTCCTTAAATAAAGAACGTAGGGTTGTCATGATTTACTAGCGATACCTCTGTCACTTGGTAAACCAAGAATGCCAGAGAGCCACTGAAGGCCTATTCTGAGGAAATTTAATGATCAAGATTTGCTGTCATTTTAATGACACAATAAAGACCTACTCCTCATTATACATTTCACCCCAAGATACTATTTACTTGATTATATTTACATTTACCACTTTGCATAAAGTTCATTATGAAAACACCACATCAGTTTATTGACCCCAGGAAAATGAAAACATTAATAAATTATTTCAGCTTTAGAATAAATGTCTCCTGATCTTGGAGATATTACTTATTACTTGCAACTTGCTGGATGTTACTCATCATCAAATATCACTAAATCCACTTTAAAGCAGCAGGTAGTGTGCCTGCATAGAAATCAATGATATTACACTGCTGCAAAATCAGATTAATGGCAAAATGAATCAATAAAATCCAATGACAGATGCAGTTTATCTCCCTATATTCATTAGATCAGCATTTAAAAGTCCTGTAGAATTTTTGGAGGAAAAGAAAAAGGCTAGATAGAATTTTAGACTAAACGATGATTTATTTTTTATTTATTTATTTTTTGCTGGAGGGAAATAACACTTGCAGCACTGGAGTATGTTCAATATAAGCTACATTTGTGATGACTACATACACTGGTGAGTTTTCAGCTTCTTTTTTTTTAATTTGCAATGCTCTCGGTTTTCCAGCAAAGGTGTAGATGTCTATGTAATACTTTGCCTTTCTGTTTTCTATTCTTACCTCTCTTAAATTAATTCACAGATCCCCTGAAGCTCAATACTATTCATGTTGGTAATATCTGATTTTACAGTCTTGCTTTTACAATTTAATATGCAGCCTTATAAAAGGACCAAAAGGTAATTTACATTTTTGTAATAAAAATGATAAACCGTATGTATCTTCTGCTCTGATGTTAGAAATAGATCATGTAATATAAGCATATGCTTTTACAAGTTGGAGGACACTTTCCTCTAGTTGAATATAGCTCTCTAGAGTTCACTGATTTCAAGTATCTGATATATTTTAATGAGCTACCCATTTGGTTTAAGAGACATAATAAGGATATAGCAAAATAAGCATCTCAACAATATGTCTGATAGGTGATATTGAGATTCATTTTCATGGCTGAAATCCAAACATAAAAACAGATTCATAAATCATACCGCTGGAAGGGACTAGTTAGATCCGAGTTTGGTTTTCGATGTATCACAAACCATGAATTTCCCTGAATTAATTCCTGTACCAATCAAAATACAGTATGAGCTCGTAAAATATACTCATTATGCAAAATGACAAATAAAATTAGTCATGACTCTTAATTTTGTATTTTGCAACAGCAATGCCTAAAGTCAGACTGCACCATGTGCAGGATACTGCTGAACTCTTGGAAGAGTGTCCCTTTGCGGCTTGTTAGAAACTAGCTGGGAAACTCTTTGCAAAGAAAACGTTGTAACATCTGAATAGAAGTATATAAAAATTTATACATGTTATAAAACGAGTCTATAATAGGGAAAGTCAATTTATAATAACCTAACAGTTCCTTCTGGCTTTTAATTAAAATATGAGTAAGTACTAGAGCACAAGACCGATCAATCAAGTGAGTTTACAAAAACTACTGCTGAGAGTGCTGCACAGGAGAAAAGACTGAGTGAAGAAATACTGTATCACGGGGAATATTCAGTGTTGGCTTTGGAAACAATTGCTTAAAACAAATACCAACTTTCCACTATGTGAAAGATCAACAGTAAAATTCCATTTTAAGTAGTCTAATGAAATATTCATTATTGGAACTGTCTTCCAGTTTTCTCAATCTTTCTAGAATGTGCACACATAGAAAGATAGTTGATACATATGCACAAAGATAAATTATCTCATAATATATAAATTCTGACAAAAATAATTATTCCAGTGATTGATTATAATATTTTGAAATTAGTTTTAAAAAGAGAATTTTTATGAATACTACTGCTCTATTTGCATGCTGAATAGAGCAGTATCATCTCAGTAATACGCTGAATGCATTTATTTAATCACAGTCCCAATTCTGAAATATATTTTGTCCCACTTTAATGTCTTATTGTCACGCTTATTTTACATGTAATTTAGTTGCACAAACTTATAGCTTGTATTACTTTATTTTTACACATATGAATTTCATTCCTGTAATCATCACACATTTTTATATGCAAGGAGAAAAACTAAACTTAATGGAGAACTGATATTAACACTTGGCATCATGCTACAACAGCATTTAAAACTAGAAATAAGTACAACTTCAAAAATGGGCTAAAATCCTCAATCTTCTCTGTTCAATTTCATATCAATGAATTGACCTCTGTAATCTGACAATTCCAAAATTTTTTACTTATACATTTTTATTTTTTGCATTAATGAGCAAATACACATAGGAATGAGTACATGTTAAATGCCACTTACTTTGGCAACACCAGAATCTGTACAACAAAAATGCAGAAGAATATGAGACAGGCACAAGTCACATAATACTTAAATGCAGGCAGAGTAGTTGCTCGATACTAGAAGAAAAAAACAAAACAAATGTTAAAAAACACAATTTCCAAAGTAAAAAAAATATCACCCAACTGAAATTTCAGCTTAAAGATGCTGGTATGTACAGGAAGTCTTCCAACAGTAAGCTTTCTGTTGTTCAATGACTTCCACATCCACTCATATAGGGATTATCACATATAATATTGAAATCTTTTACTTCTTGAAGAACAGCTTAAATAGTCATGTCAAATGGTTTTGTTTTGTTCCTCTGCTGAACAGGACTATCCCAAATTCATCATAAAAAGTTTAATTAAAACAAAAAAAAGTGAAAGCATTTTAAATAATTCTGGGAATGGCCGACCATTCTTAGTCAGTTCCATGTCTCTCAGTCAATAATTCCCCAAACTGATTTTCAGTTACTAATAAATACTGAATGAGCTGAAACAGTTATAAAACCTGTAAAATTTAGACAGGAAACTTCTGAGCACACAAAGCAGGAAAATGTAAACTGTGCTACAGATGTGTATAAACGTTTTATTGCATAGCTAGCAATCGTATCGATATTTACTTGGGCTATAGTATTACTTCAATTAAAATATTTTATGTGTGTTAAAAGGCCTCATACGTCCACTGATACTACTAAACACTTTATATTCTTAGGAGACAGTCCATTTGATCTGTTTTGTCATGAAAATAATCCATTTATGAACTTCTAATTAGCTTGTCTAGAGACATAAGAATTAAGCAATGAAATATTTATCATAATTGTTCTTTTATTTGAGATAGATATGTCTAGATTGAAACCGATCAAGTACTCAGAGGGAAATGACCTAAGTATTGGTCTACTAAAGTATCTTATCCCATCAAAGTTTTTTCAAAGGGTAATAGTTTAAGATTTGATTATTAAAAGAAAATGTATCAAAGATTATTTTCAAAAAGTGCTCAAAATTAAAACCTCATAAAATAGAAAGTGCATGAACTGTGCTTTCTAACTGCTAGCACACAGCTGTGTCTTTGTGCTTAGTGCCAAGTTCTGCCCTTGAAACTGGTGCACCAAACTTTATATGACTTTGCTCAATGGGTATGTTTGCAGCAAGTTTTGTTCTTCCACCTGTTGAATATGTTCATTGTATCCTAATGGTCTTGTCCAACAGTCTTGGACCTTGAGCTACTGTTAAAATATCAAAAAATTCCAACCCACTTGTAAATTCATTTCAATGTTTCACACTTCTCCAGACATTTCCCAACGACGTTGGTCAACTCACTCCTTAGGTTAAATAACTATTTTGCTTTATTACCTTGCTGTACTTTCAGGTCCTACAAGGCCTGAAAAGCTCCTGTTTAAATCAAAGGCAGGCTTCTTACTGAGTTCTTTAAAGTCAAGACTGAACTGGTGAGTCATTAAAAGGCAGTGAAGAAAGACATTAAAAAGACGGATCTGAAAAGAACAATTAGTTCTTTGCTGTTCCATAGCATTCTACAGTCTAAACCAGATAAAAATCCTACAAGGAGCAACCTGATCTAGTTGAAGATGTCCCTGCTCATTGCAGAGGAAGTTGGACTAGATGATCTTTAAAGGTCCCTTACAACCCGAACTATTCTATGATTCTGTGATTGTATGGTTGTATGATTCTACACAGCCAAATAACTTAGCTCCCTGATTTTCTCCCAAACTCTGATTCCCTGATTGTCCAAAGTGTACATATGACAGTTTTCTCTCAAGTTCTCTTTCAGAATTTATCAGTTAGTACCACCCACATTAAAACCTGGATGTGCACACCTTTGATCCACTCAGTGTACTCTTTAAACATTATAGATGAGACCACATCAGATTTAGCTGCTTCTCTCTTATGACATCTCTAAACAGCCTCAACACTTTTTCACCACGTCTCTGGCAGCTGGCCATAAGAACACTATTCTGCTGAGCTGTGAAAGAATCTGAAAATTTTCAGATGCTTTGAACTGAAAAACATCTACAAAAATAATTAAATATGCATTTGACCGCCACATGAGACCCAGAGGATACCTGCACCTACGCTATACAGTGTGAACACAGTGTGGTAATACTTTCTCTACCCCATTCTCATTAGGTTTGCTCATTGAAGTGGTCAAATCTAACTCCTATTTCCCTGAAGGACAGCAACTGTTTAGCTATCAGCTGCCCTATGCTTATGAGAAAGCAGAAGGAGGCAACTCTCCGGTCTTCCTGATGAAGCTGTGTCAGTATGTAGAAATACACACAAGCTCTACAAGGCCATAAAACAAACAAAAGGTCCGACTTTCTAGGCTAATTGTCATGAAAGTTACCTACAAGGGAGGAATCTTCCACTCTGATCATTACTTCAAGGACTAGAAACAACATCATTTGCTCCAGCTGTACATATGTCTCAAACGTGATTTATCATGCATATTAGTCAGAAGAACATTCAGTGTACTGCATCCAAGACAGCTAAGCATTTTTCTTAAAAAATATTTACAGTATTGTTTCTCCCAAATGACTGTGAGCATCAAGTGCATATGGACAAAACTAACGAGCAACTGATATGATTACAAGACTATCATTACTACAGGTGGAGTCTTTGAGACATAGCAAAAGAAAAAATGGATTTTTTTGATATTCAGTTTGATAAATGCCTTTTGAAGATGTAGGTGATGGAACTTAGGAATTCTTTGCTTCAGTTATACTAGATTTGGACTATCAAACCTCCTTCCCAGTTCTGCAAGACCATGAGAATTTCAAGAAATTCAAGTGAACTGTCCAGTCCTACAAACAGGAAAGCAAGCTCAGATATCACACCCATAAAATTTCTTCTGTAAATGAGCTAGAATATTATTATAAGATTTGAGCACTTTCTCCCTGCATGGGAGGTGCTGTGGCCACAACTCTGTGTTAACAAAAGCAAAGGATATAAGCCTCACTTAGGATGAGGCAAACTGTGAATTTGCAGTGAAAACAACTTACTTCTTTTTCCAGAGTCTTATTATAGAAAAGAAGTGATATTCTTTGAATGTCTTCAGATTTAAGCCATTGCCTAGAAGAGAAACAGAACATGAGAACTGACACAAACAAAGTAGTCCTGTCTTTTTGTATTATTAAAATGCAATAAAATAAGAAAATCACTTTGAAATAAGCAAGTTTTGTGTATTGCAATGTATATGGTAAATTGCACTGACAGTAAAAGTGAAAACTACAAATCCCCTCTCCCTTTTGACTTCTATTGCTAAAGTATACATGAAACAAAAGCTCAGAGGCACCATTTTTTCTGTGGATCATTCCTACAGACAATCAAGAGAGATACTTATATGATGCAATTCTGACACTGACATCCCGCTTGTGTGCAAAATACTGTAGTATATCCAGTGCACAGAAGAGAACCCGAGATAAAAACAGTCCTTCACAAGGTCCCTTTGAGAAGCGTACTATTACAATACACAAAAGTGGCAGGTAAATTAAACTTTACAAATTCCTATTCCAAATAAAAATGTAAAAAACATTATTAAAAGAGGTGCAGTAATTTTTGTTTTGGGCTGTATTAGTTTCTTGACTAATCTAGAGGTAGATTTTGATCTTTTTACTGATTATAAAAGCTTCTTCCCTGTTTAAAGATGAGAAACACAAAATAGAATAAGTACTTGCATTGAAATGACAAATCTATTTCAAAAGCGAACTTGACAACAGCTTGACATAACTTTACCAAATGAAATGTTCTAATATGAAAGTCTACATTTATTTTAATGGCCACTTGAAAAGAAACAGAACATTTAAATTTCAAGAGGGTTAGGTTCCTTGCACCTCATGGGGACTTGACAAATTTGAAAAAGATATTTAAGCAGACTACTTCTGTGAACATGTACTATTTGAGCTTGAACATTAAAAGCAGGGCTTGAGATATTTTTGCAAGTTTTCCAGCAATAACTTTAAATTAGGCTCTAAGCTAGTAGTGTAGCTAATGCCTTCTAAATAAAAGGGAATGTCTCAACTGACAGGCTGCAATGAAAATAAGTAGCAGTAATGAACCACAGTGGAATATATCCCAAATTAAGATTCTAGGAGAACAGGAATGGACAGAGTGGAGTGTAAGCTATTAGCTTTGATTCGTGAAATATAAAATATTTGTTTCCTTGCCTAGGAGTCTGTACCTGTTCCTGTGGAATCAGTTTCATTATATATAGGGGCTGAAAATATATTCAGTTCTAGGTATGTTTAATTTAAAAAATCTATTTCCCAGTTTGCTCTGCAATGGCTCACATCTGCATCTGATCAGAGTTAGGATTCTGAGAGAAACAGGTATGACAGACTTTGTACATATAGCATGATTTTGTTTGGGTCCAGCTGTAATCTACTGGAGAAAACATTCAGTTTGAGGAACGTTTTTGGCAAACTATGAAAGTGCAAGTCTTTTTCCATTTAGTTATAATAATAGAACAAAAAGTAACTCTCTTCTCCAAAATGTTAACTAATTTCCTTCTTTTTCTTATGGTATCTGACAGGCGGATTGATTTAATTACCATTACCACACTGCTAAAAAGTTCTGTCTGCAGATCTACTCCCAAAGGCCTAATTCGGTCTGTACACACTTGATCGCATGTGAAGTCAGTAGTGACATTTAGAGTAAATGCTGCCTCATGCTCTACATTACAAACTCACGTTTTCAGGAGCTTTTAGATCTAATTTAAAGCTTGGACAAAACTATACTGGTTTTAGATAGCAGGTGCCAAGAGGTCTTCCCCAGATGAGGGAAACTGTAACACAAACAAGTGGAAGTGGAAAGTACAGAAGTGCGAGTGCAAAGTCACACACCTTTGGCATAGAGATAAGGGCTGAATAATTCTGCCTACGGTCTGACTCCCTGATGAGCCTAAAAGTCACCAAAGTATCTGCAAGACCATGGGGATATGCCACCTGGGAAGCTAGGTGCCAAATTTCTGTTTAAATTCTTTTGCAATTCAAGGAACAACACAGACAGCTGAGTTCTGCCTGTATCCACAGAGGTATGTGGTTTGATAGGGCTTGTACTGATTGACAATGTGCAGCAAGGAATTATGCACAGAACACAGCAGCCACCATGACTTAAGAAAGGAGAGAGGAAAAAGAGTGTGTCTCTTTAACACAGTAACCTTCTTATCAAAGAACAAATCACTTTCGTTTAGCTCCCTCTGTAGGTACATGTTTAGCTAGCAGATTGCTATCCATCCATCACATGTCCTACAGAGGTCCCCTAACTACCAAGATTAGCGGTGGCATAGGTAGGGCTTCTCATCCCCCTCCTGTGCAGGATGGGCACTTTGCAGCCAGGAATACTCTGTTCAAGGTACAGGGAAAAGAAACATGTGGAGAAAGTATGATGTAACACCCTAATGTCTAAGGCACTCAGCTAAGATACAGAAGCTCTTTGTTCCTCACTTGCTCTTTTAAATCTGTATTTACATATCTTTTAATGTAGTGCTCTAATGGAATAACAATCAATAAACAGGTCACAACTTTCCTCATGCAACTTTGCAAGGAGCAGTGCCAACTAAATCTACTGCTCTGAATCACGGTCAGTGGATTACTTTTTAGATGCCACAGTTTCATTTGCATTCCAGAAGAAGGAAATGAACCCAGATGCCCCGAGTTAGTGACAGGGTGTGCATGTGGCGCTTGGCAGTTTTGTGGGAAGATAGCCAATCTAGCTTGGGAACCAGCAGGACAGCAGTGAGTGAGGGTGTCCTGATAAAACGCTACTCTGCTTTAAAAACCTGAGCTCCCTTTTCAGTATGTTCTGCGCTATTTTACACTATGTAAAACCAGTGATTCGTTGGGACTACAGCTTTGTCTTGGACTAAGAAGATCCAGACTCCACATTGTCTTATCTTCCAGTTACTGGCTGTTAAACACCCGGGCATGCAACGTCCAAAGACCCACGCAGAGGACCATTTGTTTGCAATCAGTTACTTTTTTCACAGAATGACACATGGCAAAGAACCATGATGTGGATGAAAAAGTCAGACCATCCTGACAGCTCTGGGTGGAAGAAACAATGGCTCTGTACAATTAGTGTTTGCTCTTGAATTATTTTCATGCCATTTTCTAATTAAAAAAGGTTAAAAGAATGGTAATTTAAATATCACATTTTATGTGCAATAATGTTTTTTTAATTTCCTTTATTCAGTCACAGACCTATCTGCTATACAATCCAAACTTTACACTTATAACCACTTAGAAATACCAGTTTTCTCATAGATTTTCTTAAAAATCTGCTTCTGGATTCACAAAAGCAAAAGATTTAGCTTCACAACCATTCCATTAGATTAGTTGGTAGTGTTGTTTTCATTTTACGGCTGAAAAATTGAGGCATAAAAAACCTGAACAATTATAAAGAAAGCAAAAATGTGATTAGTTTTGTGTCCTAAATGTAGGAAATCTTTTATCTATTTTTTCTGGGGGCTTAGTATTCACATAGGTAAAATATTATTGAATTAACTTGCTGTTTGGAGAATCAGCATTTGACAACTTATTGTTGGGTACCCAACTGAGTAATATCATTTAAGTGATTCACTCAACAAATCAATATAGGGATAGATAGAGAATCTAGTTTTGGAAAGTGGCATTCAGCCTCTCTGATATATAGCATCATTCCTTATCTTTCTGCAATTCCCCACGTAATTCACAAAATGCACTGAAACTTTTCCCGAAATCACACAAACCTCTTTGATCCCCAAGTTTCTCTGAACTTAATGCGCTACTTACATAAGACAGGGATTCTCTGAGATAAAACAACATACAGTATGGTCATACCAATACTGTATTTTAATGCATTTACACAGATGATTCACTTTTGACATCAAACCATTGTTTTTCCAACCCACTTATCAGAGCGAGTGTATCTGAAGACACACAAAAACTGCCAAAATTTACATAGCTGGTTTAGGCAAGTCTAGTATAACCAAAAGGCTTTGCCTATCACATGACCCACCCTCTTTCACTGTATTCTTTGAATGACCTATAGCTATCAACATTCTTTTCTACAAACAATATCTGAAAAAACATTTACCTAAAGTCAAGTACATTTTAATAGGACTATCAGATACCAAAAACCAAATGTGACATATGAGCATTTAATAATTAGGTGTAATATTCAGCTGATTAAGATTCTGAGTAACAGAAGTAGGGAGGAAAACATGTAATTCATCACAATTATTGTCCACATTTTTGAAGGGCAATTCCCTTATTTCATCAGATAAATAAAAGAAACCTGAACACTTATTTTAGACTGGTATTGATTTTTCTCTCAGTCTCGTCTATTCACCAGCAAACGGAGAACATCAATACTGCCTCCAGCTCTTCCTAGGACACAGGAAAAATACAGGCCACGTTGCCTCCTCCAACAATTTCAATATACCATCAAGCTTGGTCTTCTCTAAGAAATCAGCTAACCAGCTGAAACAAAGATATATGAAACTATGATTTTTGGGAAAGTTTATAATTCTGAGGAGATGTTTCTGTGATTGATAATTGTGAAGCATCGATTTTCACGTCATTCTGATTCCTGAGCCAGCTATTTCTTGTGTCTTCTCTGCTTTCAGATGAGATAATTCTGTAGTTACAGCTATGAGTGTACAGATCCAAAGTTACACAGCAAAAATCCCTTTCCCATGAAGATCAAGACACGCCAAAACCTCCATCACACCATGATTCGCAGGCACTGTCTTATCCCATATAGTAGGAAATGTTACTATACAGCCCTTCTCCACAATGTGCAGAGCTTCCTATGCCAGTATTAGAGACACCTTTACTGTTTTCAGACTTGCGTGTGCGTGTGGGAGCGAGAAATAGTAAATACTACCCTCTGTTGCAGATCTATGTCAAAGTTGAAGAAAACAGACAACAGAGGATAAAAACATACTTTTGAGCATTGATTCCATCAATGGCCTGGATCATCCTCTCATTCAGTTCCTCCTCAAACCTTCTTTTCTGTGACTTTGTTCTGAAATGAAAAATGTGGGAAGTTACTTTGGAAAATCATTACTCTGTTAATAAACATTAAACAATGGGGTCATAGCTGGTGTAAACTTGTGTGATAGTTTGATGTGGGGGGCTGTTCTGGTGGCAGGAGAGGGGATTTGCTCCCTGTGCCACCAGATCTGAGTCCCATCCCCCCCGGGGGGTTAAGCCAAATCGGCACCTCTGCGAATTGCCCTATTTAAGTTGGGACAAAGGGGCGGGAAAGGGTCTTTGGGCCCAGGAAGGAGGAGAGGGCACGAGGGCACTGCCCTTGCTCCCTGGCCCCCAGCCGGGCGGCTGCTCAGGCCTGGGCCGGCACCACAGGCTCAAGATGGCGCCGGGGGAGCCGCATGGGGGAACTCGGGAAGTGCCCTGCTCCCGGAGTGCCCGCCGGGCCGAGCTCCCCCAGAGAGGATTAAGATCTAAGAGAAAACAACCACAACGACCAGGTCAGTCAAGATGGAGCAGGAGGAGGTGTACTGGAGCTGAAGTTTTCCCTTGCAAATCGGTGTGAGATGGCAGGCGGCCCCCCTGCAGCCAGGGTGTACTCGGCGGAGCAGAGACCCACTCGCAGCCCGTGGAGAAACCCACGTCGGGGAAGAGATGCCTGAGCCCAGGAGAGGTCATGGAGAATGGGGGTGCATGACCAGCTACTGTTAATAATGGGCATGGGATGCACAACGAGGTCGTGGAGGCATCTGGAGTCCGTGGGACGCCCCACGCTGACGCGAGTGGCAACAGCTCCCTAAGAGGCTGAGACTGGTAAAGCCCGAACTGGTGCAATCCATGGGGAAGGATTGCAATCCTGCGGGCAGGACTTATGCTGGAAAAGTTTGGGGGTTTTTTTCCTCGTGAGTAGGGGATCCACTGAATCAAGGGAAAAATGGTGTAAGGACGACTCCTCCTTTAAGAAAGGAGCGGCAGTAACATCATGGATGAACTGACCTGCACTCCCCCATTCCTCGTTCCCCTGCGCCGCTGGGGGGGAGGTAGAGCCGGGAAGAAAAGGAAAGGGGGGTGGGGAGGTTGTTGTGTTTAAGATCTGGCCTTGTTTTCTCTTTCTCCTCTCAAGTAACCGTTTTCGTTCCCTTTTGTGTCTTGTTAAGTAACTGTTAATAAATTGTTTTGTTTTAAGAAAAAAAAAAAGCCTGAGTCAAGTTTTGCCCGGGACCATGGTTGGTGGGTGCTCCCTCTCGGTTCTTGTCTCGACCCTCAGTCCAAAACCGCGACAACTTGTGAGGGAAATAACAATTTTTTAACATTTCTGCTGCAATAGCAGATATAGGCTTCTGGCACAATGAGCTTCATAATAATCTCTTAACAAAATCAGCACGAGGTACAGAGTCTGACACACATACAGACACAAAAATCAAGAGTTTAGCTATTAGGGAGAAATTAAAAAACAAACACAATAAAACATTTCATAAAAAACTCAAACCAAGAGAGTTCAAGAAATTCTTGTTGAAAGAAAGTCTTCCACGGTGTTATGAATTAATGAAAAAGAATGGGAATACGCTCAAATTCATAAAACACTCCTGTTTCTTGTACTTATTTTTAAAAATCCTTGTTAGAATTGTATGACGAGCAATAATGTGCTAGTACACCAAGGCATAATAAATATTCTCTATCGAAAGCCTGCTAACTCTTCTTTTCTTGGAAATATTTTATTATTTTTAATTAGATAACTGAGCACCAAGTCTGAAATTAGCTTCAAACATATGTCATGTTTCTCTATTTCTAAGTTATAACACAACTGCAATGAAAAAAAAAGGATCATTTCTTTTCACTGGACTCAGCATGAACCCAACAGAGGATCATCAGAATGGGTTTGTCTTCACCAGCATGTTACTACAAACATAATCTGTCCTTTCAGCAGTTGCGGCCTCCTTACAATCAGGATATTTCAAATGTTGCCAGATTATGTCTCTGCCTCTTGAAAACTTAAATCCAATGTTAACTTAGTAACAGTGTTTTTTAAGAAGTCAACAGTCAGATCTGGAATTTGACTCTTTGCTTAGCAAAATTTTCTTAACCTACAAATTGAACCCTTGCAAAGGTTAACACGGATTTTCTTCAACATCAAGTTTTTGGGTTATTTCCCCAAAACTGATAACCTGTTGCAGGATTCAAATCCATACAGAAATTATATTAGTGTACTTAAGAGTAAATTTAAGCAACCCAACTGATTTCATGCCTATTCAATGCTATAGAATTTAGGTGAGAAAGTGTTTACAACTTATTTTTCACATGTGGAACAATCTGTCTAGGAGAAATAACTAGACAGATGACAAGACATTATCTAATCACACTTAATCCTCTCGGCAGATCCCTAACAACATAAGACTGTCATGTAACTAGACAAGAGCTAAGACTGCTACACACAGAAGCCTACAGTCAGGCTTCAAAACCCACATTTTCATATTCTGATAAAATACTGATTTTCAAAGTGCTTATTATCATTTCAGCTCTCTCCTGTGGGAATGACTAACTAGCTTATCTAGAATTCTAGTTACATGCTTCACTATGGACATTAGACTCCAGTAATGATTTCTAGAACCTCCTTCCATAACATGATATCAAGACAAATGGTAACATCTGGATCTATTTTGGAGTGGAATTTAGAAATACAAAAGCAAGAACACCTCAGATTCTTAAAGAATTGCATTATTTGCAAATAGCACAGTGCAATGATCTTTCTTTTTACCATAAGGCTGATAGAAGTCCTTTTGACATACTGTCCAAATGTAAGTGCTCAGTTTTAAAATCAGAGACTGTTTTTATTAATATCTTGCATATTCAGACAAAACTTGTTGACCTTCTGGAATTTAGCAATATTTTAGGTAAAGTAACCTGTGATTTGTTGAGGAAACATTTACCAAGCAGAGAGACTGGGAAGGAACAGACAGAATTAGTTGTTTGCATAAGCAAAGACAACAAAAATACACATTTTTAAAGAGTTCTTTCAAACAATTTTATGGTATTTGTGACATTACTTGTAATTTTGCATGAAAGGCATTATCTGAAGTGTGATCAGGTCATTAAAAAAAAAATTAAGCATTCCAGGTTTCTGACAGTGATAAGCTTTTAAAGAGATGCCATTCTTTTCTTGATTTAGAAATTCCGGGTGGTTTTAAAGAAGTGATCAGTTCAACTCTTTCCATTTCTCACCATCTTGCCCTAGTCATTGAAGTATCAAGCAGGAGAATGAAAACTTAAAGCTATTGTGATTTTGCAAACCTTTTTATGCAGCAGGAGCACTACTGGAAGACCACAAAGTTCCTTCTGAATGTTTACTACTGCAAACATTCTACAGACTTTGAAAAAATAAACCACAATGCAAATACAAAGCAAATTAATAAAATACACAAAACGTTTCTTTTAGTAAATATTATTGGCTGTTGCAACACAAATTATTAACAGCCCTTTCCATCTTCCCTTTTCTTACCCCTCTGTGCCTTCTCTCAATTTTCCAGCATTTAACTTTCTCCCTACTGATAGAGCAATTGCATTAATAGGAGAACTGAACAGTAGCCCATCAACATACTTATACCAATCCAGAAAAATGCTATTTGTTAGCAGGAAGTGTATTCACAATTCAGAAGTAACATGTCTGCCAAACCTATTTCCATAGCCCTCTCTATATAAGAGTTATCAGCTGAAAAAAATAGTTTGCATAAGAAATGGCCCTCAATATTTCAAATGGGTTATTATGCATGCCTTATATACATATGAATGCATTTGAATGTATATGTATTTATATGGAGTTTATATGAATAAGCGATTCTTAAAAATTAATTTACCTCTCTCTGCAACGCTGAAAATGATATTGTCCCATGGGAACATCCTAAAAAAAAAAGAAAATACCTATGAACTATAATAGACTTTGACAACATTAAGCTGCTTTAAAAATACTGTTGAAAACAGGGTCAAGTAAGGAGAAAAGTTTCCAATACAAATACTTTTAGCATTAGATTAAAACTGTCTAAAAGAAAAATCCACCCAAGAGTGAAGATGGAGTGATCTGGAGACAAACTGATCTATCATTATAAACACTAGATAACTAATACAACAGTCTGAATCCAAGAATGTTTTGCTTTATTAGAAAGTCACTGCTTCAAAGTCACCACTGTTTCAATGTAGCCCAAACTCCTGTCAGCTTCGGCAAAAAACAATGTTAAGTGTTTTTGAGAAAAAACAGACCTGAGTGGCCAAATAGAAGCAATGGTTGTTTTTTACCAATAAGCAACAGCAGCCACCACAGACACATTTATTTTGTGATTAATAGTGATGGCTGGGTACTTTCTGTAATGAACATGTCACAATCCACATTCTGATGCACTGTATTTATGGAATAAGATGGGTTAAGTGGCTTAATTCTATGTTCCCATATGTAGCAGGAACAAAACTGAATGCTGACATTGAAAAGTATTAGAATTTACTTTTAGTTTTGCACTTTTTAGAAGCAGAAGATAATGTAAAGTACAAGCGGTGAACTGACAGCATCTTACTGACAGCAGTAAAATGGTGTTAGCAAAATTAAAAAGAAACCTTTTCTGTTCAGTGTAAGAGATGTAACATTGCACTATGGCACCGTGAAACTCAAGTCACCAGTCATAGCTGATGAGTGGTTAGTACACCTTCAAAAGGTAGGTCTTACAGTGAGTATGGATTTAGTTCCCAAAGAACTCTCCTAATAAAGCCCACTCCAGGTACCACAAGGATATTCTAACTTCACAGCCTTTCTCCAGGTTTGACCATGTTCCAAATAGAGAATGTGGCTAAATTGATAATAAATCTCAGGGAATCCCTCTGTATCAAAAGTGTTTTTTCTCAAAGGGGTTGCACTCTGGCTTTATGTTCAAAATGTCTTTCCACAAAGTGAAAAGCATTCACTCTACATGCTGTGATGAGCACTTGAGCTCAGAGGGTCAAATTGTCGTTGGACTCCTTACAATTCAGAGATGCACTTATAGCAAGACATGACTCCTTAGAGTCTAATCCAAAGCTCACATGCCAATGGAAAAGCACCCAGCAACTTGACGGGGTTTATATCCTGTACAAACGTGTGTATCTTCTTCTATCAAAAATAACCAGGCATTTAGCAGTGAGCACCTTTTTCCTTTCAAACACAGCTAAATTGTATGAAATGACAGAAGTAGGCCCCTACTGTTGTGCTAATCTTGCCGTTTTCAGTGGTCATGCTGTCCCTGTGGTGCAAGTGTGCAAATGGCTTGGCTGCTCCCCAGGATTCCAGGTACCGGGTCATGCGGACAGAAGCTCTCATTTTGGCTCCATCAAGAGTATGTCGAGGTCTAATGTGGTGCTGAGGGCTTCGTTTCTCTCCCTGGATGACAGAGAGCAAAAGGTGATATCAGCCTTGGTGTTCATTACCTTTTGAAGCAGTAATGCATCATCTGGTACCACATATCTGCATGCTTAGGAACTTAAAAATGGAGAGATGCTAAGAACCTGCAATTCTTAATGATATTGCTGGGAAATATCAGAGACTTATTTCTGAAGAGCGGGAAAGATTTGCAATGCAAACGTTATGTGTTTGTAGGCATCGGTAATAGCTCTGATCAATATCTTATGGTAGTGAATTATTCAATAAAGAAATTAGTGGTCCTGCTCAAAAATAACTATCACTGGCCACAAAATAAAAGTACTACTAACCTTAGGATTGATTACAAAGTAAGTCTTAACATTATGCTCTTTCAGATATGGGTCCCTCACATCTCCATCCCCATCTTCCACTTTGTAAGCTCCATTCAAATGTGCCAAGGTGACTGAGGTGATGTGAACACGGCTGAAATTATATTTTAAAAGAATGACAGAATCACAAATACCGATCAAAAGCATAATTTGAACCTGATCAACCTGTTTTACTAGCTTTTGGATACACTTTTTATACACTGCTCACTTCAGTTACAGTCCTTCTAATCTAATTTTTAGAAGTTGCAATGGGCATAAATCCAAAGGTTTCCATCCACAAAAAAATACTCTTTAAATCACAGGAAATACTGAGTGCCTCTTTTTTTTTTTTTTTTTTTCCTAAAGACGACACGAAGAATTATTTCAGGCTTCTCCATGAAGGCTGATGGCTGAAGACATGGTACCTATGCATTTCTCCACGGTACAAAACTCCATGTGTCCAAAAGTTAACACAGAAGCTCTTACCCTGGGACTCCTCCAGCTTCCATGTGATTTGCCAGAGTAACGTCGTGTGACCACACATCGTACTGCCACTTCTGTAGCCCAATAACACCACAAAGCACATTCCCAGAGTGCACTCCTACACGCATATTAATATCAACTCCAGTTGCGTCTCTCACTTTCCTGTAGTCGAGAAGAAAATCTGTGTTAATATACACAATAGGGCCTTTGTTTTCTTTTAATTTACCAGTCAAATTGGGAGTAATAACGGTGATAACATTTATTTGTTTTTAGCATCGCCTCCATTCTTTTTATGCTAGGATTATTTTTATATGTTACTTTTACTATTATCTGAATTTGCAACTATTTGCAGCATATATTAATTCTCAAGTCCGTGTCTGAAGTGTCTTTTTCATATTCTTTTTCATATTCATTTGAAATTATTTGGGAGGGCAGAACTAAGAAGAGGAAATGTTTGGTCTCATGGTGGAACCTGGGGACTATTTTTGTTCTACTGGCAGCCTTTGGCGCGTCTTTTAAAGCAGCGACAGTCCAACAAATATATATCAGAGATCTGGAACTACCGTTATGTGCCCTTCTATCTGAAGACGCTAATATCTACATTGGAGACCTCATTTCTGGCTTCTGTCAGGTCCCATCACTCTTGCATGCCCCTTGCAGTTGGTTCTGATCTGAGAGAAAGGATAGAAAACATAGCACCACAGGATACTCCACAGGGTGGTGGCTCGTACACTTTTTGGGGTTATGGGCTCAGCACCATTCAGGCTGTCGAGAACATAGGCTCGACAGCCTTCCACATGGTTGGTGAACGCTGTACCCACTAAATTGTTACATAAAGAATGAGGCCACCCTCACTTTCCAGACCACATCTACACCTTTGACCTTTCCAGTGACTGTAGACAGAGCTGAAGTATCTGTTCACCCCAGCTCAAATCTCAGAAAAGCTCTACATATATGATGGGCATTAATCTTTCCAGAAGAGGCTCTTCTGAATCACAGGTGGGTGACTAAAGTAAAACCATCAGAACGTTTTCAGACATATGTCATATGGGTACCTAATGACATACGTAAAGAGTTATAAAATTAATTCAGATGTCTACAAGCTTATACGGTTCTAAGAAACAGGAAGATCATAGATTAACTGGACTTACGTGTTTAAGCCCCAACTCATATGGACCAAAACCTAACCGCTTATAAGGAGCATGTACATACATTTATCTCAGGGAAATTCAGGATGTTGATGGAAGGAACTACTATAGAATAAGAAACCCAAATGGCTCCTGTATATGAGTCAGGTTCATAGTTCCAGCAGCATCTTCGGTCTCAGTGATGAGAGTCATTGGCTCTGTACCTTCTGAATTACAGAACTAAACTGGCCTGTTTCTCTTCTTTTTTTTTTTCAAAGGGAACATAGAACTTAACAGGCTTAATTTGATATGGTAAATCCTACATGTAAACAGTAGCTCTCAAACGTTCTTTTTCTGGGAAATGAAAATAACAGGAGAATGACTGAAAGTATTTTGTTAAACTGTGTTGTGAAATTATTAAAAAGGAGAGGAGAAGTTTTTTCATTCCCTCAGTCTCTATCAAGTGTTTATCGATATCTCTTTTCACTTTGCCATTTAACATCGCTCTCCCGTAGCTGCCCACTTGAAAATGAACTGCTTGTAAATGATCTTTGTAAGCAGTCAGAAAATGACAAACACCACTTTGCTCTGCATAAGGAATATGACACAAGCTTAACACTTTGGAAAAAATAAAGTGTTTTACAAAACTGGACAAAGTGGAAGAGGAACATTTATCTTCTAGGAGAGCTTGTCAAAAGGCTGCCCTGCCATATTCTGGAGAGCAAGCCATAACGTCTGCTTAATAAGCAGCTCTCAGGAGCTAAGGAGGGGGGTAAGTAGAGTATGTTCCAGAACTGAATCTTCTCTTCTGTCTCACAAATTAAAGAAACCACAGAAGATCTTAAATTAGAAGAATTAGAAGTGTTATTCTGGACTAAATAGAGTTTACCACTTCTCTGCTGTGCTTCCTGAACAATTGCTATGTCGATGCAGACACTGAGTGCATCTAAGAAGGTAGCCTATCACATCCTCATAGGACACTTGCCTTACCTACACAAGTATATCTAAATCTTCCCACTAGTATTTCATTTTCTGCTCCCATGGCCTCTCTGGTTTCCCAGCTGGGCAGTCAAAATACTCATCAAGACTGTATTTTTCCTATTGCAGCCTGAAATTTGAGTTTGTAAGGATTCTCTGTTTTTCACAGGCATGGTTAGCTTGCAGGTAGTTATAGCAACTTTCTCCACGCAAGGAAGAGTTTGGGTCCTTAAAAAAGCATCTACTGTGTTTATCTGAACTTCATTCATCAGCAATCCTGAACTAATCAAAGACTCACCTGGTCCTGTCTTACACACTTTAACAAGTTCAGTGAGCCTTGAGCACTTAATTCCCTGAAAATTGCCAGCTTTAAAAGCATAGTTCCTTTTTGGACCAGACCTGCAGGAATGAAGTCATATCTAAAAAAATATTTTTTTGTAGCTGGCTTTCAAATTGGTACAACCATCTCATCCAACAGTTTCTTTCACTTTCTTCTGAAATGGAACTCATTTCATGCTATCAAATCAAAGACAGCCTTTGAGAATCTGTAGCTGAGGAATACGTAAATTAGCAGATCACCAGACAGACAAAGGGGTGGAGTTTGGGTTGAAGGAAAACAGCATGTATCTTCATATACTAAGATATTTTGCCTTAACAGGTAAGTTCTAGCCTTAAAGCACCCAATTAGTGGTCAGCTCTTAACACCACAGGTAGCACTGGCATCTACGGCTTGATAAGGTGAGCATCCCACTCCTGGCCAAGCAGACTGCAGACTATAACAAACATTGGATTTTTTCCAACATATAGCAGAGAAGCAAAGCAATTCATCAGTGGGACTACTAACATGTTTAAACAGAAACAATCTGTAGCATAGTGAGGCTGAATTGCTCAAAACAGCTACACATCATTAGGAAACACTGAATAAGACTTTGTACTACAGATCACCTGGTAATTTGGTAGAATTCCTCCTTTTTGTTTCAAAGACAACTGGAATTGAAACCATATTCAGGTGATAAAATCTATATAGAACTGTTAATCTAAACAGCAAGCTGCTTTATTTCAGTAACTTAGTCACTGAGAGGTCACCTTGAACCTCAGTGAGTGAATATAATATAAAAAGTTTGCATCTGACAAAAAGGACATTTTAGATGGAGTGAGTCAAACATATATTGAGTGACACACTTCCAACAGCAAGAATATTACCACTTCTAGTTTTACAGGCCACAGAAGTATTTCAGGAGATCCTTCCACACAAAGATGCAGCAATTACACAAGAAAATATGAAGTTTATTAATAATCAGTAATTTTTATCCACCTGCAGGCTGCAACTCTTGATAAAATACTTTGAAAGCATTTCAAAACATGGGGTACAGACTCCTCCCTTCTTACAGAGATGTAAACAGGCTGTGATAGTCAGGCAATCATTTACAGGAGCGTTGTGAATTCTGACTACAATAATAAAGTCAGATCAGAATGTGCTATGCAACTTAAAGATAATTTTCTACTCTATAAGTCTGCTCTTACCAAGGAAGACGTTATCATCCAGCATTAACAATGAACATAATTGATAGCAGCTTGAGCAGAAAGTTATTTCAAATAAAACTAGGAAGTTCTGAAGTGTGAGGAACTGACAGATTGCTCTCTGAGCTCAAGCAAAGCATTGCATCGTGATGTGTAAAATTATACTTTCAGTTCTTCGTGAAAGGCAATTTATGTCTTGAGCTTAGCATTGTTTTTCCATCAGCCTGATTTTTAAGCCAACCCCCAAAAAAGGTAGGGAGTCACAATTCAGGCACAGAGACTCCTTTGCCTACTGTTCTACTGATGTGATGTCAGCTTCAGTTCCTAATATGCTAGAGAAGCAATTAGTTTAATTATAATCATGTTCTAGTATATCTAAACGAAAAAGAGAAAGCATCCATTGAAAGTAACTGAAAAAACAACCAAATCTGTAGATTTTAATGCTTGGCAAGGAGAAGTGCTTCACATACCATTAAAAAAAATAGATTTCTTTGGACACAATGTAAGGTACAACCATATCTGGATGAAGAAAAAACATTTTAGAAAAAGCAGCAATCCAATTCCTGTACTGAAGTTAGTTTTACAAAAGATCCCTAAAGCAAGGAGATAAAAATCCCAGTTTCCACCAATACTACACTTTTTCTATGAATACCTTAAAAGGAAAAGAACCAAATTTGCTTTAATCAACCTACCCATACAGTAATTACCCTGGATCGAATCACAAGACCAGGCAACTGAAAGCCGAAATCCTCTTGTGACTACAGTCACACAGAGATGAGGGCAATATTTAGGGATTAGAGGATTCACTTTTGTTTGTCTGTTTAGTTAATCACCGAGACAACACCGTTCAACATAACTATCCATTTCATGATGACAGGCACACTACACATATACCTCACAAGGATGATGTAATTGCTCACTTTGCTACCTGGACAGTGGTAAACGTGATTTGGGCAAAAACATCAAAACTGGAACTGAAACTTACAGAAGAGCATGCCAAGTTTTAAAACCAAAGTCCATTTGTTTAAAAAAACAAATCACACAGGTGACTACCAAAGATCCAGACTTTCACTTGATATATATTTTTGCAAAGTGCAGCTCACTGAGACATACCGTAATTCTAGTCAAAGGAAACATAATTTTCCTATGGAAAAGATATTTTTGCCATTAACAATAACTGCTATAAGTAATCATTTACAATATTTTAACTTCTAAAAGCTAAAAACTTCAGGTGTGAATTACAGACACTGAATTATCTGACTTTGGTTAAAAACAAAGATGTAGAATGTTTTTAAATTGTCTGTTCCTTGCAAAATGTTTCCTAAATAAGCTAATAGAATCAGACCCTTGCTTAACAAATAAACTACAATACTCAGCTGAAGTTTCTGCATAGGCAGGTTTCAGACCCTTCAGCATGATGTGCAGGCATCCAAACTAGGTTTAAGCACCCTCATACTGAACTGTGTCCAGCTTTGATGGCAGAACTCATCCAGGACAGGCAGCTTACGAAAGAGTTATTTCTACTCTGCACAGAGAGTTCAGACAGCAGTCAGGTGAAGAGATGAGGGGGAGTAAAGCTGCCCTTTCACAAGACTTTTTTGATGTCCCATCATCTTCAGAACTGCCACAGTTGCCTATAATTCATTCCCAATCCAGTCTTTAGTACTAAACTAGAGGATTCCTCAAATACGCTTTTAGTTGTATCCTCACATACCTTGCGAGTATTAACCAATCAGATACAAACATATTTCTTTTTCCTCTTTCCAATCATATCAAGCCTCCTGTTATTACTTGAGTTACTTGAAGTAAGTTCCAACCGCTATTTCGAAAGCAATCACCTTAGGAATCTCAAATACCTTGTTCTATTTTCTGTTTCAAAGACAGAGCAAGCACAATGATTGTGAGAAAGAAATAAGGGAGAAATACAATAATCCACAAATCCAAAATACTGCTGATAGGCGCAGAATTCTCAATGGCACCTTAATGTGTTAACTGACAAAATTTTTTAGGAAGTCCTCACCTAAAAAATTAGCTACAGGAAAGTTGAAACTAAACCTAAACCTGGAGTCTAGTAAGACAGGCACACTTTATTGCTTATTTAACAACATGGGAATTACGCCTCTCAGCCTAGGAATCTGTAAGCTGTTAGAAACGTCTTCGGTAGACATGCTCAGTATCACTCCACAGGCTCGGTGCTTGAGGAATCTTAATTGTGGAGAGGCAACTGCTCTTGACCACCACTTAACTCCAAACTCATCGGGAGCCAGGAGCTCTGGCCTCTCACAGAGCCATATGACTAAGAAGTGGGTAGCAACATCATGACTGCAAAAAGCAAAGCTGCCCGAGTCCTAGTGATGTCTACTGGTATATTTACTATCTCATAACCACAGAGTTACAGAATAGTTGAGGTCAGAAGGGACCTCTGGAGATTGTCTAGTCCAACTCCTGCTCAAAACAGGGCCAGGTAGAGCAGGTTGCTTAGGGCCATATCAGTTTAGTTTTGAGTATCTCTGAGGCTGGAAACTCCACAACCTCCCTGGTCAACCCGTGCAAGTGCTCAGTCACCCTTACTGTTAAAAAAGTGTTTCCTGATGTTCAGAGGAAACTTTCTGTGCTTCAGTTTGTGCCCATTGCCTCTGGTCCTGTCACTGGGTACCACCAAAAAGAGTCTGGCTCCGTTTTCTTTGCACTCTCCCTTCAGGTACTTAAATGCATTGATGAGATTTTTTCCCCCTCAGCTTTCTCTTCTCCAGGTTGAACAGTTCCAGTTCTCTCAGTCTTTCCTCATATGAGCAATGCTGCAGGCCGTTAATCATCTTTATGGTGTAGTGATGAGACAGCCTGGCAGAACACATTATCTTAAAACATTTCTTTGCTGAGTCTGAGATCGACATTGCCACGCTGGTCCTTGTAATGAAACACATCAACTACTACAATAGGTCTGCATATTTCAACCAGTAGCAGAGCTACAGATAGAAAAGAGAGAATTTTTATTGTTGAATATTTAACAAAAAGTTCAGCACTTACTTAATGGCTTCACACATGTCCAGTCCCATTTTCACACAATTCTTGGCATGATTTTGAAGAGATATAGGTAGCCCAGAAACACAATAATAGCAGTCACCTAGGATTTTAATTCTCATACATTCGTTTTCCTGGAGGAAAAAGCAAGGTGAGATGATCACTTTCAACTTATTAATATTTAATTACATAAATGAAGGGTTACTGTTACAAAGACTGACTTAAATGATATTAGCAAAATCATTCTACTTAAGCTTGTTTCCGTAGAGGGGGATTTGGCTTGCTAAAGAAGAAGTGCTGCCAGAGAGTTTTGTACGGATTATTCCTCCATCTGTTATTGTCCTTAATGGGCAAAACCAGGAAGTAAATTCACCGCAAAACATGTATCTGCTGTGTTGTTCACACCTTAGACTAAAGAACCGAGCCAAAGTATCATGTACTTGATCTAAACAAAGTCTTTTTGTTTGAAATATGAAATCAAAAGACCTAGCCTTCCACATTTACATCTTTGAAGAGGTACTATGCAATACTTCCTGAAACTAGCAATCATAATCTTATTTCTACTTTTTGCACTTTAAGGCAATATAAAGATTTTTATGGGATTTTTTTTAACCAATAGTGGACAACAGTTCTTGAACTAATAAAAACCACAGAAAATTTTTATCTGTTATAGTGTTTCTGAATTCATCTTCACATGTAGCATGAAGTTTGATGTAATTTTTATAAAAATGACACCTAAATAAACAGAAGAAAGTTGTCTGATTGTATTTGAATCTTTTCTTGAGTAATCAAGAGGCTGTGGTCAGTAATTAAAATTGCTTCAATCAATATTGTTTCCCTTGTCCTCCAATTTCTTAAATGCTTTTCCAGAGATCAGAAAACTGACTGTATCAGTTTTCTATCTTGAGCTTCTTAATCCTTGTTATTGTAAAAAATCTATTTGAAGACCTGTTCGCCTTCCATTAAGCTTTGGTAGGGCTCCATGAGCTGTCTCTATTGGTCCTATTAGAGAGAGCTATGTTGGGTTTCACAGATTGTCACACTGGCAGAAACACACTGTTATGCTGAGACCAGAGCCAGACTTTTTCTTCACACGCTTCAAGTCTAATCTTCCTGCCAAAGCCTCAGAAATGCCATCTGAAGGTAGAGGAGTCCCCCAAGAACAAAAAATATTTTAAAGATGGCTTACTTGTTTAAACTGACTCTAGCAGCCCAGTGGAAACCCACCTTTGCAATCTGATCAAACTTGCCAAACAGCTCATTTAGCATGTGCACCAGTTCTCCTGGCGAGCAGTCACTGGCCAGGCGAGTGAATCCCACGATATCAGCATACAAGATGCTACAATAGAAATGAACAGAAACTCGGTCACAGCTTCCTTCTGCAGAACTCAGATTTATCAATCAACAGCAAAACCTGAAAGTAGGCTTTCTGGACTTCAGAGAGGTATGCCTGTATGCAACACAGCCATTGCCAAATGTAGAGCAATAAACATAACTATATTTACAGGTAAACCTACATTTACCTTTACAGGTGTTATATTTATACATAATACATAGCTATTTTACCTTTATAGGTATTACTTTCACATGTTATAAACTTTACAGGTATATCTATATTTATAGGCATTCTATACTCATATTTGTTACAACGTATTCAAAAAATCGAAACTATTTTCCTACTCCCAAATTGACAATATAATAATGGCAATTATTTCAATAAACATGTTTGTTACCAGAAATTGTTTAATAACTTTTTGTCATTGTAGATATTTTCTGTCTAGATTTACCTGGCAACGATATGCAGCATGGAAGTCTTTGTTCACTTGTTACTCAGACTATTAAATTCAAGCTTGATTGCTAAGAAATTCAAGCCATATACTATGTTCCTATTCACCAAGAAAACTTGACCAATTCATTGAATCAGGCTAAGGAAAAAGTATTTGTGCTTGCAAGTCAAAATTCACTTCTCACAAGTCCTGCAATGCTTGCTTTAAACATGCAGTTTCTAAGAATGTCATACAAATTAACTTGTCTAATCAAAAAAACAGGCAAAACGACTTGTGAAGATGAAAGAATATTTGAAATAAATGGTGAATTATTTTTCTAACTGCTAGAAAATTATAATTAATAAATAATTAGATTTGTCAGCAGAATATTTTATCTCAGGTACTGTGTAAAATACATATCAGATACACTATATCAAACCTGAGAAATCACTCCAGTTCAGAAAATTACAAATTCAGAATAATATAACTGACACAAATTGCAATTTTGACTAGTATACTTGAAAGCAGGATTTGGTACTTTAACCTGAAAAATTAGACATTATGAAGAAAGCCTGTTAATGCCTGGCTTTTCCTAAATAACCCCTTTGTATTATCACCTTTGTTGCTCTTCTGGAACACAGACTTGTTGGCATTTGATCAAATTAACAGATACTAACATTATGTTGTTCAAAAACATATTAGAAAAATTATTTTCTTAAATGCTCTCTTAACACTTCTTTTTTAATTCTTTTTTCTGAATGTTTTTCCATCATTTTATTACAGTACAATACCTTACATTGGTGTGCCTTTTGACATACAAATTGTGGAAGTTGTTGGTGTTTTCCAGCTGGCCTGCCTTAGGACCTTGTAACCTCTGAATGATCTCTGCTTTCATTTCCATGGCAATGTGAGCAGGCAGTAAAGAAAGTAGAAGACGCTCCTAAAATTTAAAACGAAACATCCACAGTTTCTTTAAGGAGAACTAAAGAGGCATGGAAGCAATAACGTGTAAGGAATACGCTATTGTAATACCTTAGAACATTTCAATGAGGGCTGCATTCAGACATGCATGCTGTGGCCTCCAAAATTAATCAGTTCCTTGAAGAACTTGACAGATATACACACGTATTTCCAAGTAATTAACTTCTTCAAGGTTTTGTGTATATTAGAAAAAGCTTAAGCTAAACTTAATGTCTGAAGAAGTTATGTACAGTAATCTATTCAGTATCTGAGTAGGATGAAGGAAATACAGATCAGCAAACGAAGCCAGAGCTTCACGGACTGTTTAGAAGACTTCAGGGAAATGCAGTTCAATTCAAGCAAGAGTAGGCTAAATAATTTTTTTTAACATATTTTAAATGTGTAGTCATAGTTTTAGCAGTTGTTAGACCGAAAATGAAAACATACAGGACACAGAACATACTGAAAATGGTGGAGTTTTACAGACTATTTTGATACGTGCTCTCCCCTTACTTTAACATGGCATTTTACAAATTAAAGTTGTTTGAAAATATTATCCTGAAACGAAATAGAATATTTTTTTGAAAAAGCCTACATATTTTTCCTTATCTTTTGTTGGTAAGATGATATAAAATAAATGTATGGTCCTCTCCTTGTGAAGGTCTCTTACATCAGTACATTTTAATTTTGCCAATTTTACCTGTGACGGCTTTTCACTGAGTTCCTACTTCTCTGGAAAATGAACCAACAAAGGAATAGCTAGAACTCTGCCCAAAAAAAATCTTCCTGCTTTGATCATACTCCACCTCAAAACTGAACAAGAATTTCTCATTTTCTTGTAGGCAGAAGGGAGAGGCTAATTCTGGCTAAGCACAAAAACCAGAAGCCTGAACCAATGAGAAGAGGGAAGGCAGCTCTAAAAGTCTAGGATGGAGTCAGAGAGAGAAACAGCTATGCCAGAAGAGATGGTAACCTCAAAATGTGCATGGTCTGCAGGTGTTAGTCCCAGCGATGCGTTCTTTTTGGTTAACAACATGTATTTTTTCAGAGTCTGCAGCTCTACTCATAAAGGTACCAGAAGAAGTGTAACCATTAGTCCAATGCTCTGCCTGGGATAATCATAGAATCATAGAATGGTTTGGGTTGGAAGGGACCTTAAAGATCATCTAGTTGCAACCCCCCTGCCATGGGCAGAGAAATCCTCCACTACACCAGGCTGCCCAAAGCCTCATCTAACCTGGCCTTGAATGCTTCCAGGGATGGGGCAGCCACAACTTCTCTGGGCAACCTGTTCCACTGCCTCACCACCCTCAACGTAAAAAATTTCTTCCTTATATCTAATTGAAATCTCCCCTCTTTCAGTTTAAAGCATTGCCCCTTGTCCTATCACTACACGCCCTTGTAAAAAGTCCCTCTCCAGCTTTCCTGTAGGCCCCTTTTAAGTACTGGAAAGCTGCTATAAGATCACCCCGGAGCCTTCTCTTCTCCAGGCTGAACAGCCCCAACTCTCTCAGCC
Organism: Tauraco erythrolophus; assembly: GCF_009769465.1. Taxonomy (NCBI): domain Eukaryota; kingdom Metazoa; phylum Chordata; class Aves; order Musophagiformes; family Musophagidae; genus Tauraco; species Tauraco erythrolophus. The sequence continues at coordinate 24,594,975 of NC_141467.1, read as the reverse complement.
TGTCTTCATAGCAGAGGTGCTCCAGCCCTCGAATCATCTTCGTGGCCCTCCTCTGGACCCGCTCCAGCAGCTCCATGTCCTTCTTGTGTTGGGGACTCCAGAGCTGAACACAGTATTCCAGGAGGGGTCTCACGAGAGCAGAGTAGAGGGGCAGAATCACTTCCCTCGACCTGCTGGCCACACTTCTTTTGATGCAGCACAGGATACGATTGGCTTTCTGGGCTGCCAGCACACGTTGCCGGCTCATGTTGAGCTTCTCATCCACCAGCACTCCCAAGTCCTTTTCCTCAGGGCTGCTCTCAATCCATTCTCCGCCCAGCCTGTACTTGTGCTTGGGATTGCCCCGACCCACGTGCAGGACCTTGCACTTGGCCTTGTTGAACTTCATGAGGTTCTCACAGGCCCACCTCTCCAGTCTGTCAAGGTGCCTCTGGATGGCATCGCTTCCCTCCAGGGTGTCCACAACACCACACAACTTGGTGTCATCCGCAGATTTGCTGAGGGTGCACTCAATCCCACTGTCCATGTCTCCAACAAAGATATTAAATAGCACTGGCCCCAGTACTGACCCCTGAGGAACACCACTCGTCACCCGCCTCCACGTGGACATTGAACCATTGACCACAACTCTTTGAGTGCGACCATCCAGCCAATTCCTTATCCATCGAGTGGTCCATCCATCAAAACCATGTCTTTCCAGTTTAGAGACAAGGTTGTCGTGTGGGACAGTATCAAATGCTTTGGATAAGTCCAGGTAGATGATGTCAGTTGCTCTTCCCCTATCCATCAATGCTGTAACCTCATCATAGAAGGCCACCAAATTACTCAGGCAGGATTTGCCCTTAGTGAAGCCATGTTGGCTGTCACCAATCACCTCCTTATTTTCTATGTGCCTTAGCATAGTTGCCAGGAGGATCTGCTCCATGATCTTGCCAGGCCCAGAGGTGAGACTGACTGGCCTGTAGTTCCCTGGGTCTTCTTTTTTTCCCTTTTTAAAGATGGGGGCTATGTTTCCCCTTTTCCAGACACTGGGAACTTCACCATATTGCCACAACTTCTGAAATATGATGGATAGTGGCTTAGCAACTTCATCAGCCAGTTCCCTCAGGACCCGCGGATGCATCTCATCTGGTCCCATGGACTTGTCCACCTTCAGGTTCTTAAGATGGTCTCAGACCTGATCTTCTCCTACAGTGGGCGGTTCTTCATTCTCCCAGTCCCTGCCTTTGCTTTCTGTGACTTGGGCTGTGCCGCTAGAGCTCTTGCCAGTGAAGACTGAGGCAAAGAAGTCATTGAGAACCTCAGCCTTCTCCACATCCCGGGTAGCCAGGTCCCCCGTTTCCTTCCAGAGAGGGCCTACGTTTTCCCTAGATCTCTTTTTATCACTGGCATATCTATAGAAGTTTTTCTTGTTGCCTTTGATGTCCCTGGCCAGATTTAACTCTATCAGGGCTTTGGCTTTCCTAACCTGATCTCTGGTTGCTCGGACAATCGCTCTGTATTCTTCCCAGGCTACCTGTCCTTGCTTCCGTCCTCTGTAGGCCTTCTTTTTGTGCCCGAGTTGTTCATCCATGCGGGCCTCCTGGTGTTCCTACCTGACTTTCTCTTTGTTGGGATGCACCACTCCTGAGCTTGAAGCAGGTGATCCTTAAATATTAACCAGCTTTCTTGGGCCCCTCTTCCCTCCAGGGCCTCATCCCATTGTACTCTAGCAAGGAGATCCCTGAAGAGGCCAAAGTCTGCTCTGCTGAAATCCAGGGTAGTGAGCCTGCTATGCACCCTCCTTGCTTCTCTAAGTATCTTGAATTCTACCATTTCATGATCGCTGCAGCCAAGGCTGTCCTTGAGCATCAATCATTTCTGTTCAGGTCTAACGATCTTGAGTAGAGCATGGCAATAACTGGGCTATAGACTCTGATATTTGCAGCTACCTTGGCTATCTATTTCTGTAAGGTATAATGAAGACGTCCCATTCCTCATAGCATTTCTGTACCTGTAAACATAGCAGTAACTTACATGGGTCACTATGAAACGGATTCTGTACACACTTTGTAAAAAAACTGTTTCGGTGAATCAAGACAGAATCTTGCTTTGTTGCTAAGTAATATGGAACTAATAATTTTCTTTTTTTTTCACTTTGGTGAGATCTAAACATAATTTTGATTTGCATTTGTCTGGACTGCTCTTTATATTGAATACTAAGGCATATGATGAGTTACAAAACAAACATTCACGTATGTGTCTCTAGCCTGAGTAAAGGAGGCAAGAATAAAAGATGTACTGCCTTCTCACTGCTGGGATCTCAGATTTGACACAGCATTGTAACTGAGAAGAATATGCACAATTGACTTTTCATCAAGATGTTACATATAGCTTTATTTCTTAAATGCAAGATTAATTTAGTATGTTTGGGCATTTTAGCAAGTATGCGCCCAAGAAGTCAATGCATTTTCATTTCTAAGGCAGTCCACTGGTCCTTGGAGGAGGTATTTTGCTAACTTATAAAGAGTGCCTAAAAAAACAATGGATTTTTGTCCACCATGAAAGCTTAGTCTTGCAAGTTGCTCTTTATGTAACAGCAAATTGCTGTCTTGTGATGTACAGGACAGGTCAGCACTTGTTAATAATAATCATTAAATGGTCAAAGAGGTGAGTGCTCTTAGCTCCAATTTTACATCACTGTGCTCCTGCTGTACCATGGCCAGCAAAAGTCAGCTAGCTCACTATCTTCCTATGACTCCGTTATGATTCCAGACACACAGTGAGGATGAGTCATCATCCAGGTTACCGCTTACGTCTTTGAAACCCAGAGAGGCTGGCAAAAGGTCAAAGAGAAAAGCAACAAAAGTTTTCAAGAAAGCAATAGAAAAAGCTACAGAAAAAGTCTTTGTAGTAAGCAGCACAAAGTCAACTACAGGGTAAAGAATTCTAAGAGGAAAAGGAAAACAAAGTGCCCTTATTTTGTACAGAACAGCAGGAGAGACAGGACATTTCCCCTCCTTTTTGTCTCCAGGCCAGACCACTACCCCTTTCTGTTTAAATATCCTGCTGAAGCTGTCACCACACTAGAACTTCCCTCCAAAGGATGTTTTCCTTCTTCCATTTCCACTGTACAGAAAAGAAGGTTACAACCAGAGGTGTCTTTAGAGAACTGCAATTGGTGGAGCGCATTGCAAAATATCCTGTCATGCCCAGCTACACCTAAAAGCTTCAGCCAACCTCTCCATCACGCCAGCTGCGACTGCTCACGCTTCAATACTGAAGTTAGCACTTGCATGATAACGTGTTATCAAGTCACATACTACCTTTCATGCAGATTGTTAATTTTGGTTTCTTTTACTCAAAGACAACTGTGAAAGAAGCTGGATCTCAACTATTTATGAAGACTGTGGCTGGGCTGGTCAGCTAGCCAAATACAAAATGCTTACAAAACACTGTTCCCTCTTTTTCTGCTAAAAGATCCTAAGAAATTCAAAGCATTTAAGAACACCTCTTCCTTCATGTTTTATCATCTCTGGTGGCTAAAAAGAGTATAGTGGAAGGATCAAAACCAATTACTAATCAGAAGTAGTGCCTGATGTGCACTGAAATTTCTGCAGACTGGAACAGTGTGAAGAACATAGAAAATCAAGACTGCTGCTTATGATGGCTTTTTATTTGATAATACATTCTGCACTATTCTCTCAAAGAGACAGAAAATCTACACATCAAAACCTAGGCAAACTGACATACGAGACACTGACTTTGAGACAAAACACTTGTCTATTGGTAGTAGAGAGAGAAGCCACTCTCAGAGCTACAGTCTGTAAGAAAAAAGCCAAAGTAATTCTGAATGCAGGTCAAGATGCAGCATTTAAAAGTCTTCAAATTAAAAATAACAGTACCCACTTCTGGTGAAAGAGAAACTGCGGTGCTATGTCAATAATGAAAAGCCCCTCACAAATGTCTTTCCCTGAAATACTAACGTGACCTTAATATCAATACATTTGATTGATGCACACAAGACCAGCTATTTCCTGACTGTGTTCTCTGGGGCTATGCTTTCCCTTTGCGCTCAGATCATCTGTAGCTGAGAAGGGTTAAAAGACAGAGCACACAATCCCTACTGAATACAACGTTATAGTGCCTTTCAGTACTGTAGGGCTAAGTACTCTCTTCTCAGAACATGTCCATCTGGATCCCAGAAGATGGCTGACAAGTATTCATTCTCCCTGGATTCTCTAACTGAGGATTTTCAGTGGTATCTGTCAAACAGTTTCTTGAGTTCCTGTTCTCTCAAACTCTCACATCCAAGTTGATTTCCTTGTCAGAATTTTCCCTAAATTATACAGATGACTTTAGCAGTCACCGTCAGTTACTCATCATTGCCCTAAAGCTTGATAAAAGATGTTTGTTTAGCTAGGGTAAGTCAGCATATCTCAGGTAAAGATCATAGGACTGTGTTGGTTTTTGCAAGGTGGCAACTGAATTTGCAGTGTCTTGTACAACAGAGGTCATGCTGTTAGGCAGCAAGCAAGCAAAATATCCTCAAATGCTTAGTACAGTACATTTTCTTGAGTGCATATTTCACAAATCAAGCTCTTCTTGGCCTGAGGCAATGCTTTATTTATTTGCTCATTCCTGTTTTGTTATGTAAACTACCAATTCTGATTCACTCATTTGTACAAGATTACATGACTGTCAACTCTTCTCTTTACCGAAGCATAAATAATTCTAAGGATTTATAGATTTAAAGGCCAAATACTCTTCCATCTAGTCTGATCTCTTGAATAATATAGACAACAGAATGTCATCATGGAGAAACAAAGGTATTCTGATAGGGCTTACTACATCAAAATTAGCTTAGTGCCTGATTCTCAACGGAGAGAAACTCCTTCAAGGCAATTCACAGAATCTAATACCGAACTCCAGTATGGGGCAAGTTTCTCTCCCCTCCCCCCTCCTTGTCTATGAAGGGAACTGGAGGTCCAAATTTTGGTCTTACTGGAAGAAATATCCATCTTTGTCGTTGAGCTTTGGCTGTTGAAGAAGTCTGCATAAAAACTACACATATGTAGGTCAATGAAGTGTTACAGGGATATTTTTTCCCCTATAATCCCATACAGAGATTTTTTTTGTCCTTTACAATGTCATTTAGGGCACTGAAAATTGAATTTTACTTTTCTGAGGGCTGCACTTCATTTTCAGTTTCCTGTGGCACATGTCTAATCATCTATTTAGCAAGTTTCACAAACCAGGTCAGAAGTAGGAGCTCTAGAAGCAATTAGCCTATACATGCATCCAGATTCACAACAGCTTACAAATAAATGGGGATAGATTAAAATTTTCAGCTGACCTTAAAATGTACCAAGAGATAACGTACAAGAAAGGAATCTTGTGATTCCTGATCACGCAGTGATGAAACAGGTGGCTGATAGAGATGGTGATCAACAGGGTACTTTTTGGCAAATTATGGTACCGTTTACCCAGATCTCATGCACATTCTCCTAAATACACGTACTAGGATACACAGCTGTAAACTGCTAACTTGGAATCCTAACTGGGAGGGGAGATGATTTTGAAAAATTAGGTGCTATTATCCCCTTAAATTTCACTTATGTTAGAAACCTCCACCAACCTTATTACTTTTGCTGAGACTAACAAATTATGTTTTACTCATACACACCAAGAAAGGTATTCGATCTTGATTACAGAGACATCAAGAGAAGGAGAATTCATCAACTCCTCAGCTGTTTGTTCTAGTGGTTAATCAGCTGAACTGTTAAAAACGTCTTCCATATTTCTTACTTTGAAGTCTTGGTCCTGTTATATCTTTCTCAGCTCAAGACTAATATCCACAGTCTTTTCTCTGTAGAGTTAAACACTGATTAGATAATTTTCTTTTAGATCAAGTAAACAGACTTAGTTCAATAAATCTCCTGCTCCTAAGTATTTTCTACACTCTCTTCTTTAAACCCTCACTAACCTTCAAACATTTATTGAAAGTTAAGTTGACAGAAATCCTAACATTGTGCCCCATTAAGCAAAGACATACACACACATACCCTCCTGCCCTTTTCCCCTCAATATGTCCATGACTTATACTGCACAATTTTCTGCAGTAACATCTCTGGAGTTCCCCGTCTGCTATGTCTCCAAAATACTTTTCAAAGTTACGGCCTTCCACTTTTCTAGTTATGACCCCTACTCCTTGCTGTTAGAATTATGACTTTCCAGACAGTTATTATAAAGATGTACTTTCTCTTGATGAATATAGTGTATAAAGCATTCTCTATTACTGTATATACTATCAGACCAATATCTGGCTTTTCTTCAGAAATGACTGTTTGTTATCGTCTTCAAGTATCTCCAAGATCATTAATAAAAACCACATAATAGCATAAAGGATGAGAACTGGTTCTTGCAGAACATGACACACATGTCAATTCATTGAACATTTCCACTGACAATTTCCAGTTGTCCCACTCAAAATCCATTAGCCTGTGCTCTTTGGATGGGAAGCAGTGTCAGTACTTTTAATCAGGATACCCAGCATCATTGCATCAAAAATCTTACTGAAATCTACTGCTTTTGGAAAGTTACTTAACCCAAACCTGTTCCCCATTAAAAACTGAAAAACATTTTCATATGACTACTACTACTCAACAACTACAAAGTTGTTGAGTATATCACTCTATTTCTTTCCAAATACAAAAGCATCATAGCAGCATTTTTTATTTCATACTGATTGTTCATACTTTTCTAATCTAGTGGCAGTCCCTTCTTTCCTGGAACACTTCCAAAATGCTGTCATCAGCCTTGACAAAAACAGGCAAGGATTTTTCCTGACATCTAGAAGTCGCCTACATATCACAACTTTTGTCATATCGAACCATATTTTTACATATTTAATTGCTGCTTTTGCTTTCACTCATGGCTAGTACAGACATTAAGCCGCAGCTGACATCTTTTCTGATGACAGAATTATGAACTGTCGTCTGTTCATTAACAGCCTCCTAAAGGGCCTCCCACTGCTAGCAACATCCATCTATGCTTTTTTTTTTTATCCCCTTTGTGGAAAACGATTTTTTTCAAATCCCCCAAGCACAGCATCATAAGACTTTTTATCTTCATGATCCTGCAGGTGAAATTTAAAGGCTGGTAATACCAGGAGCTGATATCAAAACTAGAAAATCAATACACACAAGCGGAATGAGAGCACCATCCTCTTAGCCCTTGCTGCTTCACCAGCCATGAGATGCAAACCCCCTCATAAAGATGCTTTATAGAAGACAAGCTGTAGGTGTCTGGGAGCAGTATGAGCCGGCTGCTCCAGTGAGCAATGGAGCCCGGAGCTGGGGCTGCCAGCGGGGCAGAGCCCAGCCCCACAGTCAGGAGAGCGGGGCAGGCCCGGGGTGGCCACTGAGGGCTCAGGTCACCAGCCCAGCCTGTGGTGATGAGACATGTCCACAGGCAAGCCGGGACCGGGTCAGGGCCGGGGCAAGGCCCAGGGAAGCCCTTAAAGTCCAGCACGGAGGGGGACTGAGGCCACAGCTGGATCGAGGGGCTGTGGTCAGGCATGGGCATGGCAGTGGTTTCGCAGGAGCGGCAGCTGAGGCTGCGTCCAGCAGCAGAGCTACAGCTGGAAATCAGCTCCCACCGGAGAGGTCAGACAGGGAGCTGCCCCCCTCGGTGCTGCCTGGGAGCCTCTGCCCAGGGAAGAGGGGCTGCCCTCCTTGCACTGGCCCTGAGCTGCAGCCAGCAGCAGTCCCGGGAGGGGGCGAGGTGTCTTCCCATCATTTTGTAAAGGCGAAACACCAGCAATGGCATGACCTGCTCGCTTGGCAAGAACGGTACAGGCTTCCAAAAGACATAGACGTGTTGGATTTTCAGGCTAACTACGCACCGTTCCGCACCCTCAGTGTGCCCAGCTCATTTGCTGCTGAATAACCGTGAACGTGCAGCCAGTGCACAGTCGGTCACCTTCATCTCCAAACATCACCAAAGAGACCTGAAAGCGCCGCTTCGCTGCAACGATTGCAGTGCATGAGTCTGAAAGCTCATTTAAATGCACAGGCTCACCACGTGTTTGGCAAAGACAAATTCCTTCAAGGAACTCAGAGGATGCTTAATGTTTATGCATAGATTACAGTTTGCATATGCAGGCTGTCTATGACTAATTTTGCAAATGAGGTTCACTACACCTTCGAAATACGTGCCTCTCTTGCGGCTGTTCAAGAGCCGAGTCATCAAACAGCACAACAATAGAGCAAAAACAGAACATAACGACGTACGTTGCCAGAGTTGCTTAATTAATTGACACAATTTCAAGGTTTGCTTCAGTCTGATCCTGCTAACTCTCACTTTAGGTTTTACATATCTCAAAACCACTGCTGAATAGATGGACGCAGCATTTTGCAGAAAATCTGTTTGATGACATTAACGTGGTTATTACTATATCAGCCTTTAATAACGGTGATGTGTTACAATGCTGACATTTGCTCAATACAACTCTTTTAAACAATAAACCTTTTAACTCCAGTACATCTCATTTCACATTTTGATGAGAAGAGTTTTATGCTATTTTTTCCCTAGAAATGAACAAAATCATACACAGCTCTCTCTTCACATATTTTCCTTCTTCCCAAACCACCCATGGGACATGTCAGAGAAGTTATTTGAGAATACTGCTTCAAAGGTATCTATGTAGCCCCTTCCCTAAAGACAGAGGTTTCGAGGTTTCCTGTTCAGCTGCCCAGTTTAGAGTCAAACCTTGTGGTCAAAAGCATCAAATCCAAAACAAAATCAAAAGATTTTCTAAGGCACAGCATTGCACTTAAGTTAGAGGATCATGTCTGAAGCACACTGACAACATAGCTCCTCCATGCTCTTCTAGTTAGCGTCAAACTAGTTGTTTTTTCCTCAGACTTTGCCTGGTGATATTTTAGCTTTCTGCTTACAGAATACCAACCAAGCATGCAAGAATGGATTTCTTTCTGTATTTCACTAGTAATTTTCCAATATTTTATCAGATACCATACAGATAACACATTTGCTTGATCAAAATTTAGTCACCACACAGAAGGAAGATCAAAACCAAGGATCAGTCACCCAACTACACCTGTTGGGAGCTCATAAACACTTCAAAGTGGGTCAGACAGAACAGTCAGAAGCAGGGCAAGACAGCAATAGCAATGAATCAAAACTCTCAATCTCTGCATTAGATTAGTCGAGTAGAGGTTTGGCTCATACAACAGCCCATTTAAATGGAGGGAGAAGTTTATTCAAGTAGAAGTTAGTTCAAGAAATTTATTTCATCCATGCATAAATGAAAAGTGAACCTACAGTAAGGATCTGTCCTACTTCTTGTGAAACTGCGATGATAAATTTTAATGACAGAAGCTGTCTATTTTAGCACCTTTTTTCTGAGCAGCAGTGAGCGTCACCATTCATTCAGCAGCTCACTTCCTAGCCTTGAAGACAGAGAAAGCTGACTCACCCTAGGTAGAAATCAAAGAACAGGCAGATGTCTGCAGGGTATACACTGTTACTGCATTCATAAGCAGACCTTTTGTTTCCTTACAACAGTCTAAATAAAAAGGAACAAGTATGATTTATATTATATCTCTGTCTCGGGAATGAAAGTTTCTCTTTCGCTTATTCACAGAATATCTATCTTGCAGAAATCTCCTCATTGCTCTTTATGATTATATTTGCTAGTTACTAAACATAGGAAGTTTTAAACAAAAAACTTTGCTCCCACTGGAAATAAAAAAGAAAACCAGAGTTTTGAAAATCAGTTCTCTTTATTTTGAAGAACCTGATGAGGAGAAAAAACAGTAACTTAACTGTATGGTAGATATATGATAAACTATTCATGAACACTTATTACTAAGCCTAACTTCACAAAACAAAATTTAGTATAAATCATAGCAAGTGTTCAAGCTTTCAGAATTATCTTGGGTTTATTTTCTAAAACTCCTAAACAACATTTTCCACGTTACTGTGCGTACAATTTCCGAAGTGCTTTCTGCGGTGTGTTGCAGAGGTATTTAGGCATCGCAGCCCCCTGCAACCTGCGGCTACTAACACAGGCTCAGGACAGAACCACAGCTACAAGTCCTGCAGAAACAGAGTGTCAGCTCCGTAAGTTTCCATGCTTTCACAGGAGATCCAGGAGTCAGACGACGCACTCTGGGAGTGACCCACGTTCAAAACAGTCCTCTGCCAAAAGTGACCTCCTCTCTCTTCCTGTCCCCAAGGAAAAATGCTTATCAGTTAGTAAGACGTTATTTTGGAGGCAGAGCCCTGGCAGACATTTCAGGTGAAGCTAGTTCACATCAAAATGAAATGGTTTAGCAATCACTGAAGCATGTACCAGATTTCCTGTCTCTGCAGCATTCCAAGTGAAATCCCTAATCCCTGGGCTCCTGCATAAGGGCTGCTGCGCTCCCTCTTCCTCTCTCATGGGAGGCACAATTTAGTGGAGACATTTGGTGAATGTCCTTCAACACGGGGAAAGCTGGATCCCAGTTGTCCTCTTGTGGGATTAGGTCCAGACTCGTGGCTATCTAAAAACCTCACACGTTGAAGGGTTTTAAATGGGTCTAATTCTTAAAACTCCATGTTTAATTTCTATTGGTTTGGAATCCCAGTTTACACACTGATGCCATTTGTATATGTGAATATGAATTAAATGTACTGTAAAGACAAACACCAAAGCTGCAGCTGATTAATTTTGGCAGTGTTATTTCTAATGGCAAATATGGCATGGATTAATAAAATCTATTCTGTGATTACTGCACTTAAATAATTGCAAGGTTTTGAGAAATCTGGAAATTATTTGTGACTCTACCTAAAATCCTTTTTGATAATTTCCAGCATGCATCATAAATATACTCCATGCCTTTAGTTAATTTGATGAATTTTGAAACTCTACATTTTTAACATGGATTAACACATTTATCCATCAGAAAAATACATTGACTAAGAGGATTGTGTTGCTGTTCAAAGAGATATAATCAAAGGAAACTAGAAGGGAATTTTGAAGACACACCCTCTTCTGTGTATATATAATAACTGACAAAATTTTACCATGTAATTCCTAAGATCATAATTTATTATTTATCACTGAAATCTCAGAAACACAGGCACATTATGCTGACTATTTAGCATACAGGAACCATAATTCCTGGAAAAGGAGGCAGAACTTAAAATTTACATCTTTACTGTAACAGGATGCTTATTTTCATATTTGGCTCCTGTTCCAGTCCTCTTGGTGAAATTTTTTTACTACATAAAAACTCTTTATGCATGATATTAGCAAAGGTTACAGAATATGTACTTCATTTTCACACTAGCATTGCTGTTCTCACCATTTACTCTATATAATTTTGAAGAAAATGTCAAAAAAAGACTTCTGTATGTTTTCAGGCATTTGTAGTAAGAAATGCTATAAAATATACTTTTTGATTTTTATTAGCACACTATTGTTATTAATAAACCAAAGGGAGCCAATTTCCTTTCAATTCTGACTTGGCAAAGCCTCCAAGGCACACCTTAAAATGATAGTCCTCCCCATGACAGCCTCATAGCTGTATTCAGCAGCACTTGCATTGCCACATCCAGAACAGCTTGGCAACATGCAAACGCTAAGTCCTGCCAAGAATCCACAGAACATGTGCTAAATACACTGACGTGCTCTGATGAATCAGGGCCTTCCTACAGAAAAGTGCCCCATATATTCAGTTTGAGACATTGCAGAACTTACTTGTTTGCAGTTTGCAATCTCATATTGAAAAACTTTTTTTTTTTCAAGAGGTGTGACTGGAAGGGAAGAAAGGAAAACCAAGTGGTATTCTCTAAATCCTGCAGTCTGAGTCAAGTGAATCCATCTAAACGAGAGCCACTGAAAGATGCAGCAGAAGGAACCTTTCAGAAGACAGGATGGAGCAAGTAGGGAGAGAGCACTAAGAAGCCGGTTATTACTCTGCTGCAGTGCAACTGACTTCTGCAGAGTAGACTGTCAACCAAGCGTGAAGGTGACAGGAAGATTTCCTAGGGACCCAGAAGTAACTTGCTGAGGTTTCAATGCTGGAAGCCATTGAAAGCTGTTGAACTAGAAGAGCTTTCCAGAACAAGGCTGGAAGAAACTCTGCCCTGCAAGGACTCACTGAGAGGTTTATTTTCAACTCTTGGTATTTCCTACGTGTCATCAGAAATCCTGAGTTTTCCTTGGTTGAAAAGTTAATTTATTCTAAATAAGTTAACTGCACTGTAAATAAAGCCCAATTTCTTTGAGACTGGCAGCTATTCCACCCAGGGACCTATATGAGTCATACTCCGTCGTACCAAGTGTGGTTTAAAGTTTGAATAAACTCTTTGAAGGTTTGATCCAGCAAGACTAAGCCTTTGCAGCTACGCCTACTCCTGTATGGATTGCAGCCCATCCAATGAGCAAATTCTATAAATTATTTGGGGGCAAAAGGTTGTTTCATATTTGGGCAAGTCAAGAGAAGCTTCCACTGGAAAAGTTCATCCCTTAGCTCATAACAACTGCTGTTCAAAGAACAACACAACACGTACAAAAAGCAATTCCTATTTAACGCTTGGCAGATAAAGGTCAGGGATATCAGTTCCTCTGCTCTTCTGCTACCTCCTTTTCCTTGTGTAGTCTCCAAAGAAGCCTGGCACTTTAGTCTATGACTGTATGCTGAAATACTGACCAGTCTCTCTTTCTTTGGTAAACCTACAGCTCTTCCAGTAGGGCAAAATTTGTTGGATTCGGGACAGTAATAACCACCCAGACCAGTCACCTCGTGTCTTCCAGCACAATTTCTGGATTCACATTTGCATTCCTCAGATGCTTGTTTCTAGTATCTAACAGCAGCACATTGAAAGGATGATTCCCCAGATGTACTTTTTCCATTCAAGTGGTACACAAATCCAACAGTGTATGCAATCCAGTGTTTCCATGTTTCTGCTTCCAATGCAGAAGAAGGGAGTAAATAGAAAGAAACAAAATATGGCCCAGGAGGAACTGGAAATCATGTTTCTTCAGTGTGATATAGGAAACAGAAAGGAAAAATGGCTGCGTTAGCTGGCCAGATTTAAAATACCTTCAATGACCTAAATCTAATTATTTTGCTTTTTAAAAAAAAAAAAAAGATCAACAAGAAATCATGGGGCTACACCAAAAGCTGAGGCCCAAGCTACCCTGCAAGGCATAGCAGTAAACATAGTTGTTGTTTTCAGACACTAGCCAGAAACACTTTTAGGAAGAAGAATTTGTTAGTTTTACAGTAACAATTGGCCCTAGCCTCAAGATCCATGTTATTTCATAGAAAATATGTCTGGCCACCGTAAAGCGACAAAAAAAAAAACAGGAAACCTGTACCTTCTGAATTCCAGTAAAATTACTCTTTCCATATTCTTTTCATCTTCTAGAAATGTACATAAGCTATCACCTGTACACTTGCATACTCAGGCTTTATTTTATATGGGAATAGAGATCTAAAACTATCTTACATAACAAACCAAATTTATTTACAGAATCACCTTTGGTAGCATAAAGCTCACTGTAAAAGCTGACAGATCTCCCCGCTATAGTGTACTATGCAACACTAAAGCACTTCTGAGAATAACACTGCAGACAGCTGGAACATGCTCCAACAACAAATCATGGTTTCTGAGGCTTGTACATATTTTATGGTTGATAAGCAATTTTCACTCAAATCTTTGCTTTTTTGAGCAATGCAGAAAGCCACTTTTAAAATAATCTGAGCATACAAGAAAATCAAAGGGAAAAAAGGGAGCATTTAAAAAAAATTTAAAAAAATTCTCAATGGTGAGAACCGATCAAATTAAAAATACTTGATCAGGCAAAGACATTTGTCCTGTCCCTTGACTGCTTACTTTCTTCAAGACCCTTTTGTGATGGATCTTGCCTTCCAGAAATCCAGGCAGTCCATATCAAGTGGATAATTCCCACCCACAGGATTGCTGAAACCTTCGAAGAATTCTTAGTTTTTTTCTCTGTAAAAGCTGTCTTGACTCTTCTTCTGTACCTCACCCTCTCTCAAATGTGCACTGATCTTACATTCCACTTTCACTAAAATGCCCAAAACATTTTGTTTCTAAGTCTGTAGTCCTCTGGTCTCTCCTGGAGCTCTGCCAAAATTGGCATCACAGTTGCCTCCTTCCAATGCCGCAGTATCTGCACAACTCTTGGTGAGAGACTCCACACAAGAGGTAGCAGCAGCATTTCTGCTGTTTCATTCTAGTGTTTCTTTAGATTGATTTCCTGAATACACAGATATGAGGATTTATTACTGCTTATTTTATTTAGTTTATCTATTCCTTGACCTCTCCTCCTCACATTTCACCTTGAGATAAATGCTGTAATGAGTCATCCATCAATTTGGGAAACATCTTTCTTCTACAATGAACACAGAAGTATAAAAAAAATTCTTTACTAGATTTACTATGGGAAATCACATGAATATGAACTTTGAAAGAGATAAATCAGTGCATTTCTATACAGTTAAAAAACTTTATATTTCATTCTAACCATTGCTAACATTTCTCTTTTCAATCATAGATTTTTCAAGCCTAATTTAATTTGCCAAAGAGATAAAAACTATTTTTTTTCCTAATTTTTCAGTATCCCCTTTCATCTAAGCAAAATTTCAGGTTATTTAAATAACTTGTAGTTATTTAAAATTACTCTATTACCAATTTGCATTCATGATAACAAAGTATTTAATATTCAGAATGGATTAAATTGAATGCCTTTCTATTCCTTCTTTTTTCTTTTTTTTCTTTTTCTTATGATTGAGAACAACTAGCTGGTCTAGAATCAGCTAAATTAATAGTTTGCTTTCGATGGCAAAGGGAAAGTAGCTTTTTTTTATTTATTTTTAGCATTTTAATATACTTCCAAGAAGACAAAGGAGGCAAGTTACACAACACAGCCTAATCCTCTAAAACTTCTACTATGTCTTTTTATATGCACTTACATTCTCTATCAACAGGCACTTGAAATCACCCAATATGACTTAACAAGAGTGGGTAACTTAAGTATTCTTAGGGCATGACTAGAGATACCTTTCTGAACAAGTGCCTATTTTTTTTTATTTGTGATTTATAAAATTAAGTTCTGTATAACAACTCATAAGTCCAAAGGGTACAGATATGACAGAACACCTTAAACCTGTATTTTTCAAACTTCCTAAAGCTGAGACTAGCATAATGAAATAAAAACACAACGAAACCCTGCTATGCCATCTTCTTATCTGCTGTAATTCATTACAACACTACTCTTTTATATTTATATCTATATTTATATATAGATATAGAAATCCTTTCAGTTCAATAATACAGCGTATTCAACACTGGATGCTACATAACATTCAAATATAAGTTATCCTACATCATGTCTAGTCCCTTTGAAAAAAACAATTAAGCCAACTCCACAGCTCTACATCTGAAAAGCTGAAATCATCCTTTTCTGAATGAAGAAAAATTACAAGCATATTCTCCTGCACAGATATTGACCTGCACAAAGGTACTGGATTCAAGACAGATGGGAACTCGAGGCAACGGAGACAGAATGGCAACACTGCACCAGTTATAATTACCACAAAGCGATGGGTACGGTGGGGTTACAGCAGCCCTTGCAGTGCCGTTTGCTAATTTGCTCAACAGCGCATCTTCCACCAAGGGGCAAACAACGCTGCATCCCTGTTAACACAGGCAGTGACTCAGAAGTAGCTGTCACTGCACTCACCCTGCAGCTGATGCCACAATGTTCCCAATGCCAAATCTATCTCATAAAATAAAAACCTCTTTAGAGGGCAATTTAATTTATTTTTTTTTAATATGTGGGCTTTTCAGACTAAGAAACTGACTCATTCATTAAAGCTAGGCTAAGCACCTGACCAACTCAAGCACACACTTCCATGGAATGAAGGCCTTGCATCATACCATACCAGTAATTTCATTTTCTTTCCTTCTTAAAAAGGTGTCCTATTACCCACCCCTAATAACTGGTTGAAATTCCAGCATCATTTATGACAAGCCACTGTAATGGAGAACTGCAAGTGACTTTGTGCATTTCAGAAACAGTAAAGTTAACTTGTCAACTGAAGCTAGATAACACTACCCACTGTTTCTTCCTCTTGGTGAAAATGTGTCTCATTGCAGGTAAATGACTAGTTGTCGTGATGTTTTTAGGGGAAAGAGTTTAATTTATGGAAGAATGTATGCAACAACATACTTACGTCTTTGACAGGCTGGATAATTTTAACTGAATGAAAAAATTTAGGAAGAAATTGTGGTGCAATGATTTATGTGAGTAAGTTATAGTACATCTATTTATAGTAATACACAGCCTTTTAATAATAGGCTGTTGGCACCATTGAGAATCCTTGCACAGAGCTTGGTCCAAAACAGCACCAACAACAATAATATTTAATTGCATTTTATATGAAAAATTAATGGGACTTCAGCTAACAGCAATATGTTATTCATATGCTACTGATTCTAAATTGGGTTATGACATATCATTTGTTCCTCAAACTCATTGAAGATGCATGCATTAATTTACAGGAACTCTAGAAAACGCATATAGGGAAGAAAAATTAGCTCTACAGTTTACACAAAATGAGGAAAATAGAGAAAAATTTTATCACGACACCCACAAGATAAGCAATCAACTCTCTTTAGAAAGGCACATATTAATAGAGCAACAAAAGATTATAGGCTAAACAAAGATTTCACATTAAAAAAGGTATAAAAAGAAAACCAAAAGCTTGTGATTTTTTTTTACATTATCTTGCTAGAGCAATAAAAAACTCCAGACATCCCTGGACATATTTACAGAGTATTTGCATATCACAATAACAGTCCCAGGCAGATTAACACTTCCATCTTCTATTTTTATAACTACTACAACAAGCTGAACATATTTTTTCCCTATGATACCATAAAATAAATGTTCATTCTTAACATATACTGATCATGCAAGGATGTATTTTAAAATAACCTGGAAGATTATCTTAAAATGAAGGAAGACTACCAGTGTAAATTTTTTTTGTAAATATGGAGAGAAAACTGAGTTGTTATTAACTTAAAATTCCATTCCTCACAGATAGATTTCATCCAGCAATCTCTACATTGCAAAATCAGAGATGAGGAGGTATTCATCTGGAGTAAACCTCTTTACTGTAATTGTGCTTTTAAAGAATGTTGTCAGTGTGAATTGTGTAACAGCTGCACATAATCCCTATGAGCACTAGGCTTTTTTTTTAATTAATTAAAAAAACAAACGTAGCCCCAGTTGTTGCAGCATATCAGCCCTGGGCTGCCTGAGGGTTCCCTTCAATGCTGCAAAGGGCATTATTAAAGGTACCTGTGACAGACTGACTCATGCACAAAACCAGACATGACCTATAAAGCAAAGGGAATTTAACAACGCCAAGTTATACCTTTATTTTCCCTGTCTTCTCACATTTGAAAGATCACAGTAGCAATATAGCTTAGAGTTGGGATGGAAGGCAGGTGTCAGGATCTACTCTGGCTAGAGCATTTCTAAAGGATCACATATGCAACTGGAGAAAGGCAGTCTTCCAAAAACTGACATTCTTTCCAAACATAGGAAATAGCGAAGAACATAAAATCATTAAAAGGCATGCAAAAAAGTTCCAGAGAAGCAACTTTCTCTGAGAAATAAAAAGAAAGGATTTTTGTTTTAAGGGAGTTTAATCAGAGTTGGTGGAGTCAAACATAGATTAAGATGCACTGTAGAAAGACTGCCAAAAAGCTAGGTAACTTCTTTCATTCCTACCTACAAGCGGAGATTGGGAAGATGCAAAACTATTAATTCTGGGTTATGAATCAAAGAAGTTGATACAAATTAGCACTGCAGTAGAACTAGTTTTAGGGAAGTGACAAAATGAACAGGAACAATTATCAGGGCAAATTTTTTTCTGATGATATGAAGTTATTCATAATAACTAGGAGAAAGATGGACTGCAAAAAGTCATAGAAAGGTCTCAGGACACGGAGGCCATGGTTTCACAGGACACACAACAGGTACCCACCACAGTTATCACTGAGACTTCCCTTCCAGCCTCCCCCACTGTAATCCATCACAGTCCCCTCTCTTCAGTGATACCCATGCTTGCACTGTGCCTGTGTGGCAGGGCTTTGACAGCAGAAGAGTGATGCTCACCAGCCTGGGCTGTGGCTCCAAGGATGCCATTGCATCTTCCGCAGCCAGGAGGAAATGGCCCACCTTTTGTAGGCAGGATCTGTACCTTAGTTAATTATATTCAATTCAAGCCAGCTGAGTAATAATAATTGGATGCCATAATTCCCCCTTTTTGTTTTACAGTTTTTTGTTTTCAAAGGTGTTTTAAGGCTTTACAGTGAGCAGAGACCCAGTCCATTCATTCCAACTCCAGCACGCTTCCCTCCCATGAATATCACATCAGGGCTTGTGGCTTTACCTTCATCACCAAAGGACTCTCACTCCAGCTCTGGCTCTTTTGGCTCAGGCTCTGGCTCCAGAGAGGGAGTCGGGGTCCCCAGGGTCTCTCAGATGTATCACATTGGGGTCACCAGTTGTCACAAAGGGAAGGCTTCAGGCAGCTCCAAGCACACCAATGTTCTAATGCAATGGGAAGGCTTCAGGCTCTACACCAAAGCAAGCCCACACTCCCCCAAAACTCAGAAGAAAATGCCTCACCCTTCGGAGTAAATGCCCCATCTTAAATAGTCAGGAGTCACGTGGTTTACTAGATGGGTCAAGGCTATTGGTCACTTGACCATCCATCTCCCAGAGTGACTGGCTGAATGCTACAGCACCTGTTTCGAGGCGACTTTCCCAGTGTAACAAGCCACAGGTGTTTCTCAGCCAGCCTGCACAGGGAAAGAACTTTCACAGGATGCTGCAGCAGCCAAAAGATTTCTCCACAAAAGAGCTGCAGAGGTGGCCTCTGTGGGAAGAGATCTGTGGCTCTGCAACAGACCCACTGCAGAACACAGTGGAGCCCATCAGTAAATCTGGTGGTGCCTCTGGGAAAATATATGTAAGAAAGGGCAGGATATGCTGGACAGAGAGAGAAGAAGGGAACAAAAAGTGAGGAACAGCAAAGGGAACACCAAGGTCAGAGAGGAACACTAAGAGGAGAAGCTCCATGCTGGAGCAGATATCCATGCCACAGCCCATGGAGAATAATGCCAGAGCAGATGAGTATGCCTGAAGGAACTGCAGCCTGTGGAGACCCCATGCTGGAGCACAGGAAAACCACGAGGAGGAAGGAGCAGAAAGCAACCACTATGTACTGATCACCCCTCTATCCACTCCATGCTGCTGAGGAGATGGGGGTGAAGGAGTGAAGTTGAGCCTGGGAAAGGTAGGAGGAAAGGTGTAGCTTTAATATTTGTGTCTTTTGCTTCTCACTAGCCAAGTTATGTCATTTGGCATGAGATTAATTTTTTTCCCAAAGCTGAGTCTGTTTTGTCCACAGTGGTCTCTGGTAAGTGATATCCTTGTCTTTATCATCCCTATTTCTTACCTATTTTCTCCCCTTTTCCTTCTGGGGTTGTGGGGAGAGTAAGTGAGCAGCTGGGTGGGAGTTTGGCTGTGGGCCATGGCTAGCTAATCCACCACAATATTATACTGTTTTCTAAATATGACAGGAATCTTCCTATTTAATGCTGTAAGAATGTTTGGGCTTGTCAGCCATTATTAAATCCTGAAAATTCATTATCCTGTGTAGAGTCATCAACATAGTAATCTTCCACTATCTGCTAAAAGCAGAAAATCTAAAAATGCTACACAGATTTGGTACTGCCTTACTGCTTGAGCAGTCACGTTTGATGACCTATAATGAGAAAGTTGATAACTGCATTTGAAAAATCCAATGACAGTAGCAAGGAAGAAGAAACTTTAAAATAGGCACACAGCAATCTGGGCTTTAGACTATTTGAGACTGACTTAAGTGGGCATCAAATAAAACTGTGCAGGCCATGACTAAAACAGATAAAAGGAAATTACTTTTCACACCATATGCAGTTGAGCAGAAAAAGCGTGTCACAGGATTTGTGGATGTCAAAAATGTACACTGACTTAAAAAAGAGTAGACATATTCACAGGTGGAAAATTTGTAAAGCACTTTTAAATGCAACATCAATTCCGGTTCATTAAGTAACTGAGCCACAGATTTCCTTGTGCTCTGACAGTTTATTAGGGAACTATCACTATATGCTAAGATTATCTTTTCCACGTTTTCATAGGCATAAGCTACTGGCTAGCAACAAGATACTGGTCTAGACGGTCACTTCCTTTGTCTCAGAGTGTCTATTCCTATGATATTTATTCCTAGTAATCTCTTTTACTCTGCTTTTCAACAACTTTTCTCTTTTAGTCTATTTAGAATATTTTAAATAAATATACTCTTCTCTGAGTCTCTCATGTTGTGGTTTAAATAGTCTACATGTCTCCTTCCGGCCTTTTCAGATTTCAAGTTATCTCCGAAATGCTGTTTTCAATCAGTTTCCTGATTTTTTTGTGAGGTTCCCTTCTTTTCAAGGTAACATTACTTTTGTGTTCCTTTTTTCCCCTTTTAACCATGCAAGGATGCTCACGTACAACGTCTAGTACTAAATCAAGGCTTACTTTTCTTATGGGATTTCTCTGATAAGCTTATTAAAGAACTGAGAAGGAACTTAGCTTAGTCAGCTCATGTCTGCACACCTATTCATGCTGTATCAGAGCCCATAACAGACCACGGTCCACGACATTTACCCAGACCCTATGGACGGGACTGAAGCATCTTGCTGTTGTTGCATTTGCGACAGGCAAAGATACTCTCATCTGCTTGAGCAGTTCCTCGGCCTCGGTGAGAGGCTGAGAATATAGAGTAGCTGGGACTTGGCTTTAGCTTTCGCATTTTAGTGTTCTCAAAAGAGTTTATCCCTCTTTGCACAGAATATCTTGGGGGGAGTAGCAGGCAGGTTGTTTAACGTTTTTAAGGTTTTTATTGAATGGTCATTAATGGCCACCTAAAGAAATGAGAAGTGGGGATAAGGAAGGTGAATACAGTTTGAATAGGACAAGCGTATCAAGACACTCACAAATATTTACAAACTCTAATCTGATTAATCACACAAAAGCAATACACTAGCAGTAGTGAAACCGATATGTTCTCAAAGAGTAAATGGGTCCTAGTTTTTACAGGGTGGAAGATCTCACTGAAAGATTGTATTAAAAAAAAAAAAAAGTAGTTTAAAAGAAGAAAGATACGTATAAGGAATGTATGAGATGTCTCAAGAGATGAAAAGAGGAATGGAAGAAGACATCAACTTACTGGCAAGAGAAAGACATGAAAGAAGGAAATAGAATAACATTTAAGACTACAAGATGCGTTTTGAGATCTTTTTAACAAGAATATCTGATGAAGACTAAGGATGCCCCAAATGCAAATCATAGAGGAAAAGGAATTCTTCTTGATGAAGTTATTTACAGGATGGTTTGGGGTATTCAAAGTGATCAATCTGGGAAAAGTCAGCTGCAATTCTTTCAGCTGCAAATCTTCTGCAATTTGTCTGTCAGATTTCGTTAGTTCATTAGCAAAAAGGAAATTCAAAGCACTGGGTATCATAGAATCATGGAATCGTTTGGGTTGGAAGGAACATTTAAAGGTCATCTAGTCCAATCCCCCTGCAGTAAGCAGACACATCTTCAACTGGATCAGGTTGCTCAGAGCCCTGTCCAACCTGACCTTGAATGTTTCCAGGGATGGGGCATCTACTACCTCTCTGGGCAACCTGTTCCAGTGTTTCACCACCCTCATTGTAAAACATTTTTTCCTCTTTTAGTTTAAAACCATTACCTCTTCTCCTATCACAAAAGGCCCTGCTAAAATGTTTGTCCCCATCTTTCTTATAGGCCCCCTTTAAGCACTGAAAGGCTGCAATAAGGTTTCCCTGGAGTCTTCTCTCCTCCAGGCTCAACTACCCCACCTCCCTCAGCCTGTCTTCATAGGAGAGGTGTTCCTTAGGAAAGATATATATAAATAACAGTGCAGGAGAAAGGCAATAGTTAGTTTATTAAAATACAAAGCAGCCACAAATGCATGTTAGCTGGAACTAGAAGATTCTTATCCAGTCAAAAGAAGAAGACTATTGTCATGGTTTGATGTGGAGGGGGGGGTGGTTCTGATGGCAGGAGAGGGATTTTGCTCCCTGCGACCTCCCCGGTTTTGGATCCGGGTTAGGCTTAGTTCTGGCCACCGGATCAGACTGCCATCCCCCTCGGGGTTGAGCCAATAGGGCGCCTCTGCGAATTGCCCTATTTAAGTCAGGACAAGGGAACCGGAAAAGGTGCTTCGCCCAGGATCGACCAGAGAAGGGAGGAGGGCACTGCCCCCGCTCCCTGGCTCCCGGCCGGGCGGCTGCCTGCGTCGGGCCGGCGCTGCCCACGGAGGATGGCGGCGGCGGAGCCAGCTGGGGAACTCGGGGGCACCCCACTCCCGGGGTGCCCACTGGGCTGAGTTCACCTGGAGAGGACTGAGATCTGAGAGAAACAGCCGCATCGACAGCAGGTCAGTGAGGATGGAGCGGGAGGAGGTGTGCCGGAGCCGAGTTTCCCCTGCGGCTGATGGTGAGATAGCAGGCTGCCCCCCTGCAACCAGGACGGCCTCGGTGGAGCAGCGACCCACTCGCAGCCCGTGGGGAGAAGATGCCTGAGCCCGAGGATGGTCGTGTTGGGGGCACGGCAAGGCAGAAAGGCATCTGGAGTCTGCGTGACGACCCACGCCGGAGCGAGTGGCTACAGCTCCCTAAGTACCCGAGACTGTGGTATAGCCCACACCGGAGCAATCTGTGGGGAAGGATTGTTTCCAGTGGGCTGGACTCACGTTGGAGAAATTTGTGGATTTTTCCTCGTGGGTAGGGGATCCATTGGAGCAGGGGAAAAGGGTGTAAGGACTCCTTCTCCTTTAAGAAAGAAGCAGCAGTAACAGCACGGAATGAACTGACCTGCACTCCCCCAGTCCCTGCCCCCTGTGCTGCTGGGGGGAGGAGGAAGAGCCGGGAGGAAAAGGAAGGTGGGGTGGGGGAAGGTGTCAGTTTTAAGATCTGGTTTTGTTTCTTTCTGTCCTCTCAAGTAATCGGTTTTTATTTCCCTTTGTCCTTCTAAGTAATCATTAATAAACTGTTTTGCTTTGAGAAAAGCGCTGCCTGTTTTGCCCAGGACCATGGTTGGTGGGTGCTCCCTCTGTTCTTGCCTCAACCCTCAGTCCTTTTGTTTTTTTTTCTCTCCTCTCTACTTTATTGGAGAAGGAGAGACTGTGTGAGTTTTAGTTGCTGGATCAGCCTAAAACCACGACAGTTCTTTTGGCGCCCAACGTGGGGCTCGAGGAATTTGAGATAAGAATAGTGACTGGGAGAGGTAACGGGCAAAACATGGACTTCACAGTGCTGAAAAACAGAAGGACCTTGGGAAACTTTGATTGTTGTGACTGGTGAAGGGACAAGGGGTGGATTGTTTGTAAAATGTGTGTTCTTCTTCTTCTTCGATGTTGTTGTTGATACTGTGTTCTTTTTCTGTAACTCTGTGTTCTCTTTCTGTAACTAAAGTTGTGCCTAAATATGGAATTCGCAGAGGCGAGGGGTGGAATGTCATGGTTTGATGTGGAGGGGGGGGTGGTTCTGATGGCAGGAGAGGGATTTTGCTCCCTGCGACCTCCCCGGTTTTGGATCCGGGTTAGGCTTAGTTCTGGCCACCGGATCAGACTGCCATCCCCCTCGGGGTTGAGCCAATAGGGCGCCTCTGCGAATTGCCCTATTTAAGTCAGGACAAGGGAACCGGAAAAGGTGCTTCGCCCAGGATCGACCAGAGAAGGGAGGAGGGCACTGCCCCCGCTCCCTGGCTCCCGGCCGGGCAGCTGCCTGCGTCGGGCCGGCGCTGCCCACGGAGGATGGCGGCGGCGGAGCCAGCTGGGGAACTCGGGGGCACCCCACTCCCGGGGTGCCCACTGGGCTGAGTTCACCTGGAGAGGACTGAGATCTGAGAGAAACAGCCGCATCGACAGCAGGTCAGTGAGGATGGAGCGGGAGGAGGTGTGCCGGAGCCGAGTTTCCCCTGCGGCTGATGGTGAGATAGCAGGCTGCCCCCCTGCAACCAGGACGGCCTCGGTGGAGCAGCGACCCACTCGCAGCCCGTGGGGAGAAGATGCCTGAGCCCGAGGATGGTCGTGTTGGGGGCACGGCAAGGCAGAAAGGCATCTGGAGTCTGCGTGACGACCCACGCCGGAGCGAGTGGCTACAGCTCCCTAAGTACCCGAGACTGTGGTATAGCCCACACCGGAGCAATCTGTGGGGAAGGATTGTTTCCAGTGGGCTGGACTCACGTTGGAGAAATTTGTGGATTTTTCCTCGTGGGTAGGGGATCCATTGGAGCAGGGGAAAAGGGTGTAAGGACTCCTTCTCCTTTAAGAAAGAAGCAGCAGTAACAGCACGGAATGAACTGACCTGCACTCCCCCAGTCCCTGCCCCCTGTGCTGCTGGGGGGAGGAGGAAGAGCCGGGAGGAAAAGGAAGGTGGGGGAAGGTGTCGGTTTTAAGATCTGGTTTTGTTTCTTTCTGTCCTCTCAAGTAATCGGTTTTTATTTCCCTTTGTCCTTCTAAGTAATCATTAATAAACTGTTTTGCTTTGAGAAAAGCGCTGCCTGTTTTGCCCAGGACCATGGTTGGTGGGTGCTCCCTCTGTTCTTGCCTCAACCCTCAGTCCTTTTGTTTTTTTTTCTCTCCTCTCTACTTTATTGGAGAAGGAGAGACTGTGTGAGTTTTAGTTGCTGGATCAGCCTAAAACCACGACAACTATGAAAGAGTCTTCGAATACAAGCAGTTGCAACAAAAGCCCTACCTGGTGTTAAGAGGGAGGCATCTAAAGTTACAAAAAAGTTTAGATAATATGTCCATGCAATCCCAGGGAATGAGATTTCAGGATCTTGCTGACTTCTCAGTAATCAAATAAAGCACATCAGCGTTGCAGACATTTTTTTTTTTATTAGATCAGGGTAGTATCCTACACAGATGGCTGAATTGTATTAAAAATATTTAAAACATGAAAACATTTTAAATTAATGTCTAAAGTGCCAGAGGAGATTTTCTCACTTTAGGAGGAAAAAGATAAATATTACATATTTCTATTAGATTTTGGTTACAGCAAATAAGGAAAAATAACTTGTCCTTGAATTAAGATCATCTGTATTTCAATTAAGTGCATGGTGGTTTATGTAGCTTTATTCTGAAAGTAGGAAAACTACTGTGTAGAATGGAGTGGTGAGAGATCAATTAAACAGTGAAGACAGTTCCAGTTGAGGACTGGTAGACAACAGAACAGATATAATTGCTAATTCTATCTGACCTCCAGTAATTTGATTTTTTAACAAACTCTGGGAAATGAAAAGCCGAAACAGCAATAACACATTATATTCCAAGGTCCTCTGGAATGTCAAATTGAACTTAACATGAAACGTAATGCAACCAAAATGGTGTAACATTACAGAAAATCACCTGGACCAAGTGGAGAGAGTATGACAACACAAAACATCATAGGCCTAGAAAACATGGTCCACAAGCCACATGGAAGAAACTGGGCTCATTTGCCCTATTAGAAGGATAACTGAGGGGAGAGAGGGCAATAGCCTTCAGGTGCACAGAAGACTGCAATAAAGAGGAAAGGAAAAACCCTTATTCACATCCACTGTGAATTGCTTTCACAGGCCTAAATTGCACTGTGGAATATTTAAGTTGAGCAATGGGGAAAATATTCCCCAGAGATAAAAACTGAGGGGAACAGATCATCTAGAAACGGTGTAGAAACTCCAGAATTTGAAGAGCCAGTTAAACAGACATCTATTGAGGATGTTTCAAGTATACCTGCTCCCGCCACTGAGCGAGGAGAGGGATTAAATTATCTCTTCACATTTCAGACTTCTCTTTCTACATTTTATAAAAACATTTTGAAGGAGGAATAAAAGCTTCTATAAATTATATTTTGAAAACATACCTAGTAGGGTCTACTCTACAATTCTGCTTCTACTCCTGAAAATCTGTTGAACATTTTAGTTATACACAAATTCCTCTTTTTAAGAGGAACAAATTAAGTTCACAAAATGGGTTTCAGTAGATACGTTAAGAGGTGAATGTAAAAGTGGTAAGTAGTTAAATCTGCGGACTTCTGCTTTCTCTCTCACTTCTCTTTTTCCTCTTTATTTCTTTTTGAATCTCTGTCATCAAAACACACGTTAAAACTGGAGAAGGCCAAAAAGAATTCATTAGTGGCTCTGGTAAGGATTTAGAAGGAAAGTATCAAGTTTCAGTGAAAAAAGTAAATACAGTGAGAGGAAGTTCAGGAAGGGTATCTACTTTCACCACTACAGCATTTTAAAAAGCTTAAGCAGATTTTTATCAAGATGTCAAACTAACTTTCGGCTGTGATCAATGTGATGGTTTGATGTAGGGGGGTTCTGGTGGCAGGAGAGCTGATTTGCTCCCTGTGACCTCCCTGGTTTTGGAACCGGGTCAGACCCAGTTCTGCCCATCAGATGGGACTCCCATCCCCCTCGGGGTTGAGCCAATCGGCACCTCTGCGAATTGCCCTATTTAAGTCAGGACAAAGGAATCAGAAAAGGTGCTTTGCCCAGGAGCGAGGAGAGGGGAGGAGGGCACTGCCCCCGCTCCCTGGCACCCGGCCAGGCAGCTGCCCATGCCGGGCCGGCGCCACCCGCTGAGGATGGCGGTGACGGAGCCGCTTGGGGAACTCGGGGAGCACCCTGCTCCCAGGGTGCCCACGGGGCCGAGTTCACCCAGAGAGGACTGAGATCTGAGAGAAACAGCCACACAGACACCAGGTCAGTGAAGATGGACCAGGACAAGGTGTGCCAGAGCTGAGTTTCCCCTGCAACCGGTGGCGAGATGGCAGCGGTCCCCCTGCAGCAAGGACGGTCTCAGTGGAGCAGAGACCCACTCGCAGCCCGTGGAGAACCTACGTCGAAGAAGAGATGCCTGAGCCTGAGGACGGTCACGGAGCATGGGACACACGACAAGGTAGAGAGGCATCTAGAGTCTGTGTGATGACCCACACCGGAGTGAGTGGCAACAGCTCCCTAAGAATCCAAGACTGTGGTAAAGCCCACACTGGAGCAATACGATGGGGAAGGATTGCATCTGGTGGGTAGGACTCACGCTGGACAAGTCTGTGGATTTTTCCTTGTGAGTAGGGGATCCACTGGAGCAAGGGAAAAAGGGTGTAAGGACTCCTCCTCCTTTAAGAAAAGGAGTGGCAGTAACAACATGGGATGAACTGACCTGCACTCCATTCCCTGCCTCCCTGCGCCGCTGGGGGAGAAGGTAGAGCCGGGAAGAAAAGGAAAGGGGGAGGAGATGTTGTTTTTAAGATCTGGCTTTGTTTCTTTTTATCCTCTCAAGTAACTGGTTTTGTTTGTCCTTATCCTTTTAAGTAACTGTTAATAAATTGCTTTAAGAAAGCTGAGTCTGTTTTGCCCGGGACCATGGTTGGTGGGTGCTCCTTCTCTGTTCTTGTCTCGACCCTCAGTCCTTTTATTATATTTTTCTCCTCTCCACTTCACTGGGGAAGGAGTGAGAGAGCAGCTGTGTGGAGCTTAGTTGCCAGGTCAGCCTAAACCACAACAATCATACGCAAAACTTCATTTCAACCAGAGCTATCTCAAGAACTAAAGTAGCTGTAATTTTTGAGTTTCTTTCCTTTACTACTGAATTCAGGTTGTTTGTGGTTTGTTGGTTTTTTTTTTTATGAGAGGACACTTGTTGACAATAAGGGCAATTGTTCACATGATAATCTAGATTTACACAAACATATGATGTTTGTGTAAATTCAACATTCTGGTTTAAAAATTAGAACAGTAGCACAGATTGAATGGCTTACAATCCGACTTCCTGGCAGATTTTAAAATGCAATTTACTGAGAAACATATTTTTATGTTGAGTATTTTGAGTAGCATGTCTGAGATATCACGTTTCCTTAAAGCTACTTGATAATCTAGAAGAATAAACAAATTTAATGCTTTTAACAAAGAACTGCTTGCCTCAATGTCCATATTCTTTGAAAGCTGTTGTACATAACTGTGCTGTAGGTATATATATGCCCAAGCATTTGAGGTTGGACATTCACCATTTAGTTCTAACAGCAACAGTATCCGCATGCCCATATGACCTCCCCTTCCCTGCTCCATATAAATTGAGTACATTACTCTCAATTTGAAAGGCACTTTATTTAAAAGAAAAAAAAAACACAACAAACAACAAACCAAAATATAAACCATGGCTCTGAGAATCAGCAAGGTGCAAAGGCTGTGAAGATCTTAGATCTGTGAAGAACATAGATCTGTTGGCGCGTGTTCAGAGGAGGGCCACGAAGATGATCCAGGGGCTGGAGCACCTCTGCTACGAGGACAGGTTGCGGGAGCTGGGATTGTTCAGCCTTGAAAAGAGAAGACTTCGGGGGGACCAGAGAAGTTGTGGATGCCCCCTCTGGAGGTGTTCAAGGCTAAGTTGGACAGAGTCTTGAGCAGCCTGATCTAGCTGAGAGGCATCCCTGCCCATGACAGGGAGGTTGGATTAGATGATCTCTAAGGTCCCTTCCAGCCTATGCCATTCTACGATTCTATGATCTTTCATGTCTCTCTCTTGCCAATACATTGATGTCTTCCAACCTAAACCATTCTGTGATTCTATGAACACAGTTCACAGAACCCCTACTTACTAGTAAGTAGTTTTTCATTTCAGTAAGCATCCACATGCACGACTTTAACCAATTCCTCAAATATAAAGGGGTTGCCTGAAAAGAAGCCTGGTGGCCTACAGGAAAAGACTGTCATATTCCTAACCCTGTCTTTGAGTACAAATTGCTGAATCCAATGACCATTCCAAAGGGAAGGAAAGAGCTTTTCTTTATAAAGGAAAACCCAAGGCATCTTTCTGAAAAATCATGCTGTATGTAAGAAGGCAAAGATGCTTCAATACCAACTACAAAGAATTGCCTCTGCTGAAGATGAATGCCATCTCTGAAATAAAACCCACTAAGAATGAAACACAGCAGAACTTCATTTGCATTCAGCGTCTGATCCTTCCCTGAAAAATCTAGTATAATTGGGACTGGTTATGTCGACCTCCATCTCTTCAATACTTGCAGCTGAATCATCACTAAAAGCACAGCTTATTTCATGAAAAGGTTGAGGAGGAAACAAGAAGCTATTGCTCAAAAGATTTTCCTTTTAAATTAATCAAATCCAAGTTTAGATACCACCACAAATATCAGATTTTTGTCCAGTGGAAAAACCTAAATGAGTCTGCTAAGGAAACATCCTGCAGGCAGATGAGAAAAACTGAATTCCACTGTTTTTGTATGTGTAAGCCCAGAATAACTGTAAATGAAGTTTTCCTGATTAGATAAAGAATAGTTATCTTAATTCTCAAATATATTTTGGAATCAAATGCAGAGAGACTTCCTCAAGAATTATTGAATAGTTAACACATCAATCTAAAAAAAGTACAAGTGCCATTCATAGAAACTTTATAGACTGTTATTCTTCTAGGCTTGAGGATCTTCTTCATTAACATCATTTAAAACCCCAAAACTGTCAGATTCCAGAGCATGAGATGCAGAGTTTCCTCCAGTTCCTTCATAAGGAGATCTAGTCCAATGCCAAGTTTCACAACAGTGTGCAGAAACAGATGAAGAAAGTCCTGAAATCAGTTGCCTTGTCTGCACTGGGACGTTTAAAATTATCTTAGATGTGTCTTGAACAATACTTTTGGGGTGAGAGGATGTGCAAAAAAGTAAACATCAAATAGTCCATCAGGATTGGTTCTGGAGCAAAGAAAAACCAGATCGAAAAGAGTTGTGTCCAGCATGACAACTATCTTGTAGATCCATGGTAGCCATTATTTGACAGGTATTAAGATATTCTTATGTCTCCTTCTGTCTTTGGCTTTCCTTGAATGACCTGTGACCTCCCTAAGTTGGAGGAGACTCACCAAAGCTAAGAGGGAGCATTCTGTGGCTGGAATTTGGCAAGGTCAAAGGAGTGAACAGTGATGGAGGAATATGTTCTCTGTTAATTTCACAGGAGACTGAACCCTTGTCTGAGATGCACAAAATGGTTTTGAAGATGTTTGTTTCTTCTGTCTAGAAGATGGGTTTAGAGAAAACATCCAAGAAACAGTTAAAGTACAATTCATTTGAAGACGAGCTGATGAAGTATCCTACAGGAAACACTAGTCTGCTTAACTGTCACTGAGAAGCAAGGGCAGGCTGTTCTGCAAGAGAAGGCAAGTTGGGGGCCAAGAGTCACAGGACTCTCCAAGAATTGGGGGCCAAGAGGCAGGACACAAGAACTCACCAAGAACTATGAAGTCATGTTAGCAAGTCAGGATGAGGATCATGGTTTAGTGATGGACTTGGCAGTGTTAAGTTTATGGTTGGACTTGATCTTAAAAGTCTTTTCAGCTCTAAATGATTCTATGATTCTGTGATCATCTCTGGAGATGGTAACCAGAGTAAGCCACAGCCCAGTGATCTCCAGTCAAGTATATTGTGACAGGCTGGTCTGAGGTCAAGCCATCAAGTCAAGTCTGTGGGTCAGGGTTCAGATCAACAACTTAGATGGCAGAGACATGACTGTAGTGCAGCTGCAATGTATCTCAGGTGAGAAGCAAGGGTGAGACTCTCAGCAAAAAAGCTGAGGAAAGGGAAGGGAAGGAGTAAGGGAAGAAGTAAGGAGACTGCTTTAACTTCTTATGGCTTTCTTCATAACAGCTCTTATTAACAAGCTGGCCTTGCACACAACCAGCTGAGATACTAGGAGGTAGCAAAGTGAGCTTCGAAACTTGACATCTGTCACTTGGTTTTGGTTGAAAGCACCTGGGAATAGTGTATTTTCTAGAGTCACATGGTTTTTTTTCACTAGGGGTGTTTCCTACAGTCTGAAGCCCTTTGGATTCAGGGAAGTGCTAAACAGATAAGGGTTTGGAGGGAAGAGGAAAGGAAGAGAACATTACAAAAAGAGGAAGGTAATCAATTGTCAATGTGAAAAGAGTTAGAAGTAATATCTAACTAGGCCACTAACAAGGATATGAACTTCCAGAAAAATGTCCCAATTTAGACAGATTGCTGAGAAGAGCTTAAGAGTGAGCACACCTCTTCACTTACAATCTGTACACACTAGAGCAAGAAGGAAGAACACAGTGGTGCATAGGGTTAAAATGTCCCCACGTTAAGTTGTTTAGCACATGTGTACTGTCAGTATGAATGTTCATACAGAAAATCACAAGAAAAACTATTTAGAAGTGACATAAAGAATAACAGGATTATTAACAATGCTAGAAAAATACAGAACTATTTGTGAGCAGCAATACAGAACATATTTAAAATACCCAAAGGAAATTAATTCTGAATCAAAACGCCTATTTACAATATGGGAGTCTGTAAGTTGGAAAGCAGTAATTCTGCAAAGAAAATAGAGTTCATGGTACTTAACCTAATGAGCAGGATTTCCCAGCATGATGCTGCTGCTAACAAGGCCAATGTGACCTGTAGTCTTGTAAAAAGACTTTTTATGGATCTTTACCTCTTTATAGAATATTCACTGAAAGCATTATTGGCAAAAGTGTGTTCAGATACGCTTGCTATAAAAATGATATAAAAAATTATGAATGAATTCAGTAAAATGGAAGATGAATGATTAGACGCCTAGAAAATCTTCATTATGAAGAACTCTTTAAGAAGTTCAAGCTCTTTATAATATTGTAAGGATGTTTATGACACAACTGAGCAATTCTGTATGTAAAATTCATAAGATTGGAAGAGGCTTGCGGATTATCAAAATCTGTGTATTTTCTGTACGCACAATATCCTGTAATCCTTACTTACAGAGAATATTTTTTAATGTAGAGAGCTGAAAAAGACATAGCAAGGATAGTAAGGACAAAGGGATCTAGCCGGATTTAAGTAATTTTAAACTGGAAATAAAATGGCAATTTAAAAATGAGGCAATTAATTATGGGAATAATTAACAATCGAAAACTTTGGACTCGCTCTCAAAAGACATTCTCTTTCTAAAAAGACCTATATTTTAGCTATTAATTTTAGTTTTTGCAATGTGCCTGACAAAATTGCAGGTGGCATGACAATAATTAACATTTGCCTGCCAGCTGTACATTTCATCAGAATTATCAGGATATCTATGAAAACGTGGCAATTTGTATCTGCTAAAACTACACATTTTACTCTTCAAACAAAGCAGCATGACTCATCAGTTTATCTGAGGATGTTAGATGCAATAAATTAATGAAGATCAACACATAGAGAAGCAGCCGAAATCTCAGCTACTTCCCTGCAAAATGATAAATGACTTTTCTCTCTATGAAGCCCTGAGGTAGGAAGAAACATTAAACGCAAGAACTGCAGCGTCTCTATTGACCTGTGCAGTAGATACTTGCAGAAGGCATTTGTTAAGCCATTCATTTCAAAATAGTGGACAATATGAGTGTCTTCATGTAGATAATTAGACTTCCCATAATGGTATCTCTCTCCCTAACAATGAAATATACATTCCCTGGGGTGAAAGGCACAGTTTACAACATTTCAAAACATGACAAGCCTTACTTCTATGCAAGGGAGCTTTCATAGCACCTAAAAATGACTTAGCGGAGTGAAAATTGGAAAATAGTTTAAGAAAAGTAGTCTTCCATCAATAGTGTTTGTCTAGGAATTTCAAGGTCACTTCTCAGATCCTCGAAAAAGCACCGAAAGGGCAGTATTCCACACTTGATGGACCTGCAGAGTTTTCCAAAGGGGTAAACTGAAAAGGTGCAGACGAAGAAGGCTAACCAACCACTCCTCTTCATGGCTTCGTCTACACAAGGCAGAAGCTCCTAAGCAACTTTTGAAACAGTGAAGTGTTACGAAAGAATAACTCCAGGACTTTAAACAAGATGCAGGATGCTAATGTAGTACATGATTTATTTGCAGGCAAGGAACAGAATATCTTTTTTACCCTACAAAGGCACCAGTCCAAACGACATATCATAGAATCATAGAATGGTTAGGGTTGGAAGGGACCTCAAAGATCATCTAGTTCCAACCCCCCTGCCAGGGGCAGGGAAACCCTCCACTACACCAGGTTGCCCAAAGCCTCATCCAACCTGACCTTGAACACTTCCAGGGATGGGGCATCCACAACTTCTCTGGGCAACCTGTTTCAGTGCCTCACCACCCTCTGAGTGAAAAATTTCTTCCTTATATCCAATCTAAATCTCCTCTTTTTCAGTTTAAATCCATTGCCCCTTGTCTTATCACTACATGCCCTTGTAAAAAATCCCTCTCCAGCTTTCCTGTAGGCCCCCTTTAAGTACATCTATGAAGCCTCTGCACCTATCAGTACCCTTGTTATTGTTTTTTGATCTACAGGTCTCGGTTGTGACATAGAAGTAAAGCATAGTAACTGACTTGGATAATAAAAGACTGGAGTATCCTCTCTGTTAACATGTGTTGCACAAAGAATGTTCCACAGTCACTTTTTGAGGCTCACAAGTCATAGGAAGCAGAAAATCATTTTGCTGGTAGCTATTACATTTATTGGGTAGGCTATTGTCTCAGAGCTTTTTTCAAAAAACACAGTGGTGTATTTAGCACTACGAAAGCATCAACTGAACCAACAAGCAGCATGAAAAGGAATCAAGAGAGGAAAAAAAGGCAATTGCAGCTTTGCAAACTGGAAACTGCCTAATGAATTTACTGAAATGTTTGCAGCACCAAAAGAGGGTCCAAGAATTATAATCCAATGTTGAAGTGGAAATAGAAAAAAAAGCAAATGGGAAATCTGGGAAATATTATATTTATATGGTATATCCGAAGTAATCAAAACTAAATACATTCATTTTAATGCTTTCTAGGTGCCTCTCACTTACAGTATTATCATCTTCTTTGCCACAAATGACAGATACTTCTTTGGTAATACTTCAATGAAATACTTGTTATTATCAAATATACAATGTACTAAACTTGTGTAGTACCTCCCCCTAAAAGAAAATACTAAAAAAATTTTTTTTCATGTTTTCCTGGTGAAAATAAAAGCCAGCATGAAATAGGCTATGTTGAGATGCCTCCAAATACAACTGAAGCGAATGAACACGATAGTCGCTATTAAAGCAGAGTAAATATCAGAGATACATTTACAGCACATGCAATGATGCTATTAAGAGAATTAGTCTATCTAAAGAAATGGAAAAATCTTTGGGGTAATCCAGTAGCTAGTGCAGAGTCACTACAATTGATAGTTAAAGTTTCAGTTGTTCTATTAATATTGTCAAGAGCACCCTAATTATTCTCTATGATTTCTTTACATGTACTTACATACATCAATGATTTTTTTTTTCCCTCAGAGCTATTCAGAAATTAAATGTATGTTCCAGAAAGCGGAAAGAATACTGTTCCAATGGAGCCACCACTTTTATGATGAACTAATCCTTAAGAATATATTTAGAGAACAAAAAACTGTGCTGTAAAGAGCGGAAAAACAGATAGCTTAGCCCTGGTGCATTAGGCTTTGTAAATATATCTCTAGAAGTGAAATGGTGGCGAACGTGGATAAGCCCACAATTTCATTCTGAATACATCTCCTTATCATAACTTGTCCTATTCAGAACAGCAGCTTCTTCTGAAAAAAATATTTCACAGAGTGTTCTTGTTAAGAATCATGAAGATACATCTTGGTAGAAGAGGTGGCAGAATACCACACCCCAACATCAGTGCAAAAATCTAAATATATTAGTAAGAGTACACAAAGACTACCAGCACAGACACTGAAATCCCTCTATTTTACCAACCCCTGAAGTGTTAATTTCTGAGGCCAGACATAATCATCTTTGAACCACTGTGTATTGGGTTTGCATGGCAAGGTTTTGGTAGCAGAGGGGGCTACAGGGATGACTTCTCAAGAAGCTGCTAGAAGCTTCCCTTATGCCTGACAGAGCCAATGGCAGCCAGCTCCAAGATGGACCTGCTGCTGGCCAAAGCTGAACCAATCAGCAATGGTGGTAGCTCCTCTGTGATAATATATCGAAGAAAGGGGGGAAAAGAACTGAAGCAGTAAAAAGAGAGAAGTGAGACTATGCGAGAGTAACAACTCTGCAGGCACCAAGGTCAGTGAAGAAGGAGGGGGAGGAGGTGCTCCATGTGCCAGAGTAGAGATTCCCCTGCAGCCTGTGGGGAAGACCATGGTGAGGCAGGCTGTGCTCCTGCAGCCCATGGAGGTCCACAGTGGAGTAGAGATCCATCTGCAGCTTGGGGAGGACCTCACACTGGAGCAGGTGGGTGTGTCCAAAGGAGGCTGTGACTCCTGTGGGAAGTTCACGCTGGAGCAGCCTTTTCATGAAGGACTGCACCCCGTGGAAGAGACCCACGCTGGAGCAGTTTGTGAAGAACTGTGGCCCATGGGAAGGACCCATGTCAGAGAAGTCTGTGGAGGAAACTTCCTTCCATGGGAGGGACCCCACACTGGGGCAGGGGAAGAGTGCGAAGAGTCCTACCCCTGAGGAGGAAGTCGCAGCAGAGACAACCTGTGATGAACTGACCACAACCCCCATTCCCTGCCCCCCTGCACCACTGGTGGGGAGGAGGTATAGAAATAAGGAGAAAAGTTAAGCCCAGGAAGAAGGGAGTGGTGGAGGAAGGTATTTTAAGATTTAGTTTTCATTTTCTCATTACCCTACTCTGATTTGATTAGTAATAAATTAAACTAATTTCCCCAAGCTGAGTTTGTTTTGTCCGTGATGGTAACTGGCGAGTGATTTCCCTGTCCTTATCTCGACCCACGAACCTTTTGTTATGTTTTCTCTCCCCTGTCCTGCTGAGGAGGGGAGTGATAGAGCAGCTTTGGTGGGCACCTGGCCTCCAGCCAGGGTCAACCCACCACTCACTGTCATCAACAGAACAATATAAAAAGAATAATTCTGACTTCAAAATGACTGACCTGCAGTGCTGTTATGTATCTTATCAATTTTTCTGATAATAAAGTAAAAGTGTATGTGACACAGGGATCTTTGAATGAAATCTTTTGAAAACACTCTTCCACATTAGATTAGAGAAGCGTATGATTGAAAGTATTCTACTTTAAGCTATTCTCCCTAGTTCCTCTTCTGTTAAATCAGGCTTCCTAATTTGTTGTAGAATGCAAATGCTAGATTTCACAAGTATTTTACTTCTTTCATACGTGGCATTACACCACAATTACCACTAATGTTCACTAAAAACATTATATGAGGTCGTAAATAGAAATAACAATACAAAATCGCTACTGTATGATAAGAAGGATAACTGAGACTGAAAAAGCAGAAAGATATCACAAGTATTGTATGGTCTATTTTCACCAGTAAATGACTGATGTATTATGTAAAATAATTATGTTATTAGTCATACAAAATTTTTCAGAGAAATGTGCTTTCTAAAACATGACATAGCTCAAATCGTAAACTAAGACAGCTGGACTATCCAACATCAGTGCCCAAAGCAAGTTCTTACATTTACATTTTGGACTCTTAACAAATGACCTACTTTTTGTCAACAGTCTACACTAAATGTTTCTGTATCTGGAAGATTTTTGTACAATACTGTTAACTTAAATCTACCAATATGTACCAATTTCCTATTTAAAAATACCATTTACGTGAAACGACTCAGCTAAAACCTGTCCTCTGCTACGAGGACAGGTTGCGGGAGCTGGGATTGTTCAGCCTTGAAAAGAGAAGACTTTGGGGGGACCTAATAGCTGCCTTCCAATACCTGAAGGCAACTTACAGGAAGGCTGGGGAGGGACTTTTTACAAGAGTGTCCACTGATAGGACAAGGGGAAATGGGTTTAAGTTGAAGGAGAACAGATTTAGATTAGATCTTAGGAAGAAATTCTTCAGTACGAGGGTGATAAGACTTTGGAATAGATTGCCCAGAGAAGTGGTGGATGCTCCCTCTCTGGAGGTGTTCAAGGCCAGGTCGGACGGAGCCTTGAGTAGCCTGGTCTAGTTGAGAGGCGTCCCTGCTCATGACAGGGAGGTTGGATTAGAGGATCTCTGAGGTCCCTTCCAGCCTATGCCCTTCTATGATTCTATGATTCTATGTAGAATCAAGAGAAGTATTTCTAAGCCTCCAGGCAGGAATCAGGAACCTTTTTACCTGTATCTTGAAATCAAAGTTTTGGATTTTTATTGAAATATCGAACCCTGGGGGAAAATCAATTGCCTACTCTTAAACAGATATCAGGAAATATTCTTCTTGTTGTAATATCATCATGCTTATGTAATCTATTTCAACTTCTTCAGTGACTGGGCAACCCGAACGTAACGAAGTGACAACAGGTACCTACATAATTTTCAAATAACTCAGCTTTTGATAACAAACATACATTTCTCTTGCGAAATTACTATTATTCTCATCAATAAGTTGGAGCAAAACCAGCCACATTATTTCTGGTGCCACATTTCTGTGAGAGTCAGTATTAGAAACTTGGAAGAATTTCAGTAGTAACTGATAGGATTTTTTGTTGATATAAAAAAACCCATTCATTGGCCATTATAGGACATGCCATTATAGTATATGATTAGAGAAGACACTTACCTTTTCATTTCTCTCTATCTGAAACCCTCGTCTATAGGAAAGTCATTAAAGAAAACTACAGAGTCACTGAAAGATTAGGGTTGGAAGGGACTCTGGAGATCTATAGTCCAGTATCTTGTTCCAAACCGGGCTAATTTCAAAACCAGATGAAGTTGCTCAGGGCCTCTGTAGCCCAGAAAATATGATTTTTACTGTAACACCACAAGCTCTGTATTTAACACAGGATCTCCAGACTTCTCTCAGCTTGCCTTCGCCCGATTTTCGGTCACAGCAGCAACTGCCTGGTGGCCACATGCCTGTGGCCTCCCTGTGTTGGCTTCGCTCTGAGAGTTCCTGGGGCAGAGGCTGGCAGCCCCACAGAGTCACTGTGGGACAAATAGCCCTTCCGCAGGGCTTTGTCAAAAGCTTTTTTCCCAAACTTTGTCTGGGAAGCATGGAGAAGGATTAGGCTGTGATAGGAAAACTTAATAATATAGCCTCAAGTGGAATACAATTGATGAAGAAGAGAGTCCAAACCACCAGTATTTACCTCCTCCTGATGAAGAACTTGAGACACTGACAACTTGCTGTGACACCCTTGCTTTCTGCTGAAGTAACATTGGTATCATTCACCTTTGGACCTCAGGGACGTATGAAGCATAACACTCAAAATCTTTTTACGGACAAAAAGGAAATAAACCTGATAACACACAAACACACACACACACACACACACACACACAGAGTCAAGAATTTACAGTTAATTTACATTTATTGTTAGCATAACTGAAATCTTACTAGTCTAATTCAAGAATCATTATTATTCCTGCTCTAATACATTAAAGAAAGAAAAAGAAAACCAAATAAAAACATAAATACTTTTATATGAAAAAAAAATGAGGTCCTAGTAGTAATAATACAGTTTAAATTGTTACACATACACTTTCTAGGTTCTAAACCTTTTTCTGGTAAAAGGCTCATGCTTTAACTGTTCCTGTGGGTCCTAAGGTTGGTGGTTTCAGCCTGGCAGTGATCGTGACAGATTTTCAGCAAGTCATCAGCATCTGGAGCCCTTTGTGAGGCGTATGATGCTGATGCTGATGCTGATGGTTACATCTTCCTGAATCTAAGATCTCCTTGGTGTAATTTTTATATATATGATAACATGCATTTATAGCTTGCTCTTTCTTTACTGGTCTGCAAGTTCATGCTATATCCAAATTTAATATACATGGTGTTTTATTTGTGTTAGAACTTGTTCTTTATTCCCTCTAAAAAACACTTTTGTCCAGCTGCAAGTCTGCATTTCTTTAACTGACCAGTGGTGAACTACTTACAGACCTGGGGTCTCCAGTGTCAAGCCTGTGCCCCATCTCTAATCATCACATGCTTGTATTCCTCTGCACTGCATTCTGTGTCTCCCCTTCTTAAGGCTTCCACTATTATGCCAGGTCTGTATTTTTCCACATTATGTTACAGCTGTAAAGATCTCATTCTTTATAGAATGATTGTTCTTTACTATCATCTATATAATAACTAAGGTTGTACCATGCCATTAGAAAAGTAAAATTAATTGGCTATAGCCACCTTGTCATTAGAAAAATTGATGTTACAGCTAAATCAAGCAAAAACAAAGCTCCAGGAAGGTAAAAAAACATCAGACAGTCTTAACTCTGAGGCCTTGCAAACTCACTACAAAGCACATGGCAATGGCAGTATCATATAGCAGGGCTACGTGGTTACAGAAGACGAAGATAATACCAGAGAAAAAGGGATATGCTTCATTTTCTGCATACACTTTTCTGTGCCAATTAGACAACGTGAACTGTGACTGTTATCATTATTGTAAATGAAATACTACTAATAACTGTTTGTTGCATTTTCATTAGATTGCTAAGACTTTAATTAGACTAACAATAGATTCTGAGCTCTGTATTTACAGTGTGTTCCCTTTTGCCCACAACAAAAGTCGAAGCGCAACAACTTGACCAGTTGAGTCTTGAAAATCTTGCTGCATGCAGATTCCACCACCTCTCCAGGCAGCCTTTCCTAGTGCTCAACCTCTCTCTTGCGGAAAAATTGTTTGCCTCCTTCCAGCCAGGATTTGCCCTATCGCAATTTGTGCCTACTGCCTTTCATCCTTTAACTTTCATTTGAGAAAAATTTGACCACATCTCCCTTAGGTCCTTCCACCAGTAGGTGGATGTTAGCTGTCCCCTCAAGCCTTTTCTTCTGCAGGCTAAACATCCAGAGTTCCCTGAGTCTTGCCATCTGTCCTGAGCTCCAGTCCCCTAATTACCCCTGTAGCCCTTCAGTGGACCCTCTCCAGTGTCTATTTGCTATTCTACTCTACCCATCTTCCACATGGTCTACCATGCAGAACTTGGCACTTAAATTCTTCTTCAGAACAGGCTTTAATTCTGGTAATGACATGTAGATTAACATAAAAGACTGACATCTCACCCATGTGTACATGTATGAACACATCTGGAGTAGAAAATAGATTCTAAAATTTAAAAGACCAAAAAGTAGTTTTTGTTTCTCCAGCTTACTAGCCTTAAAGCTATGTGGAAAAAAAAAGGAAAATGAGAAAGCCCTTAGAAAATTATTCTCTGCTCATTAAAATATTAATAGCTTACATTTTGAAATACATTAATTGAATTTACAGGAATCCACATTTTATATATTAGTCCCAAATGATATATCTCAAATGTTTCTGTACTTTACTAACAGCCTGAAGTCTCAGAAATGTATGATGCTTCTCTGTTTTAGATTAATTTAAATACAATTTTGAAATATTTCAGTTCCTGTAATGAATGGTATTGCTTCCCCATGTTTCAGTGAAAAAACTAAAATCCCACTCAATGATTTGAAACTTCATTCATTTTCATGCGCTACCTGCGTGTTCTTTCTAAAACCGTCATTATACTGCCTCCTTTTCAAAGACAGCATTTCAGAGAACCCACTGAACACCAGCACCTTACAAATATCTCCCTGTGATGTTGTGAGAATTTCTCAGTGTACATTCCTATGTCTCATGATGCAAAGCAACAGAAAAGAGAGAGAAGAGGCAATTATGCTAACTGCTTGTCAGCGTTAATATCTTGCACTACACGTTAGTGAGTCATTACCCCTAAAAACTGTCAGCCAGGCTGTATCAGTGAGACAAATAATGTTATGAGAGGCTATTTTAAATATATATCTTGAAATAAGGCTGCAAATTAATAGAGGTCAGAATAGTTTCACGTTTCTCTTTTATATACACTGAAAAGACAGAAAAGCTGTGTGAGAAACACCAAAGTGGGCATTGAAAATACTGCCTTTTGCCACCGGAGTTTAGAAGTAACTCTCACAACAAAGTACACTCACGCAAATAAAATCCAGAGTGTCCAGTGCTATCAAACACAGCCCTACAAAACCACAGTTCATAAAGGTGTGGTTCATAACACACATAAACATCTGTACATCTACACCTGCAGGCACACACACATTACACAGCGCAAACCCAAGGCAAGCCAAAGTATGACTCCTATGCAATAAAACACATGGAATTGTAAAGGCCCTGGGGGCACTGACTGGCCTTACTAGCCCTGACCAACCTCAGCTGGGCTGACACCCTCAGCCTCTGCCCACCATCCAGGAGCCCCATTTCAGTTCAGCCTTTGCCTGAGCTATGCTATAGGAGCTGGCTCCACAGGATCCAACAGGATCACCCTGCTGATCCTGGCTCATGAACTGACATCCCAGCTTCACCTTGGACCTGCCTAGCAATTGCTGGACCTGACCCTGAGCTGTGGATCGACCTCCTGGCTTGGCCTCATACCTGCCTCATCACCACAAACTTGGCTGGTGTTCTGGGCTCTTGCTCAACTCTGGCTGCCAGCAACTGGGTTTGCCCAGCTCACCCTGTGCTGGTGAGGCTCCTGCCCTGTTGGGAGGTGTCATCATCCATGGCTTCCCATCCCTTTGGGAGCAGCCAGTCTTTGCTGTGCCCTAGCAGAAATACACAGCAGTGTGGGTACAATATGTCTGACTTGTACCTGGATATTTCACCAGATACTA
The DNA here is from genome assembly GCF_009769465.1 of Tauraco erythrolophus. Taxonomy (NCBI): domain Eukaryota; kingdom Metazoa; phylum Chordata; class Aves; order Musophagiformes; family Musophagidae; genus Tauraco; species Tauraco erythrolophus. Next base: position 24,553,230 of record NC_141467.1, on the reverse strand, counting down.
AGGTACGCTGGTCTCACTGGAAAACAATGAATTTGGTGTTTCTCTTGAGTTCTTTGGCATAAATGTTGAGTGGTAATTCAATACACTTATCTATTGATGCAATCAAAATGGTATTCTCAAAAAGGCTATTCAAAAACACACAGAAAAAAACTAATTGAAAACAATAGTTGGCTACATTTGTATGAGACTATCTTCAAACAAAATCAAAGGAAATCCATGGAACGATTTGGAACATAAATTTTATGTATTTCAAAAACAATTATAAAAGACATGATGTCCATGATGTATACCAATTTGCAAATTTGATCTGGAGCCCTAAGCATTTAGAAGCACATCCTACGCTCTGCACTTGTATAAAAGTAGCTTGTGTTACTTCTCACTGAAGTAAATTAAATTTTTCTTGTTAAAGAGATGCAGAATCAAGGGTCACGCTGCAACTTTTCACAGGCTAATAAAGGCTTTGATCAAACTCAATGTTTTTTACAATACACCTGCTCCTACTGTTTCAATGTATCCCAACCCTCTAAAACCAGCCAGCAATATGATTGACTGTATACTGCCAATGTCGATGATCTGTATCTTCTTGGCAAGACAAACAGTATTAAAAGACAGACGACAGTACATTTACTTATGAACTAAACTTTGCCAACAAAGAAGTATGTTAACGCTGGGGAAAAAACCCCACACCATATCAATTTAATTCTCATTTACCTTTTCACATTCAAATACCTAGCATTCAAAAGTGTGATAATAAGGATGTGCACCTCCTTCTCTTTTGGGTTGGAAAAACTGTGACACGAGATAAAGGACGTGTTATGAGGTTGAGAGGATAAAGGCTAAAGAAATCTACATAAGATCTGATGAGCTAATGGTTCATCAAAGGTCAAAAGATTATTAACATTCACAGAATATCTCACTTTCTTCTGTTTAATGAGACATTGACCCATCTGTTAGCAATCCAGACCTCCAATACACTACTTAGAGCTGTGCAGATGTCTTAACTAACTTGATATACTTATTTCTATCAAAACACAAACATGACATCACATTCTTATATATAACAAATTAAGTACAATGTCCTTCATTATTCTATAACAACAACACAATTTACCAATGAAAGATAACTGTTGCTGTTTTCCATCTTGCTGGGCTCCAGCATATTAGAAACACAACTTCTACAAACCACAAAGAGGAAGCATCTGGCACAGAATTCCAGATATTTTTGCTTCTCTCCATTGTCAGGTTCTCAACCCTTTTTGCAAAACCTTTAGAAGTGCCAGGAAACCAAAACTACTTACTTACGTCTTTCCTTAGAAATTAGTAGTGTTTACCAAATAAAACACCTTTACAGAAACCACCAGCTAGCACTATGTCTGTTCTAACTACTGACTTCTACAAGCAGGATCCTTATCCCTTTGAGTTCACCTACTGACAGTGTCCAGTAACAAACACACCCTCCCGATTCTTGGAGATACATTTCCTATCCCTGTAGGAAAAAGTAACCAACAGTAGAAACTTGGACCCCTACAACTGTGCTCAGGAAGCTAAGAGCTCAGGTCTCTCCCAAATAAGGGAGACCTCGATGCCTGCTATGAATTATGCTGTTTGGTTATGGTCTGCATACATCTTTCTGGCAGCTGAGGTCTCAGTACAGGGAACAGTGTTAACCATCTTCTACAGAGTCATCCTAGAAACCATCACATCAGCCCCACATCATTGGAGACTGCCCAATCTGGAGTGATATAGCTCCCAGACAGCTGGCACCAGTTGCTCTGCACTCACAAGCTGTCTCAATGGAACTAATTTGAAGATGCTCTCATCCATATTCCCAACTGACAGTAAAATGTGCATTGCGTACTACCAGTTATAAAGCCTACTGATTCACTGCACGCAGCTCATGAAGGCAGACGTGGAAACTTATAAGTTACTGCTCTTACACAACCTCTCCTGCAATAGCACTTTATGCAGATTTTGCATCTAACTATTGAAGCCTGCCTTTACTGTAAAATGTTCTCCTTAAGACTACGTTAAATGTTCTGTAGCATCTTCAGCCAGTATGCAAACCAAGCACCCAGCAGAATAAGGCCAGCCCTCTGAACACACACAACCTGTTAAAGTCCTGGTATGGATTCTCCATTTGCTTCTCCTGCAAAGAAAGTGTTGGTGATGGATCTTGAAAACCTTCATTTAAAATGGCTGCAGGTATTTGTGAGACAGACATGACAGTTAAGGTCAGCAGGGACATACGAGGTGTACATGTCCATGCACTTTTTGTGACAACAGAAATGTGTCAGTGAAGGCTCTATTCTCTGACCCTACACAGTTCATAGAAGTTTGAGTCTGGTGACCTTCAAAGCAAAATACACCTATCTTCTTTACTACTTGACGAACTAATTTGTATTTCAAATGCTCTTAAATGAAGCACCTATCTGTCAGGATGATAGGCACCATACAGAACTTGCAAAGAGAAAAAGAACTATATAAAGCAATCAGAGAAGCCTTTTATTCAGCTGCTCCAATAACTGACAGATAGTCTCATTATGCGATTCCCCCAGCTCCTCTTAACATACCTGACCCCTACAACTGTATCACATGATTCATCAGTATTGTAGTTTCAAATGCTTTTCAAAAACAGAGCAGCAAGATCTTCTCATAGTGATTTTGCAGTATTGGTCTTGGGCACGAAAAACTGATGATTCCCAAAGCACACAGGTACATTTCACAGCTCATTCAATGAGGACAACAAAAGAGTGTGCAAACACAATCTATATAGCATTTTCAACCTTCTTATCATAAAATATTTTCATAGAACAAGTGAAAGAAAACAAGTATTTGACAATAAAAATAATTATAACACCTTATATTCAGATGCAAATTGTCCAAGCTCTGTTTAAAAGACTTTGCATATTTCATTAAGCAACTTTCGGTAATTCAGTAAGTGGTTTTGCATTAGCAAACTGAATTATACAGTGACGAATAGGAGGATAACGTGAAAACAGCAAAACAGACCAAGACAGGGGTATGACTTTACCTGTTGTCTCTTCTCAAATTCTAACTTGATACGGGATTTGATGCAGTTGCACGTGTCCTGGTATGTCTGCTGCAGTGCGAGTTCCATGAGGTGTTTGTGGTATGCTCCTGCCAAGTTTCCACAGATAAATATGATTACATTTGCCAATATCTAGAGAGTTAAAAAAAAAAGTGTCAGGGAATTTATATAAACAAATAAACAGAACATAATCCTAACCTGAAACGAAAGGTTGCTCCAGTTATGTATTTTGCATGTGCTTGATTTATAGCAAAGGTTCACCTTTCCAAAAGCCTTCAAAACTACTGGCAAAATCAAAAGCAATAATACCATTTTCATTTAGGATTATTCATTCTATTTAGGATTAAATAAGAATGATAATAACCAACATGTTTACCTATTCAATGAGGTACAGATTTTCTGAAAAAGAAATTCAGCTCACGTTATATATCCACTGCTGAGTACTAATTAGGCAGGATCATGATCTATAGATGTAGAACAATAATAGCTATGGCTCCTAATAACAATGCTAAAAGCCATGTTATTGCCATTCTCTTTTGGCAAGACATTTTCTTTTCAGTGCCACATGATTAAGGGGTGAAAACATTCACCTACATCAACAGCCTGACCTGCATTTTATCTCGGCCTGATCCACTACTATCTGTCAGTTGGCTATAAATATTTACCTTGGTGACTGTAAGCAATGTTTAGGTAGTGAGATCTGACATCTCTCTACTAGAATATACTTTTCACTACTACCAAAACACTGCATTTGCCTAAACCACAAAACTTAAATCTATAAAATTTAAGGTCAAACTTACAGCACCAGATACTCAGTATACACAACAACGCACGAACATGAGAAATAAGTTCGCTTAAAGAATCCAGTTTTATTTATTAATTGTATGGGGCATCTCAGAGAAAGCAAAGAGAGGAGAGAGGCAGGTCTTTCCTGTGCTCAAACTTCGAAAAGGACAGAATACTGGGTGGTGATGCTAGTAGCACTTTCAACTGTCCCCAGTTCATTGCTGCAAAAAGAGACACATTCCTAGCTTGCTCAGAATAGAAGAAACACAGTAGAGTAATGAAAACAATTCTGAATTCAACAACAAAAAAGATAATACTAAAAGGGAACTGAATTGAGATACAGCTGCAATCTGATCACAGTGGGTCTCTATCTGTAAGGTCCTACTGTATCATGCAGCCTGGATTACAGGTACTACATGATGTTGTAGTGCTCATGATCTGGAAGGGAACAAGGAAAAAAGGAAGCTAAAATTCTATTAATTCTCCACAGTTAATCTAATCATGAGGTTTATGTCAGATTTCCCCGGTGATCATTCATTGTTGGTTTTGGTGTCCTTAGGTACCACGCAATCCTTTGTGGCCTGCTAGTAGTGAAAGAGCCAGAGATGTCAGAAAAGGAGTCAGACAGTATGTGACAGTGGTTCAGAGAAAAGAGAGAAATTGACCTCTTAACAGAAATCCATCCCCTTGAGGAATACATCTTATTCACAAAAAAATACACGGTGTTTTAATGCTCCTTCTATAAATACACGCTTTAAAATTAGAGTTTTAAAGAAATGCTTTTATCTTCCTCACAAATTATACCATCATTACAGGCAATACCTGTTCCTCCATCTGTGACATGTCTGACATCTCACTTCTCATGGTTCCACAAAGCTAAATGCAGGAACTATACACCTTTGCCACAAAAACAATTGATGTTCTCCATTTGATAAAACTTTTCTTTCTTTCCCTAAAACTTCAAGATCATGGCATTATCATGTTTCCAAAAGCAACATTTGAGTTCTTAAAATTTTCTAAAATACACACATGTGGAAACAAGGAGAAAAATCTACATTTCTCACTTTCTCCAAAGAACCGCTTTTAGGAAGTAGAGGGATAAGAAATAGTTTAAATGAAACATTTCGCAAAAGTCAATAATTAAAAAAAAAACAAAGAGGAGATGATGGTGTACAGAAAAACATTTGAACTCAGAGTACTTTTATATTTCTTTGTAAATCACAACTGCTTGATTCTGCTTTGATGTCAGCAATATCACAGTACTCTTAGCAGATGTGAACTAGTGAGCAAAGATCTTGTGTGAGAGATTACAGTGCAGGGGTAGGGTGTTCCAACTGGCAGTCATCGCTGGTTTCTGAAATGAAATTATGAAATGAGAACAAATGCCTGAAAATAAATATTGCTGGACATAGGAAATTCTCAGATACGCACTGGGAAGATTTAGTAACAGAACACTGATTTGAACTGAAATCAACAGTGTGCTGTCATCGCTCTGTGTATGGATCACTGTTGAAAAGCCACACACAAACTTACTAAACGCCCTGTCCAGCTTCATAAAGTTATAGACTATTTAAAACAAAACTTCAGGAATATAACCAATCAAAATTTAAAAAAAGTATACTGTGATAGGTAGATGGAGGAGTAAATTATGAGTATCATATTCACAGCCATAGAAAAACAGATTACAGTTTTATGACTGAAGTAGCTGAAGTGAGAAAATAGATGGAAAGAAGTGACTGACAGGCAAGGAAGCTAATTAACCAGGCTTTTCAGATTCTCAGTGGGATAATTCAGCCCACATGAAGCACTGTGCTGACTTCCAGTACCTGAATTAGGCTGTTCAAAGACAACTCTGATATCTCAGCCATTGCCATACTTAGTGTAGATGTAACACGCAAGTGAATATGTATAGAAAGTGTGTTCAAAACATCATTAATTCTTTTGGCTAGCATGGAGCTCATTCAGAAACATGTCACTAAGGTAAGCTTAGAAAAAAAAATCCAAGAAATGGATGAACTGGTTTCTAACTTAGAACAACAGATTTTTTTGCCTGTATGTAGCCTAGCTTGAGTGAATATTTCTGTATTTGTCACTGAAGAGTTATTGAGTGAAATACATATCGTCAATAGACTGTTCAATGGAAAATGCAATTAACATTACTGAACAAAATAAACAACATATATACTTCTTGCTGAGTATCTCTCTTCTCCTAAGTAAGTCTTGCATTTTCTTCTGAACTGTGGTCCAGTTTCAACACATGAGCTGGAGACAAGCTCCATTCCAGGTTTGCTCTGAAGTCTCATACGTGTTCTCCTAGAAGGAACAGGTTCAAAGTTTTCCTCAGTCCAAAAAAAATGAACTGAGCTTCTCACTTTCTAAGCAGGTACTCTAATCAGTATGCAATCGTACAAAAAGTTTCTCCTATTCAGGCACCTGCTCTGAGAAGACCCCTGCTCTGAGAAGACCCCATGTGATGAATCCTACATGGATCAAAGCACCTGGAATGAAATCCTGAGTCAGATCAGTCTTCTACCTTGTCATTTCTCTAGGCTAGGACTCTGCAGCTCTTTCTCTTTTCCTTTGTTTTTTTTCTTCCCACCCCTGCCTCTCTTCCCTCCAAATGAATGTTGGATAATAAGAGAAGATGCAGTGGATCTTCTGTTTAAGAAACTCTGCATCTTGCTGCGAGAGCTCTGATCAAACAGTGTAGATAAAACTGTAGCCATGAACCTCTATAGGGAATTAAGTGGCACCTGAATAGACTACACAACATGGTTAGGAGCTTCTGCCACAGAGGACAGGCCTGAGCTGCGGAATAGAGTGTAACGAATGATGGTTACTCAACAGTGGAAAAAGACCTGCATCACCTCAAAGATAGTGTTGCATGGACCTTTCACCCCCTTTATAAACAGACACTGTATGGGAAAAACCAACACACACAGTATACATAAGCTCTAGTAAGCTCGCACTCAATTCACCATATGGAAACACTGAGTCACACAGCAGAAGTTCTAATCTCTCTGTACAGTCAGCAGAGAGGGAAGTCCATCTCCTGGGCCATCTGCACCCTTTAGACATATCAAGTGTATACTGTGGTGAAGTTTCTGCTTAACCAATGAATAAATTCAATATCTACAGAAGGTAATCTAAACATGAGTCAAAAATTAATTTAAGGAACATCAAGATACTATCAGGAAGTATCTCTAGGTACTCCAAATACCAGCTCGTACCTCTAATTACTTATGGAACATTATCATGCCTGATCTCTCTTTCGTCTCTTTTGACCTACAGAAAACTGTATGCACTTCCAGGCAATGGAGAATTTTCTAAATTGTATTTTCACATTCAAGCACATGTATTTTTCATTATCAGTGAATATAAAGTAATCTGATGTCTAGTGCTTAACTATCAAAATAGACTGCACTTAAAGGCAAATGAAGACAAAGTTAAGTAGCTATGACTAATTTCTCAAGAGAGTACTAAAGTTCACTGAGTTGCTAGAAAAACTATAGTGTATTACACAGATTACACAGACTGGTGCATCTTCCTAGTTCAACTGATGAAAGCTGCCTACAAAGGTATATGTACACATGGAAGCACTATGCTATATAAAAAATAAAAGAATTATAACATAGGCTGCTGATTCTAAACTGAAGCATAAATAATTTGTTAAATATCTTAGTAATTGTTCAAATACTGAATATAAAAATCAGAACTCTCTACAGAGTTTCCCTATGTGGAAAGCCTCTAATTCATGAGCTATTTTGTCACATTTCTTTCCTCTTAGATATTGTGTAGATCCTTCCTGCAATTCGTGCATGAACAGAATTTTTACCAACCTCTCCCCAACATAAATTATTAATAACTTCTTTAATAGTTAGATTCCACTTTTCTTCTGGATAAGAAAGCTGAGGAAATGGAAGCTGAGGGTGGGCAAGAAAGGCTATAATTTATAACACCTGCATGGAAATTAATGGGAGAAAAAAGAATTCTTGTGTCACTGCCAAGGTGCAAATTCTTTAGCTCTGCAGAGATGAATAGGCTCTCTCTCCATCTGATCTTTCATTTCATGGTTTGTGGTGTGACTAGCCAAGCTAAGCAACAAGTCTGTACTTCTTTGGAACCTGCACAGTTTTAGACTCAGACAAACTTCGGCTACAAGAACAACACTGGGTACAGTTAAAAGAAACTGAAAACCAACATTTTAAAAGGCAATGCTTACCCACCATGTAAATTAGTCATTCACATGGTCACCATGTATTATGCCAAATACCATTATTTTAGTACAAGTGTTCAGAAGGTTCTCCAGGTATTCCATGCAACGCTCTTGCACATGGAGCTCTGCCAGTCATATGATGCTGACTTGTTTTCTTTCACATTTCCAGGGCTTTGAACATTTTCTAAAATTTTAATACAGTTTGGTATCAGCAATATCTACAACTATGTGACAGCTAGCAAAAAGGATGACGGAATTGAAAACAGGAGATGGATTGCCCATACGGCAATGACTGTTTTAAAAACAAGTAGTTTGGAGAGTAGCAAAATTAATGAAACCTGAATTCCTATGGATTTGTATCCTTTTGCCCATTTATTTCCCTACTTACACTTCCAACTCCTCAAACAGGCCAAAGATTGTTACAGCTATAGCACTAAAAGTAGTGATCAAGCAGTGGTGCTTGGTCCACTAGCTGCTGTTACACAGTGTAACAACTGGCCTTTTCCCATATTTGTTTTAGTAAGATCACTAAGTTGGGGTCTCTATCATGAAAGCTCCTGTCTTTCATAAAGGAATGTAGCAATCTTTTGGATTTCTATTTCTGTTTCAGAGTCGAAGGTAAAAGTTCATGAATTAAAGTTATTTGGGTATAGAACATGACAGGTTGAAGGACAGAAAGAATATGGGCAACTGCGGACTTCCTTCCTCAGGAATTAAGAGTAAAAATCAACTTCTTTAATGAGTGCAACATTATATTTAATACTCTGTAAAGGTAAAGGGTATTCAAATTCTTAAACACTCATACTATATAGACTCAGACTATATAGACTTTTGTCTACACCAAGGAGAATCTCAAATGTTTTTCAGAAAGGTAAGTAGAAAAACGAATTGTAATTTTGCAGGAAAAGACCCAATTAGAAAAAGAAAATGTTAAAAAAAAAAACAACAGCCTAAGATTTTTCAAAGTAACTGAGAATCAGCAAAAAAGTAAGAGTTCGAATTTCTCATTATTCCAGACATCAGCAAACTGCTCCATATTTTCAGTGCTAAAATAAACTCGCTAAAAAGTCCCTTTATGGAAGAGGAATTGATGTCATTTTAGAAGCCCGGAAGTTGTGACACTGTCATCTAATTTACATGTGTAATTCTCTTTGTAGCTTTTGCAATCAGAGCATTGTGGACACCAGCAAGATATTCTTTTTCTGTAATATCTATGTTATTTTATTTTTTATGTTTATTTTTTTTCTGTAATATCTATGTTATTTATCTATGTGACATAGATCTGTTGGAGCGTGTTCAGAGGAGGGCCACAAAGATGATCCAGGGAGGGGCTGGAGCACCTCTGCTACAAGGACAGGTTGCGGGAGCTGGGATTGTTCAGCCTTGAAAAGAGAAGACTTTGGGGGGACCTAATAGCTGCCTTCCAATACCTGAAGGCAACTTACAGGAAGGCTGGGGAGGGACTTTTTACAAGAGTGTCCACTGATAGGACAAGGGGAAATGGGTTTAAGTTGAAGGAGAACAGATTTAGATTAGATTTTAGGAAGAAATTCTTCAGTACGAGGGTGGTAAGACTGGAATCAATTGCCCAGAGAAGTTGTGGATGCCCCCTCCCTGGAGATGTTCAAGGCCAGCTTGGACGGAGCCTTGAGCAGCCTGGTCTAGTTGAGAGGCGTCCCTGCTCATGACAGAGAGGTTGGATTAGATGATCTCTAAGGTCCCTTCCAGCCTATGCCATTCTATGATTCTATGATTTTATGTGATTTTCTTTTAATCATTATTACAGATTGAAGTTTCTCATAGCTCTACGCTGTTCTGTGGAATGACTGGACTTATTTTACGTGCTCTGTCCAAACACAGAGCCCATCTATATGCCAGTGTAGATGAAAACAGATCATAAATGGTAAGCTCTTGAATCAAAACCAGGAAAAATACACTAGAAACAATAACCACAGTTATGGTCCCTTTAGATCACTTCTGTGTAATACACATAATCAATATCACTGACTCTAATTAATGGCTCTTCACATTTTGAACCAAAAATAATTTCTTGCTAGAGGGGAACTCAAACTGTCTTCATTCAGAAGGAATCAGCCAGCCACTCCACTCTCCTTCCTGCCTGCTGAGAGCTTTTCCTGTGTTTACATGTACCTCTGGGATAATTTTATTTCTTTATCACTAAAACTGCTCAAACTTGATTATAGAATTAATTGAAACAAACAAACAAAAACAAAAATTCAAACCTATTCAGATATATATTTAGATAAAACTAACAGTAACTTTGAGTTTGGCTTGAATTTTGGAAGCAGAATCTGTAACCAACTCATACTCTCATCAATCTTAAAAACTAAAATGGTATCCCAAAAAGACTGAGATTCATTTTTAGGTACTCAATTTGATATAGGAATGAGTACCAGTATGCTATTAAAAAAAAAAAAAACCAAACAAAAAGAAAGATTTAATACCATAAAATTTAAACAATTTACTTAAAAAAAAAATCTATGGGGTAATATATCAGTCTTTGATATAATACAGAAATAGTCCCATATATGATTTTTGAGATACCCTCAGTCTTTTCCAATAAATTAATCTGCTTCACCTTTTTTTTTTTTTTTTTTAAGAAAGACTAAAATCTGTAATATAAATATATTTACTTACAGGACAAGCAATATGCTGCCAAGTTAAATGTGTAACAGTAGATTTCTCCTTCCTTTCCCTCAGCAGGAGTATTACTAGGCTCCCTCTCCTGTACTACTGACCAGTCTTCATGAAGTTTATTTCATATTGTCATCTATCAGCCCTCATGAAATTTCTTCATATATCTCTAAACATCTCCCCTTCTAGCGAGTTTCACAGAAATTAATCAACAGGTTCAAAAGCTACCAGGAGAAGGCAGGACAAACAGATAAATGAAGTGATAATCACGTATATGGTCTTTACTAATGTACTAACTTCTGGCATGCCTAACTGGAAATGACATCACCCTCAGAACTGTGATGAAGACTTCAGCTTTCTTCCCCAATTACTGTACTTCATATTGTGTGCAATTGTACTGCATATTACATATGCTACATACTCACAGTTACCAATACATAACAAAATTAAAATCAAATGGCAGTTTAGTATTACATGAATAAATTACAGTAAGAACATATACTCAATAAAATTTTTCTATTGCATTGCAAACCATTGGCAGTTAATATGTGTTTTAATCTAACTGATGGACAACAGCAATTAGACATTTTGAAATAGTATTTTTTATGATCTCTTAGTAATTTAAATTATGTTTTATATAAGTATGTTCTCCTTTGGTAATATTTTTCTCTATCAGCATTCATAATGAACTGGATAAGCTTTCTAATAGGAAATATGCCTCAAGTATTTGTTCTGCTTGTCTGATGACTACAACAAACTTTTATCAGGTTCATTTTTCAAAATTTGGCAGGCTGTGCTAGGAAACAGTCGTCTTTTTAGCTATGTACTTTGCGAAGAATGATACGAAGCAGAAGGGAGAATAACCATAGTGATGTATAACCAAGGAAAGTGATGACCTACAGAACTGGATTAAATGGTTTCCAGAATGTCCCCAGAGACAAAGTTTTTAATGATGACACTCTTATATGTGTTTGTAGTGTTTTTTAAGATCTTGGTTACCATTTCAAGCTATATTGAGGTGTCCAATCAGCATTTGGGTTAATTCTTAATTGGAAGACATCTAACAGGAAAATTTACTGTCAGGAAATCCTAAAGTTCAATTTTCTGGTGTCAGGCAAATGCTATCAAGAGTCAGCGAGTTGGGACAAAGAAAGTACTTTATTTGGTTTACATTCAGGAAGGAATGAAGTAGATATTAAAATCTCTTCATGCTGCTGCCACCGACTCATTCAATCTTTATACAAAAGATGCCAGTTTCTCTCCTTCATGCCTCAAAGCTGCCAAGATGTCATTAGTTAGGTCAGGCTTTCTATTCCAAAGCCTTAGTATGAAGCACATTGGACACCCTGAACCATTTTTTTCTAAATGATGTGGTTTGTGGGGATATATTGTGACTAATGCCTCAAAAGTTAGCACAGTACCTCGCATTCATACTAGTATTAGTGACAACCCGGATATAGCAGCATGCGGTGATACACTACAGACAACATTACTAAGAATAGGCTATTATTCTTAAACTAGCTGAGAGCAATGATTAAGCAAACAGAGGTATTTGTCCAGGGAAGAGACATTTTCCATGCTTCCATGCTTGTTCTATTCTTTAAGTCTGAATATAAAAAACTACCATTCATTCCTACCTTGTTCTATGCACGCATCTTCCCTCCCAGCTATTCAGTTCACTGAAAAGGCTTGGGCAAAGGAGTCTTTTTTCAAAAGACTTTTGGAAATCCAGGTAGAGCTATCAATTAAATGAGACTCATTCATGTGTTTGTTGATGTCTTCAGACAACTTAAAGACATTTTTAAGGAAAGACTTCCCTTTACTTCTTTCAAAATAGGATGCGTTTATCCCATTCTCTATTCTTACAGCTTCTAGTTTTGCCTCATTAATACACTGAGTTTACAGACCTACAGTTTCCCTGACCCTTTCTAGAACCCTTTTTTAAAGTTTATTTTCACATTTGCTACCTTATGGTCTTCAGGAACCAAGGTCTATTTCAGACCAAGCCATATATGTCCTCCTTCCCCCATCCCTCTGAGAAGGGTTTTAATGTGGGAATTTCTTCAGTTTTTTCTTCACTGAACGGAGATACAGAAATTGTTTCTCTGTGATGGCCTTGTCCTCCCTGAATATATTTATAACCTGAATGTCAAATTGCCTTACAGACTCTCTAGAAGTCCTTTGTTAATCAACCGCTGAAAGAAGGATTGAGCATCCAAGGAAGAGGAGATTGGTTTGGTTCACTGCCATGACTCTAGATGGTACCTAATACAAATTACATACTTTTAGATATATGTTCTTCAAACTCCTATCTGATCTGTGTAACTGCATGCTAAGGCATTTTGGAAACACTTAAAAACATTTGCACAGATGAAATTTTTCACTTTGGCTGATTAACTTCAATGCAGCAAAAAGATTCTAAAAGGGATGATAAAGCATGCCAGATCACCGCTAATTAGCAGAATGACTTTTTTCTTGCAGTAAAAATTGCAGCTACAACAGGCACAAGACACAAGGTGAACCGAGATAGCTCCACAAGCTTTTTTATAGTTAGACTACTGTGTATCTAAGGCAAATGTTATTTTAACTGAGCCTAAAAAAATCTGTGCACCATACAAGAAGCAGGTTTTAGGTTGTGAATGCATGGAGGGAAAATTAAATTCTGGCAGTGAACACAACAAAGTCTTCCCTTCCAAAGAGGATATTTTAAAAATCAAATGGGTTTAATACTGTGAACACGAAGACAAATACAAGTCCACTAAACTGGCAGTAATGTCATTTCCATTATAACCTCATCTATTATTACCTACAGGTCTGCCTTATTTGCAGATTTTGCATTTAACACATTTCTTACTGGTTGGTTTACAGTTTGTATACTACATTTCTATGTATTTTAGAAAAGACAAGCTGTGAGTCTGTTATTGAAATACATCATGTTGCTTTTCAAAAACTGACAGGCTTTCTTACATAGAAAGAGAAGTTACTAGTAAAATAAAGGAAAGAATATTCCAATTTCCAGGTGACTGCAGTCATAGTGTTATTGTATTTATTAATTTTTGACTTCATTCCCAAATTTGACTAAAGTAGCATTGGAACGCTATGGATAAAGTAGTAATAGTCACATGAAAATACAATCTCTTTCAACAAATTCTGAAGTACATGTAGCAACAAAAAATAAAGAAACAATTTCCCTTCTCTAATGTTTTTCATCTCCTGCCTGTATTTATACAAGATGTCTGTTTTGAACTTAGCATGTTCTAAGCTAACAGAAAAATTACATCATAGGTGCTCCTACGCAGCAATATGAGCAATGTAGAAAGTGCATTTGACTTGTGAGGTTTTTTACTATATGGAATGACTATATTCTCCAGGAGAAAAATAATCCCATACAAAAAGAAAATTCCTACTCAAAACCCAACAGTTTCAGTTGCTAATAAAAGTTATCTTTTACAGCAAAGCTTCACCCTGCAATCTACCTTTTGATACCACAGCCTTCCATTAGAAAGATTTGACAACACGACATGAAGACTGTCATACTACACTAAAAAAGATCTGGAGCTGTCCCTCTCACGCACCACCCCTTCGCCATCAAAGAATGAGATTGAGAGAATGAGATGCTGGAGCATCCACGCGTTGCGAAGTAATGTGCTATCTGAAGGAAGCAGTTCTCAGCACCAAATACAATAGCAGGTTTAGTTTGCTTTTCAGTTACGCAAGTCAATCTTTTAAACACAGTTCCCCAAATCTGTAAATCCACATACATAGTAAGTTAGTTTTTTCCTTCCCTGGTTTTCCTCACTTAACATTCATCTCAGACGCATTTAAGTGTATGGATAGTAGTCATGCTCACCACTGAGGCTGGAGAACAGTCCCTGCTCTGTTCTACTCACCAGTTAAACATATTCACGTAAGTGACACTCATGGGCAAGTACGATGAGCACTTACTATCTCTACTTTGAATATCCCAATGTGATCAGCAAACTCCTAACTCATTATTCACCGTTTTCTGCAGAAAAAGATTTTCAATCTACTCTCCTCTTTGAGGAAGCGATGAAATGGCAGCTAGGAACCACCAGTTATCCGATGGCTCTAAAAGAGCACACAAACTGACTCCTTTCCTTGCCCACTCCCATTGCTTGCTAGACATTTCTACAAGCTGTGGGATGCTGAAGACTAACCTACATTCTTCCATCTCTCTCAAATTCATTCCAGCACAAGTTTATCACTCTGCACAGAACTTCTCTCCAAGTAGCTTTTTGAGAGAGTCTGCAAACAAATGCAGCTTAGATATCCACGTCCAAAGTTGAAGAACTTAGTATTTGGGTACTGGTGTCATACCAGACTACCAGAGGCTAGTACAGAGGCTAATTTAGTGCATTGTGTGTTGCCAGAACCTAACAAAAATTGACATGCTTTCTCCCTTCTTTTGTACACATAGATCTGATTAAGATGCTTGAAGACTGCCTCAAGACTCCAAACAGGCATCATGGCAAATAGCTACGGACACTGTAACAGAACTGACTTCAAAATGACCAGGCAGGATTTACGAGGTAAACTCCAGTCTCTGAATGGCCAGTTAGATGGGCAACACCAGTAGGTCTGGCTTTTGCAAGAGCATAAAGAGAAGTCTGGACTCTGCCATCAAGATTTCTTGAAGCAAAAGCATGAGAAAGAATATGATGAGCAGCTCATAGGAGAGCTCTTTAAATGCTGGCCCCAAGCCAGCACGAGGGGAGCCTCGTGTAAGGGTCACACAACAGAACAGGTAGAACATAGAATCATAGAAGAGGGACAAAACTATTAATGGCTTAAAGCGCCACAGAAGGATTGCAATGAGCTAGGAACTTTGCTTCCTTTGGCAAAGGCTTAAAAATTCCTGCTTTGGGTTTTGTTAGTGCTCCTTAATTCTATCTAAACTTTGTTTAGATTTTTTAGGTGGTTACTCTGGGGTTTCTTTGGTCTACAGTTGTGTATACATTCAAAATTTTTCTTTTGTCTTCCTACAGATTTCTTCATCTTCCTCTATCTCCACTTGTCCACTTCTATAGCAGAAGAAAGATACCCGAGTTCACACTGTGCAGGTAGTGTAGATAGCGTACATAGAGGTAGCACAAAAGTGGACAGTGAATTGCTTCAAAGTGGTCCTTTACAAGGCACTCTTCCATAAAAGCAAGCAGCAGCAGGAGTAATGGCTATCAGAGACAGCTAGCTGGGCAGCACTGAAAAAAAGTCTGAAAGGCTGAATCAGCCCTGGAACGATGAATCAGTGCTAAGAGAGGCACAAGTCGTGCATGAGGCAACCATCTTTAGCAAGCCAAATGCGGACCCAGATGCAAAGTAAAATATCAATGAATAGAAAAGAAATTTATGCTTGACAGAAACTAAAGATTTTTTTACTCTTGTTCTGCTCCTACTCAAAGACTCTTCATCAAAACTACTTCACAGGCTTACAAAGAAATCAGTTGTATGCTGCTTTTTTTTGGTGTTTTGTGGAGCTGCCACATTGTCTGCGTGGCTGAGGGCAGATGTATCCCCGCTTCGGTTACAAACATAGATGTTTAGATGTATAGATGTTTCTATAGTTATTACTGTTCTATTTATTGCCTGCCAAATAACAGAAAATTGTTTGCAGAAAATACACTAAGGCTGTGCACACTAACTGTACAAGCACTGCTATAAAGCTCCAGAGATTATTGCCTGGAAAAAATACTTTTTTCTCCAACAAAATCTCAACATTAATTGTTTCATCCCATTCTGGTTTGGGAAGTTACAGCCTCTCAGAAAATATGAAAATATCTTTTAGTGTCTGACTTCATCCTAAATAGAGAAGGTAATAAAACTGAAGTGCTCTCTTTGTTAGCAAGAGTTTACCACAGAAAAAGAATTTCATTAGTTCTGAAACCGGAGCAGCATTCTGAGCCAATATCTTACCTACAACATCACCACAAAAATCAGCAATGTTATATCACAGATGAACGTGGTTCTCTCGTTAATAAAATGGTGGTTTTTTTCAAATGCAATCCACCATTTCCACATCAAAAATTGTATTTTGATTTATATTCTCTCCACATTTGCATACCACACAATCCAGATCATTAGATTTTCCTTTGTCTTTTCAAAATCAGAATTCCAGAAGATGGTCTCAGATGCGAAGATTCACATACTATTTTCTCATTAAGTTGTTAGAGACCTCAGTAGAGCTGCCGTTGAAGGTCTCATTCAAGGACATGACAGGATGCAATTACAAGAACTGAGAGAGCTTGCTGATACCACTCTCGATTATCTCTGAAAGCTCACGGTGATCAGGGAAGGTTCTTGAGATCTGAAAGGAAGCAAATGTCACTCCTATCTTCAAGGAAAATAACTTCACCTTGATCCCTGGGAAGGTGATAGTGCAAATCCTCCTAGAAGCCATTTCCAACGCTATGAAGGACAAGAAGGTGACTGGGATTAGCCAGCATGGAGTTATGAAGAGGAAATCATGCCTGAACAACCTAATAGTTTTATGTGATGAAATGACAGACTTTGTGGATAAGGAGAGAGTGGTGGATGTGCCAGGGTCTTGAGCACACTCATAAACCCTAACAGTCCCTACCAGCCTCACCTGGGGCTTCCACCCGCACCCACAGGCCCAGGAAGTCTACTTAAGCACAGCCTAGAGCCTTTCGTTCTTGTCTGAGCTGTGTCAGAGGAATGTTAGTCTCCAGTTAAGCTATGCCCGACCACAGATGCCCTTCATCTAGACCTCAACCTGTGGACTGACTTGACCTCAGCCCTGCCTTGTCATGGTGGATGTGCCCAGCAATTGCTGGATGTGATCCTGACCTATGGATTGACTTCCTGGTTTTTATCTTGCACCTTTCTCCTCACCATGATTTTCTTGGTTGAACCTGGTTACTGTCTCTGGTCTTTCCTTTCTCAGGTGCTGTGGGACTGGGATCTGAGCAGCGAGGCCCTGGCCCTGCTGCCTTGTCCCTTATCTGCTCCCTTTCAAAGAACTCAAGTCTTCCTGATCCTAAGCCGAGCACCATGGAGCTTCTGAAGCAAGCCATAAGACGGCACAACAAGGACAAATGATTTTGAATATCTGTAAGAAAAAAGTTGTGTGATCTTTGAATGACAATTTTCAGAGAATTGCAGCTTCCCTTTGTGCCATTTTATACTAAGACTCAGACACAGCGTTGTGCTGGCAGTATAACCACTTCACATGTTACTCTGAAAAGAAATGCAATTCAATTCACTTCATTTTCACTAAAAGAATATGATTCACCCAAGAATTTCAGTTCACTGCCTTCAAGACTTTCAGGTAATTTCATTGGATTTAGTATTGAAAACATAATCAGTGCTTCATAGCGAATGATGACAGGGAAGAGTGAATTCGTGAGTTGCATTTCTATTCGCTACACATTAAAATAGCATACTAAGTCAGGAATAGGACATGACGTAACAGTATCTTTTCACTTTCTATAGCGTAGATACACCAGCAAGAACATTCTGGCTGATTAACACAAGTTTCATCCATGTTCCATGCACGTATCTTTTATTCACTGAACAAAAGTGCATTGAACCATTAAAAATTTTTAAAAACATAATTTCCAGTTACTGTAATTATACACCAGGAGCATTTCATGTGGATTAATGCTTAAGAGTTGCCTCTATATCATTTGTAGAATTCACCAACGTCCCCAAGCTTGGGCTTCAATGCTTTCATATACGCTTTGATGAATAACAAGTCATATCAGTGCATCATCTTGTACAATAAATTGTTTTACTGTACTAAAATATATGCATAAATAGTAGCTTATATTAGCTTCAGCATACATGAGCAAAATATAGTTTTCATTACATATCCATATGTTGGTAAAAATCCAAAAGTTTATAAACTGTCACATGAAGTACTACTAAATATAAGCTCATCTTCTGAACTGCACAGATGATATAAGATTGGAAACTTCAGCAAACTGGATTTTTGGCAAACATCAGTGTTAAGTACTAGGGAAGTTGATTTTTGTACCTTCAGATCTATTTTCCTAGAAAGGCCAAATTACAAAATATGTTGAAACAATTTAAAAACAAAAGTGACATAAAATAACTAATACAGTCATCAAATCTTTCACTAATTTCCATGTAACTGCAGTAAGTTATGCTATATTTGCAAACAATAGAGATGATGTTACTATATATAAAAATATATTTAGACATTACAAATGCTACATTTAGTTTGGAAAACCACCTTGTTGCAGCCAAAGTGTTAACAGTAAGGAATGTGTATCAGCGAATATAAAAAGAACACTGTCCTTGAGATAAGAAGGCAGGTTGAAGCTGTGAAAAACACACTGTCCCTGGGAAAAAAACAAGAAGGATGAAACTATGAAAAACAAGATTCTGAGCAAAACATACTAACTGCAAAAATATTAAAATATTGTAACAAATATAGAAATCTCTATCCAATCACAGTGTGTATCATACCCGTGCTTGTCGCGTGAACAGTAGTGCTAGACCAATTAACTTGCTAAGTACAGCGCATGAAGGCATGTATAGAACCGAGCTATGCTATAAAAAGAGCAGTATCACAGAATAAAGCTGAAGCCTTTTTACTCATCATATTGATGCGTCTTGCTTCCCCGTCTTCGGCCGCAACATCTGGTGACCCCGACGTGATCAAGAGGGTTTTCAACGACCACAACGCGGACGAGAGAGAGGACGGCCATCCCGGCGCCCGAGAGAGGCGGATAGCCCGAGAGAGGCGGATAGCCCGAGAGGCGGATCGTCCGAGAGAGGCGGAATCGTAGCGCTACGGACTGACCGGTGAGTCAGGCAGACCGAGGTCTGGTTCGGGATGGGAATGCTGCAATGACAGCCTGGGAACGAGATGATGGAACGGGACGTTGCATTGTCGTTGTTGAAAAGCTTCTTAGAGGAGCGTGGACTAAAACTTGGAAAAAGATATTGGCCCCTGATTGCAGGGGGGTATGCAAAAGAAGTAAGCGACTGAAAAACAAAAAAAACAAAAAAAACAAAACAAAACAAAAAAAAAAACAAAAAAAAAAACAAAAAAAAACACAAAAAAGCAACAACTGCCTCAACAGGAGGAGGTAAGCGACTGGGACAAAGTGCTAGAGAAACCAGCAACTAACAGTTCTAACTTGATAAAACTCCCAGTACTCCTGGTTTGGGCATCAGCCCATGTACCGGAGGCAAGCTCTTCAAATATATACCTGACAAGGACTTGGGACACTATAGACGTTAAACTTTGGCGTGCAGCCACCTGTGGGGATGCTGCCGGCCTGGAAAAGTCATCATCGAATGCTTTTGATCCAGGGCCCCGAACGAAAGACAGACTTATTGCTTTCCCCCTCCTCCAACGAAGTCGGTACACCGGCACCCCCGCGCCGCGCCGCCCACCGCGCCCGGCGGCGCCCCGGGAACGCCGCTGCTGCTGCCGGCCGGGGCCGCGGGCGGCGTTTGCCTCGGCGCTGCCGCTCGTGTGCGGGAACGAACCGCGGCTGGAAAGGACGGAGACGCGCGGCGGGCCCCGCTGCGCCGGTTCGTTCGCGGCTGATGGTCCCCTCGGCGGGAGGGGGCGGCGGCGGTTACGGAGCGCGAGCGGCCGGAGCTGCGGCAACAACAACAAGAGCAACAACAACAAGGGGGGGGCGGCACAGGGCTGCTGGGTCGTCATCGCCACCCCGCCCGGCTGAGGCGAGGGAGGGCTGACCCCCCCCCCCCCCCCGCCCCGCCCGGCCGCTGCCTGTGGCCCAGGTTGTACCAAGAGAGAGCACATCGTAACTTGGATCGTCTCGATCGGCATCGCGGGAAATAACTAATCCTCTTTTGTTTCAGCAATTTCAACAGTTAATATCAGTGTTGCAAAACCGTAAACATGCACATTTCATTGTACATCTGCGAGCGCACACCACGCTTCCAGGGCCTATAGCAGAAGGGAACAGGCGAGCTGAGCCCCTCACGAGTGCAGCTCTGGTACCAAACTCGCTCATGCAGGCAAGCATCTTGCATGACTTCTACCATCAGAATGCTAACGCCATTAGGTGACAATTTGGTATAACAACAGAGCAAGCCCGCTCAATCGTACAATTGTGTAGTACCTGTCAAAATACGATTGTGCCACCAGTGAATGGTGTTAATCTTCGTGGTTTACGCTCGCAGGAACTTTGGCATACACTTCTTATCAGCCATATGTATTTTTGTCATCATAAAGTATTGAGCATGTTGCTGGTATTTTTTACAATCCTACTGGGCAACCGATCATAGAACACGCACATGGTACTTTGGAGAATATGCTTTTGAAACAAGAAAGAGGAATGATGGGGAAATCTCCCAATGAAACAATAGCTAAAGTGTTATAGGTGTTAAATCTCTTAAATCGAGAGCTAAATATTTTGGGATGAATAAAATGTCACTCATGTCAAAATTAGGCACAGGCAGGGTTACAGCAAGTGGCTTTCCAACAGCTGACTGAATTGGCTACGAGAGCATTAAGACGTGTCCCTGATTTTTGGGACAGGGGAGGCTTCCTTTGCTTCCATTCGGCAGGGAGCACAGGAACCTTATGAGCATTTCTTTGATCAGCTACAAATGGCAGTTCAGAGATAAACAGAAAATCCGACTACTGCAGATGTGTTGGTATTCCAGCTAGCCATTAAAAATGCTAACACAGACTGTCAATAAGCTCTTGATCTTATCAGGAATCGGGCAAAAACGATTGCAGATTTAGTAAAGGCGTGTCACAATGTGGGCTTGAAACACTATAAAGCAAAATTTTGGGAACCAGCTAAAATCATTGCAGCTTCAATATTTACACCAGGAGTTGGAGTGGCACAGGTGTTAACTACACTGAATAAGTTGGGTTGTTAGCTTGCAAAACAAATTAATGCTACAGCTTCTGCTTTATCAATGCTCTTAATTGACAGGATGGTTAAAATCTTTAATAAAGCAGACATTATATTGCTAGTAGTTCTTTTATGCATAGCAATAATCACCCCCTGCCTATTGTCTCGCTCCCAGCGAACGGTACAGAGTACGGTTAATCAAGTAATGATCACAGAAAAACAAAAAAGGGGGGAGTTGTTGTGGCATCATACACACAGCTACAGTTGAGGTTTGACCTTGATGATTTAAGCCTGTGCTCTTTTCTGAAGTTGGGAAACACCGATAACGAGGGTGAGAAAGAAAAGGGAGTGTGAACAGCTGGTGCAGGGAGTGTGAGAAGTTGACATGAGGAGTTTGGGAAGTCGATATAGAGTGTGTGAGAAAATGATGTTTAGTTTAGCAAGTAAAAAATAGCTCCTTTTTAGGCATAGCCAATAGTAAAATTAAAATAGGTGCGTGCACTATTGTTTGTAATCAATCACAGTTGGGTGAGGGCCGCATGGACACATCATGGCCAGAGTAATAATCTATAAAAGCTGCCTATATAACAATAAAGGTCACTCTGCTATCACAAAAAGAATTTTGGACACAGACAGTCACAGCTGCACAGCCTCCTTTAACAGTAATCATTAATGGGAAGGCTTTTCTGGCCTAGTTTACACAGGGGCTGATGTATCTATAGTGAAAAATCCTGACTGGCCGCCCTCTCGGCCTCTGATACAGCCCTGGCAGCTGTGATCGGAGTAGGTGGAACACAGATCCCACAGCAGAGTGCACAGACCTTGTTAGTAGTAGGCCCAGGTAACAAACAAGCTGTTTTGAAACCATATGTTTTTGATGTCCCATATACATTATGAGGTCGGGCTTTGTTGAATCACTGGAATGTGAGGCTAACCTCAAATTTTTAGCACGTCACTGATGTCCAGCCCTGACTCAAGCTGGCAAGCCGGTCTGGGTCGATCAGTGGCCATTAAAAAGCGAGCGGCTGGAGTGAGCTCAAAAATTAGTCGACGAACAGCTCAAATTAGGACATATAATTCTCTCCACTAGCCCATAGAATACTCCGATATTTGTTATTCCAAAGAAATCAGGAAAATGGAGATTTATGTTAAAAGATTTAAGACCTATTATGCAATCATTTCACCAATGGGTGCATTACAACCGGGTGTACCAAATCCTACTATGATTCCAGAATGTTAGCATTTGATGGTGATTGATTTAAAAGATTGGGTTATTTCACCTTTTTACTTTTTTATTTATTTGCACCCTAACGATTGTCCTAGATTTGCCTTTTCAGTTCCAGTGCTTAACAATGAACGACCCACGCAACAATATCATTGGATTGTACTGCTTCAAGGAATGATGAATAGTCCTACAGTTTGTCAATTGGTAGTAGATGATGCTCTCTGTCAGGTCAGACAGTAAATCAAGCTTAGCAAATTGTACGTGCCTGCCCTGACCGTCAACGTATTGTGCCTTCAAATACTCCAGCAGGAGTAAATCCAACAGGTTTATGTGCCAATGAATTATGGCAAACTGATATTACTTATATTCAATTGTCTAATCGATCTAAATATGTGCATGTAACTGTTGATATGTTTTCTGCCTTTGTTATTGTTACTGCTCACACTGAAGAAAACCATGGAAGTACCAAAGAAAATCGGGTCAGACAGTGATCCGGTATGGTGCCTTTTTACAGAATTGGAGAGTGACTCACACTACCAGTATCCCTCATTCACCTATGGGACAAGCTGTTATTGAACAAACTCATTTAACGTTAAAACGAATGTTTGATAAACAAAAAGGGGCAGTCTTCCGTATATTTCCCCGCAAGAATCCTTGGACAAAGCCACATATGTTTTAAATTTTCTTAATTTGTCTGCTTCTAGGCAACATACTATGGCTGTGGATCACAATTTTAAACCCAGTGCCATTTTTGCAGAAAAATCAACAGCATGTTATAAGAAACTGGACTCAACTCATGGGATGGCCCTGCGCCTCTGCTTACAGGGGGAAGAGGGTATGTTTGTGTTCTTCCCACAGGTCCATACTGGTTACCAGCAAGAAACGTAAAGCCAACCAGGACTTTTGAAAACTACAAATAGAGAAGGGGAGATCCAAGAATTAGCAGAGCAAGCAGAGATCACAGAAACACCGAATGAAGAGAATGGTTCAAATGGACAGACTTGTAATAGAAGATTTCATGTTAATATATCAACTGTTCTTATGTTTCTCATTGTTAGGTATATTATGTGTGTGAAAGTTGCTTGTATATATGCTTTGTGTCTTTTCTCCGATCGGAAAGTGTATGGATTCCACCCGTAGCTACTGGAAGGAAAAGAATTAACTGGTACCAAATTAATGACAAAGAATTACTAACTGGACTTAGTTGTAAGCACGTAACTTTGAAAAGAGAAGCTAGGAGGATTGTTATTGAACAACATGTTGCGATTCGCAAAAACCGCTGTTAGCCGGCAGAGCACATACTGGGCAGCCTTGTTGCGCGCACTGGCCACGCGTGCGGCAACGCCGTGTCAGTACCTTTGTCGTAGACTCTGCTGAGGGTGAAAAGGGATGGCTCAGAGCGGAGCTGAGGGAGGCTGCAGAGCACACTGTGTGGATAAACAGGGGACGCCCTGAAGGTGCCGTGCCTGCCTCCCTTCTCCACAACGACCCTGCCGATTGACACCCTCCTGCTCGGCGAAATCTTGGGTATAGTGGAAATAGTAAGGCCCTCGGAAAGGGAAGTAGTATACTAGAAACTGCTTTTGCAAGGCTGTACCAAAACAATATGCTAGTAACTGAAATTGCCAGTCTCCTACACAGAGTTTTATTCGTGCGAGAAAAGAAAAAGGGGCAACGCTGTCACTGATCGATCACACAAATTTTTTCACCAATCTGCTCGACCTCTTCAGAAAGAGTTTGCACTGTCGCGAGCACAAGCCCGTGCCATCGTCGCTGCAAGGCACCAACCCTCGAGGATTGCAACCAAGAGGAGTGTGGCAAACTGATGTAACTGAGTTTCCCGCCTTTGGTCCACTGCGCCATATCCACGTCACCGTGGACACTTGCAGCAGAGCTGTATGGGCGACACCAGCGCCTTCTACCGCCTTCCGATGTGTAAAACAACATTGGCTTTCAGCATTTGCTGCCCTTGGCTTACCACAAGTCATCAAAACAGACAATGCTCCTGCATACACAGGAACAACATGTGCTGCATTTGTAGCGGATTGGGGAATGGAACATAGAAAAGGTGTTCCGTACAACAGTACAGGTCAGGCTATTATTGAACGGTGCCATCAAGATGTAAAGCGACTCGCTGCCATTTTGAAAAAAGAGGGGGAGATGTCCCCCAACGCGCGAACTGAAAGGCGAAGGCGGAGGCAATCCAGGAGTTCCCAAAGACTCGGACCTCTCTGCAGAAGAATAGAAGAAGTGCTAAATCTTCCAAAGAACGTATTAGACGACTCTGATCCAGACGAGATAGATTTTGCCTTTATCCATAGTCTGATACGCACACGCAAAGCTGCAAAATTATACCCGCTAATGCACTGTAGGTGTAGATGTAGAAATTTACAGGCTATAACTATAGAGTGTGGAGGTTGTAGTCGCATATGTCATGAATCGCAACGTGACGCAGTGCAAGGCTGTGCAGATTGTAGACGCGCTTTAGATATTAACCCGTACCAGGCGCTCGCTGCTTGGCTTAAAATAGAGAACGCTTCACGACAAAGGTTAACTGCGTTGTTTGAAAGTGCAGAAGAAGCTATATTAGCATACGCAGCCTTTAGGTTACAAAAACTACTGACTGTTGTAGAAGTAGCACAAAAGACACAAGTGATGGGTACCAGATATCAGAAGCAGTGTAGACATCATGACAAGGATGGAGGAGTTTATTGGTAAGACAATACCTATAGTAACAAGAATCTTAGTGTGGTGCCAAATGGCCTACGGAATCAACTCCATCAGCCCGAGAGACAACATTTGGGTAACCATTGCTAACAAAACAAACCAGTCATCAATCTGCCTAGCCCTGGGTGGTATTGGAAACCCATTCCGTACCTGTCTCATAGGAGTACCAACATGGAAAGTGGCAGCCTTTAGAGGGCTAGTAAACACCACTAACCTAACATATAGCAACTTCAATACCACAACGATCTATGGAGCGACCCCTCAACAGTATGACGGAGCAGTACAACGCCGGCTTATTCATGCACTTAACGCTTCCCTCCAGTCTAATCCAGAAGAACTAGACCTGCTTGGTAGCATGCATGCAAACACTACCGCTGGGAAAATAGGAGGATGGTTTTCATTTTTGCCATTAGACCCAAACAACTTGAATAAAAACAGGAAACTATGGGCAACCTTAGATTCTAATCTTGACAGCGCATCGGTAATTCGCTTTCTATACTCGAGCTGCAATGGCAGCAACATTACTGAACCTCGAAGGTTGCCCGAAGGAATTTTCTTAATTTGTAGAGACAGGGCATGGAATGGCATTCCAAAACAACCAGAAGGAGGTCCTTGTTATTTAGGCCAGCTAGCCCTATTCCATCCCAATATATCCCTGTTGAGAAAATGGAGTGAAAATCACACCAGGAGAAAAAGAAGCCTCCATGATCTAGACTGTAGCAGTGTAGGCAATCCCACATTTTGGAGTGAATTTGGACGAGTAGCTGCCTCCACGCTTTTCCCAGGGTTAGCAGCAGCAAAAGCGCTCACCTTAGCAAAACAACTAGGTTGCTGGGCTCGTGACGAGATAAACTTAACATCCAGCATTCTAGATGAATTAACGAAAGATGTAGAAAGTGTCAATCATGCAGTATTGCAAAACAGAGCAGCGATTGACTATTTGCTTTTAGCCCATGGGCATGGTTGTGAAGAGATCGAAGGAATGTGTTGTATGAATTTAACAGGTCCAGGAGAGTCAGTGCATAGAAAACTTAAACAACTAAAGGACAAACTACATGCCTTGAAAGAGGTAGATGGCATCGAAGGATGGTTGACTTCCTGGGGAATAGATGGTTGGGTAAGAGATCTCATCAAAACGTGCTTGGGGCCTCTTTTGTTGTTAGGCTTTCTCTTGCTTTTTGGACCATGCTTAATGCAATGTATGACCCAACGCTTGTCAGCTATAGCGCACGCCGTTTTTGAAAAAAGAGGGGGAGATGTTGCAGCCAAAGTGTTAACAGTAAGGAATGTGTATCAGCGAATATAAAAAGAACACTGTCCTTGAGATAAGAAGGCAGGTTGAAGCTGTGAAAAACACACTGTCCCTGGGAAAAAAACAAGAAGGATGAAACTATGAAAAACAAGATTCTGAGCAAAACATACTAACTGCAAAAATATTAAAATATTGTAACAAATATAGAAATCTCTATCCAATCACAGTGTGTATCATACCCGTGCTTGTCGCGTGAACAGTAGTGCTAGACCAATTAACTTGCTAAGTACAGCGCATGAAGGCATGTATAGAACCGAGCTATGCTATAAAAAGAGCAGTATCACAGAATAAAGCTGAAGCCTTTTTACTCATCATATTGATGCGTCTTGCTTCCCCGTCTTCGGCCGCAACACCACCTATTTAAAATCAGAAAGATGAAATTCTAAAACTACCAAAAATAATATACCTATTTAATCTTAAATATTTTCAAATGATCGAACAGTTAATACTGCTGTGAAAAAACCCTAAAATCCTAATAAGTAAATCACATATAAAGTACTCATTTATGAATAATGGTTGTTTCACCTCAATCAAAACACATCCTGTTTAAAAAGTAGTAATTTATTATTTTGGTAAAAGCTTAAACAAAACATCATTTTAACAAACAATGAGCTCTGCCGCTGTACACTAAAAGACAGAAACTACAAATTAGTTGCACAGCCTTCAACTAACGAGCACGCCTGATAGCTGAGAGCCACTGGTGTGTTACAAATCGTACTACATAACCTTTAAAGGTGGATCTGTATGGCAAATGGCTAACCACAAAACTGCAAGACTAAAACTCAAAGTTTAAAGCCTTAGAAAATACACTTCTTCGACCAAGGACACAAAACTCACCAGTAAAGCAGTGGTCATTCATCACTGCCGGCACACTACAGCATTAAGTGTCCCAGCAACCCTTTCCAAATTGTATCACACGCTCCAGTGCAGTTAACTCTCAATCCTACTACCACTCCCCTCCCCTTAATTCTCCTCTCAGATGTCCTTTGGGATGTCACAGAGAACGTGCTGGGATGCTGTTACCCTCCGTGGGACACAGTTATAGCTGTACACCATGGTCAGCCACTTTTGTTTTGAGGCAATGTAGTGTGAAGCATACAAAACACTCTTACAGAAGAGTTACTCCAGGATCATGAATGTAGTTTAGCCTGAATCCCACAAGTGCCATACTAGAAGCTACCCAGGCTTGGAAGTGCTTTATGCAGTCAACCAAATACGCCACTGTGTATTGGCATGGCATGACCATATATCAAGTATTACACACAACAGTGGTCTACCCCTCTCAAAAGGGATGAAACGAGAAAAAAAAAGGTGTGGAGAGAAGAGCCATAAGAAACACCTTTCAGCTTGGAAAAAGTAAAATATTGTGGGAACATTATGAAGATCAACATACTCCTGGCTGGACAGAGCACAGAGTGCACAAGGATTGACTGTTCACTGGTCTCACAGTGAAGGATCTAGAGGACATCAACGAAACACGCATATAGGACAGACAAACTCTGCAGTTCCTTGGCACGCGATGCTGAGGAAGGTGAAGTTTATATTAACCTTAAGTCAACTGGAAAACTTACTGAAGAACCATTGACTAACTTTTATTAAATACTAAGATACTACCTCTCACCTAGGAACTGCTGGGAGCGAGGGAGTAGGCTTGGAAATGATTGTAATACTCTTACATTGGTTTTTAATATTTATTTTTCCCTAGCCATTCCACCGCTGTGCTGGTGACAGGATAGATAGTGTGCTGGCTAGAGAGAGCTTTGCTCAGGCTGAGTAAGGCTGTTTTTCCTGGTCCTTTTCTTCTCCCAGTCAGTGTGGATGGTGACCAGGCTGCCCTTCAGCTGGAGCAAGCTGTTCCCCAGCAAGCACGCAGGACATCTCACCCAACTGCCCACAGGCTGATGGGACCCTGCAGCACCTTAGATCAAAGAACTACAGATACAGCCTCACGCACACGGGTAAGCGCAGCAGCAGTGAGGAGGTAATAACACACCATGCCAAGCTAATGAAAACACACGGATCCAATATATCAGTCAATTTCTATAGGAAGTACAGCCGGGCAAGTGGCATTCTTTCAGGCTTGTGGCACCCTGCACTCTCATTGCTGGACCGCAAAACCGTGCTGAGCAACGAGAGAAATTCAAAACTGACTTTCGTATTTTACCCACCAAAAGTAGCAATCTGACAGAATACCTGGAATCGTTCTGCACTGAGTATGTTAGGAGTGTACAGAACTCAAATGCTACGAAGTTAAATGTTTTCTCATTGGAATTTCCTGCAATTAAAGCTGGTTGGAAGATCATAATCTTTAAAGTGTTTATCTCCAGAATTTTTTTTTGAGATAAAAATTACTGTTGTCTTCTAAATGGAGGTAGAACTGAGGCAGCAAAACTGCATTTGAAGTATATGTAGACACCGCACTGTCACTTTTCCTGCACAAGTACCTTCAACTTAGTGTTACCCTCCCACTCTACAAAAATAATGATAAGACTTTGGAAAGTAAGCGTGGAGTAAAATTCTTTGTTTACAAAGAGTACCAAAGCTGTACTGCTACTAAATGAAGTACCCTTTATGTTTTGGGGTTTTTTTACAGATAAACCAGGCATTCAATGGGTAAAAATGAGGGACATCAGATACGTTTTAAAGGGACCTAATATACTAGTTGGGTGTCAAGAGCAGTTTTAGCTGCAGATTGTAGGCAGGGAAATGACACTAACTGGTGTTTGTGATGGGCACACACTTATTAGAAATCAGAAGAGAGAGGATGAAATATTGGTCTATATGGATTTTAAAAATCAACAGTCAAACCTAGTCGAAAAAGACATAGTTATTTTCTCCATGCTTTTAAAATACTGTAAGTTTTACTACAACTTTTTCAACATTTCTTGTTAGTGAACAATTGCTATATGTGTTCAATAAATTATCAAATGAATGGAGCCTAAAATAAGTTTTTTTTAAAAAAGCAAATGCCACAATAATCAAAGAATAATCAAACAAAGAGCTTAGCAGGAGTTGAACTAGGAAGAAATAAAAACAGAGTTAGAAAAGTTCATTAATACACTTAATGACTATGCATCAGAAGTAAATTAAAATTGATTCTAAAAGCATCTCAAAAAAGATCTAGCTGGGTTTAATGAACTTCTATTCAACAGTCTATTCTTTCATAAGTTCTTTGTATGCTTGCCTGCTATTTTATATTGCAGGCAATATTAATCTGATTTTTAAATTATGTTCTACCAGTCTTTCAACATTAATTTAATATTCAATACAGAGCTCATCACAAGCAACATGCTTACCATCAATTTGAAAATGCTCAACAGATAAATCCAAACAACCACCAGAAGTCAATTCAAACAAAAATTAAAAAAAAAATAATCCACCTCACAACCCAACATATTATCATTTCATACGGTTAAAAATACATCTAAAAATAAACAAGCTATATCAGAGTAGTTGAAAGTCCATTGAAAATTTCTATTATGGATGAAAGAAAGGATTAGTCTCTTACCAAAACTAGAGACTACTATCAGATAGATAATGAAGGACTGAAGTATAAAGGGAATACAAAGATTAGCGGAACTAAGTATACAGAACAAAGGCAAAAAAATTGTTAGAATTACTGAGAAATTACCTCACAGTAGAAGAAAATGTAAGAAATTTTAAACTACAGAAATTATGTCATTCATTATATTAGCTTCTCTATTACTCATACTTGGGAGAAATATTGAAAGCAAATCGACTGCCTTAAAGACAGTGCTCAGATTGAAACATGATGCTGACCCAAGGTGGTTATAAAACCACCAAGACTGTCATGGACAGTTTAAGAAAATGCCTTACAGTTACAGATATGGTTGCAAGATGAATCCTGGATTCTAAACATCTCCCAAAAGTAATACTTTTTTTCACATAAATGGTTTTTATTATCTCCACGTTATTGATATTGTCAGCTTGTTTTAATAGCTTGATATTTGAAATATCAAAAATATTACATCTCATCCCCTATCAAACAACTTCTTTTCTCCACAAGTCCTTCTTTTTCAAAGAAAATTAACGACGACCTTACATCCATGACAGGAAAAGTACACGACGGGGTGTAGCAGTGCCTGCTGGCTCACAGAGTAAGGTAGCTGGAGAAAGTGGTGCCTAACAAGGACAGTGCCCTTTCCTCTGCGGTAACACGACAGTGACTTGCCCTCCCTCCTCGTGTGATCCCCAAGCTGTCTGCCCAGATCCCATGCTGGAGTGGGTTCCCAGGCAAGGAAGACATTACAGGCTGCACATAATACAGCAAGTGAAGGGAAAAAAAAATGCAAAAGGGAGAGAGTAGGGGGCAAATTACTAAGTTTCATGTGTTGCATTTTAGGCAAGACATGCTTGTTATTGCTGTTAAAAAAAAACAACAACCAAACAAATTAAATACTCCAGATTTGTCTCCCATCTAGAGTGTTTATGGTAGTTACAGGAATGTCTATCATATCATGGGAAATGTTTCCACAACTGAGGAAATTTAAATCATATTTGAATAAAGATGTTTTAGAAACAAATTAATTGCATGTCTTTTAGCTTGCCTAGGCTGTGCTCAGTTGCTATTTTTTGGAGGAAATACTGCAGCAGGGGACTATCAAAATAGTATGTGACATTACCTGACACACAGTGATTTGATCTTTAATTAAGGTCAGCATGACCTAGATCATAGCAAACATCTCCAAGTCTTAATTCTGATGGGAAAATCCATTCACAAGATAGAATTAAGTTTCCTCTACGCTAAGAGAAACAAATCAATCTGGATTTTACAGCATGGGTATGCCAGTGTCAAAGTGGATATAGAAGGGCTCTTTAGAAGCTCCATGAATGAAGAGCAGAAACAGATTTTGCTTTTATTCTTTTTGTGATGCTTTGAAGCTTGTCAAAGGCAATCACCATCAACAGTTACTGCATGGGAGGGGGGGAGCCCGAAACCTTTATGAGAATTGTCAGGCGAGGAACATAATATTGATCTGAGCAACACTCACAGGCTGCTGCCTAAGATTATTTCTTACTCTTTTTTCCCCGATTATCAATCATTTTGATGTAAGCCTTTACTGAGAGCCCCAGTAGCCTCTTCCTGTGTCAGTCTTCAGACCAAAAGCCACACTCAGCACCACGACCTGTCGGCCGTGTGCCCCACTCTAGAAGCGCTGGCTCCTAAAACTTCACAGTTCATGTCAAGGCAAGAAGGTGGAAACCTGTTTTAAAAATGTCTAGGTACCTAACTCACAGGGAAACCAAAGCGCTTTATAAAATAGTCATAAGTGGTTTTTAGGCACACAAGTATCTTTGAAAATTTGGTCACAGTTCATTTGCATTGAAATAGCCTATTTGCACTGCAGTCACGTCTGCCAGCAAGCAACTCAGGAGACTGTGTTATTCTGACTCCTCTCATCCTGTTTCCTTCTGCCAATCATTTCCCCCTCAAGTTTGTATGCATCTCATGAAGCAGTCTCAACCATCTGGAGCTCATGCCTTGCCTTTGAGTAAGTCAGTAAAGCAACTCCTCCTCTCAAAATTAAGGCCCACATGGCAGAAAAGCCCCAGCCTCTCCCAGGTTTTCTAAGACCCACCCCTGGTTGTTCTGCTTATCAATCCAGCCCTGGCTCAGTCACTACAAGTCAGTTGGTGTCACTAGCAGACAGCAAGACGGACTTCCCAGGGTGCTCTGTGCGGGAGCCGCTTGCCTGCACAGCTCTGGCAAGAGGGATTTTTGTTACGGCAGTCTTGCAAAGTCACAGTGAGACGGTCAGAGCTAGCCCGTGCCATCAGATTTTACAGTATTTTAAACTAGAAGTTCAATAACAAAGATGGATGGTGGTCCACAGGAACTACTGTGGGCCCACGCAGGACATGATTCAGAGCAGGGGAGCCACTGATAGAGTGCAAATGAAAATTGATTCAGTTAAGCTATACAAGATTGCAACTTACAGCACCAGATGGTCCTCACAGCTCCTTCTGGCTTCGTAGTCTATACATTAGCCTTTACTTCTGCTTTATCAGCACACTTAAGACCCTAAGGCACTTTCTGGCCCTGGACAAGCAACAGTTATAATAATTTCCAGTCTCATACTGACGATATGAACTTCCTGTTACAGGCGAAAAGCATTTATGTTCCTCACAGTGAAGAAGGAGACAACAAACAAAATCACAGTAAGGAAACCCATTAAGCTATATTGATTTTTAGAAAACTTTAAGAAAGCAGGATGATTTTTTATGTACCACATGAAAGACCTTAAAAAAGACACAGCACTGATATTCATCAGATCTGTTGAGAGTAGACAAGAATATGGCCAAATGCAAGGCATTCTTTTCCACTTTCAGATGTGAGCTTTTCCTTTGCAATAATCTTCCTCCAAATAAAATATTATAGCATGTTACAAACACTATATAGCATGTGTCAGGTGAAATTGTATGAAGGTAAATACTAAAATCACCATTTAGCCAATAAGGAAATGGAAGACATGGAGGCATATAGCAGAAAGATGGTATTTCAAAGGACTCCAAATAAATCGACAGAGACAAAGAGACAGAGATACAGGTCAACTGTACCTTCAAGAGACAAAGCCAGAGATACAGGTCAACTCTTTTAAATCCCAAAGCAATGTACCATGGCACTTTGGCGTTGATGAAACGTTAACCACTGTTCTATCTTTAGGAAACACAGAAGTTTAAAATAGTTATGTAACTGAATACAGCTTTGGATTTATTGTTTTTTATTCAGCTCAAAAAACTTCTTAAAAAGTTGAAGAAAATCCACTTCTATTTAATGTCTTTTAATTTGATTCTCTACAACACTGTAAGGAAATGGGGAAAAAAGAATAAACAGCCAAAACAACAGAACAGGCAAAGCTGGCTGCCACAATAGAGTATTAATCGTATTTGCTGTTCTCTTTCCAAAAGCTGACTTATGTAAACGTAAGAATGCAGGAGACTTACCAAGTATTAAAAAGACCTAGGGATTTTAAAGGGAAATAATTATTTTTCAATGTACACTAGAGTTTGGTGCTGCCATTTACCTCTGCTACCTCCCCTCCAAATGCAGTAAATGGCAGTGAAAGAAAACTGAACATCAACACTGTCAACCTGTGTAGGAGGTATATACACTACTTGCTCATCTAAGCCTATCCTGCCCCTCCAGATAGCCTGACTTTCAGAGGCAACATTGCGTTCATCATGTGGTCTGTGTTTTAAGCTATGAGTAACCAAACCTGATTACTGTTGCCCACCTTATGGCAAAGTGCATGCGGCTGATGAACAATGTGAGGAAAGACTTCTACACTTGGGTTTAGTCCCACGATATTCAGAGAGGCTTAATCCCACCTGGGGTCACTGAACTGAAATGGAAGGTACATATACGCAAACCTAATCAAAAAACCTAGCTAGCCACAGCTGAAACACAACAGTATAGTATGGAAGTACTATTCTCAAAATATAGTCCAGAGCCTTTCATTTGCTACTAAAATTACATGTGCCAGAAGAGGGAAAAAATACATATCACAGAATCATAGAATCGCAGAATCGCAAAATCGCAGAATCGCAGAATATTAGGGACTGAAAGGGACCTCAAAGAATCATTTAGTCCAATCCCCCTGCCGGAGCAGGACCACCTAGGTTAGATCACACAAGAACGCGTCCAGGCAGGTTTTGAACATCTCCAGAGAAGGAGACTCCACAACCTCTCTGGGCAGCCTGTTCCAGTGTTCTGTTACGCTTACTGGGAAGAAGTTCTTCCTCATGTTTAAGCGGAACCTCCTATGTTCCAGCTTATATCCATTTCCCCTTGTTCTATCATTGGATGCCAGTAGAAGAGCCTGGCTCCATCCTCAGGGCATCACCCTTTACATATTTATAAACATTCATGAGGTCCCCACTCAGTCTCCTCTTCTCCAAGCTAAAGAGACCCAGCTCCCTCAGCCTCTCCTCATAAGGGAGATGCTCCACTCCCTTCATCATCTTTGTGGCCCTGCACCGGACTCTCTCAAGCAGTTCCTTGTCCTTCTTGAACTGTGGGGCCCAGAACTGGACACAATATTCCAGTTGCGGCCTCACCAGGGCAGAAGAGAGGGGGAGGAGAACCTCTCTCCACCTACTAACCACACCCCTTCCAATACACCCCAGGATGCCATTGGCCTTCTTGGCCACAAGGGCACATTGCTGGCTCATGGTCATCCTGCTGTCCACCAGGACCTCCAGGTCCCTTTCCCCTGTGCTGTTCCCCAACAGTTCAGTCCCCAACTTGTACTGGTACATGAGGTCATTCTTACCCAGATGCAAGACTCTACACTTGCCCTTGTATTTCATTCCATTTCTCCCCGCCCAACTCTCCAGCCTGTCCGGGTCTCTCTGAATGGCAGCACAGCCTTCAGGTGTGTCAGCCACTCCTCCCAGTTTAGTGTCATCAGCAAACTTGCTGACCGTGCACTCTATTCCCTCATCCAAGTCATTGATGAATATGTTGAACAATACTGGTCCCAGTACCGACCCTTGAGGGACTCCACTGGATACAGGCCTCCAACTGGACTCTGTCCCATTGACCACTACTCTCTGGCTTCTATCCTTCAGCCAGTTCACAATCCACCTCACTACCCGATCATCCAGACCACACTTCCTCAGTTTAGCTGTGAGGATTTTGTGGGAGACTGTGTCAAATGCTTTACTAAAGTCAAGATAGACCACATCCACTGCTCTACCATCATCCACCCACTGGGTGATGTGCTCATAAAAGGCTATCAGGTTTGTCAAGCACAACTTCCCCTTAGTGAAGCCATGTTGACTGCCCCTAATGACCCTCTTATCTTTGATATGCCTAGAGATAGCACCAAGGCTAAATTGTTCCATTATCTTTCCAGGGATGGAGGTTAGGATATATTTATCTGTACTACATATATTTTTATACATATATATACACGCTAACACTGTCAAGACTTCATGTAATAGAAAACATTTATTCACTGCTAAAATGCTGAATTCCACAGAATATATCATGAATTTTACCTGAAAATTACCATGAAACAGCTGGTATTTATAATAGGCTCAGATCTGCAAGCCTGAATTCAAGGAAATACGTACAAGGGTCGAGCCATACATGCTACAGTTCTATCAGTTTGATCCATGTCTTAGACACTCATTAAAGGAAGACTCTAATATATGAAACGTAATACCCCTTTGAGACAATGCTTATTGCTCAGTCTTTGGTGAACTGAATTGGTGGGATGAGGCACAACATCCATAATGCATTCTGAAAATTCTCTCATCAGGAGCTACACAACTATCATTGCCTTCTCTTGGCATTCAGTTAATGAGCCAGTAATGGCATTATCATTCAGATGTACTTTCTTTTTTTTAATTAATGCCCATTTATATGTTTTTTTTGATGGACAGAAGTTTTTAAAAGAGGAATATGGTTATCTTAGAAAAATCAGGAATATCCAATTATTCCTCTTAGATTAGGAAGGATTCCTTGCCTGCTCCAAAGTATGGATTTTCATTTCTGACATCTCAAGTAATAGGGTATAGAAGCATAAATTTTTTAAAGATTCAGCTTCCCCATCCTTAAATTTTCATTGTTCAAATAATAATAAATCAATAATAATAATAATAATAACAACAACAACAACAACAACAACAACCACCAGTAAGCAACTGCCCTGATGAAATAATCCTAACTGCTCAGGTTTTAGCGTAATGCAGTATAATCATAAGTCACTCTTTTCTCCTTTAGAATGACTTTTAATGAAAACAGACCTTAACATTTTAACTTCTGATATGAAAAGCCAATGTATTTATTTCTCTTACTTCACTCTTAATAAATGCATAACAATTCTTTTGAGCCTCCTTCACAAACCACAGAAGCACGTGCATTTTGTTAAGCAAGATGTTCTAAGCCTTCACCTCAAACTGCATGGGTCAGGTCACCAATTTTTCATTTCCTTCACTAGCAACATTTCAGCTAATTTGCTCTCACCTTGAGGATCAGGCTTATCATTTTTTTCTCTTTATTCGGGACCATCAGAATTTACAATGACCTACTTCCTTACTAAACAAGCATGCTATGAAGTATTAATAGATTTTCTGTCTTACAGACTCCGCTTTCATATTGTGCAAGGGAAAACTCCTTTCAGACCAAAGAAAGGCAACAAGGAAGATCAAAGGTATAGAATGGCTTCTAAATAGGGAAAGATAAAAAATTTCCAGTTCTTCAGCCTGGGAAAGAGATGACAGGGGAGGTGTGACAAAGGTTTATAAAATCATAAATGCCCTGGAAAGGGTGAACTGAGATCAACTGTTCAGCCTTTTCCATTGTAAGAATGTGAGAGACTTGGACAAAACAAAGAGATGA
This sequence comes from Tauraco erythrolophus, assembly GCF_009769465.1. NCBI lineage: Eukaryota > Metazoa > Chordata > Aves > Musophagiformes > Musophagidae > Tauraco > Tauraco erythrolophus. The sequence goes on along the minus strand of NC_141467.1, from coordinate 24,516,041 downwards.
CAGGTTTGAAACAAGCAAAAGAAGCTTCTTCTTACAATGCAGTTAAGCTGCTGAACTCCTTGTCAGAAGATGCTGCTAAGCAAGATGCAATATATTGAAAGATTTTTTAAAAAATAAATCCCTAAGTAAAAATTTTAAAAAAAGGTCCTACCAGATCAGAAAAAGAAGAAATAGGCTTGTAAGAAACAGGAAATTATAAGAAATAAGCAAAAAAGGATTACAAACCAAGGTATAAAGGAAGCAGAAAGAAGAAATAAATAGCCGGAGAAAACTTTCAACAATTTACACAGAAAATATCAAACCCGGAAGGTTAAAATAAAATGGTAGACTTCTGACTTTTGCTAGTTTACAGCCAATACGATGCAAAGGGTGCCGCTTTCATAGCTATCAACATGAAGGCCAACAGTCAGAGCTTTTAAGAAGGGCGGATTTATTTCTCTTTCCATAGTGCAAAAGAAGCCAATTTAGCTGCATGCACTTTGCCTGCGAAAGAGAATCACAGATACAGAGGAGCATCACCGTGAAGCAGTTAAGTGCGAAGGAAAACAACCATGGATTTTCCAACTCGTGCATCACCTCCTGGCTCCTCATTTCCCTAAGAGATCCCATTACGCCTCACACAAAATCATCCAAATTGTGTCTAGCATTAATGAGAATCTGGACATCGCTATCCTGGTACTGTTGGCACAGACTATCTAACAGGTAATATCGATTTTTAATGATAATAGAAGGAACTATGTCAATCATTTTAGGGATGGAAAGAGCATTCATTACTGTAGATCCCTTTTCAGAAGCTTTATTAGTCAATTTGTTTCTCAAAAACTTTTAACAACATTTCTGGCCTAACTCTAATAGCATGGGTTCACCTCTGCTCTTTACCCTTACATCTCTTTCAGTGTCTGTAAAGAGAAAAAAAAAGGTACACCATCACCTGAACTGACGCTCAATGTCTCTCTCTCTATTTTCCACTCTGGCAGTCTGCATAAGGAAAGCCTTTCCCCCAACACACACACCCCGAAGGACAGCCTGCGGCAGTCTTTTGCTGTCAGGTATCAGTCCAGTAATTACGGAGCAGCATTTTCACATTTGTTCTCATTCTGTGGTACTATTGTGGCTGCCTGGAACTCTGACACTGATCAGCAAGTGTATAGTGAAAAAACAATTACCTCGTCATGCGGTTACATATGCCTGCAACTCTCAGAAGGAGACATGAAAGTTTCATGTTTCTCGCTATGACCATGGCTTACAGATTCAGGGCTTAGCACATCCCGCATGTGAATACAGAGGAAAAGGATGCCCGAAGAAGGAACTCTCCCCATGTCAGGTGAGCATATGTCACCTCATGTAGTGCCAAGGAGCAGAATCCCTTCTCTGGAGATTTCTGCAGATGGAAAGAGATCACAATGAACTTAAAACCACAACCATGCTAATAAAAGAAACAATTGCATGCAGTTTTCAAGGAGAAGTATATGGCTTTATTTACATGGTACACATGGTTATACTGATTTTTTCAGGCAGAAGGTAATTCTGTGACCTAGGTTTGTTAGGAGTGACTGAAAGAGAGTGCAAGACATTTGAACTATTCATTTGTAAAGAGAAGAAAGTCAAATGTTCATCAAGATCACTGAGAAAATCACTTCCTACTCAAAAGCCATACTGCTATTTAAAAATACATGGAATGCTATTTGAAAATATATGGCTCTGGTCTACGCTGGAGGTTGCTGAATCCAGTAGCCTAACAGAGGCGAAGCTGCTGCAGCACCACATACCCATGTCCCTCCAGCTGTGAGGCATGTGGGTGTACATGCATACAACACATATATACACCTATCCACGGCCAGATATACAGATCAACACAGACCGAAAACACAGCACTCGGGCAAACGCAAGCTGCACCAATGTCCTCATCCTGCTTCCTTCTCTGGCTGACCAGGATGTAAGTAATTTAGCACACAATACATATGTAGATATATCATGTATCCCTCCATTAACTGGCCATAAATACCAGTCTGCTCAGTAGCTGGTCCCTGAATCACCCACCCTCCCACCCAAACAGGTCTCTCTGGTGCAGCTTGGACCCCCGGCTTCCTCTAGTAGCCAAGCCACACAGCCTCTGGCCTCTCCAGTACTCGATCCAGGCTCACAGCCTCATCTCTTACTCGGCAGCTGGTCTGGCCTGACCAGTGATTACACATGCTGAGATACACACCTGCAAAATACGCATGCAGTACAGTCTCCCCAGAACCCCTGCTCTCGGAACCCTCTCACCCATGGCCCCTTGCCCTGTAGCTGGTACTTAGACCTCTCATGCACTCCAGTCTCCGTAGCTGCTGCACCACAGACATGGGCCCCTGTGACCAGTGGTCTCCACTCCAGTTCCTGCATGAGACCCCCATACACATACACGCATACAAAACAGAGGTTGAGAAGACAACAGGACAGAGAGCACAAGTCAGGCACAGGGCATGGCCAGACAACTGTACTGACCAGCAGCCTGTTAACACACGATCAACCTCTTTTTGCGTCTTATCTCTCTATTTTCCCACACTTGTTCCTCCCCCCAAACCATATGATCCCTTCCTTCCCTCACTTTTGGTACCTCCGCTAAACATTTCATAATAAGGCTTCCGCTATCCAAAAATGCCCAATCCCTGCATCCCACAGTGAGCCCCACAGCCTGCTGGCAGTGACCTGCTCCATCTGTAAGGTGAGCTGGGCGTCAGTTCTCATTGACCCACCTGGTTGATGGTTGTCACACCTAGACACTGAAGCTGATGGCTCTCCTGTGACAGCCCAGTGAGGGGCTGGGCCAGGGCATCCCAATTTCTCTGACTGGGTTATTAGGGTTCCTCTGTTGTTGTTTTCCTGCTCCTTTGTATTTTTTGGAGATTAGCTTTTAATTAACATAGACTTAACAGTCTACCCAGCTGATCCAATTTGGGAAGAGTCAGTGATGTTCAGAAAGCACAGACATGGACACTAGCAGAGGGTTGTGACAAGGAAAGTATCTAAATCGCTCGTTAACATAGGGGCATGCTTTTTCCAGCAAGGACTGGCTGGGCGGAGCTGCCATGGTTTCTCAGCCCAGCAGGAGTGTGAGCAGGACTGGAGTCACTGCTGGGGCTGCTCCAGCAGCACTGAACATGGTTCTCCAGCAAACTTTCTGCTGCCTAACGGACATCTACCCCCATCAGAGGAGGGAAAGCAGCAGAGCTTTGCCACCTGGGACCCATCAGCACCAGTGACGCATCAGAGCCCTGCATCAGGCAATTCAAATACAGAGCTGGGTTTAACGCTGACTCTGCCGAGGAAAGGGGCGTCACAAAGCAGGATGTTTATTTGTGCTCTACTCTAGCTGAACAGGAGTTTAAAGGTGATGGACAAAGCCCAGGACTATCGACACAGGCAGGTCCAGGGAGGATACAGAACATGTTTACAAAGGTTGCTGCTTGCTGCCCCGCTGTCCCAGGCACGCCATCTCTGCTCGCCTGCAACCCCAGGATTTGACCCAGGAATACTTTTAACTAATGCAGCTCAATGGAAAGTGAAATAATGTAGCAGAGAGAAAATAACTATATAATGATTTAGGGGACTACGTATGTAGCATGTACAAGAGATTCTGAAGTGACATGGTCGATACCAGCAACAGTAGAAAAGGAATGATCTCTGCCTTCAGAGTCCATCACTGCATCATCAGTAAACTGAACTGAGGTGAGAAAGTTAGTCAAAAACCCAAGGAAAACATTGACTCTCTATAGTGCTGGATAGCAGAAAAAGAAGCTGTCACCACTGATGACCAAACAGCAAATGAAGCAAAAGCTTAAAGCAAACAGTGCAGAACATGACTTAGTACTCTCTACTTACAGTGTTATCAAAGGTGCCCTATTATCTACTGTTAAATTTTTCAGCATTCCACTTCTCTTACTTACTAGCATTTATGCTTTTGTCACCATTTTTGCATGGATAACATCCATCTGATTCTTCTTATTCTCCTTGTCCTTTTTGCTGCATGTTCCTTTTTTACATCGTGATCATTTCTACTCTTTTAAGGATTTTAAAGTGTTACCCTATGCTTATTTTACTAAAAAGAAGCGGGTGGGGAGGGAATCAAAGACGAGCCCTAAGGATCTTAACCAGCCTGAGTGGATCTGATGTTAAGAAATTAATTAAACATGGAAAGTGAGTGGACCTAAAAAGCATGTTAGCACAAAAGAACTCAGTCGAAATGCCACCACTTCACTGCCCAGTTATGCTCACAGGACACCGTCACTACAGCAACAGCCTGTCCCTGTGTCACACTGGGGCACACTGTTCTTCTCTCCATTCCTGTCTGCTGGCCTGTGCGAGTTGACTGGAGCAGGCAGACAGCCTGGGAGCATTTATCATTGGCCATTCCTTCCACAGGCCAAATTTTAATGACTCTTTCCCCAGGCCAAGCAGTGTATAAGCATCCAAAACGCCTCAGAAAGAGAATGTGTGTGTATGCAAAGGTCACCAACAGTCAGCATTCAGAGACCAGCAGCAAATCCCCAACAGACCTCTGGCAGAAGCTGAAATTCCATCTCACCACCTACATACCAGAGGAAACAGGATTATCGCACATCTCATATTTGCATTCAGAGTGTGAAGCTCCCTCACGCAAGCTGCTGCAAACCTCCTTGAATAATCCGCCACAGTTTCACTAGAAGTAAGTAGGTGAGTAAACACTCATCAGGCCACAGTCTCTTCCTGTCTGTAAAAAAATTTCGGTGAGATCTCATCTCTACAAGTCTTGGGACAAAGCATGGCAAATAAGGCTAGTAAAGAGGACAGCCAAATCCTGCTGTGGTTAGGCTGAACAAATGTTACGGTGATAGAGCCGTTGCTGAACTAAGACCATACAGAGTAAGACAGTATTCAAGACAAAGAAGATTATTCAAAGATGGCCCTTAGAAATCTTTTAAACAAACAGAGGAAATCTCTTCGGAGCAAAACTCAATTTTGGCTTCTGAAAGACAAGAGTATATCGGTGTTGAGGAACTCAAAATCTCGTGCTTCAGCATTTGAGCTACTCATTTGCACGAGAACAGGCTGAAATAATTTCACCCAGTTTAAGACTGGTCAGATGAACTTATAAGTTCTTCTTTTCATCCTTTTCTAAAGTAGCAGATACTGGCAACAACTGCAGGAAGGACAGGCGCTGCGATCTTTAATAGTTAGACTTTTGCATCCATAGAAGTCTTCCTACTTATAGAATCAGTGGAACCAACTATTCTTGATTAGCAATCAAGGACAAAATTTGCTCTGGGTCAGATTGTTAAGGATGTGGAGGGTGCCTGCTTCCTTCTTCAGCACTGAGAAAAAACATCTGCTGGGATCATTTAGGGTCATTTTGCTCAGGTGTTTGTTTCTCACCCTGCTGAGGCCTTAATTACCAGCCACCTATCAGTCTGTCTTAGTTCTGTGTTTCTATAAGCAGCTGAATTTTCTGAACACCTATACTGTTTTGACATGGATAGTTTTAAATTATTTGTTAAAACAGTGTAGAGGGTTGTGGATTAACTGTGCTATCGTATATCCAAAGACACTGGAGCTGGCCTAATGTTCAGGTTCAGACATGCCTCTGCAAGCACAGCTCTGTATTTCTAGAGGAAGATAAATGCTTTCACACAGCCTGAAATTCTAAAGTCCATGGACCTGAGCTACCTCAGCACAGAGCCAGCTTACTTACTTCAAGCCTGTGTTCTTGTGTCTCCTGAACTGATACTGACAGCTGTATATCTATGAGAAAACACATCCTCAAATGGACAAAGAAAATAACACTGCAAATAGATTCATGGACATAACTTTATGTCAGATAAGCCACAGCCTGTGCTGTTTCAGACTGCTGCTATCAAAGTTCAAACATACAGAACAAAACGAGTAACAGCGGAGGAGCCAAACATCAGCTGTAAGTAATACTGTCCCACTCAGAAACCGACAGAGCTAGGAGAGACCACGCAGGTGACTTTTGCAGCAAATACGCAGGATATGGTCTTTAGTATACCCAGACCCTGTCTAAACTGACAGCAGATGAACATGATTTACTATTCATAACTAATGAGAGTCATGGAAGAGACATGATTCCTTCTCAGACCCACACAGAACAAATACTGATGCCATTCACTGGGTGTGTAGTAACCGATATATCTTGAGGAGGGAAATAATATACTGTACAATTACCAAAGGTGCAATCCCTGGGAAGAATTACTTCCGGGTTTGCAGATGATGTCTTCCAGCTGTGTCTCTGCTTATAAACCAAACAAGGCTGGAAGGCAGTTTAGAGTTCTGTGACCATCACTATCGCATAACTGTTATCTTGCTCACTAGCACCATTTTGACCTGGGACAATCAATATTTCCCTAGAGCCTTGACACGTCTTAGGGGACAGACACGTCAGGTGTTATTTGGAGAAAGCTGACACCTGGCCACCCTGTTTGGGGAAGGAAGAAGGGAGGGGAGTTTAGGCAGGTAAATATGAAGTATGCTGTGCCACCCAGCTCCAGGGCCAGAGAACGGCTCCCCTTTGATCAGCAGAGTAGCTGTAGCTCCTAAGAAAAAAAAATATATGTGGCAGAATTTTATGTTACCTTGTTTGCTTCTGGCCTCCACTTGGTTTTGGGGAGCATTAACCAATTCCATCACACACTTCCATGGTGTCTACAACACTGGCACTTGGAGGCTGTAGTTAATAATTAAAAGCCAGGCAGCTCTGAAGCCAGCGCTTTACTGAACAGACTGAGGACCAGTATATGGTAGAAGTGGGCTGAGGCAAGTGAGAAATATCCAAGGACTCATGTGAGCAAGCACTGGCAGGAAGGACAGGAACACCAACTTTGGAAGGTGACTGGAAGAGGCATAACTTCTCCTGCCTCACCAGCAGCTCAGCATCAGGGGGCAGCAGGGGCTCAGAGAACACATAAAAAGATCATATCCTATTGCAGGCATCTCCGAACAGAGAGGGGTTTGAACCAGTGCAACTTTGGGAAGTCAGTAATTTGGGGAGAGTAGCATCTCAGCTGGACTCTGACTTGCCAAAGGCTTCTCTATGCAACAAAAGATGTTTGTGCTCCTGATCTCTCTTATTTCATACTGCACTAAAACTGTCTGACAGGATGAGGAAATGTATCCACATCTTGATAGTGAAAGGCATTTTTCTTCTACTGAGTTCTTGCAAGTAACGTGTAGGGATAGATTGTAACTCTACAAGTACATAATATGACAAAGCATCATGTCTAGAGCAAGCATCTCACCCAGAATTTTATGCTTCAACTGCAATAAGAAGTAATTCACAATAAATTTGACAAATAATACCAACTCATAAAGGTACTATGTAACTGAAAAGGCTAGGCAACGTCTGTGAAAATGGAAAGAAAACAGCAAAACTAACTCTGTTGAAAGAATTAGATTCTTTACTGTAGCAAAATCACCTGGAAGGACAGTATCACAAAATTCTGAATGCATAGTTTAGCCTTTCACTGCTAAGTTATTTACGTTAATGTCAGCCTTAAAAGGATATGGAATACAACTCCCTTGCAAAAGGTATTCTGTACAGTTAGAATTTAGTTGCTGCTCCAGCAACGTTACATGAGAGAGGAAGGTACAGCTGGTACAGCACACTGCTTTCTGTTCTGGTTTAGAAGTACCAGAATTTCCAATCACTTGTTTAGTTGTTTTTCGTTTTTGGAGGTAGAGCAGCCTTAGGATTGAGCATTCTAACACAGACATTTTATAATTTAATAAATATACTAAAGGACTGTGGACTTGTTCATCAAATAGATTTTTATTTTGGAAAATTAAAACTGCTAAAATGAAACTGTAATTTTTAGGATGAGAAATGTAAGCTAACGTAGTATAAGAGTGATAAATAGCAGGTGAAATTTGTTGCTGATAATAATATTAACATAAAAGGAGAGGACACAAAAGGCAGTAAAGCTTCAGAATCAATGCTAACTGGAGATATTTCTATGATTTTTAAAAAAGGAGGCATTTATTATTTATCTTCTGTGCTTTGATGATTTCCTACACATCTCACAGGAACTATTTTCTATGCATTTCTTAGATGCATTTCTTGGGCTGCAGGTAAATGCTGCTTTTGAAAAACCACATGGTTGCCTGCACATGTGATTTCATTTCACTACGGGATTGCAATTTTCAGCCTTTGCTGAATTTTCCATTATATTAAGTATTGCAGGTCTTCTCTTTACAGCCTTAGGGACTTCCTGGAAGGTGCTCACATTCTCCATGTTAATGCTTGAATACTATGAAATGCAATTATGCATTCTCCTACATATCTATACTCTTGTAGGCAAGCGGGCTTTTCATAAGCATATCCAAACTGTGCAGATTGCCTTGAAGAATGAGTAAAACTCAAAGTGTAGTCCAGATTGTAAAATTTAGTTTAAAAAAAACATAGCAGCTGGCATTTCAATACCTGCCTAGATGTAAGCATAAAATCAAGAGTAACGAAACGTGCAATTAGAAAAAATATGGCTACTATATTGTGCTATGCAGGACATAGCATTCCTCTCTTAAATTGGTTTGCAGCTGCTGCACAACGTGGTGAGCCAGAGTGCTGCTGGGGTGGGGAGAATGAAGGGAAAAAGGGGTGAGGGATGGGACAGCAATAGCTGCTGCTACAAGAAATACACTCTCCTTCCTTCAGGAGTAGTTGCTGTCCTCCACCCTTTCAGCAGGGAAAACAGCAACCCACGTCGTGTAACTGTGAAGGAGATAGGAAGAGTTGTTTAAGATGCATTACCTTCATGAATAACCATTCCCCACCTTCTTCAAAAAAAGTTTTTCAAGGAAGAAGGATGCGCTTCTGCCCCTCTACTTTGCTCTCGTGAGACCCCACCTGGAATACTGCATTCAGCTCTGAAGTCCACAACATAAGACGGACATGGAGCTACTGGAGCGAGTCCAGAGGAGGGCCACAAAGATGATCCGAGGGCTGGAGCACCTCTGCTATGAAGACAGGCTGAGAGTTGGGGCTGTTCAGCCTGGAGAAGAGAAGGCTCCGGGGTGATCTTATAGCAGCCTTCCAGTACTTAAAGGGGGACTACAGGAAAGCTGGAGAGGGACTTTTTACAAGGGCATGTAGTAATAAGACAAGGGACAATGGCTTTAAATTAAAAGAGGGTAGATTTAGATTAGATCTAAGGAAGAAATTCTTCACTCTGAGCGTGGTGAGGCACTGGAACAGGTTGCCTAGAGAAACTGTGGATGCCCCATCCCTGGAAGTGTTCAAGGCCAGGTTGGATGAGGCTTTGGGCAACCTGGTGTAGTGGAGGATTTCCCTGCCCCTGGCAGGGGGGCTGGAACTAGATGATCTTTGAGGTTCCTTCCAACCCAAACCATTCTATGATTCTGTGATTCTATGTGCTGGTTTTGGCTGGGGTAGAGTTAATTTTTTGCATAGTAGTTAGTATGAGGCCGTATTTTGGATTTGTGCTGAAAACAGTTTTGATCATGCAGAGATGTTTTTGTTACTGCTGAGCAGTGCTTACACAGAGTCAAGGCCTTTTCTACTTCTCACCCCACCCTACCGATGAGGAGACTGGGAGTGCACAAGAAGCTGGGAGGGGACACAGCTGGGACAGCTGATCCCAGCTGACCAAAGGGATATTCCATACCATATGACATCATGCTCAGCATATAAAACTGAGGGACGAAGAAGGAAGGAGGAGACGTTCAGAGTGTTGGTGTTTTTCTTCCCAAGTAACTGTTACATGTGATGGAGCCCTGCTTTGCTGGAGATGGCTGAACACCTGCCTACTAATGCAAAGTAGTAAATGAATTCCTTGTTTTGCTTTGCTTTGCTTGCACGCATGGCTTTTGCTTTCCCTATTAAACTGCCTTTATCTCAGCCCATGTGTTTTCTCATTTTTACTCTTCCGATTCTCTCCTCCATCCCACTGCAGAGGAATGAGTGAGCGGCTGTGTGGGGTTTAGCTGCTGGCTGGGGTTAAACCACAACAAAGGATAAATTCAACCCATAGCAACAGCTTTTAGCAAGTCAGAACTAAAATTCCTGTGTGCCTTAAGCTTTCATTGTGTAGCTATACAGCCACAGGGGTTATACAATAATGAATGTACTTAAAGACACAGTCTTTCTTTCCAGTTTTTTTTTTTTTAATAAATATTATTTTTTTCTTGTACTGCATGATAACAGCATAAACCAACTTCTATTCTATTTCTGAGCCCTAAAGCTGTACATTTTCTTTTATTAGCCAGTGAACTAATGGTTTTGTATTTGTATTTTGCTGTTATGCCACTCCATTACATAAAACATTTTTTGTAAATATCATGACCTGTTGAAGATGTTAACAGATTAGTTTAAATCAGTGGTGTAAACAAAGGCATATGCCTATATGGTGCATGTTAATTAGAACATCTAAATGTATATTACAGATGCCATATCAAAGTTGCCCGTCTTTGAAAATCCAGTCCACCATCTCATACTGACAATTTTATCTTTTCTAGGAGCTGATGAGATATAGAAGCATAAGAAGCACTATTAACTCTGAATAAGCTAACTGGATCTATGGAAATATTTGTAATTTAGATACAGCATGTGCTTTTAGAGATTTCACTTAAGGATGAATTGCAAACATGGGTTAAGCACCATCTCATGAATCTTGACAGAAATAATCATGTAATTATTGTTAGATTAAGTGATCAAAAGCTGCACACACACACGCCCCTTCACACACAGAGGAGCACGGAGAGATAACAATGGGGTGAAGTTTGAAAAACACTCAGCTACTCCGAGGCTCATCACAGGAGCTACGGGCTACCTGCACAAGCCCAGAGGGGCACAGGCGCACAAAGGCAGGCAAGAATCCAAATTAAGGACTCAGAGGAAGGGACACTTCGCCCAGGTCCCTCTCTGGGCTGCCCCAGGGGACCTTCAGCCTCAGCGACCAGGTGTGACTCCCATCTCCATGGGTCATCAGGAACAGCTCTCCAGATCACCTCTTGGACTAAAGGAGGTCACTGTCCAGGGGCATGGGACATATAATGGATGCAGGGTAATGAAAAACTTCTTATGGGATGTTTAGGGCAGGAACTAAAGGCAGGGAAAAGGAGAGATGGTGGTGGCTTGGAGAGGGACAACAAAACAGGGAGAAAATAGAGGGATAAGGGGATAAAAGGAGTATGTAAACAGGTTACTTGTTCATATGCTGGCCTGGCCATGCCCTGAGCCTGACCACTGTAGTCTGTCCAGTCTTCTCATTAATCTCCATTCTAACTCTTTTTCTCAGTGAGGGACTCTCTAGGCTGTGTAAATGTGTGACTGGGGGTCTGCGTGCAGCAACTGGAGTACAGCCATGGGCCACGGGAGCCCTGTGTCAGTAACTGGAGCGAGTGCAAGTGTGCAAGTGTTTGAGCACTAGCCATGATCAAGCCTGGACCAGCAGGTGGGCAGGTTACGTGCCCTAGGCGACTGCCAGAGAGAAGTCTGTGCGTGTGTGCACAGCTGTGAGCGAGGGAGGCTGGACTCGCAGCTGGAGCAGGGCTGGAACATCCAGGCACCAGCAGCTGGAGAGACTGAGATCCAGGGGCAGCTACTGGGCAGACTGGGCTCCTGAGCCCCGCTGTCGGAGGGATCCACACAGTCCGTGTGCACTGATGTATATTCCACTGACAGACCTTCGTCCTGCGCAGCAGGAGAGGGGAGCAGGATGTGGCCCTCGGTTCTCTTTGTGTTTGTAGGAAGTGCTGCGTGTGTCAGTCTGTGTGGCCAACCACATATTTATGTATGTATGTACGTGTTGTGTACATGTGTACAAACGCAGCGCACTTCTGCCAGATACAGGTCATATCAGACTAACTGGTTTCCTTTGACAAGACATCAATTTTCCAGACAGAAGACACACAGTAGACCTTATTTTTTTAACTTCATAAAAAATCCCACACTGTAGAAAACCCCTTGTTACTCCAGAAAAGAGAGGAAAGACTATAAATGCCATCTGTGGAAGAAGATATACAATGCAAGCCAGAAGACTTGCATTGCTGGTGGGAATCTGGGACAGTCTTGAAGAATTGGTATGGCAAAAGCAGACAGCATATAGGAAGTTTAATGATTTTGATTAGCTTTTTTTTAACAAATTAAGAACAAAATGACCTTTAACAATTGCATCAGCCTATTATGAGATCAGAATGGTTGAGCAGCTGATAATAGTGCAGGAAACCCACAAGTATTTGATTAGAATCAGTTCTGGTTTGGGGAGAAACAGGGTATGTGTTTATAGAAAGGGATGGCAGTGAAATACTTTCCATTTCAGCAATAACTGAAAGGGATGTTAAGTCGCTACAGTCTTCTGAGCCAAGTGCCTTAACATCATAATTAGAGTCATGTTCTCTTGCAGCAGTCCTAACCACCGGGCTCCCAGGAGAAGACAGAACAACATCCTCTGCTTGGCAGTAGGGGATGGTCACTTGGAAAGAGGGGGCAGAGTCCCAGATTCCAGACCGTGTGCCTTGTAAGAGTTAGGATTAAAATTTTCAACAGAAAAAAAACTCACACATACACAGTTACTTTTTTATAAACCGAGACTAGAACACAGGACTCCTTTTACCTTCTCCTTGTCACAGAACCCATAGTTGTGCATTAAACTCCCCACAGAACTGCAATGGGAGACTAACTGGGTATTTTACTGTGGAGTCTGTGTCTCCATGCTGAGCCCTGCAGCACACTAACCCCTTTATAGACCTAGCCCACTATTAGCATTTGGCACTGCTGCAGCTGCTCCTGGCACGTTCCTCTAAAGCTAATGTCCACGTTGCAAGAAAGATGTTGATGAAGCACAAGTAAGGACTCAAAGAAGAACTGTGAAAGTGATGAAAGGCTTAGCTAGTGCAAAAGCAGGCAACTCATTTATTTTACTGACAAAAACGTTATGACGCAAATTCATGATAGTCTAGAAATATTCCCATAGGAGAAACAGAAATTAAATACTATTGGGTCTGCCAGTCTACCAGATGAAAAATGAGATCCAAAAGCTAGATGACAAGGATAGACAAATTCCTACAAGGAAAGAGGAACAAAATTTTAACACTAACAGTCAACAATCACAGAAAAAATATGAAGGCTTGTGGAAGGCTTTTTCTTCTCTCTAAACTAGAGAGGCATGGGTTTGATGGATGGACCACTCGGTGGATAAGGAATTGGCTCAATGGCCGTACTCAGAGAGTAGTGGTCAACGGCTCGATGTCCATGTGGAGACCGGTCACGAGTGGCGTCCCTCAGGGGTCCGTGTTGGGCCCGGCCCTCTTCAACATCTTTGTCGGTGACGTGGACAGTGGCATGGAGTGCACCCTCAGCAAGTTCGCCGATGACACCAAGCTGTGTGGTGCCGTCGACACGCTGGAAGGGAGGGATGCCATCCAGAGGGACCTCGACAGGCTGGAGAGGTGGGCCCGTACCAACCTCATGAAGTTTAACCAGGCCAAGTGCAAGGTCCTACATCTGGGTCATGGCAATCCCAGGCACAAATACAGACTGGGCGGAGAATGGATCGTGAGCAGCCCTGAGGAAAAGGACTTGGGAGTACTGGTGGACAAGAAGCTCAATATGAGCCGGCAGTGTGCTCTTGCGGCCCAGAAGGCCAACCGCATCCTGGGCTGCATCAAGAGGAGCGTGGCCAGCAGGTCGAGGGAGGTGATTCTCCCCCTCTACTCTGCCCTCGTGAGACCTCACTTGGAGTACTGCGTCCAGTTCTGGAGTCCCCAACATAAGAAGGACATGGACCAGTTGGAGAGGGTCCAGAGGAGGGCCACGAAGATGATAAGAGGGCTGGAGCACCTTTCCTATGAGGACAGGCTGAAAGAGTTGGGGCTGTTCAGCCTGGAGAAGAGGAGGCTCCGGGGTGACCTTATAGCGGTCTTCCAGTACCTCAAGGGGGCCTACAGGAAAGATGGGGAGAGGCTGTTCAGGAGGGCCAGTTGTGATAGGACAAGGGGTAATGGTTTTAAAATAGAGGGAGGTAGATTCAGGTTGGATATTAGGAAAAAATTTTTTACCATGAGAGTTGTAGAACACTGGAACAGGTTGCCCAGATCGGTGGTGGATGCTCCATCCCTGGAGACGTTCAAGGCCCGGTTGGATGAGGCCCTGAGCAACCTGATCTAGTTGGAGATATCCCTGTTCCTTGCAGGGGGGTTGGACTAGATGACCTTTGAAGGTCCCTTCCAGCCCTAACCATTCTATGATTCTATGATAAGATCACCTCCATCATTGCCAACTTTTAAACCAACGTGGATTTCCTCCCTCCAAAAGACATACACAGGTCAAACAAGCTAGTTCATGTAACCAGCAGAGAGAGTGTTGAAGAATTCTTTATCCCAGCAGGAGGCTTTTATCTCAGTATCTCTGACTGCAACCAACACTGGTTAATCAAGAGCATGCTAAGCCTTTCAGATTTACTGAAGCCAATTTTGGGTGCAAAATTGTACAGAAGATAAGAACAGGAATGATAAAATCAGTAAGATAGGCTCTGCCCAATCTCTAACACATACTTCTGAACACTGATTTTTTTCTCTACTGATGGACTGAAGGTATGATTAACTTCCAAAATGCTATGGGATACCAACTAGAGACACTGAAAGATGCTGAAAAATTTGAGAGGGTCAAGCAAAGGGCTACCAAAAGCATTATAAGGCAGGAGAACTTGACATAGAAGAAAGACTGAAATAATGGGGTTTGTTGAGCCAAGAGAACAGAAAGCTCAAGAGAAGATTTAATCGATCTTCCAATATCTAGAAAGCAGTTATAAAAGAGATGCAGGTATTCTCTACAGAAGGATACTTGCTATATATAAATGACATATATACTATAATATCTGATGCTTACCTTTAGGTACATTTGTTATACCACTGTCTTTCTGCTTCTTGTGCATACTACTGGTTCCCTATCTGTCTTCTAGAAAAAAATTCCATGCAAGAAGAAAAATACACCATTCATTGCTAACAATGCCATGAATTTTCTTCTGTTTTGTTGAGACAAATCTAAATAATATATGTTTGTCAAAGCTAAGTGTAGCTCCACAAGCCAGATTTACCCTACTTAGCCCTGAATGTGTTTCTCTAAGCTTTCGAATTTCAGTCTGCTGGTAGTTCCTCATCTCTGGGCTTTAGTGATCGAACTATGCAAAGCAGCTTCAGTCCAGGCTTCATCTATATTTATTTATTAAAAATTTAAAAAAAATAGATTCAACAGCATGGCCCTTTTAAATAACTAAATAACTATACTCCAGTATTTCAGCTCTTTTTTTTTTTGCTAATTGCACACACTTATCCTATACCAACTTGAGGTGTATCATTGACAAACATTATTTCTCTTTCCAGTGTAATCGGTATCTCTAATCTAGTCCTTTATTTGTGGTCTCAATTACCAAAAGCAAAGAACACAAAACAAACTTTTTTTTTTTGCTTACACTCCAAAGCATAAATAAGAGTAATCTAAAAGTGTACAGAGGGCAAATGAACTGCAATAGTGGCATTTAGTCCCTTCCACACATTTGTAAGAACACAGTGCACTCAGTACTTTCAGTAACACCCAAACTATTCAGAACATTTAATACATTTTACAAAGAGAGAATAGAAAACTACTAACATCCTGGAAATTAAATGCTCTTAACAAATTTACAGATTGCTCAAAGGCTTCCACTCTTCTTGAATGAAACAGGAAGTTACAGAAGAGATTAAAAGTCTTAGTAATCATAGATCACAGCTCATGATTTACTTCTTTTGATTCTGGAGACATGATGTGTCTAACAACACGTCTTCTGAAAGTACTGTTCTAGATACACTAAATTTTAATAGTCTAGAAAGATAGGCAGGAAAAAATAATAAATTCTGCAAACAGCAACTTTAACTGAAAACACTTCTAGGAAAGGAGTGGCGAACAGTAATACTGTTTTAGCAGCATATCTATGCCCAGAATAAAATCCATAGGTTGACAAAAAAACCAAGAATAACATTCTCCCTGATTTATTCCACTACAATTATCAATAACTGTATTACTGAATTATTAAAACACTACATTGACTGCAGATGACCACAGTCCTTGCTGAACATACAGTACAATCTGGCAACCTATGCAAAAAGCACACAACTAACCCAAATTGGCAAAGAAACATAACCTACTTTTTTCATAATTTAAAATTTCTACAGGGAACTACATCTTAGAACATATTTTGTTTATGGGACTTCAATTTCAATATTCCATAAAGCACAGATCTGCAGCCATATCTGGAAATAAAACGTTATCTTCCTGAATAACAACTTACAAGGCACAACTTAAAATCACTGCAATTTTGAAGTTATACTTTGAGGCACAATGTTTTTCAAAATAAGATTCAAGTAATTTAAAAGGTAAGTAGAAACTATTTGTTTCATTCTTCATGCTATTCACAATAAGCAGCATGGTATCTACCTTTCTTGTTCTACTGGTATGTTTATAAAAATGTACTTACTTTTAAGCTTAAGTGTCATTTTGATGCAAAAGTTAAAATAATTCTGTTTCCCTAAAATGACATAATTATATTTTAAAAATCCATGTATTTGCTTTTCAAAATGAAACCTAAATTTTTCCTTAAAAATATAGATTTCTATCAATGACAGCTGAGATCATCACAGTACTACCACAAAAACGGCAGTATTTCAACATTTAAAAGACCTTCTGCAAAACAGTAAGGAAAAACGATTCCTAACATTTTGATTTTTAAAAATTATTGATCTGCAGTACGTCATGTAGTAAAGCATCAGAGCTGAGTTACAAGCCAAGACCCAACTGCAAACACAGATGGGTTCTCTAAATGTCATAGAGTCCGGAGCCAGCCATTCCCCTTCAATCAAGGGGCTCAGCCAGGAGGAGGCTGTAAAATTCCTTTAAATGGCTGAGAATTACAGGAGGACAGGTCCTACAGCAAGCCTGGAGAGGGCAATGTCTTCACAACAGATCTTTAACCTAGCAGACCTCAGGATAATTAAATCCCTTTTAATATTTTTAATAAAATGCTTTTTTGAGTCAAAGATAACACTGATACCTGAAGAAAATCCTTGGTCTTGGAAGTTAGGCTTTAATGAGGTGAGGAGAGGAGCAATGTGTTTTACATACCAGAGTCGTAATGCATCTACCAGAATACAGCTGCATCAAGTAATTTTTTGAGCAATGTTAGTTTTCACATTGGTAAGTGCTATGTGGCTGTAGATTCTACCACTTAAGTGTGTAACTCAGCAAGACATAACATTACTGACACCCTCATGATTAGAAAGTCACTACCTGTGAATTAAGTCTGTAGCAATACAGAAATGAAGACAGAAATAAGTTTATACTCTCAAGCACCAACTGGGGCACTCCTGGCTCATTTACCAGACTATTCAGTGTGCAATTAATCATTAATTCCACAAAGCACCTACCTGCCAAACCAAGTGTTCCTTTACAACAGCTGTACCTGATAGACAGACGCTCAGCACAATCGTATGAGACGCAGAGGTCAAGACGCTGGCAACTATAGCGTCCCTCATGTTGAAGGGCAGCATGGTATACACCACAAAAATAATGAACAAGAAAAATGATACCTGTGCAAGACAGCAAGACAAAAAAGAAGCATGTCAAACTCACTTTGGAATAACATTCAGAAAGTAGCATTTAATTTTGAACTGTCTTCAGCATAAAGTTACACATCAGTTTTTTACAGGAAAGTCACTGTTAACTACTGCAGAAAATTGATTTAGGAGTAATTCATTTAAGAAAGTGTTGAAAAATTTACATTATATTTGGTTTAAAAAGTGCAGTTTCAAGATACCACTTCATGATTCAAGGACTACACAATACTCCAATTTATTTAATTTTTCAAATTTAACTTGAAATTTATCTTCTCAAATTTTAATTTTATTAACACTGTTTACTGTTAGACTGCAATTCTCCTGGGACTGGTGGATTCTGACTGTGAACTGCATTACAAAACAATTTGCCAAACCCCTCCATAGAGCTCAAAGAATTTGATTCAGAGAGATTTCGTTCATCTCGATGCCCTAAAAATTCATGATTTAACATAACATGACATTATGCAAAAAAATCCAAGTTCAGCCAAGTATTTTGGTTTAATAAGAATATACTTCATGTGTATCTACACAACATATGTTGAATTCCATTAAAACACTACATTTTAAGCTAATACATTTATTTAAACTTAAAAACTTACTCGGAAAATCACAGCCCATAAGCACAGTTTACTGCTAGCTTCTTACAAAAGAGTACCAGCATCCACACTAACTTTATAGTAGAGACTCTCCAAATGCACAGCCCAACCCATAACAGCAAGAAGGATTCCTTCACTGTACATAGAAAAGATTATATATTTGATGGTATGCATATGTTCCAAACTCCACCACATATCTGAGAAAGCGTAACTAGTGGAACTAGGACACAGATTTTGCGCTCTTAAATAGGCAAATCTGCAAATGTGCCAGCCTGCATACAATTACATCCCTGCGTAAGCCTTTCCATCAGTTTCAGTTAACTTACAAGCCTATTCAACATCTAACAGTCGTACACACACAGTATTTACCTCATAAAAGGTATCAGATCAGCAATCATAATTTGCTGTTCACTTCTTTTATTGACAGTTTGTTTTCCTCATGTCTGCATGTGATGATTCCATAGTCAAAACTGAACCCTAATGTAAGTGTACCTACAAAACACTGGAGGCGTTCTACTTCATCATGGAGAAAAGAACTGGATGGAGAAGGAAGTCCACTTCTGTTCTCTACTCATCTTTCTCCGATTCCTCCATTAAGATTAATCCAACTCCTTCCTGATCACTCATAGTCTTTTTGATGCTGCCCAACCACCCTTTATGCTCACAGAGTCAAAAAGTTCAATGGCATGAAACGAAACGCAACTGCAAAGAATGTGAAAGGTAATAAGAAAATCAAGTAAAATTAGGCAAAGGAAAAACTTTGCTTCTCTACTTTTCCAATCTACCAGCTCATAGCACAAGGAAACAGAGTGTTTGACATCTGTTTAGTTTTAGTGCTCCCTGAAAGTTTTAACTGGTAAAACCAACAGCAAAGAAAAGGGTGTACAAACTTGGACTAGATAAGACCAGGGTATATGTAAGTATGATGTTTTCAAATTGTCCTGGCCAGGTAAAAATCAACTGTGGCACTGAGAGAACTAACTGCCTCAAAACTTGGGAAAGATGTAAACAGTTCTGGCAAGCTAGAAAAGGGAAACACAGCATGTGTCTTTGAAAGGCTGGGAAAAAGGCTAAGGAATTAAAAACTGGTAACAGACCAAATAATAAAACAATTCATAATCAAGAGTTCAGAAAGTTACGAAAAATGTACAGCAAATGTGATTTTGCTGAGAACAAATTATGTTAGAGCAATCTCATCTTCCTCTGTCATGGTAACAGTCATCAGGGTAGGGGGAAAACCTGAATAATGAGCTTGGCAGCAACAAGGGATGTGAAAGGTCCTCTGGTATAGGCATAAGATGAACGGATGCCAGAGGCAAAATACCTTATCAGCATCTAAGATCAGCTGCCTAAGATACGTTTCCAGTTAAAAACTGTTTTGAAGAAGAATCCTGGACCCTAGTCCTGGAAGAAGGATTTCAAATGCCTTCAGTCTCAGTGACAGTTCATGAAAACAGGGGTTTGTTGTTTCTAAGCTTAGCTTTCTAATTGACTAGAGGGAAGATGGCACTTACATATTTGTGAGAATTTTATGACTAGAAAATAAAAAAATTATCTGTAGGACTTGCATATTTTCTGTGCTTGAATATGGTTTGACTTTCTAGCCAGACTAAATGATCCACTTCAGTTGTGAGGTACATGCTAGGTACTTACTAAAAGTCATTAGTGGATAGAAGATATAATATGATGCTGTTGCTTTTCAACTTTGACAAAAACCAGACTACTAAGCATGTAAAAAAAGATTTTGGTATATTGCAATGCTTCTAGTGGTATGCAGCTGTATCAGCTCTCAATTTGTTACACTGCTGTAAACAAGTATCCTTTCTTGAAGGAATCTCACTACTTTCCTTGGTCAAAATAATTGACGAGAATTTCAACCTTCCACAACTACAAACAGAGAGAGTTTTTAGTAGTTTCAACGCCTCTTGACACTACATATTCAGACCTCAAATTCTCTGTTATTCAACAACAAACAGGCTGAGTCGGACTGGAACTGTGTTAAAGAACAGTTGATAACAAATTGACCTGTCAATTTTCATATTCACATCTTGAAATTTGGGTCTGAGAATGCTGTTGCAAAGCAGGAGAGGTATCAGAGGCATCTAAGACAGAAACTCTCATCTAAAATGCACGTAGGAATGGCTCATGTCAACAGGTCTTGATTCTTGGCCACACGCTTTTCCTCTTATTTGCAGTAATGGTCTAATGACCCAAGGAGTTGAGAGATCTGTTTATCACAGAGGTGCCTTTTTTATTTAACCACAGCTAAAGAATATTCTTCTCAAGTACCCTGAAATGAGATGCTTCTACCCTCCATCTTGATAGCAGACATATGTAGGCAGCTGGGGATCTTCCAACATATTTCAAAATGTTGCTATATTTAAGTTTGGTACTGTAGAAGATGGTACTTAAAGGCTTCTCGGTAGGGTGGTTCTTCAGGTAGAAATCAGAGACAAGATTTCTGGACTGAGTCACAGTCAGCAGAATGGACCGTGGTCCTTGACCCTTTTCATGATCTTTTTGTAAGAATTAGCAGAATATTGCTGGTATAAACATTAAAGAGCAGTGCTGCCCAGCTCTGAAGGACCACACTATCCCATTGCAAGAGTTGCTAATGCGTGTCACTGCATGTCTGCACTCGGTGTCTGTGCCCATCAGAAAACACAGTATTATTTACAGTGCACTATTTTTGACACTATTAAAAGCAGCCTGTTCCACCGAAGTGTGCCATAACCACAAAGCCTGTCGCTGTGTTGAAACTGTTTTGGAAGCAATCTTTGACGTGAGTCATCACTACAACTGCCTAGTCGAAACAGACTTTTTGTCCTGATCTGAACTTCAATTGGTTTAGGAATTTGATTCTCAGAGACTTTTTGATGACCTTATGTTATCCATACCTTGCAGGTGGGAAGCATTTAAGCATTGCTGGTATTGTATCATAGCACTTAGCATTCACTTTTGGTTAACACTGGTGTAACATCTCACAAAGAAGTATGTGGCTTTCCTGCTTTGATTGAGGGGCATCCAGGACTCTTACCCATCACCTTGACCATCATTGCTTAGCAAACTCTGAGTGCGTTTGCTGCTCTGAATATCTCGTCTCCCACACTTCAGTAGTGCCACATTTCCATCGACTATGTAAGCAGTTCTTTCCACAGCGATTTAAAGGATGATGAGCTGTCATAGTGTGGCTGTCTATATGGTGTGTAACAGCCTATTTTTCTACAGATTTTGTGCAGCTGCTTTCAGAAGGGCAGGGAAACTTCTCATACAGATTGCTGTAGTGATGTAATTAGAGAGACTTGGACACCAAATGGTATAATGACGGCATGGTGTGGGATATTGTTGGTGATCACGACCACTCACAAACACTCATTCTTGTTACAGAACACAACATAAAACTATACCAGTAAGCGTCATTATGGATCTTGGAAAATGGAAAGATTTTGGCGGTACAGGATAGAGAAGTAATTCCTTCTTTAAATCAAGCCCATTGTGAGTATTTTTTATTACGGCATTTTTGTCCCAGCATCTCCAGATGTGTATTGGCTACTTCAGCCTCTGACCTGTACTGGTGACTGTGATCTAGGAGAACTGGTATGAAGTTGATATTACTTGGAGGTTCGCAGATGTTGCTGTTGGAAAGGTCACTGGTTTGGGCTGTGATGACACAAACTGCAGTGCGCTCAACCCATGGACTCAATTATTTTTGGAACCTGGGGACCCAACCTGTTCTCAGAAACTTTGTCTCCCTGTTGCTGCCAGTTTCTTCTCTAAGTGGCGTTGCCACTCTGAAGGGTATCTGGAGTAGAAATTTTAACATATTTTACACACTAAAAATGTCTTTCCTAGCATATAGGGTACCACAGGGGATGTTGCTTTTCACATCGAGAACAACTGTACAAAAAGATGCTCATCATTCATTTCATACAAACTATGTTCCAACAATGACACAATTTCCCAGCTAGATAGTCTTTTTAAGATTGTGTTAAATGGTTAATCATAACTGGCTTGGCATATGCAAAAATCACTCAACTTAATGCTACTCTGACCAGAATTTCCCCTTAAGGAGCATGAGATCTTGGCACTGAAGCAGCCATGAAAATATAAACGTGCTGTTTCAGTATGAGTTAGGGGAAAGCACTGTTTTGGACACAGACAACAGCAATGAGGCAACAGCTAATAAAATATCTGTACTTCTTTGGGACAACTTACGCACAAGTGTAATGACAGCAAAACTCTTGGGAAAATAGTGCCAGTGTAATCAAAAAAGACCATGCTCCCATAATTAAACTGTTAGAATACAAATATTCACACCAAGTGGGCCAACCCATTACAGGAGCTCTTTTAGAGGTTTTCCAAGATCAGCCTACTTTTTTTTTTTTTTAAGGAAAATTTTTTTTTTAGAAAAATTTTTTTGAGTAAAAATTCATCAGGTAATTAAAGAATTTTCCCTTGGAAAGACACTTGGATTACAGCTACTGATTTCAAATGTTGTCCATGTACATAATAGCACAAAAGAAGATATCCTAGTTTTTCTACAAACATAACTGGATTCTGTAACATAATTGGCAGTATCTACTAATCTTACAAAATGGTTACAAATACTATATTTATGATATAATAAAATATATATACTAAGGTGTGACAAGGATCCAAGCTATAAACTGCATGTTAAAACTTTGTGTAGATAAAGGTTGCAAATATGTAAATATCTTTGCCATCCTACTTTTTCTGAATTCCACACCTCAAATCTTCAGACTCAGACTTTTAAAAGCCGGGACATGTTTGAAGAACAAAATATGCTACCCGCATGAACCAAAAAATTCACTGAGTTCTAAAACCACCTTCTGTTGTGAGTCATCTAAAAAAAGGCTTAAATTATGAAAGCATTGGATAAGGTGAAGGTGGAACTGTTGTTCACCAAATCCTGCAACACTAGAACAAAAGGGCACCCAAAACTAGTAGAAGATTGATTTAAAACAGATTAAAAGAAAGTACATCTTTACATAGCAGAAAGTGACTTCCTTGAACTTGCTGCCACAGGAGGTCACAATGTACTAGCAGGTTCAAAAAGACATTAAAAAAATTCATGGACACCTTGTCCATAAACCAATAATAAAAAGATAGGGCAGGGATGTACTCTTTGACATTGCTAACCCACTGTGGAGGCTGGCAAGGTAGGAAGGGTACAGACCACAAAAAGTGATCAAGATTATGTGTTGACTTTTAATAGCAGTTTCTTTTGGCATTCTTGGAGACAGAATACTGCGCTAGATGGACCATGGTCTGACCCTGCAGGAAGTTTCCTGTGTTCTTATGTTAAGAGTCAAATGCACTTTGAAGAAAAAGAGAGAAGGGAGGGGAGGGTAGGGGAAGGGAGGGGAGAGGGAGAGGGAGAGGGAGAGGGAGAGGGAGAGGGAGAGGGAGAGGGAGAGGGAGAGGGAGAGGGGGAGAGGGAGAGAGGGAGAGAGGGAGAGAGGGAGAGGAAAGAACTTATGACTCGGTATTGTCCTGACTTTAAAATAAAGCAAGGTAATTCAGAACAAGAACTGATGTCCAAGCAGACTATGGAGAGGAAGTACTGTAGAATTATCTACTAGTTGGAAGGGAATTATGAGAGCAAATTTCAACTTTCAGCAACAACATAATAAAATATACAAGAAGC
This sequence comes from Tauraco erythrolophus, assembly GCF_009769465.1. Taxonomy (NCBI): domain Eukaryota; kingdom Metazoa; phylum Chordata; class Aves; order Musophagiformes; family Musophagidae; genus Tauraco; species Tauraco erythrolophus. The sequence goes on along the minus strand of NC_141467.1, from coordinate 24,492,143 downwards.
TAAGTTTTAATTTATACAAAACCAATGTTTTTCAAGTGTTAGATATATCATAAGCATCAAGAATAAAATCAAAAAGGAAGAATTTGCTTGTGATTTACTCAACAAACTTATGTCCACAAGAAATTATTGCTTCACTCATTTTTACTAAACATAAATGTTTATTTTCCAATGATTATCATAGAGGCAGTAAACAGCCCTATAAATCATGCCTTGTTCTTGATCACAGAGAACTCTCAAACTAATAATTCCTTTCTTTTGTGCAGAGGTCTGGGTTTAAATGTCACCAGGAAACAAGCATTCATTACAGCTTCTGCCAAAAAATTAACCACAACCATAAGCAAAATAGAGTAGGATAAAAGCAAGTTGACTGCAGGAAAAAGGATATTTTAAAATAACTGTGCAATAAGAGACCTTCCAACGTGCTGCTAAAGTCACAGATTAAAAAGACAATAAGATGAAAGACTCCAGAAAAGGAAGGAAAATTCTCATTTGAAATAATCAAGATATAATCTGATTGCTTACTGGTTACTGTGTGATTGCTTTCTGTGTCACAGAATCTTTTCTTTCACTGAACTGCATCAGCAAAAGGCACATAGGATCGAGAAGGAGTGACCTAAGGACCATCAGCAGTGACCCGATGATCCATAAAAATGTTTAGTTCTTCCCACTACAGAAAGAAGGGGCTGAGTTACCATCATCTCTAACAGCTTTGAGATTATTCCTGAACACACTGAGAAAAGAAAGAACTTGGTTCACTCCGTAACTCCCATTTGTACTATCATTCTCTTCCTCACTTATTTCTCCTCTTTCTGCTTTATCTCATTGGTCTTGTTTCAACCACAGTGTAGTCTAATCAGTCAAGAGGACAGATTTGCCTGTTACAACGCTGACAGGTCCCTGCAAGCAGAAAGGCAAATTCACAAAGCACTATACAGCCCAACAATGACACGTGTTCGCAATGAGTTGACTCTCTGACTGGATCAGATGACAACGAGCTATGCTTTTGGTTTTTTCAGTGATGAGACAGGTGAAAAGCACCAGAGAGGAAGAATACATCTTTCATCCTTGTTATTCCTCCCTATAAATATTAAGATCAGAAACCTACAACAGCAGTAATAATTCCTGAATATCGCAGTTAGCATTTTCTCTAAAAGAGATGGTTGTCACCCACTTTAATGCCACCTTAATAATTTCTGTCTACAGCCAGCGGGAAAGGGATCAGAGTATGTTGTTAAAATCAAAGTCTTGTCTTCTCATGCCACAGTAAAAGTAAAACCAGACATATTTAACTTTGTCTAAGCCCATGCTGCATCCTCTTCAGAACAATGCTACATAGCAACATACAATTCTGAAGAAAATTGCAATTAAATTAATGTATCTTGAAAGTAGAAAATCAAGAGATCCAAACGATTATACATTATATGTAAACAGGCTGAAGTCCAAAGCAATAAAAAACAATTTCACTTGGACTATTAGGGAGCTAATTTTACAACACTCAAGCACTTGTGTCTGAAATGGAAAAGGAGTCTAATGACAACATATATTGGAAGCATTTTCAAAGTTGCCTTAAGAATGAAGAAACATACATAACTGGGAAAGAAGCATAAATTGCATAAATACCTAACCTGGCTAGAAAGGACGTGAAAGTACATGTTAAAATATGCATGCTGGCACATACACAGAAAATATGAACAATTACAGCAACTAGTTTAAATCAAAATTACAATAAGTAAGGGCAGAAGATGAGTACACAACATTTCAGAAGATCCAAGGTGGTTTTTCTGCATGTTAGGCATGAAAGAAGTCTAACAGTGAATTTGATCGACTATTTTAAGAGAATGTAAAACTTATTTATAATAAAGCAAAAGCAGAACCACTCAATAAAAATATCTGTTCTCTATTAAGGGAAAAGATAAATTATATATTTACATCACGCTAAAGAATAATCGTGGTACAGTTTTCTGTTCCAAAATACTAGGTCACAAGTACTTTGCCACAGACACTATTGCCGAGACATTTTTAAACAGCAGGTCCAATAAACTATGCTCAAGCATCTTATAAGAGCTCTGGATTATGTATGTGAACTTTCAGTACCTCCTAAACACCAGGATAATTGCAGAATACTGGAGGCAAAACGGATTGGTAAAAAGTAAAAATAGGAAGCGAAAACCAGCAAATAAATGGTCAGTTTTCACACTGAAGGGTCCATGTTGGAGGACTCAGAGAATTTATTCAATGTCTTCCTGAATGTTTTGTAAAAAGGAGTAGAAGAGTGATGTGGCAATGTTTGATGGGTTTTTAATATTCACGGTATGCAAAAGCAACACATGGGAAAAGCTGCAGAAGTGCCTCACACTACTGTGACTGGCACTACTACTAGTGAGCCATAAAATAGGAGATGAAATCCAACACTGATAAATGCAAAATAGCAGGCATGGGGAAAACAACTTTACCTGAACATTTACAAAAGAATGCCTCACCTCAGTTACTACAACTTCAGAAAAAGATAAGGGAGTCACTGTGAACAATTCTGAAAAAACAAATTATAGCAGTGTCTGAAAAGGCAAGTAAAAGGGCAGCAATCATTAGGAAAAGAATAGAGAATCAAGCATCACGATGACATTGTATGTCATCGTTCTCGCCATTTAAAAAAAATCCAAAAACCAAACTCCCACACTGATAACATTCCCCTGAGCCTTCTCTTCTCCAGGCTGGCTGAGTAGCTCCAGGTCTCAGCTTCTCCTCAAATGAAAGGTGTTCCAGTCCCTCAGTCATCTTTGTGACTCTTCACTAGACTCACTCCAGTAAGTCTATATTTTTCTTGTACTGAGGAGCTCAGGACCAGACCAGCACTCCAGATTTGGCATCACCAGTACTGAATAGTGGGGAAGGATCACCTCCATCGACCTGCTGGCAAGGCTCTTCCTAATGTAGCCCAGGGCATGACCATGCGATCAGGTCCAGCAACATATCACCCAAAACCCTGAAGAATAAGCCCTGACAGATGTATGCTTTTGACATACTGACCTACGGGAACTTTGCAATCATCAGAGTAGCCTTAACAACACACTGAGAAGCCCTGGAAATCTTCTGTTTGTGGTTATCAGAACTCATCAAGAGCAATGCTTGAAAGTGAAGGGAAAAGGAGGGCTCATGGTGAGAAACCAAAATGTAGTACAGCTCAGCAGAGTAACTGCAGCTCTGTGTGCTGAGGTCCACCAGACATTTCAGAGAACAAAAAGTACCCAGGGTATGGAGGAACCCAGCAACTTCCCAGGGAAGGAGAGCATGCCTCATCCTGATCTTATCTACTATACAGCAGGAGCATGCAGATGGTAACACTCAGAAGAGCAGTCACTCCCCCTACAGAGGAGGAGGCCTCTTTTCCTTGAGACATCCAAGGGTCGGCAAAGGACAAAACCCCTGGTGAGCTGACATGTGCTGTGGCAGGTGCCAGAACGAGGGGAAAATAACCAGAAGAGTCATAAAGGGTCATGGTTGGGGTATATCTGGTAGAAAAAATTAGAATAGTGAGGAGCTTAAACAAAGGAAACTTGAATTTCCTTTGCACAGATCAATAGTGCACAGATCAATAGCATCATTTATAACAGCTCAAGACAGGATCTGCTGCAAAGGAAAGACGTGGTATTTTGAAATGACGGAGCAGCATGACTCCATTTACAGAAACCTGATAACCTGAATGGTTGGCTTTTTTCAAAATATGTTTTTCCCTAAGCAAATATTTTTGAGCAAACTGGAGAAGAAACACAAGGAACTGCCAAGGAAAGGAGGCTCTCAATGAGTGCCATGAAATACTGTGACTGTGTACAGAGTGGTAGTAGCACAATGTTAATAGAAAGGAAGGAAACAGATTTCTTCTTCAGGAGAGTCGCCAAATATAACACCTCCTTGGAAAATGTTATTAATCATAGAAACAACATGCCTGGAAGTGTATGATATCAGAAGAGTGGACAAAACCATGTTAAAATAATCTAAATTTCGAGAGAAAAAAAAAAACAAGGAAAAATTCAAAGCATTTAATTGTCATGAGGCTAAGACAGGTTCTGTAGCACTTTCTCAAAAATCTGTGCTATCCCACTGCAACACCTGCTGTTCCCAAAGGTTTTAAAATCATCTGCTAATGCATTCCCAAAGACTTTAATACAGGGTAAGATTACTACTTTGGTTGTTGCACAATGCTTTTGGGATCTCAGCCTTTCGTATCGCTCAGAGATTCCTATTTGCAACCCTGGCTGTTACGCCCATGGGCCTGCATGTGCCAACGCAAACGGCGTTGCTGTGGTGGGTTCTCATGAAAAAGGATTGTGACTAGTGTGGGCATCATCCCTTTTTCCCTCTTTTCCCTTTCTTCAGTTGTGATTTTTGGATTACATTAGGAGACCTAAAGCATGCAGACAGCTTAACAGCCAAGCAGCACACAGCACCTGTCCCTGATACATGCAGGAACAATCATCTGGGAGTTTGAGCAGGTCCTGAGGAAAACCATATAGTCACTATGGGAAAAGCATGACAGGGAGAACTACCCATTGCACTAGAGAGGACATACAGGGAAGAAGGATGCTTGTCTGGGGTCCCCCTGATGCTTCTCCTCCCAGCTGGCCACCAGGGAGAGTTTGTCCTTTCCCTTTTCTATTTTGTTTGTGTTTCTTCACCACTGGAGTCAATGCATGCCATCAGCTACAAACCCTGCCAATAAATCTTTATGCATGTGAACTTGTCCCTACAACCTTTACACGACATCGTCCTTCATTTCAACTTTTGAAAACCACAAAGTAATTTCCGGCTTCAGAAAGCAGTGAGGTTTCGATAGCCACCAAGAGTACAACTTCTACCTGAACCCTGGGGAGCAACAGTGCTAGCAACCTGGATGCTGCTTCCTTAGGAAGAAAGTACTGCTGTTGTGAAAGAGGCAGCCCAGGCTTCCTTTCCCCTTTCACTCCAGACAAACCTTTTGGCAGGGCAAAAGGCCCAGGTGAGAGATGCAAAGGTTGAACATTAATGTAGGAATGGATATGTGTACCAAACCTAGTAGTTGTAATAATAATAATAAAAAATAATAATAACAATCATAATCTCTTTTCCAGTTTTGACATGTAAAAATTGCATGTATTTTACTCACAACACTTCCCCAAGCAAAACAGAAAGTGGGAGAGGGCATTCATACATTTATTTCCCACTGCCCGATTTTTCAAACAGCCCTTTTTAGGAATACTAATTCCTACTAGATTCATGGATACAGATTAAAGCTGTTTCTTCTCTTATAGGGATTTAATTTCAATTGGAATTCAAGAAAAAGATGTGGATAAAATAATTTAATGGCATGCTGTGATAATGCAGATAGGCCTTTCACTTGAGAAGAAAGTCTCTCAGAGGTTTGGTCTTTTTTAAATAAAGACTGAAAGAAGAAAGAAGATTAAACTGGAGAGAAGTTACACAGAAATTATACAAAAGCTTGAATTTAACGTGACAGCCAAGCAGATTCACCATTAGCACAGTCATCTCAACCTCCTCTCATTGCCTGCCTGTGTACTGTTCAAGGTCAAATGCTTTTCTCAGCCCAGGGTTTTCACTATGAGATTCTTTTCCTCCTAAAACCAAACGTAGTTGTTCTAATGGAGCTGATTTTTGCAGATTTCTTTTGGAACTGCAAGCATAGTGATGTGGAAATCAATCAAAAAATGGTAATACAGATCATGTCTTTGTCACTGAGAAATTCTCAGATGTATTTTACATGCACAAACACACACTTTGTTATGGACATGAGAAATATAATCCTTGTCATTTCTGTATATAAATAAATAATTATGAACTGATATTACTTTAATGTAACATCTGTATTTAAAACAGTATTATGTAAAATTTAAAGTAATTTTGCAATAGAGAGCAGCAGTGAAGCATATCCTCAGGCTGGGTGAATCTTACTAATCTAGATAATCATGATTTTAAATACAGAGTCCTTCACACTCTTAATATTATAATTATTTTTATAAAGTGTTTATTGATTTAATGAATAATGTAGGCCCAGATACTCACGGACTAGTGATCTGATTTCATGTGCAAATCTTAATTGTAGCTATCTTCTAATTACAAAGAGATTCATTATGTAGCTGTAGTTTTCAGTTAAATGTGGTAGACTAAACTAATCCCAGCAGGATGAATACAGAGAAAAAGTTATTTTAGTCTGTTTTAACAAACATAGGGTCTCATGTATCTCTGTGTTTCAAATATTAAAATTAGTCAATAACTAATTTACATGTTATTTTGCAGAAGGTTCCAGCCATTGCTTGCTGAAAAAATTATGTTAGTTTCACACCTTCCTTTTCACACCTTTCACACCACAAAGCTTTTTCTCCTCAAAGGTTCTTGGTGGAACAATTTGTCTGGAATTTGAGTCCCCAAAGGAAATAACAGCATACTCAACATCCCAGAAAATAAGTTACAACTTTCCAGGAATCAGAATAGCACCTTTTTACAGTGAAATGTGTCTAGGCAGTGTATACCACACACATCACAGGAAAGTTTATCTGAATTAAACAATGTTTGGCATGTTTCTCCACTTAATAGAATAATAGAGTAATTTAGGTTGGAAGGGACCACTGGATGTCATCCAGTCTAACCTCCTGGCTGGTCTCAAAAATAGATCAAGTTCAGATTACTTCATATAATGGGCACAGATTATGAATTATTGCTGTCTACCAAAACTGTATGTGCTTTTATACAGTGATGAGTTAATTAAAAGAAAAGCTTTAAACAGAGAAATATAGCATAAAAATCTGAACTGTTGATTATTTTTTCTTATAGTGGGAAATAATATTTGTATTATTGATTTTGCAGGTGAACAGAACAAGGCAATTCCCCCGGAATGAGAGGAACACTTTTCATCTCTTTTTTGACATACCCAATTCAAAATCACTGTCGAAGCCAGACCCCCAAATCCAGTTGAGTTCCTGATCTTAGTACATACACGTGGAAGAAAACAACTGCCAAAATTAGAAGAGTCACAAAGTGTTAAAAAATAAATGGTCACATCCCATCTCAATTATGCCACACTCTCACTCAATGGAACTGCACAACTTTGCCCATGAAAAATAGCTGGAAAATAAAGGCAAGAATTTCCAGATACATTGGGAGTGCAATGACAAAAGAGAGAATCCAACAGAAACATGAAATACAAATGCGCTCCTTGTAGTTGTTACAACAATACAGTAGTGATCTTCTCTCTTATTTTGCTATCTGATTGTTCACATGCATAAAAATAGATGGAATCACACAGACATCCTCATTAACGGATATGGCCAAATGCTACCTCCTAATAAATATTTGTGGATCATCCTGTAGAAATCAATGGAAACTATGCATGGCTTGTAGAAGAAGAATACAGTCATAAGATGATCTTCTCAATATATTTCTGAGGAGACTGGCCAGCTACAAAGGAATGCTCTACACCAAATCCAAAGTCACTGCTGTAAGTAAACGAAAAAATATGCCATGCACTTCAGAAACAGCTAAATTTCACACCACCTCCATGACAGCTGAAGTTAAAAAATCTATTATTGCAGTCAATTAATTTGAATAAGCCAGAGAAATAAACTAAGGTTTAAACTAAGCATATGTCCTGCATGCTCCATTTCTTTCTCAGGCAGCCTATCCAGAGGACTAACACACTACCATCACCAACAAACCTATACCAACATATTTTCTGACACAAACTAAGCTGCCTCATTTCCTCTGTCTGAATGGATTCAGCTGCCTGATCAGCGATACTGAGGAATCTTACAACACCCAGTCTGAAGGAAGCTTCATTCAGGTCAGGGGGAAATGTTTCCTCTGTTTTTCTTTATGCTTTCTTGGATGGGAAAAAAAAAAAAAAAAAAGGAACTACTTGGGAGCAACAGGATATATTCTTGCTTCTACCCATCAGCATGCCAACTATCTCCCACTATTGCAGTGGCAGGTTGAAAGCCAGCCATAGCAGAGTGACTGATTACCACTGTGTCTAATCTAAACCAGTAAGCCACAGCTATTAATTCCACTTAAATGACTGGATAAAGTAAGACTGACAAGGTACAGCTGTAACACACAACTTAGAAAGACTGAAAAGACTATACAGAGAGCATGAACGCTTGCCCTGACCGGTGAAGGAGAGTGTTTCACCTCACACAGGGCTGGCAATTTGTAGGTTAATAATTTAACACGGCACTGAGTCTTTCAACAGTCCAGGGAGAGGGGACTTAATAACTGACTCTGCCATCAAGTAGGAACAGCTTTATCCAGGCAAGAAAGGAGAAAAGGATAACGATGTGAATCTGAACACAACCATAGGCCAGACTGGGTGTAAAGGAAATATACACAACCAGATCAAATTTCTGTTCCCTGAGAAAAAATGCAGAGTTTGTGTAAGAACAGCTTTTCTGTGCATAAGAACACGATGCCCGCCCAGCCACATGATTAGATGGATGCTGCAAATAACCAGACAGAATGAGAGGAGATTTGGAGTTGATCTAAAGATAACTAAACCTAAGTGTGACCTTCCTTTACTTGTTGTATCCCATCTCAAAAACATTTGCAACTGTATAGCTTTCTATTTTCCTATTTTGTAATTAAATTAATTATTTCATAATTGTTTTAGCCTGGATTGTGTTATGGGTGATTGTTAGGTAACAGACAAATACTATCCCTGCCAAAGTGGTAATCCTTAAAAATGAGATACTGAATCGCACTCTCACAGTGCTCAGTACAACTCCAGAGAATGCAAAAGTAAGTGTCAAGCTAGATAAAATGCTTGGAAAATGTGTTAGCAGGAGTTTGTATGGAATAGATGTCTTCTGATGATATGCATGGACCAATGACTTTAGAATCACAGAAGCAACAGCTTTACCTCCAAGAGTCTTCCAGCAAGCTTGGAGCACCTATGAAGATACTACAGTTTATTTAATCTATTCCCTTGCATCAGGAATCATAACTCACATCTGGTTTTTTCCATTCATGCTAAGGATGTCAATGAAAGCAATATAGCTGCATCAAAATGCCAAGCAGGTGACACAGACCAACTAAATCTAATACACTGGATGTTCAAATTCAGATAGTTACATATTTCCAAATTTTACAGATGATACTATTTTAAGCTGCAACGCAGCTATGTCAGGAACGTCATTTAGCGATTGGTAAGCACTGAGGAGGCACAGACAGGTTAGATAAATATCATTATCCTCGGTGCTTGAATTAAGCCAGTACACTCTAACAGCATCTGAAAGAAATATGTCAGTACTTACCAAGAGGGGGAAATTGAGAGAAAATCGGGTATCACAAGACTTCCCACACCACTCATAAAAGCATTTCTGAAGTCCCATTACAACATCTAATTATACACATCTTACAGACACTGTAATTATTTCGCCAGTATGATAGGAGAAATCTGAAACAGAACTCCACAGCTCTGAGATGCAATTTTCTACACTTTAAGGTACTAACAGACAAATCTCAGCATTATTCTGCATCCAGCCTCTCTCTGCAAGCAGCTTTTTCCTACAGGAATAGTTTAGTGAAGGCTTTTGCTACAAATGGAAAGAAGTACAAATTAAAGATGACAGGATTAAAACTTAAAAACAGACCACTATAAAAAGAGGAGTTTTCAGTGGCATTGTTTACAATCTGCTTCTCTGAAAAACAGCTGTCGCAAGAAACAGCTAACTATATTTGCAAGTCCAGCAATATTTGTCATCATTGTACTGAAGGTGAATAAAAAGATAATTTCTGTATCCCCCTCATCCATTCCTAGGTGAAATTATCATTATTCTAATTTTTCTTTTTACCATAGACATTATAATTTTTATTCCGAAGACATTTTTAGTGTATATAAAAGCCATGTGAATGCTTCTTGTTCAGATCAGGATACTTTCATGTACATCTTCGTATGAGGGAATATGTTCTCCACTATACCCCAACATACAAACTCTTAGAGTAGGAAAACCCTCCTGGGCCCAGGCACCAAAGCCTAACAGTACAGTGTTCAGTGATAATACTACAGATGTGTGCAAGGATTTTCCCTCAGATTGCATCCTGGAGATTCATAGCCTAAAGGACTAAATGTGCCGATTCCTTTCACTCCTATCAATGTTACTGGAATACCTTTCAATGCTTTCCCTTGTTGTCATGTAAAATTACAGAAACAATGTACTTCTTTCTCAGTAATTTCCTTCCTCTTTTTAAGTGTTATCAACATGCAAGATTTCTTTTTCCCCATAAACATAGAAAAACTCTGCCCTCCAGCGTCAGTGTATCTTTATCAAAAGTTAAAAAAAAAAACAGAGTAAAGTAACTTGACTCATATCATAGCACACATCCTATGGAAAGAACAAAAAAGGCACCATTCTGCTGTTACTGCCACACTCTGACAGTTGTTTCCATACTATATAATGGAGAAGAAAATGTTACAATTTAATGCAGGTGGGATTTAATAGGACTAGGAAATGTTGAGAATGCCAGAGTTCAAAGTCCTCTTCCATCTTCACGCATGAAAAGCCAAATCTCTCATGCCCTTTAAAACTTTATAGTCAAGCTGTTTCACAAGCTTGACATCTCAAAAAGATAGTCAGACATTTTAGCTACTATACATGCCACTGTTCATGAAATAGTAATGCTTTTTATTCTGTAACTTTCTTTTACAAAAACAGCAGAAAAGAAAATCTTGTTGGGGAGGCAAAAAATACAGGGTTAATTCTGTTCTCACTTAGCTGATCATAGTAAGTAGGCAGCAGGGGAGGTTTTTTTTGATACACAACAGAATGAGACTAAAATCAAGCTTCCTAAGTTAGGAACGGATTTGGATTCAGGCAGTCTAACTAAAACTTCTAAACTTGTTAGTTTTTATATTTTATTGACTTTACATATTTTAACATGCTTATTTAACTCAATTTGGTGGCTGGGCAATAGCTAAAAAAAAATCCTGGAGAAATAATAAATAAGATAAAATTGAAGCCAAGAGAGGCACAATCCCCCAAAACTTCAGAATGCAAATAAGTAGAGGAGTAAAGGTCAAAGCATTTAAGTTAAAATGCTATCAGATGGGAGAAAATTATCTTATATGTCTAAAATGAATGAGAAATCACAGCATGTGTTAGCTGGAGTGTGATTTTATCAACGGCGCTCTTCTTTTGCAATATAATGTGGCGTTCTTTTCTTAAATCCACTTATCTTCCTCCCACACTTTTTTACCTTAGGCCCACAGACTTATTCACGTTCTTATGATTAGGCACTGAAATAAATGAAACAGTACACTGGTTTCTGCAGAACCAAACATCTTCAGCATGCTTCATCTTCTCTCCCCCTTCACACTTCTGCCTGTGTCACTTTGGAAACATTTATTGAAGCAAACATTCAAATTTCACCTAACCAAAGGAATCACTGATGGTCTGCCAAGAGACTGAGGGGCATCAGCACCATTTCTAATGTGGAGCCTGACTGTCAGCCCATGGAGCTGCAATGCTTCCAGCACTCCACTTTGATCAAGGCAACCTCTGCATTACTCAGGCACATTGTAATTATAAATTATTTCATCTGTCCTGCAATATTCCACATGCTTTGTGGAAAAATATCTTAAAGATATTCAACAGAGCTCTGCCAGTGCTATGAGAAGTGGAAGTTTTAAATGCAGAAGGAACCATAGGTTTTACAGCTTTTATGCAGCGACCGAAGATGGGTTACCACTATCTAACGTCACAGTTCAAAGGTTCAATACATTCGATATTGCCAGGGACAGACAGAGGCTCTAAGTGGTGATCAAAACCCAGGAATCTCTCTTTTCAAATGGTACTAAATATTTTTAGCCTAGATACGTTATTCTATGAATAAGGAAAATATCTCTATCTCTGAAAATCAGTGTAAGAATAAGAAGGAATATGATACTCAGTGTAAAAAGACTACTGTCTACTCCCAAAAGCACCACCCTCTATATCCTAGTGCCTACTAATGTCAGAAAACACAATTACAGAGACAGACAAGATCTTGTCTGAAAGAAAGACACTCCTCTTCCCGGGTGCTGTCCTTCCTTTGTTGTTGATGTCAAGTCTTTGCCTCTTCAACTCACTGTTTGGTTTGGGTTTGGGCCGGGGTCTGGTGGTTTTGATTGACTGGCAGAAGCACAGAGGTGGGTACAAGAAACATTTACCTCTGCCTTAAAACCAAAGGAAAAACCCACAGTCTCAAGTAAAGAAGGTGAAATAATTTGCAGAAAAAAGAAGAAGGAAGCTGATAACTGGGAAACAGCTGTAATGTTCCTAGACTATGAAACAGTAAATGTCAAGAAAAATGTACATGCTTTTAACAGCAGTGTGCTGAACTTGAGCTACCTAGGTTTATAAGCTCTATTTTTTAAGTTTTTGTTGCAGGCAAAAAGGTCTCAACTTGTCGAACTTTTACTGAATTCATTGCCAGTTAACATCAACTTCTGATCTCTACTTTGGGTATTGGGGAAAAAAAAGAACACGAACAACTAAGCACTGCCCTGCCATGGGCTGCCCATGACCACG